>NW_027507764.1:28590729-29253229 GCF_037356315.1 Lithobates pipiens | reverse complement strand
ATATATATATATATATATATATATATATATATATAATGCCAGCAACCCAATTCAAATTCCCATAGAGGTTATACACTCATTCCTTTTTGGGTGTTTTTTTGTTTCTAAAAATACCCCTGGGTAAACTTCCTGTGTTTTTTTTTTTTTTTTGTATATTTATGGGTTATGCAGCTTTTGGGGGCTCCCTTATTGTGTTTTTTCCTTTTTTATAATTCTAGCCCTAGACCTCCTCTGTAACGCAAACCTGTAGAATTTTTTAAATGCCGCTTATGGAGATTTTTGAGGGTAAAAGTTTGACGCCATTCCGTGAGCGGGGCGCAATTTCGAAGCGTGACATGTTGGGTATCAATTTAGTCGGCGTAACATTATCTTTCACAATATAAAAAAAAATTGGGCTAATTTTACTGATGTCTTATTTTTTTATTCAAAAAAGTGATTTTTTTTTCCCAAAAAAAGTGCACTTGTAAGACCGCTGCGCAAATACGGTATGGAAAAAAGTATTGCAATGGCCGCCATTTTATTCTCTAGGGTGTTAGAACCCCCAAACATTATATTTCGTTTTTTTTTTTCTAGCAAAACATGTAAACACCAAATCTGAAAAAAGAGGCCTGGTCCTTAAGTGGTTAAATTACCAGTGACCTGCCGCGACCTCAGCGGCGACTTGCAAATGACTTCTGTATAGAAGTCAATGCAAGTCGCCCGAGGTCGCCCAAAAGTAGTACAGGAACCTTTTTTCTAGGTCGGAGCGACTCGAGTCGCTCCTCTTAGAACGGGGGCGACATGTCAGGTCGCGGCGCGACATGTCAGGTCGCGGCGCGGCAAGTCGTGTCGCGGCGCGGCAAGTCGTGTCGCGGCGCGTCGCCGCCTGTGTGAACCGAGCCTTACTATTCTTTCTGTACAGGCCTGCAGGTTTGGTTTGGGTTAGGGTGGAGTCGTAGGTTAGAGGTGGGTGTGACCACCTGTTCATCACCCTGGAAAACCCTCCCTTGCTTTTCCAGAGGAATCTTCTGGAAAGGAGGCGTATACAGGGATTGAGGGACAGGAAGTGTGTATGGCCCCTCCTCCAATCGTTGATTTGTTTGGGCAGGGGCGGGGCTCATACATATACACTGGGGTCACATGTTCCCTGGGGGGAGATGGGACGAGATTTGATCCAGAAAGGCTGCAAAATGTGACCCACAGGAGCTGGGCTGGAAGGCCTGGGGGGTGCCTAGACCCCAGTTCTGGAAAGCCACGGATCTCTGCCGGAAAGCCTGGAGGTTCAGAGACCCCAGAGCAGGAAGGTTTCACCACTCAAGAAGCAATAAGTATCCACTAACAGGATGGAGTAGACCAGGGTTGGCCTGGACTTTTCCTGAGCTGATATGGGAAGAAATGCCAGGATGCAGGTGAGGCCTGGGACTTCCAGCATTTCAGAGTACCACATGCTTTTCAGAGAGGCATGCGCCAGCTCATTATGGGAAAGGGGTTCTTCTACTCGTGCAGCTCACAAAGAGAGGCAACTTATACTGTCCTGCATCACTCACAGACCACACATCATGGACTACAGCATCAAGAATAAAAGCCATTGTTTAATTGTTGAACTGTGTCTGTGATTTCTACAGCGGGGGGTGGCAGAAGCGGGGGGTTAAACTAGCCGTACTGTAATGAACTACTAGCAGCTCCCAAGGGAGTAGTGCGCTTCAGTCATATAGGATTTGGATGTGGATGATGGTAGAGCTGGATTTGGGAGAGGGGGGGACTTGGAACTGCAAATGTTGGGAATATGAAGGTGTAAAAATGGGCTGATTAGAAATAATAATTCTCTAGCTCAGGCTTTCTCAACCTTATAACCCTAGAGGAACCCCAAAAATAATTTTCATGTCTCGGGGGAACAATTCTCCTTATATTGGTGGTCAATAGGAAGAATGTCCCCCTTAAAGTGGTCTTCAGATTGCCACCCTTAAAGACGGCTAAAAAGATATTTGGTGTCGGGCTGCTGGCTTTGCTAAGTGTTGCTGAATCTTGAACTCTGTAGACATCATCAAATAGGTAGTTCATCAGCCACAGTTCAAGGAACCCCTAGCAACCTCTGGAGGAACCCCAGGGTTCCACGGAACCCTGGTTGAGAATGGCTGCTCTAGGTTATAGGGAATAAGGAAGAAAATGTGGTTTTGGTAGAGGTCATAAAATGATATATGTGGAGGGCACTAGGTAAGATCTCAATGCACAGATTCCTGCCGGCTTCACAGCACTCCCCATACTAAACGCCTCTCCTCCTGGGTGGAGGAAAAGTCAGAGGCGTTGGGGTTTTTATTTTTATTTTTATTTTTTGTAGAGGACTGGTCCGGAGTTGTACTCAGCCATCTACCTACCTGAAGAGTTTTTGCTCTTAAGAAGGGGGAATATTTCTTTGGGAATTTTTTTTTCCCCTCTCCCCCTTTTTCTCCTCTCTCTCAGATTTAGCTGACTATAGAAATGGCTAGGATAACTTTCACATCGTATAACGTTAAGGGATTAAAGCCTCCCCCCCTCCGGCGCCACAATTGGCACCTTTCAGGGGGGAGGGGGGTGCAGGTACCTGTACAGTACAGGTATCTGCACCCACTTCCGGGATAGCTCTCTGCGGAAAGGGGCGTAGATTACGCCCCTTTCCGAAAGTCCCCCGCTGCCTGCTGGGAAACACACGGATCCCAGAGACAATCCTTATTGCGCAGCGCGACTCGCGCATGCGCAGTAGCGAACCAGGAAATGAAGCCGAAAGGCTCCACTTCCTGATTCCCATACCCAAGATGGCGGCGGCAGCACCCGAGAGACGATCGAGAGATCGGCTTCGGGTGCCGAGATCGCGGGCGCGCTGGACAGGTAAGTGTCACTATTTTAAAAGTCAGCAGCTGCAGTATTTGTAGGCTGGCTTTTTTTAAAAAAAAAACGTGGACTCCCGGCGGACTCCCGCTTTAAATATCCCAGAGAAACTGACAAGACTAATGGCAGAATTAGGAAGACTTAAATACCATGGTGTAGAAACCATTGTTTCCCGATTGTGTATCATAGTACATCGCAGACTTCGAAATCTTGTGTGGTATCTATTATAATAGCAAGACAGATGCCATGGAAGGAATCAGGGGTAATTACTGGTGGGGGGGGGCGTCTCCTTATAGTGAAGGGAACCCTGGGTCTTCAAAAAGTTACGCTGGTAAATCTATACTTACCAAACGAAGATCAAGTAAACTTCTTATGCCGCGTACATACGGACAGACTTTGACAGCAAAGGTCCAACGGAACAAATATGTCAGACAATTCGATCGTGTGTGGGCTCCATCTGACCATTGCTGTCCAAAAATCTGATGGACGTTAGAAATAGAAAATGTTTCAAATTTTTCTGCCGTAATATGTTCCTACGGAGAAATCCGCTCATCTGTGTGCTAGTCCAACGGACCAAAACCCACGCTAGGGCAGCTATTGGCTACCGGCTATGAACTTCCTTATTCTAGTCCAGTCGTACGTCATCACGTTAGAATCCGTCGGACTTTGGTGTGATTGTGTGTGTCCAAGTCCGTTCATCGGGAAAGTCAGTCGGAACTCCGCCAAAAGTCCGTTGGGAAGACCGTCGGACCTAGTCTGCCGGAAAGTCCGGTCGCGTGTACGCGGCATTAGAGTTTTGATTGCAGACAGTGCAACAACACAAAGAGGGAATCGTGGTGTTGGGAGGGGTGACCTCAACATGGCCCTAGACCCGATGAGGGATTCATCAAAAGGATCATCTCATCTCTCATATGTCAAACTAAGGAAAGCGTAAAAAATTATGCAGGAACTGCAGTTGATAGATAGTTGGAGGACAGTCCACACACAGGACAGAAATTACACATTTTTTTTCGGCAAAGTATAAGGCTGACTATATTTTTGTCTCTCAAAACATAATTACATCCTTAATAGAAGCAGTGATTGGATCGTTTACCCTATCAGACCATGATCCAACAAGCTGTACACTAGAAATGGGGGATGGCGGAATCTAGAGAGTGGCATTGGAAGATCAATGAAACTCTCCTTAAAGTTAATGAGTATGAGGAGAAACTAAACCAAGAACTGGATAATTTTTTTTTTTTACAATAAATGACACAGGGGAAACAACACCTTACTGTATATGGGAGAGCCATAAATGCGTCATGAGAGGTATGTTTATATCCATGGGGGGCACATAGGAAACGGAAACTGAATGAACAGATCGACTGCACAAAAAAAATCTCAGGCACAAGCAATAGAACAGGAACTAGCGGGCTTACGTGAAAAACTCAATCTCCAGTTCATAGAAAGAGCAAAAGCCAAATTAACCCAAGGGAGACGGACATTTTACGAATTTGGAAATAAACCAGGAAGGATGCTGGCAAATGCTCTTAGCCCCTGTACACACGGTCGGAGATTTCGACAACCAAATCCGTCGGATTTTGTCCGACGGATTGTGTCCGAAACTGTTGCATACACACGGTCGGACAAAGTTGTCGAAAAATCCGATCTTTCAGAACGTGATGGCGTAATTTCGTTACGATGGGACTACGTTCACGCTAGTAGCCAATAGCTTTGATGTAGGAATTTGATCTGAGCATGCCTGGCACTTGGTCGGAGTATGTCCGATCGGACCAGTTGGTTTGGAAAATATTTCCAACATGTTGGAAAACTTGGTCCGACTGAATCAGTCCGATGCATACCACACACAGTCGGATTATCCGACAACACGGTCCGATAGGACACATTCCGACTGTGTGTACAAGGGCTAAGGGAAACCACTATTTGAAATCGTATTACACAAATTAAAACGCAGAGAGATAAAATGGTTAATAGCCCCACAGAAAATTACGCAGGCATTTAAGGAAAATTATCCCTTTCATGACTAAGCCTATTTTTGACATTTGGTGTTTACAAGTTAAAATCTGTATATTTTGCTAGAAAGTTACTTAGAACCTTCAAACATCATATATATATATTTAGCAGAGAATCTAGAGAATCAAATGGCGATTGTTGCAATATTTTATGTCACACGGTATTTGCGCAGTGTTGTTTTAAAGGCAACTTTTTGGGAAAAGGGACACTTTCATGAATTAAAAAAAAAACGAAACAGGAAAGTTACCCCAATTTTTTTTGTAAATAGATACTGAACATGTCACGCTTTATAATTGCACGCACTCGTGGAATGACGACAAACTACGGTACCTAAAAATCTCCATAGGCGACGCTTTAATTTATTTATTTTTTTTACGGTTACCAGGTTTGAGTTACAGAGGAGGTCTAATGCTAGAATTATTGCTCTCGCTCTGACGATCGCGGCGATACCTCACATGTGTGATTTGAACACCGTCTACATATGCGGACGCGACTTCCGTATGTGTTTTCTTTGCTGTGTGAGCTCGCGGAGGACGGCGGACGCTTTAAAAAATTATTTTTTTCTTACCGGTATTTATTTTAAAATTAATAAATTGTTTTACATTTTTTTTTTTTTTTTTATGTGATCATTTTTATTGCTGTCACAAGGAATGTAAACATCCCTTGTGACAGTAATAGGTGGTGACAGGTACTCTTTATGGAGGGATCGGGGGGTCTAAGCCCACGTACACACGGTCAGAGATTTTGCCAACCAAATCCGTCGGATTTTGCCCGTCGGATTTTGTCCGATGGATTGTATCCGAAACTGTTGCATACACACGGTCGCGCCAAGTTGGCGAAAAATCTGATCTTTCAGAACGTGATGACGTAATTTCGTTACGATGGGACTACATTCAGGCTAGTAGCCAATAGCTTTGATGTAGGAATTTGATGTGAGCATGCGTGGCACTTGGTCCGATGAAAATGCTCTACACATGATCGGATTAGGTCCGTCCGGCTTCTATTGGCTCCTAGCCTGAACGTAGTCCCGTCATAACGAAATAACGTCATCACGTTCTGAACGATCGGAATTTCCAACAACTTTGTCCGACCGTGTGTATGCAACAGTTTCGGACAAAATCCGTTGGAAAAAATCCGACGGATTTGGTTGTCGGAATGTCCGACCGTGTGTACAAGGGCTTACATTGTTTTTGAGCCTGCCTCATTTAAAGTCCCACACTCGTTTTGTCTTTTGAATTTATAATAGGGATGGAGACGCACTACTCCCCCTCCCTTGTGCGTTTCATTTAAAGTCCCAGTATATGGAGATATACATTCCCCCCCCCCCTTTTTTTTGTACATCCCGAGCTTAATGCATCCAGACCAGGTGGGATTCACCCCTGGGAGAGAAGGAAGAGAAAATACACAGCGGGTGGTGAACACGATCTACATTACACAAAGGCAGAAGAGATCAATGGCTGATGCGGAAAAAGCCTTTGATGGGGTAGATTGGATTTTGTTTAAAGGCGGTATTTCAACACATAGGTCTAGGACAGTGATGGCGAACCTTGGCACCCCAGATGTTTTGGAACTACATTTCCCATGATGCTCCACTACACTGCAGAGTGCATGAGCATCATGGGAAATGTAGTTCCAAAACATCTGGAGTGCCAAGGTTCGCCATCACTGGTCTAGGAGATGGGATGCTGAGATGGATCTCCAATTTATACTCAAAACCAAGCGCCAGGGTAAAGATAGACGATCAAATCTCTGAGCCTTTTTCCATTCAAAATGGAACGCGGCAGGGGTGCCCTCTTTCACCCCTGATCTTCATTTTGACAATAGAACCCTTTTTGAGGAAAAATACGAATATTAAGGAGATAAAAATAAAAAAAAAAGAAGAACAGAAACTGGCGGCCTATGCCGACAATTAAATTTTTTTTTTGTAACCTCCCCAGTTATATCCCTCCCATCCCTGTTGATGGAGCTACGTGAATATGGGAAAATATTTAACTTTAAAGTAAACTATGGGAAATAGGAAGCAATGGGGATAGAAATAAATACGCCCCTTTTACAGCTGATAACCACACACTTTGATTTCAGATGGACTAATTCCTACATAAGCTAACCTAGGGACGAAAATTTTGAAGAATTGAAATGAGCGATTTGAGCTTAACCACTTGCTTACCGGGCACTTAAACCACCCTCCTGCCCAGACCAATTTTCAGCTTTCAGCGCTGATGCACTTTGAATGACAATTGCGCGGGCATACGACACTGTACCCAAATGAAATTTTTATCATTTTTTTCCCACAAATAGAGCTTTCTTTTGGTGGTATTTATTTACAGCTGGGAGTTTTATTTTTTGCTAAACAAACAAAAAAAGATGCAAAATAATAAAAAAAAAAAAAAAAATCATGTTTAATAGTTTGTTATAAAATTTTGCAAACAAGTAATTTTTCTCCTTCATTGAAGTGCGCTGATGAGGCGGCACTGGTGGGCTGCACTGGTGGGCACTGATAGGCTGCACTGGTGGGCACTGATAGGCATAGTTAAGGCGGCACTAATAGGCACAGATAAGGTGGCACCAATAGGCACAGATAAGGCAGTACTGATGGGCACAGATAAGGCGGCACTGATGGGCAAAGATGGGCACAGATAAGATGGCATGGATGGGTGGCACTAAGGGGCACTGATAGGTACCACTGATAGATGGGACTGATAGGCACTGATAGGTGGCACTGATAGGTGGCACTGATAGGTGGCACTGCTGGGCACTGATGGGCGGCACTGATGGGCACTGGTAGATGACACTGATGGGCATGGATATGTGGCACTAGGGTGCAGCACCATTGTTGAGGCAGATTGTGGGCACTGATGGGTGGCACCGTGGGCACTGATGTGTGGCACCGTGGGCACTGATGAGTGGCACTATGGGCACTGATGGGTGGCACTGATGGGGGGCACTTTTTAATTACTGAGGTGGCACTGGCAGGGGGCAGGTGGGCACTGGTAAGCTGGCCGTGAGCGGGACTGATGTCCCGCTCACGGCCGCCGGTGATCGACTCTTTTTTTTTCTCCTCGCGCTATTAGCGCGAGGAGGAAAAGTAGCCAATTACCGGCTCCATTGTATCACATGATCAGCTGTCATTGGCTGACAGCTGATCACGTGGTAAGGGGTCGGGATCGACCCCTTGCTTCGATCCGTGATCAGGCGAGTCTCATAGACTCGCTGATCACAGAGCGCGCCGCGCGTGCCCCTCAGGGGGCGCGCAGGCCGCTCGTGCACGGGACGACGTCAATAGACGTAGTCGCGGCAAAGGAGGTCCGCGCTGTAGCCGTCATTTGGCTATAGCGCGGATCTCTAGTGGTTAATTACATACCAATGGCAAGACAGATTAAACTTGATCTCCAGAGATGGGACAAGGGAATTTTTACATGGTTCGGGAGAACAAATATTTATTAAGATGAATGTGATGGCAAGACTTCTGTATTCAATACAAACCCTGCCAATTAAGATTTCTACAAGTTTCTGAAGAGATCTTAGATCAAGATTTTTGAAGTTTATCTGGGCTGGAAAGCCAGCAAGAGTACGCAGAACTATATTATCACTTCCTAAAGGAAAAGGTGGGATAGGGTCTCCTGACCCAATAGGATATCAGGAAGCCTCACACTTAGCCAGAGTGATGGAGTGGTGTGGGCTTAAACATAGGAAACCTTGGATACAGATAGAACAGGCAGCGACATATAACCCATTGGAGGGTCTAGTTTGGATACCAAAAGCTGAGGTGTCAGCAGAAGTAAGGAAACACCCAACAATAGGCGCTACTTTGGGGACGACTAAAAAAATATATTTTTTAAAAAACGCCTATTTCGAGAAATCCTAGCCCGCTGCTCCCGATCCTGGGTACACCGGCGTTTCAGCGGGGAATGACGGACCCTAGGTTCGGAGCAATACGATTTAGAGGTATCAGCAGGATCTTTCATTTTTCAGTGGATAATCGTCTAACGACAAAAAAAAAAAAAGAGATTGAAAAAGAAATAGCACCCGAATTAGATTTTTTTTTTTAGAATGATGCAACTAGAAGCTTTTATTAGATCTAAATCCAATGTTTATGCAGAAGTGAGGGCAGTGACTGCGTTCGAGGAGACATGCTTGAAAGGAGAGTCAATGAGACACTTGTTGGCTTCTTTTTATACTACATTACTTGGATTAGAGACATCTCAGGAACTTACCTTTCTACAGGTGTGGGAGAGAGAGATCTAGAGATGTCTTGCTCCCCCGAACAGAAGGGCAGGATTCTGCTATTTAATCAAAAGTCTTAAAGAGGAAGTAAACCCTGATGAGTTTACTTCCTCTTTCATTCCCTGCAAAGGTAAAGCATAATGGACTACTATGCATCGCACTGATAAGCTGCACTGGTGGGCACTGATAGGCATAGTTAAGGCGGCACTAATAGGCACAGATAAGGTGGCACCGATAGGCACAGATAAGGCAGTACTGATGGGCACAGATAAGGCGGCACTGATGGACATCGCATAGTAGCCCATTATGTGTCACTTATCTGACACAGGAGCCAGCGAAGTCACCGCTGTCCCCTGTAGTCCGGCGCATCCATCTTCTCGGTGGGGTCTCGCAGCTCCGCCGCTGTCATTCGGCGAAGCCGCGATGACGTCACTTCCGCACATGTGCACGGGAGCCGACACACGCGGCAGCTCCGTCGTTGAAAATGCCGCGCTCAGTGCGCCTGCGCGCCACTGTCTACGGCGAATGCGCCGTAGACAGCGGTGCCTGTCTTCGGGCAAATATCTCCTAAACCGTGTAGGTTTAGGAGATATTTCTTGGACCTACAGGTAAGCCTTAATCTAGGCTTACCTGTAAGTCAAAGTGTGTTGTAAGGATTTACAACCACTTTAAGTAGCAAGTAGGTACCAGGAGGGGGGGGGGATACAAAATTCTCACTAGATGCTATAGAACACTAAATGTATTACATCGGATTTACCCCCAAATGTCAGATGTTTGTTGGAGATGCCACGAAGCAGCGGGTACAACATTACATATTTTTTGGTAATGTCCGAAAATTAGAGCGTTCTGGGAAATGGTTGCTGAAACCATCAAAACAATAAAAGGAATCTCCCTCGGAGACAGACCGGCAACTTTTTTGTTGCTGGATACTCCTATATCAGTGGAAACATTTAAAAAACTCTCTGCTGAAACATCTTCTAATGGCAGCTAGGGCATGTATCCATGTCCTGTCGAAGAGAGACAGCTCTCCAACTAGAGCACAATGGCTTACTAGAATTGCAGAAATTCAACAAATGGAAAAACCTTACTTTGGCAATGAAAGATCAAGATGAGAGATATAGGAGGACACAGGCTCCTTATCTGGTGTATATGGAGAGATCAGAATGACATGAAGAAGGAAAAAGAAAAAAAGGGTATCTGGGGGAAAGGGGAGGGGAGGGGGGTAGAGAGGGGGGGGGGGTTATTAACCCCTGTCCTCCCTTGTTCCTTCTTTTTTTTTTTTGTTTTTGTTGTTTTTGGGTCAGGGGGGTAGTTGATAAGGTAGATAAGGGAGCAGGGTAAAAGTGGAAAGGGAGAAATCACATGAAATGAAAGAACAAATCAAAGGTATTACAGGATACTCGGATGGATAGAACTACTTAGGATGCATTAGTGAAGATTCTACAAAACAATTTCATATCACCACAGAGCGGTACTGTGGATACGACAAAGATAATAATAACAAAGTGCCACGTCCCGATACTTGAGAAAAAAGGAGAACAATGTTGGGACTTTATATGAGACCTTGGTCATCCCGTACAAAGGTCTCCATCCCTAATCTATAAATGCTGGGGGACATGGGGGACAAGGGGACTTTATATGAAATACATTTTTAAATTTTTACTGTGCGATATATTATTTATTATGCTATTATACTTATTATTACTATTATTATTATTATTATTATTATTATTATGATATATTGTATGATATAAAAACTATATTGCGAGATATTATACTAATCATATTTTATTTATTATACTATTTATTTAATTAATTATATATTAATATATTGTATTTGTATTAATTATTTCTTATTGTATATTTTACCTATTGATTTCAATTAAATACTCGACGAATTATTGCTTTATGCCCATTATTGTCACCTCAGAACATTTATACTATAATTAATGTCTCAGCCTACCCTGAGTGTTGTATTTCATAAAGTCCCCTTGTCCCCCATGTCCCCTCAGCTTTTTCCCCCTTGTGCACGTCCCGATACTTGAAATTATTAAAGGAAGGATTTGTTGAAAATGATGGACTTTATAGGCATAACACAGCAAAATTCATAAAAAAAGTTAACAAAGTTTATTTACAACAATTAAAATGTTGAAATGCAATAGCACATACAGAGACATGCATATTTTCACAATGATTGCCTCAGAGCATGTTGACTACACTGTCGTCACTGTCAAATCGGACCATAAATGACTCGGATATCCGAGTACTATACTCAAATCCAGGAAATAATCACAGTTGTCAAGAATGAACAACAATACAGACAGTATATCATACAAAGCTCGAATTGCCCTACATGTTACGCGTTAGACAACGCTTCGTCAGGAGCTTTGGCATTTTATTTCCTAGTAAGGATAGAATTATAGTCGGTTCGAATGGGGAGTGGTGGTCTAAGCCCCTGTACACACGGTCGGAGATTTCCACAACCAAATCCGTCGGATTTTGCCCGTCGGATCTTGTCCGAAACTGTTGCATACACACGGTCGGACAAAGTTGGCGAAAAATCCGATCTTTCAGAACGTGATGACGTAATTTAGTTACGATGGGACTACATTCAGGCTAGTAGCCAATAGCTTTGATGTAGGAATTTGATCTGAGCATGCGTGGCACTTGGTCCGATCAAAATGCTCTACACATGATCGGATTAGGTCCGACCGGCCCAGTTGGTCGGAAAATATTTCCAACATGTTGGAAAATTGGGTCCGACGGATATTCCGACGGAATCAATCCGATGCATACCACACACAGTCGGATTATCCGATGACATGGTCCGATAGGACACATTCCGACGGATTCTCCGACCGTGTGTACAAGGGCTAAGACTTGCTAAAAAAACAGAGGAAAAAGAGAAAGAAAACGTCTTTGTCCTATTGGGACAATCTAGTATTAAGTACGTTAAGGTAACCAATATTTACTGGTGTAGCCAAAATGATCCAAAGATGCCCGGCTATAGATTAAATCAATCCAGGATGTTTAGCCTTGCATAAAAAAAATTACACTTCCCAAAGGGAACAGAGTCTGTCTTGGTAGTCTGTACCATCGATGTCTTAAGAATAGATATTCCTCAAGCTCCCCGTTCGGGGTGACAGCATCGTACGGGATAGAGGCTGCACATCGATGGTACAGACTACCAAGACAGACTCTGTTCCCTTTGGGAAGTGTCATTTTCTTTATGCAAGGCTAAACATCCTGGATTGATTTAATCCATAGCCGGGCATCTTTGGATAATTTTGGCTACACCAATAAATATTGGTTACCTTAACGTACTTAATACTAGATTGTCCAACTAGGACAAAGAAGTTTTCTTCTCTTTTTCCTCTGGTCGTTTACCAAGCTTAGACCACCACTCCCGACCGAACCGACTATAATTTTATCCTTACTAGGAAATAAAACGCCAAAGCTTCTGACGAAGCGTTGACTAACGCATAACATGTAGGGCAATTCGAGCTTTGTATGATATACGGTCTGTATTGTTGTTCATTCTTGATAACTGTGATTATTTCCTGGATTTGAGTATAGTACTTGGATATCCGAGTCATTTATGGTCCGATTTGACAGTGTAATCAACATGCTCTGAGGCAATCATTGTGAAATCATTGCGTGTCTCTGTATGTGCTATTGCATTTCAACATTTTAATTGTTGTAAATAAACTTTGTTAACTTTTTTATGCCTTTAAAGTACATCATTTTCAACAAATCCTTCCTTTAACAAGTATTAGTGAAGATATTGTAAGATTGTAATGAATTGTATTGTGAAATTGTGGAAAAAAAATAAAGAATTTATAAAAAATAAAAAAAAGTCTCTGTTTGACCCATGAGGGCTGCCAGAGTCACATGGGGTGGCAGCATCCAATCAGATAGCTTCCACAGTGACCCAGGAAACCATAGAAGAACCCTGTTCCTCTTGACTTCCCCTCCACCTGGAATGCAACTGCGGTCGAGTGCCACCTACAGTGGAGAAAATAGACTGCCCCTGCCAACATGCTTACTAAAGCACATTTCATAGTTTCATAGTTAGTAAGGTTGAATAAAGACACCGGTCCAACCTGAGTGAGTATCTACAATTGTCTCACATTGGTCCCTACCCTCAAGGAGCCCACAATCCAAGGTCCCCATTCATATACTAGGGCCAATTTTGTGGACAGAAGCCAATTAACCTACCTGCATGTCTTTGGATTGTGGGAGGAAACTGGAGTACCCGGAGGAAACCCACACAGGCACAGGGAGAACATGCAAACTCCAGGCAGGTAGTGTCGTGGTTGGGATTTGAACCAGCAACCCTTCTTACTGCTAGGCTGAGAGTGCTAACCACTACACCACTGTGCTGCCCACTAAGGTGTGTCAGTGAGTTCAGGTACTCCCCAAATGGCTCATTGCCTCAGGAAGCATAAGGACTCGCTCAACCAACAGCTCCTTCATGGCTAGCACTACAATTGCAACACTATGTTATAAAGATGAGAGAAGATGACTAGATGATTGAAGTCTTCTGCTTCAACATGAAAAAATAGCTTTAGCACGAAAAGCAGAAGACATAGGGCAGATTTATTGATCTTCAATATATTGTATGTCATATTTGATTGTC
Source organism: Lithobates pipiens (assembly GCF_037356315.1). Lineage (NCBI taxonomy): Eukaryota > Metazoa > Chordata > Amphibia > Anura > Ranidae > Lithobates > Lithobates pipiens. The sequence continues at coordinate 29,239,509 of NW_027507764.1, read as the reverse complement.
TCCTCCACAGATGGTGTATCCCGAAAATTGCACATCCATCACTGAAATTCTGCTCACCGGATTTACAGCTTTTGAAGGCTTCAGTATCCCGATGTTTATTCTGTTTCTGATCGTTTACATTTTAATTTGCTGGGAAAATGTATTGATCATCTATATCATTTTTTTTTTTTTTTTTTTTTTTATTATTAATCTTTATTAAATTTTCACATTATACAGACCACATTTTAAAATTACATTGCCAGGATTCAAATACATCTTCCTTCCATTCCGGAGTCTGAGTTTTAAAGTTCTAGGAAGGGACGGGGGATATGAAAATACATCCATACATCACATATAATTAACAGACAAGAAAAAAAAACAGTATCTAGACCATACCATAACCCCCCTTATCCTTCCTCAACTATTTTTGCACTTCCTACTTTTTTCCTACTAATATAACCCCTCCCCTCCCTCCCTCCCTTTCTATCAACACCACCCCCCCCCTCCCCTCCCCTCCTATATATATATTTGTGCTTTTATTTCACGGTGTATCATAAATGTGTTATGATGATTCCCATACCTTTAATATACACTCCCCCCTCCCCCTCCCCTCTTCCCTTTCCTGTCATGGTTTAAACTGGGGTATGCATCTCTTCTATCCACTCTCGCCAGTTCCTATTAAACTCTTTTAGGTTATTTCGTTTTGCATATACTGCTCTCTCCTTACATAGATATTCATTTACCGCGCTTATCCAATCCTCAACTGTGGGGGCTAGCTTTGATTGCCATCTCCTAGCTATCATCCTTCTTGCTTGAAATAAACATCTTAGGATTACTGTTGTTTCTCCTTTTCTCTCTACTTCCTCCTTTCTATAACCTAAGATACACACTATGGGATTTAATTCTATTGCCGTCCCAAAGGCCCTACTTATTATCTTTACCACTCCTTCCCAGTATCTAAATAATTTGGGACATTTCCAGAACATGTGCATTAAATTCCCTGACCCCCCACACCTGGGGCAACAGTCATCTGTTCTCTTACCAAATTTGAATAATTTCTGGGGAGTATAGTATGCTCTATTAATTAGCATCAAGTGGGAAATCCTCTGGGGAGGAGAGACCGAGACCTTTGGGCATGCCGCTAGGATATTTTTCCACTGTACTCGAGTTATATTACCTAAGTCTTGCTCCCATTTCTCCTTCTCGACCCTTCCTTTCCTCTCACTATAAATCTGTTCACCCAACTGGGCATAGAATTTAGATATTAATCCTTTTGTTGGTCCTGCTTGTGCTACTGGGTATAGCAAGGGCAGTTCTTCCCATGTTAATAACAAGTTTCCAAACTGGGTCTTTAAAGCATGCCTCACTTGTATATAGGCATAAAATGAGTTTTGTGATATCTTAAATTCTTTTTGCAGTTGATCAAAAGATTTAATACCCCTGCCGCCATATAAATGGCTGATCCTTACAATGCCACATTTTTCCCATTCTACAATTTTTCCAACCCGCCATATTTCCTGTAGCTTCTTATTGTTCCAGAGAGGCGTATACTTTGTTATTTCACTATATCCCATTTTTTTTTTAACTATATCCCATAGTTTTAACATCATTTTTACTGTAGGGCATCTACACTGGAATGAGTCCGCTTCCAAGGTCTCAATCAGCGTGCTATGTGGGGAGCCTGTTAATACTAATCTCCCATTTGGGGTTCCTCCGTTCATCTCATCAATCCCCCCTAGCTGTTGTAATTGGGACGCCCAAAAATAGCACTCCGGATAAGGGACCGCGAATCCTCCTTCCTCTCCCGGTAGCTGGAGCATCCGCAATCTCAATCTGGCCTGTCCTCCCCTCCATATTAACTCCCTAAACAACATCTCGATTTTATTAAACCAACTTCTGTTAATCCATATTGGGGCATTATGTAATATATATAAAAGTTGGGGCATCCATATCATTTTTATCAGATTGCATCTGCCAGCCACCGAGAGAGGCATTCGTTTCCATATAGCAATTTTTTGTTTAAACCTAGTCAATAATGGGACTAAGTTATGACTTATATATTGCTTAGGATCCCTTGATAAGGTAACTCCCAGATATTTCAACTTATCCACTATTGGCATTTGGGGGGTTCCCAGGGCCGTTTGCTGACCCATTGGGTCCAAAGGAAGACATTCCGATTTTTCCCAATTTATCTCCAGCCCTGTGAAGCCTCCAAACCCTTGCACCAGTCCCACTGCCCTTGGTAATGAGTACCTCATATCCCCCAAAAACAATAGGATATCGTCTGCATAAAGTGAGATTTTTTCCTCTCCAGTTTTCCTTACGAAACCGACTATCTCCCGGTTTGCTCTAATTGCACATGCCAAGGGCTCTATGGCCAATGCAAAGAGCAGGGGTGATAATGGACACCCCTGCCTCGTCCCTCTCCCCAGTTCTATTTTCCCGGATAACTCATTATTAATTTTTAGTCTTGCACTAGGTTTGTCATATAGCATCCTAATCCATCCTATGAAGGAAGGACCCAGGCCAAATTTCTCCAGAACTTTCCATATATATCCCCATTCTACGCTATCAAATGCTTTCCTTACATCCAATGCCACTACTGCACCCGGAGTATCGTTATCCATTGGGACCTGCAAATTCAAAAAGGCTCTTCTAATATTTATACTCGTTGATCTGTTGGCTATAAACCCTGTTTGGTCCATATGGACTAATCTTGCTATAACTCGATTAAGCCTAGTCGCTAATACCTTGGCCAGTATCTTTGTATCGGTACACAGGAGAGAAATTGGCCTATACGCTGCAACATCTAAGGCGTCCTTCCCTTCTTTGTACAACAGGGTTATAACCGCCTCCATCATTGATGGAGGCAATTTACCCTCCCCATATGCTCCTCTTAACATCTCCAGGAGTTCAGGAATCAGTATCTCGCCAAAATTTTTATAGACTTCAATCGGTAGTCCATCCGGACCAGGCGATTTCTGGTTTGGCATACTCGCAACTGCTTCCTGAAGTTCTTTCAAAGTTATTGGGGCTTCCAGTTCCTCTCTTTCTTCTTGTTTCAAACATGGTACCTCTAATTGACCTAAAAATGTTTCCATTTGCTCATCCATCCCCACTTTCTGTGCAGTATATAGGTTTTTATAATATCCTTCAAATGCTTGGCATATACTCCCAGTTTCTGTTGTGACCTTTCCCTCACCTATCCTAATCGCCGAGATTGAGGAAGGACCCGAGTTATTCTTCACCAGTTGTGCCAACATTTTTCCCACGCTTTCCCCTTCAACAAAGGAGGCTTGGCGTTGGAACATATGTTGAATCTCTGCTTTCTTCAGAGTTAATAGCCTAAGTTCTTCTTGTTTATCTAGCCAGATTTTTTCTTTGCCCTGAGTGGGATCGCTAATAAAATCTCTTTCAGCCTCTATCACTTCTCTCCCTATTTGTACCTCCTGTTCCCTAGACTTTCTATTTATTTTTGCTATTGATTGGATCAGGAGACCCCTCAGGAAAGCTTTCAGAGTGTCCCACAGGATCCCTGATGTTACTGTACCCCGATTAGTTTTTAGAAATTCTTTTAATTCCCACTGAATTCTCTCAGGGCGTTCTTCTGTCTCTTTTTTTATCAGTTCTAACCATAGCGGGTTCACTTTCCACAACCTCTGTACCTTACGTTCTCTCATTTTTAATACTGCTGTCATTGGGGAATGATCTGAAATCCCCCTAGGCTGATATTCAATCTTTTCCACCATTTGTAAGGCCAGGTCATTCCCCAGTATCATATCAATCCTGGATAACGTAGTATGCGTGGCCGAGTAACAACTATACTGCCGGACTCCCGGGTTCCCAGTTCTCCATAAATCCCGTAGCCCTACTTCTTCCAGATACTGTCCCAACCTCCCCTGCCAAGCTGGTTCCGCCAGTGTTTTTTCTGGGAATCTATCGACTTTAATATCCAATACCGTGTTGAAATCCCCTACTATTATTGTAGGAACACCATCTATCCCTACTAAAAATTCCTGTAATTTAAAAAGCACTTCCATTTTAAATGGTGGAGGGATGTAGATATTTGCCAGCATACATTCTCTATTTTCAATTAGGCAATGTAAGAAAATGTATCTGCCCTTTTCATCCAGGCTGACCCGTTTACATACAAAATTCACCCCCGTTTTTACCAAGACACTCACCCCTCTACTATATGTCGAATAAACAGAATGATATTGAAATTGATATTTTCTACTCTGCAACCGGTATATTGTATCTCTATTTAAATGGGTCTCCTGCAGGCAGAGCAGCTCTACTCCACATCCCTCCAACAAGGATAGCACAGCTTTTTGTTTCAGCTGCGTCCCCAGTCCCCTCACATTCCAGGAGCCTATCTTAATTTTACCGTCCTGCATAGCCATAAACAAATAGAGAGGAGAGAGGAAAAAAAAGAAAAACCTAAGGCAGGAGAGAGAGAGAGCGAAATAACCAGTCTACTGAGGACACTGTTAAGAACCGTTTTTCTCCCAGTACCCACCAACTCCCCCCTAACTTCTTTTATTACCTTATACCGCACTCCCCAAATATTACTCCCTTGTGTAATAACAAATCTATTAGGCGTCACCATTAACTCATATATTATGTGTCTTTGGATATAAATTATACTATATAATTGTTTATTACCATTTTCCCCCTTGTGACCCATATATTTTCCTTGTTTTTTACCACCCCAAGTTTTACCACCCCCCATTTTGTGTGCTTTTGTGTTTTGAGTTATTTCCTGTACTCCATTTATTAGTGCATACATATTTTTTTTCCCCTTCAGCCTCCCCCCTATTTTCCCTACTACACCCATCCCCTCTCCCCCCTTTCTACCTCCCTCCCCCCCCCCTCCCCCACCTTCCTAGGTGTTACCCTAGGGGCTATTAGTGACCTTATACCACTCTCTTCACAACCACTTTGCCACCCACACCTAGTACACTCGCCGTGTGTTACCTCCCTCCCAACCCCCCTCCCATACTAACACAAACAACACAAACAAACATACAAACAAACAAAAAAAAAAAAAAAAAAAAAAACCCACACATACTTCATCCCCCCTTCTCTTTCTATCTTCCTATCCCACTCAGTACTAGAAACCCCAACGACTACAACTTTTCTTTATTTTCTTCTATCCATTTTTCCACTTCCATTGGGGAACAGAAAACCTGAGTATGCCCTAATGCATTAATCCGTAGCTTTGCAGGATAAAGAAGAGCATACGGCACCCTGAGCTTCTGTAACCTGCGTTTCACCTGGAGGAACTCTACCCTTTTTCTCTGAAGTTCTGGGGAAAAATCAGAATATAATGAAATTCTAACACCTTTATACAGTACATTCCCCATTTCCCTTGCCTTCCGTAATAACACCACTTTATCTTTATAATTAAGTAATTTCATTAATAATGGCCTGGGACGGCCCCCCTCCAATGGTGCTCTAAAGGGTACCCTATGCGCCCTCTCTATTGAGAACGCTGTTGAAAAAGCATCCCTCCCAAACAGTTCAACCAGAAGATGCTCCATAAACTCAGCAGGGTTTACACCCTCACTTTTTTCCGGAAGCCCCACTACTCGCACATTGTCCCTCCGGAGCCTATTTTCCATTTCGTCCATTCTTGTTCTATATCCGCTGAACTGCTCCTTCAGGCTTTCTACTTCTTTAATTAGGAAGGTTGAATCATCTTCTAATCTACTAGTCCTTATCTCAAGTTCTGTCGTCCTTTCCACCACTTTCTGTAGGTCCTGCCTTACCACCAGTAAATCCTCCTTCACTCCCTTCATTTGGTTACAAAGTTCTTTCAGTGAGATGTTGCATGCATTTACGGCCAGTAGCACGTCCTTTATAGTTGGCTCTTTTTCTAACGGGGGGGAGTCGCCTGCTGTCGTTTCTATATACTGTTCCCCTGCGTCCGCATTTTTATTTACTGAGGATTTTGCCACTGCTCCAACCTGTGTGTTAATATTAATGTTTGACTGTCCCATACTTTTCCTTTCGGTCATTACACCTTGCTGCCCCTTTAACTGTCCTTTTTTTGGAGGGGTCTGAGATGACTGTACCGGGTTATGAGCATACTGTTCTAACTTAGCTGCTGTGGCGGACTGTTGCGAGCTTTTTTCCCCCCTTTCTTTTGCAGAGCGCAGATGTTGCATCTTACTTTCCCTTTCTCACCTCTTACTTCAGAACAATCAGAACAGAACAGTCCCGGTTATAGCGTGTTTTTAAGAGGGTTTTGACCCGACCGCACACCACACAATAATCACTGAATGCAGTAGTAGCCGTGTGCCAATGTTCATTTCAAGTATCACAGACACTTCCTATCACATTAACTCAGGTACCGTTTAGCCTGTTAATAATTAGCACAAACACCTTCCCTCAGTTGATAAATTAATGATGCACTGAGCTAGCCTTATAATCAGTCCACAGGCCACAGGTTCAGATATTCCTGGAAACTGCTTACAAAAATGTTCGGGTTTTTTTTCCTTTTCCAGGAGGTATTCCTTTACGTGTGTTACCCAGGCTAATAGATTAGATTAGCAGACACATACACAAGGCGAAGGGATCCGGGCATCCAGACATCCAGAGGAGACAAACTGACAGGAGAACGTAAATGTTTCTTACCCCCTTCGGTGCCCTCCTGATTAAGTACTACCAGTCCACAGGCATCACAGGCATCACTGTGTCCCAGCTTTCTCCACCAGATCACCACCTACAATGCCCCTCAGACTGCCGGTTTCTTCCTCCCCTCAATCCCGCCGCTTACCTCCTTCCTCCTGTTGCGGCTTGCCGGGGAGCGGGGGAGCCTTCGGTGGTTTGATGTGAGCGGTGTCTTCTCAGTAGATGGTTCGGCGTTGGTCGGAGGTACTCGTGAGCTCGTACTTCACTTCGGCCGTCGGGACACGGAACCCGGAAGTCAGCGGGGATCCCCGAGAGCTTGGCACGATAAGGTAGTGTCACGCCGTCGCTCCTCCTCCCGTCCAGTGTCCAGCTATGCTGCTCAACTCAACTCCAGCCCTCCTTGCACTGCACTGCACCCGGCCGTAATTTTAAGCGCTCCACGCTTTCGCCATGGGGGCTTGGGAGGGAGACACACACGGCGGCTTCCTCACACACTCACTCACTCCGCTCCACCCATCCGGCCACGCCCCCTCTCTATATCATTTTTAGTAGCGCTCGTCTCAAGGCGCTGATGTTTTTTATAATTCAGAGCATGTGCATAAATGATCTGCTGAGCATTTCAAATATTGTTCCAAAAATCTTAAATGACGTTCTTCAGGAGAGGCCGACCTTCACTGTCACTGGTTGCATTTTACAATCACAGATGTTTGGTACCACGGGAAATGTTTTGTGCTTTCACTATGTTTTAATGTCTTATGACCGATACTTGGCTGTATGTCATCCATTGCGCTATTTCTCCTTTGTGAATAATAGAATCTATTTTGGGGCAGTCATTGTGTTTTGGATCATTTCGGCCTCATTAACAAGTGTAATATCTGGTTTACTGAGCCAGTTACAATTTTGTGGCCATAACACAATTCACCATTTCTACTGTGATCCTTCTCCCTTCATGGACCTGGCCACCTCCGATACAACACACATCTACCTCTGTATTACAATAATAAGCTTCTTCATGATATTGATCACACTTTTGTCTGTTTTTGTTACATACGTGTTTATAATTCAAACAATTCTTAAAATCCCCTCATCCTCCGGCAGGAAGAAGACCTTCTCCACGTGTAGCTCCCACCTCGTTGTGTTCTCCATGCAGTACGTTGTCTCTCTTGGTGTCTATGCGTTGCCAGCCAAAGTAGTAGCACCGCAGCTCACCAACGCTTTCACATTCATAGTCTTTTTCTGGACCCCCTTAGTGAACCCGCTGATCTATACATTCAACAATAAAGAGTTCCGGGCAGAATGCCTTAAAAAGATTAGGACAGTGAATAAGAAATTTTGACATTTTCCTTTGAACCAAGCAGATCTATTAGGTTGGATGGGGAACCATTTTCAAATCTCTTCAGAGATGTTCAATCGGGTTCAAGTCTGGGCTCTGCCTGGGCCACTCAAGGACCTTCACAGAGTTGTCCCGTAGCCACTCCTTTCTTATCTTGACTGTTTGCTTAGGGTCATTGTCCTGTTGGAAGATGGACCTTCTCCACAGTCTGACGTCCAGAGCGCCCTGGAGAAGGTTTTCATTAAGAATGTCTCTGTACATTACTGCATTCATCTTTCCCTCGATCCTGACTAGTCTCGCAGTTCCTAACACTGAAAAACATCCCCACAGCATGATCCTGCCAACACCAACATGCTTCATTGTAAGGATGGTATTGGCCAGGTGAGGAGCGGTGCCTGGTTTCCTCCAGAGAATATGATTGCCATTTAGGCCAAAGAGTTCAACCTTTGTTTCATCAGACCAGACAATTTTGTTTCTCAAGGTCTGAGAGTCCTTCAGGTGACTTTTGGCAAACTCCAGGTGGGCTGTCATGCGCCTTTTACTGAAGAACGGCTTCTGTCTGGCCACTCTATCATACAGGCCTGATTGATGGAGTGCTGCAGAGATGGTTGTTCTTCTGGAAGGTTCTCCTGCCTCCACAGAGAAACGCTGGAGCTGTGTCAGAGTGACCACCGGGTTCTTGGTCACCTTCCCGACTAAGGCCCTTCTCCCCCAATCGCTCAGTTTGGCCGAATGGCCCACTCTAGGAAGAGTCCTGGTGGTTCCAAACCTCTTCCATTTACAGATGATGGAGACGACTGTGCTCATTGGGACCTTCAATGCTGTAGAAATGTTTCTGTACCCTCCCCCAGATCTGTGCCTCCATGCAATCCTACAATCCTGTCTCGGAGGTCCACAGATAATTCCTTGGACTTCATGGCTTGGTTTGTGCTCAATCAACTGAATTTACCACAGGTGGACTCCAATCAAGTTGTAGAAACATCTCAAAGATGATCAGGGGAAATAGGTTGCACCTGAGCTCAATTTTGAGTGTCATGGCAAAAGGCCGTGAATACTTATATACATGTGACTTTGTTTGAAATCTTTTATTAAATATATATAAAAAAAACTTCTTTCACATTGTCATTATGGGGTATTGTTTGTAGAATTTTGAGGAAAATAATGAATTTAATCAATTTTGGAATAAGGATGTAACATAACAAAATGTGGAAAAAGTGAAGCACTGTGAATACTTTCCAGATACACTGTATAAAAGACATACACTAACACACCTCTACATTCATTATGTACTTATACAGTTTTTCTCTTGTTGTCCATGGCCATAGGGGCTCTTCACCATGAGATAATCCAGTTCCAAGTTATTTCCTCACCCAGGTTTCTGCTCCGTGCTGAGGTTCTCTCATGGTCACCACAATGCAGTGTGACATGCTTCCAGAAGGTAGCCAAGGTTCTATGCACCTCTTCACTCTCCTGCCTGCCAGAGGAGTACCGCAATTTTAGCGATGACTTTGACAAAGGTCAAGCCGATAGTTTGCCTCCACACCAGCCATATGATTGCACAATTGACCTTCAACCTGGCGCCAAACCCCCTCGTGGCTGGGTTTACCCTTTGATGGTCTTGGAGGATAAGGCCATGGAGGAGTATGTTGCAGACGCACTTTCTCAAGGTTTCATCCACGAATCCTCATCTCCTACTGGTGCTGGTTTCTTCTGTGTGAAGAATAAGAGTGGTGAACTGAGACCTTGTATTGATTATAGGGGTCTCAATCATTTCACGATTAAGAATGCCTATCCGAGTCCATTGATTATGGAGTTATTTGATCGCCTCAAGGGAGCAACAGTTTTCACGAAGCTTGATTTTAGAGGGGCATACAATCTCATGAGAATTAAGTATGATGAGTGGAAAACTGCATTTAATACCAGAACAGGCAATTGTAACAGAGTACCATGTAATGCCTTTTGGCCTTTGTAACACCCCGGCAGTTTTCCAGGAATTTATTAACGGCGTTCTCTGAGATTTGTTGCAGTTATGTGTGGTGGTTTATCTCAATGATATCCTCATATTTTCCAAGTCAGTGGAGAGCCACCACACAGATGTCTGTAGTGTGCTTCAGAAACTAAGAGAGAACAATCTCTATTGTAAACTGGAGAAGTGTGAGTTCCATTGTGAACAGGTTCAATTCCTGGGCTATGTCATTTACACTGCCAGTTTTTCGATGGACCCAGAGAAACTTTCGGCAGTCCTACAGTGGCCCCGACCCATGCAAAAAAAGCTCTGCAGCATTTCCTGGGCTTTGCCAACTATTATCGGAAGTTTATTCGTAATTTCTTGTGTCTGGGCAAGCCCCTGACTGATATGACCAGAAAGGACGGTAACCCACAGAGTTGGTCTCCGGAGTCCATTAAGGCCTTTGAGAGTCTCAAGCCTGCCTTTGTTTCCGCTCCTGTGTTGGGACACCCTGATCCTATGTTACCCTTTATCCTTGAGGTTGATGCTTCTGAGACTGGTGTTGGCACCCTTCTGTCTCAATGTCCTACTTCTGAGAGCGCTATGCATTCTTGTGGCTACTTTTCCATGAAATTGTCACCTGCGGAGTGCAATTACAAGATTGGTGACAGAGAGCTGTTGGCGATAATTTTATTCCTGAAAGAATGGAGACATCTCCTCGAAGGTACCACTGTGCCGGTTCTCATTCTTACTGACCATAAGAATCTCACATTCTTGTCTGAGGCTAAATGCCTCACTCCCAGAAGGGTGTAATGGGCTCTTTTCTTGTCAAGTTCCAATTACATTGTCTCATTCTTACCCCATACTAAGAATGTAAGGGCTGACGCCTTGTCACGACAATTTTCCTCCACTTCCAAGTTGGAGTCGGTTCTGGTTCCTGTGATTCCTCCTAATTGTATTCTGGCTATGGTTTGCACCAGTCTCACTTCTCCTTTGGGTGACAAAATTCCTGCTGCTCAGGTCCATTTACTCCTGAGAAACCTTGTGACCACTGCTTTGTCCCAGAGAGTCTCTGTTCTGCCGTGCTCCAGAATTACCATTCTCCCAAGGCTGCTGGCCACCCTGGGAGGAATCAACTCTTTTGGACCATTTCCCAACATTTCTGGTGGTTTAGTCTGCGTGCTGATGTAACTGCCTTCATAGCTGCCTGTTCCATGTGTGCTCAGAGTAAGACTCAACAACACCTTCCAGTGGGCCTCCTACAACCCATACCCAATGGATAAAGTCCCTGGACCCACCTGTCTATGTATTTCATTGTAGAATTACCCAACTCCCAGGGCAACACAGTATTCCTTATGGCGGTTGACCGGTTATAAAAGATGTGTCATTGTATTCCACTTAAGAAGTTGCCCACTTCTAAGGAACTGGCTTCCATTTTTTCTCTGGAGATCTTTTGCTTACATGGGCTACCCAAGGAGATTGTCTAGGACAGGGGTAGTCACTTTGTGTCCCAGTGCCTTTTCTGCACAGTTGGGAATTCAGCTTGCTTTCTCCTCTGTGTATCACCCACAGACTAATGGGGCCACAGAGCGAGCCTATAAGTCCTTGGAGCAATTCCTACGTTGCTATATTTCTGACCATCATAACAACTGGTCAGACCTCTTACTGTGGGCAGAGTTTGCTCACAACAATGCTGACAGTTTATGGCGAATAGGGATGAGCTTCGTGTTCGAGTCGAACGTACGTTCGACTCGAACATTGGCCGTTCGGCCGTTCGGCGAATTCCGAACGTTTTGGCCGTTCGCGTCAAAATTCGAGTGACGCGCGCGCGGACCACAATGCACTGCGTTGGCGCAGTGCATTGCTGCCCGATGATTGGCCAAGCATGCACTGTGACCCCGCATGCTTGGCCAATCGCAGCGCCGGCAGCGAGGAGAGCCATGATTGGCCACAGGCATCCTGCCTGTGGCCAATCATAGCTCAGGCTGTGTAGTGCACGCCCCACACTATATAAGGCCGCCTTTAAGGCGGCCTCCTGTAGTGTGTTACTTTGCATCTGAAGCAGTGGGTGTTCTGTGTACCTTCAACACAGTACACACCAATCGTTTTTGGGTGATTTCCTATCTTGCTGCTGTGTAGTGGTTGTTGTCTGTGCCCTGACTGCAGTATACACCACTATATTCACCTCACCTATATAGCTAGTGATCTAGCTTTAACCACTTAACAACTGCCCATTGCCGATTAACGGCTTCAGGGCGGTTGTTTAACTCAGAGAGGCCGTTAATTAACGGCCTCCCAGAATTCTGCTCTCGCGTGCCCCGAGGTGTGCGCACTCGAGAGCATCCGTGACCGCCGGGTCCATAGGACCCGGCGCATCACGGTAAACGGCCGCTCATAGCGGCCGTTTACCACGTGATTGCTCCGTCAAATGACGGAGTGATCACTTGGAAACAAACCGGCGTCATGTTATGACGCCTGTTCCTCCCTCCCCTTTCTGTACCGATCGGTACAGCGGAGGGGAAAGAGATCGGTGTCAGCAGCGATGTGGGCTGCATCTGCAGTGCCCACATCGCTGCTCACCGAATTTAACCCCTCAATTCCCTGCCAATACTCTGCAATACCAGTGCATACTCTGCAGTACCCTGCCATTACTCTGCAGTGCAGTACCCTGCCATTACTCTGTAGTACCCCGCCATTACTCTGCAGTGCAGTACCCCGCCATTACTCTGCAGTGCAGTACCCTGCCATTACTCTGCAGTGCAGTACCCCGCCATTACTCTGCAGTACCCCGCCATTACTCTGCAGTGCAGTACCCCGCCATTACTCTGCAGTGCAGTACCCCGCCATTACTCTGCAGTGCAGTACCCTGCCATTACTCTGCAGTGCAGTACCCCGCCATTACTCTGCAGTACCCCGCCATTACTCTGCAGTGCAGTACCCCGCCATTACTCTGCAGTGCAGTACCCCGCCATTACTCTGCAGTGCAGTACCCTGCTATTACTCTGTAGTACCCCGCCAATACCCCGTCAATACTCTGTAATACCCTGCCATAAATTGCCATACCCAGCCATACTCAGAGATACCCAGCCATACTCGGTGATACCCTGAAATACCCAGCCATAGACGCCCCCCACCCCTCACCGCCCTCCGGTGCTTCTACCAACTCGCCAGTACGATCAAAGCCAGAATCTTTTTTTTATTTTTTATTTCAGGCTTCCCAGCCTAGAGGTGAGATGTGGGGTCATATTGACCCCCCAGATTTCACTGTAAAGAGGACCTGTCACCCCATATTCCTATTACAAGGGATGTTTACATTTCTTGTAATAGGAATAAAAGTGATCAAAAATATATTTTTGGGGAAAAAAATGTCAAACTAAAATAAATAAAGTAAAATGAACAATAAAAAAATAAAATAAAAATTAAAGCGCCCATGTCCCCATGTGCTCGCATGTGCCACACATGTGAGGTATCGCCGAGAATGTTAGAGCGAGAGCAATAATTCTAGTCCTAGACCTCCTCTGCAACTCAAAACATGTAACCAGTAAAAAAATATTTAAAGCGTCGCCTATGGGGATTTTTTAAGTAGCGACGTTTGGCGCCATTCCACGGGCATGTGCAATTTTGAAGAGTGACATGTTTGATATCTATTTACTCAGCATAACTTCATCTTTCACTTTATGCAAACATTGGGCTAACAAGTGGTTAATAATAGAGCTTGCAGTCAGTAGTGTTAGGAGATAGTGCGTGCTGTCTGCGTGCTCTGTACCCAGTACATACCGCTATAATATAGGGCAGGCCCCTACTTTCAAACATCCAACTTACAAACATCTCCTACTTGCAAACGCAAGGAGACAGCAGCAAGTGAGATGAAAAAAGATGGACGACAAAACAAATTATACAGGGGTGATAACCCTTCCCTATGTTTTCCAAAAAGCTTAAAGATAGTTTTTTTGACTGGAGCTACACTTTAAAAATGTACCGGTTGAAAATGACAAACAGATTCAACTTAACACAACAAACCTACACAGTCCCTGTCTTGTTTGCACCGCCTGTATACTGCTGTTCTGAGTATATAGGGCCTGGGGGCCACACGCATTTCCTTTTTTTAATATGGGTACGGGGTTCCCCTTAATATGCGTACAAGACCCAAATAGGCTGGTAATGGGCAGGGAGGGCTACCCATGCCATGTTTCTCAATGATTTTCAACCATATTGCAGGAACCAGATATAACATTAAAACCGCAAGCAGTTTTAAATGGTGTTATTTCCGTTTAATGTCATTTTGTGCAGGGACTGTTCTAAACACGGGAAACACGTGGCACTTCACAGGCATACTACAGACACCCCCCAGGCACCATATTTAAAGGAATATTTCACTTTTTTTTTTTCACTTTAATCGTCATTAAAATCAGTGCTCCCGCCAAAACGGTAGTTTTTAAAACTTTTTTTTGCAGTGACCCATGTCCTCTGAGGCAGGAGGCAGGTCGCCAAACCCTTTTTAGCACACTATCTTGCATATTAGCCGTTAAAATAAGCACTTTCCAATTCGAACGTTCGAGTCCCATAGACTTCAATGGGGTTCTAACGTTCGTACCGAACGCGGGGGTCGTTCGCAAGTTCTGGTGCGAACCGAACCGGGGGGTGTTCGGCTCATCCCTAATGGCGAATTATAGTTTCCAACCTTCCATGTTGCCTGACTCGTTTGTTACGCAGAGTATTCCTGCATTAGAGGAGCATCTCCGTGGTCTTCGTTCCTCTTGGGCACAAGTTCAGGAGGCTTTGCGTCATGCTAATGATAGGTACAGACTCAGGGCCAATGTTCAACATTTTGGTTAAAAATGGCATGGGTAGCTAGGCACTAGTATTGGTACAAAAAAATATATATACAATTCAGCATGTGGGTGGGTGCAGTGTAGTACGATGGCAATAACACACACACAGTCCAGGTGCAAATGATAGAACTTGTATTAAAGTAAAGGCAAACAGTTCACACCAACCTGGTGGGAGGAGGCTCAACCAGGAACACCAATGAATACCAACAGCGAGGAAAGAGAAGTCAGGAAAACTATGTATTGCACAAAAATGTATACAAAACTATACAAAAACTAGGCACCCACCAGAAACACCTAGACTACTGTAGTGCTAGCTCCTGACGAGCAGGCGTTATGTTTTTTTTCCAAAGTTAATTTGCCTGAAACCACAGTTGGGTTTTGGGGCTATTTCTCTAAATTTCTGGTTTCAGTACCAGTCCAGCTGGGTTGCACTGGGTTCTCCTTGAACGCAGGTGTCACTGTCACCGCCGGTAAGGGTAGGAACGCAGTGTAGCTGGGTGTATTGAATGCCACTGACTTCCCTGGGAACCAGCCCAGTGGGCGTGTTCTCTTGCTGTGCATTCTGGGGGGTGGTATTTAAGGTACCTACGCCACATGGCATGGGGGGTTCCGGAGATTATTTTCTGTCTGTTCAGTTCCGGTGGTCCTCCTGACCCAGCCCCCATGACCCTCCAGGCCTGGGGTGCGGAACCATGCAATCCGTGTCTCTGGGCTGGCTGGCCCGAGTGAAAGGCAACTGCAGGGATAGGCTCGAGTGGATTTCGGGGGCCTAATGATCCGAGGGTGGTCCGGTGCCGTCTCATCTGAAGGGAGAGGCCCAGCAACTGAAGAACCCCAGGGGAGGACTCTTCAGGAGAAGGCTGTGCGCAAGGCTGGCTTCTCTGATGAGCCTGGAGGCTTAGTTGAAGGACGCAACTTGGATCAACACTCATACGGTATCGCCATATTGGCTGAGAGATACTGGTACCGTATGATAGCTCTTTAAATGTATCTACGTCCCTCAGTAACGCTCACGTGTATATCATAAGTCTGTGGCAGAGACTTTGTTGGGCACCCTACCGGCTGCTAGGCCTAGTGAGAGGAGGTCTATCCGGGGGGGTTGTTAAATCCAGCTGTGAAACGGTTGCTATTCTCTGGATTTTTCTCTAAAGGTTTCCATTCATTTGCAATCCAAGTACCTGAACTCACTCCTAACCCTCTACCCTTTATTGAAAGACTCTGTTTCTGTTCTGAATAAATAACCCAAAAGAAGATTCAGTGTCAGTTTCCACATTCTTTGGGCCATCTACCACTGGAAACCCTAGACGGAGAAGCAAACAAGGAGGTAACGGTAAGCCCAAATAAAACCAGCAGCTCCTTCGGGGGTCAGTGCTACACTACATTAAAATAAGACAACGTTGTCTGAGTAAAAGCAACTGCGTCACGCATACAGCAAGCACACATAATATACCCAATTTATATTTGCAAAATAAAGTGTTAAAAGTGGCTGTTGAATCAGTACACAGACCCTAGTGCATATCACCATAGCTCAATGTACATATCCCGTCACTATATATCAAATGGCCCCCCTAATAGGGGATACCAGGGTATTGAATGTAAGGTCCACACATATGAAGAAAAACCCCATAGAAAACATAACACGGGGTTAGGCTGAGTGACTGTTATGTGGCTTGATAGTATATCCTGTATGGAAAGTGGTATAGAACCATTTATAGTTGATAATTCCAGGTGTTCTATATCTAGTCGTTTAACAGGACTAATCCAATGTGGAGTTTATTAGAATTAAGCAGTGGGTGGAGGTTAACTGCTGGTGAGCACATGCAACTTATGCAAAGTTATAGAAAGTCATAAGACCGCAAGATCCGCTCACCCAACCACAGAAAATAGGCATATCCAGACAGGTGTCCCAAATGTGTCCACTGAACTGAACTGATATAGGGGGGGGGGCCTCTGTTCGTCTGGCTGGCCTACTGGGGGAAGGTCGGTGGATGGATTGTTTGCCCTCCCAAAACAAAAAACATCATCCGCCACTGGGAAGGAACCCAGGGAGAGTGCTTGGTGGTGGATAGGGGACAGAGACAAGGGGTGACCCAGAAGGGGGGAGCACCTGGCCCTATGCTCTGAGAAAAAAAAAAGCCCTTATTAACCACCTCAATACCAGGAACTTTCATCCCCTTCCTGCCCAGACCAATTTTTAGCATTCAGTGCTCTCACACTTTGAATGACAATTACTCAGTCATGCAACACTGTACCGATATGACATTTTTTTTTTCACACAAATAGAGCTTTTTTTTTTTTTTTTAAATAGTTTTTCTTAGTTTCTGTTATAAAATTTTGCAAATAAGTGATTTTTCTTCATACATTTTAACCAAACATTTATACTGCTACATTTCTTTAGTAAAAAATAACCCAAAACAGTGTATATAGTTTAGTCTGTGTAAAAGTCATAGAGCCGACATGCTATGGTGCCAATCATTGAAAATTGATCACACCTCATGTACTGACGGCCTATCTTATTTCTTGAGATCCTAATATGCCAAGACAGTACAAATATCCCCCAAGTGACCCCTTTTCGGAAAGCAGACATTCCAAGGTATTTAGTAGGAGGCATGGCAAGTTTTTTGAAGTTGTAGTTTTTTCCCACAATTCTTTGGAAAATAAAGAAATTTTATCATTTTTATTTTTTATTTTTATTTTTTTACAAAAATTTCATATTAACAACTTATTTCTCCCACATGGCATAGGCATACTTGCAACTACACCCCAAGATGAATTCTGCTACTCCTCCTGAGTATGGTGATATCACATGTGTGAGACTTTTACACAGCCTAACCACATAGAGAGGTTCAACATCCAAGGAGTACCTTCAGCCATTAAAAAAAAATCAGTATTTTTGCTAGAAAATTACTTAGAACTCCCAAACATTATATATTTTTGTAGCAGAGACCCTAGAGAATAAAATGGTGAGTTTTGCAAATTTTTCTGTCACACGCGCTGCAATTTTTCAAACGCAATATTTTTTTATTTTTTTTTATGTAAATAATGTTTATTCACATTTTGTCAGTTTACAGAATATTAAATCATATTGGTATACATCAATTGGTTTTGTAAACCTGGATCTAAACAATAATAGCCAACAGAATCTCATGTTAACATTGCATTCACTGTTCAGTCATCTTTGAGATCTTCTTGTGACTCGAGAAAGGACAGCTCCCATCATTCTATGTTGTAGTAATAATATTACCTTGACTCTAACTGTTAGCAATTATTCATCAAGAGTATGTAACTTATAACTAGAAATAAGTGAATAAACATATAAACTATTCAGGATCAACTCCTACACCATCTAAGGAAGAGACAGTAGGGTGCGGACCTTAAAAATACTTAATCATTAATCATTAGATATTGTATCAGATCATTGTCTGATTAAGGGTTTCTTTCTAGGGGTGTGTGTTGTGTCAATTTATCCACCGTTGCCAATGTGGAAGGAATTGGTCTTGTGTTCCCCTTACTGATGCTAGCATTTTTTCATAAGTGAAGTGTAAGGATAGTGTACGTAAAGCCTCTTCTACCTTAGGAGGCTCCGGTGATCTCCACTTTCTTGTTCAATATTTTTATTGAAAATTTTTCATCAATATAACAAAACAATGGAGAAATAAATATCCCAAACCGGGAGCCAACATAGCCCTTCAGTAGGGTTTATCAAAAACAAAATTTAGGAAGATAACAGCGATGTTAATGTAACAACATATTTATAACATATCAATGCTAATTAATGCCCTGAAGGGTTGTAATAAACCATTGATCAGAGCAAATTAGTGACAATAAATTCTTTATTTGCTATAGAATAATAAGATTGAGCAGGGGTCGGCAGAGTATCAAAATTTGATTTTGTTCCAGAGGGATCAAGGGAGACACGCAAGCCACCCCAACTGGGATCTAGCTGTGGACTGTACGTGTCCCCCTGCTCCCCCCGGAAATTTCTGTTCTGCCCTCCGCCCCCTCCCTGCCCCTCCCAATTAATTAATTAAATAAATGTAATAACTGCCTAGGTGCATTACTCCAAGTGATGTAATTAATAATAGATGACTATTGATCAAATGGCATGCAAAATAAAGTTTTTATGATAAGTAAAAAGAGAAGAGAGTAATAGAAAAGGAAAGAGAAAAGAGAGAGAATAAGTGCATCTGTGATGTGATTATCAAAAAGGAGCGGAGGAGGAAACCAATTATTTGAATCAATCGTTGAGAGAAATTAAGGTAAGTGGCCCGGATATAGGGGAACCTTGACATAGCGAGCCCAAGGATCCCAAGTCGCTTCAAACTTGGGCACCCTGTCTAATAATTTTGCAGTGATTTGTTCTTGGGTCATGATCCAAGTGATTTTCCGCTTGGTGACTATCAAAGAAACCTTGTTTGTTTTCCACGCTCTTGCAATAGTAAGTTTTGCTCCTAGGAGCATAAAAAAAATAAGATTATTGGTGTGTTTGGGAGCACCTTCTATTCCGAGGTTCAGTAGTCCAATAGTAGGAGTTTGTGGAATTCCAATGCCTGTAACTTTCCGTGCCATGTGGAAAAATCTGTTCCAGAAGCCTCTTATACGTGGGCAAGACCACCAAATATGGTGCATAGTACCCACCTGCTTACAATCCCGAAAACATAGAGGTGAGGTATCAGGAAAAATCTTAGCAAGCCTGGAGGGGACATAATACCAACGTGTGAAAACTTTAATATTTGCCTCTATTAGGTTTATGTTGAGTATTCCCTTATAAGATTTCTGGAAGAGATTGTTCCATTTATTCAGCTCCCAAGACAAACTCAGATCAGTCTCTCATGCCTGAGCATATGGAGGCAAGCTGTGTTTACTCACCAATAAGGCGTAGATCAGCGAGATACCACCCCTCTGATCCGCGAGTGTACCACACCACTGTTCATAAGCTGTTGGTTTTGGGGGAATGGATTTATCTGTCCATAAAGTGTTTAAAAATGTCTTAATTTGGTTAAATCTAGAATTCTCAGAATTTGGCATTTCCAATTTGTTAATACATTCATTCAGCGTGAGAGGGCCCGATGCTGTTAAGAAATGTCCTATTCTAAACATGCCCTTATTTAACCACCACTGGAAAGCTGTTGTGTTCAATCCTGGAACAAAGTCTTGATTATGAAAGATATGGGCCAATGGTCTCAGGGAAGAAACCAACGAATTCTGTTTATGGAGTGTGTCACAAAGTACCATCGAGTGAGAAAGTGTCGGGGCCATTATTGGGGGTCTCTGTTTCCGGGGGCACCATATCAGAAAATCTATTGTGTGGAGTGGTACCGCCTGACTCTCCAT
Organism: Lithobates pipiens; assembly: GCF_037356315.1. Lineage (NCBI taxonomy): Eukaryota > Metazoa > Chordata > Amphibia > Anura > Ranidae > Lithobates > Lithobates pipiens. The sequence goes on along the minus strand of NW_027507764.1, from coordinate 29,219,447 downwards.
GGATATCCAGTTTGGTTTTGGTCCCTTAGAGTATATAGAGGAAATTTGTGCTAATTGAGCTGCCTGGTAGTACCACCATAGATTTGGAAGACCTAATCCTCCTTGCGTTTTGGGACGAAAAAAGGACCTCCCTTGATAAACGGTGTCCCTTCTTTCCCCAGACAAAATGGATAATGCGTGATTGGAATTTGTTCAGGAAATGTTTGGGTATAGAGATGGGCAGTGAACGGAAAAGGTATAAAATACGAGGCATCAGAGTCATTTTAATCGCATTGACCCTACCCAGCCAGGATGGACCACACTTAGACCAAGCCCCTAGGTCCTCCACCAGTTTTTTGAAAATTTGGGGGTAGTTTGCAGTAAAGAGTTTGTCTACCCTACTTGGAAGTGTGATACCCAAGTAAGGTATAGAATCCGTGGCCCAAGTGAAGGGAAAATGTTGTTTGAGTTGATCTAGCCGGTGTTCTGGGACTGAAATGTTGAGAGCCATAGATTTAGATAGATTGACCTTGAGACCTGAGAGGGCACCAAAGTTCTTGAGCGTACTTAATAAATTAGGTGTGGATATTAATGGGGATGTAACAAAGAGGAGCATGTCATCTGCAAACAGAGCACACTTATGTTCCTGGGATCCACATAGAACTCCTTTAATATTTGGATTTGATCTAATGGCTATAGCCAGTGATTCAATAGCAATCGCGAATAGGAGCGGAGACAGTGGGCAACCCTGTCTTGTACCTCTATGTATACTAAATCCTTCAGAGTAGTGTCCCATGAGGCGTATTTGTGCGCTCGGGGAGGAATAAAGAGATTGTATAATGCCTAAAAAGTTGGGGCCAAAACCCCATTTACCGAAAACATCAAATAGATAAGACCAAGATACCGTGTCGAAAGCTTTCTGAAGGTCTATAGATGCCAGGAAACCTTCTTGGGGGGTCCCTCCATCCCAATTGGAGTACAGTAGGGAGATGATATTTATGGCCCTTCTGACCTGATCCGGACCTTGTCTCCCTGGAATAAAACCTGCTTGATCCTTATGTATATATTTTGCTATAAACTCTGACATTCTATTCGCTAAAATTTTAGTCATGATCTTGATATCATTATTGATAAGAGAGATGGGGCGGTAATTGCCCACATGTCAGAGAAATAGGCGCAATCTCACGAGGTACGTTCGTGTTAGCGCGCGTCGGCGCCTACCTAAGCGCAAAGTAGTTTCAAGACGAACGACCGACGCTACGTCTAACCGGGCGGGCATACGCGGTGATGCTACGAATACACAACGTACTCGACGTAGCCGTACGATCACCCCGACGCGCTCACGACGTGACCCGGTCATCTCGCCTATTTAAACGTTCGCCTGACAGTGCCGCATCGCTGGATTATCGTCAGCTCTCCTGTGAACCTGTACCCGTGTTTCCTGTTATCCGACCTCCTGTGTACCGACCCGGCTTGCTTGACCTGCTCCTGTTATTCTCCTGGCTCTGACTCCTGGCTTGTACCCGACGCTCCTGATCTGCTTCCTGCACCCGATCCCGGCCTGTCTTGACCACTCTCTGGACTTCCGCTGCCCACTCTCGGACTTCCTAGCACGGTTGCCCCTCGAGGCTTGCTTACCCGGTACCTGACCTCTGCTGCTGCTACCTGGCAACCTGTGCTACTGTGGGCACTGCATCCCTGTGTCAACTTCAGGGTTGTGCTGCACTCGGCCGCAAGGGGAGCCCTCTCAGCATCTCGGCCTCACTCTTGACCGTGACACCACATCACTTCCATCTTTCCCGGGTTTAGGGATGACTGAGATAAAGGCTTTATTCAAGTCTCCATCTATCGGGTTACCTCCCTTCAGAGAGTTAAAAAAACGTGTGAGGTAGGGGGCCAATGTGGTCCCAAATTTTTTATAATAGCCGCTGGAGAAGCCATCTGGGCCCGGTGCCGAACCAAGTTTCAAAGATTTTATTACACCTAGAACTTCATCCGTGGTGAACGGACCATCCATGATGTCCCTATGCTCATCTGATAATTTGGGGAGTATTAGATCGTGAAGAAAGGAATTTTGTTCGTTAGCTAATGGTGATTTATGGTTCCGATAGAGTTTGGAATAATATGCTTGGAAAGTATCCATAATACGGTTCGGGTTTTGCGTCAGGTCCCCCGTGGTAGTCTTAATTTTAGGAAGAACCAGGGTTCGGGGCCTGGGGCTTAGTTTTGCTGCTAGTCTGGAACCAATTTTGTTGGACTGGTAGTAAAATTTTGCCCCTGACCAGCGGAGAAATTTCTCTGCATCTGTGGTGAGGATCAGATTAAGTTGAATTTTAACTGCCTCAAGGGTTTGTAAAGAGCTAGGTGTAGGGTTGCGTTTATGTGCTTTGCTCAACTCTTTAAATTCCCTATTCAGTCGAACTATTTCCGCTTTACGTTCTCTTTTTAATCGAGATGATAATTGGATAAGTGTGCCCCTCATAACAGATTTGTGTGCTGCCCAGAGTGTGGACGGTGAGATATTGTCAGTATCGTTATCCATAAAATAGTCAAGTAGCGATTTTTCGAGCATGGAGCAGTGAGCGGGATTGTTCAGGATGGATTCGTTGAGACGCCACTTAAAGGGTCTTTCGGGATCCCCTGCATATTGCATGGATAGAGACATCGTGGAGTGGTCCGAAAGTAGGGTGTCTTTGATCTTAGAAGAGGTCGTTAAGGGGATTGAAGAGGCCTTTACAAAGATGTGGTCTATCCTGGCATAGGTCTGGTGTGGAGCTCAAAAATGGGTGAAATCTTTTATATGAGGGTTCAGTTCCCTCCATATGTCAATCAATTGATGGTTATTCAATAATTGAGCGACTTTCAAGCTCTGTTTTGGTGGGCGTTTAGTAGAAGCTGAGTTCCCTCTGGATTTATCCATAACTAGATCAAAAGGTAAATTGGTGTCTCCCCCCATGATGATAGTCCCTTGTAAGTGTGGTTCAAGCTTGGATAACATATTATTGAAAAACATTCCCTGGCCTTTATTGGGTGCATAATATGATACAAAGGTATATGTTCTTCCATTAATAGTCCCTTCAAGTAGGAGAAATCTCCCTTCCGGGTCTCTAATTATCTTTGTCAAGGTAAAGCCAAGGTTACGCAAGAAACATATAGCTACCCCTTTAGTCTTATTTTCGGTGTTAGCCAGGTAAAATTGTGGGAACCGGTGATGAAGGAAGGTGGGAGTATATGACGCGGGAAAGTGTGTTTCCTGAAGGAGGATAATATCCGCCCTCATGAAGTGGTACTCTTGAAATAATTTTCTCCGTTTAACCGGGGAGTTCAACCCTTGTACATTATGGGAAATTATAGAAAGGGACGAGTTTTGTAGTGGTGGGTCAATCACGGACCAGAGGGGTGGAAAAGCGCTATGGTGGAAAACATCTTACCCCAGCCAGGAGTGTGTCCTGGCAATTTATTACACGGTAGTGGATCCCTGACGTTTGGACCCTCTCCTCTATGAAATTCGGGTACCTCCATCCGCTCAAGAAGGACAGTATTCAGATGCTTAGAGAATAGAGTAGAGGAAAAAAGAAAAGAAAGAAGAAACAACATAAAAAAAATGGTCATTACATAACAATGAATAGTTAGTGAACCAAAGAGTTGAGTGGGGACCAATCTTGTCCCCCCTCCCCTCGTGTCTAGGAGAGAAAAAAATTTCCTCTTCCCAGATATAACCGGTAGTCGCTGCAAGGAGAATCTCATCCTTACAGTGACTATGAGAGGCGCATTGTAACCGTTCCGGCCAATCAGCCATAAATGCATATTAAGTGTAGGGCAACACAGAGCCCCATAGGTAAATCTTATATTTGAGAAATAAATAAATAAATAAATAAATAATTAAATAAAAATAAATAAAATAAAGGGAGATATTCTTTCCCCAAGGAATGCGTGGTTACAAAGGGGGGTCTCTGGAACATAGAAACCCCCATCTTGTAAGCTCTCACCTCCCTGATGTCCAAGCAGGGAATATCTGCATAAGTCCCTCAGTGTTTTTTCCTGAGGAACTCTATGAGAGGAGAGAAATAATAAATAAATAAAAAAATAAAAAAAAGGGGGGGGGGGAATGAATTTTGAAAAATATCTCAGTTACTGTGTGGGTTCAAGTTTCCTGTGAGTCTGGACTTCAAAATTGAGAAAGGAATGTTCCAATGCATTTTCAAAAGTGTATGAAGAAAGTGGAAATAATAAACATGTCATATATATTCCTAAAGGGAAAAAAAAAAAAAGGGGGGGGGGGGGGATAAAAAATATCAATGGGAACATGTCCCACTCCTCTACAGGATAGAAAGTAATAAGGGGGACAAAGCTATTAAGTCAGGTTAGACTACCCGCAGTGGGGTATGCGTTGCAGACCTGGGGAGTCACGAAAGTGAGTACTAGGATTCAATCGGTGGTGTCATTATACAAAATAAATTGTAGCAGGAGGAGACTTTTCATCTTGGTGGCCGGGAATCTTTTGATCGTTTGGACTGTTGTTTTTGCCAGATTGGGAGCGTTGGACTGGATGGTGAGGGGCGTTTCGTAGGCGAGGTGCTTCTGGTATCCGCAGGTTGTGTTAACTCCTGTGTGATGATACCCAGGCGAGTCAGCAGATGTTCTCCTTCATCAAACGTAGAGAAGCCATAGTATTTATTCTGGAAAGAGAAGGTTAGGCGTAGAGGAAATGCCCATTTGTACCGGATATTTCTTTGAATAAGAGCCTGGAGCAGAGGTTTTAGTGCCCGCCGTTTCTGAATTGTGTAAGGTGACAGGTCAGCAAAAATTTGAATTGGTTGGCCCTGCAATAGAATTTGTTCTGCTGCCCTGGAAGCTTTCATGACTCCCTCCTTTACCGCATAAAAATGGGGCTTCACAATGATATCTCTGGGCAGACCATCTTTGCGGAGCGGTTGTAGGGCCCTGTGAGCTCTGTCAAGTTCCATCCTGTGTTCCGAAATATCAGGTAACAGATCTTTAACCACTACAATACAGGGCACTTTCACCCCCTTCCTTCCCAGCCCAATTTTCAGCTTTCAGCGCTCTAGTGCTTTCAGTGACAATTGCACGGTCATGCTACACTGTACCCAAATGAAATTGTTATCATTTTGTTCGCACAAATAGAGCTTTATTTTGGTGTTATTTATTCACGACTCCGTTTTTTTTTTTTTTTGCGATATAAGCGCAAAAATAGCGGAAATTTGGAAAAAAACCAATATTTTCTTTTTTCTATTTGAAAAGAAATCCAATAAAATCAAATTTTGTCATAAATTTAAGCCAAAATGTATTCTGCTACATGTTTTTGGTAAAAAAAATTCCGTTAAGTGTATAATAATTGGTTTGTGTGATCACGGACATATGTACGCAAATGATCATGTACGTATGTGTGCAGGTGATCACGTACATATGTGTGCAGATAATCATTGGGACATGTGATTTTAGTGGGACATATGTGGGGGACATGTTTTTATTATTAGGGACATGTGTTTTTATTATTTGGGGACATGTATGTTTTGGGGACATGTGTGTTTTGGGGACATATGTGGGGACTGTGTTTGTACTGTGTGGTGTGTTGTGTGTTTACACTACACTGATGATCAGTGAGTAAAAAGCTGTAAAAAGCAGCCCATACTCACTGATCATCAGCCGACTGCAGCGTTCTGCTCTCCTCTCCTCAGCGGTGACTTCCGTGTGAGGAGAGGAGAGCCGATTGCCTAGCAACCGGCTGTTTGTTTACATCACATGACGGCCGTGATTGGACACGGCCGTCATGTGATCAGGAGGGCCAATCACAGAGCCCTCCTGCCGATCTGAGATGTGCCGTGTCCGGGTGACACGAGCACATCGGGATCGCGCCGCTGCGCGATCGCGCCGCTGCGCGAGCGCGCGCGCGCGATCCCGCTACTCCTGAAGGACGTTCCTGAACGGCCTATCAGGAGTAGACGGCTCCCACCCGGCCGTATATATGCATTGGCCGGGTGGGAAGTGGTTAAGTAGAGACCTGACTGCTGCAGGGACATCTGTAACTGTTTCTGGGAGACCTCGGATTCTAAAGTTAGACCTTCTGGACCTATTCTCGAGGTCGTCAATTTTATATAGTGCTGATTCCAATTGATCCTGGAGGTCCTGAATTCTGGTGGTGTTCTGTTTAATTCTGCCAATTGCCTGGTCTGACTTTTTTTCAATTACCTCAATCCTTGCTCCCAACTGTTGTAGATCAGCTTGTATGGATGAGGTAATTTGGGTTGCTGTCTGGGCTAAGCCTGTGGAGAGCATAGCAGAAAAAGCAGACATCAGGGCTGGTAAATCTATTGCAGTGTGAGGAGAAAATTGTGACATTATAGAGCCTGTGTCAGGGGATGGTAATAGTGAGTCTCTCATAGGTGTCCTGTGTAAGTCACTCAGGGCTCTTTCTGTATATGACTCTGTGGGAGACTGGTTAATTGAGACCAGGAGCTTATTACTCACTGTTCCTGGTTCTGGTCTCTGCTCCTTTAACCACTTCAGATCCGCGCTATTGCCAAATGACGGCATTAGCGCGGACCTACATTTCCAGGACTACGTCTATTGACGTCGTCCTGGTTACGAGCGGCCTGCGCGCCCCCTGAGGGGCGCGCGCGGCGCGCTCTGTGATCGGCGAGTCCGTGAGACTCGCCTGATCACCGATCCGTGTAAGGGGTCGATCCCGACCCCTTATCACGTGATCAGCTGTCAGCCAATGACAGCTGATCATGTGATAGAACGGAGCCGGTAATCGGCTATTATTCCTCCTCGCGCTGACAGCGCGAGGAGAGAAAAAAAAAGCCGATCACCGGCGGCCGTGATCGGGACATCAGTCCCGATCACGGCCATCAATACAAGGGACCACCTGCCACCTGCCTGTGCCCACCTGCCTCCCGCAGTGCCATCCTGAAGTAAAATAAAAGAAAAAGTAAGTGCCCCCCGTCAGTGCCCCCTGTCAGTGCCCATAGTGCCCACAGTGCCACCCACAGTGCCACCCACAGTGCCACCCACAGTGCCACCCCACAGTGCCACCCACAGTGCCACCCAATCTGCCTCAAAGGTGCTGCACCCCAGTGCCGCCCATCAGTGCCCAGCAGTGCCGCCCATCAGTGCCCAGCAGTGCCGCCCATCAGTGCCCAGCAGTGCCACCTATCAGAGCCACCTATCAGTGCCACCTATCAGTGCCCATCAGTCCCATCTATCTGTGGTACCTATCAGTGCCCATCCGTGCCACCCATCCGTGCCACTTATCCGTGCCACCCATCCGTGCCATCTTATCTGTGCCCATCTTTGCCCATCAGTGCCGCCTTATCTGTGCCCATCGGTGCCGCCTTATCTGTGCCTATTAGTGCCGCCTTAACTATGCCTATCAGTGCCCACCAGTGCAGCCCATCAGTGCCCACCAATGCAGCCCATCAGTGCCCACCAATGCAGCCCATCAGTGCCCACCAATGCAGCCTATCAGTGCCGCCTAATCAGCGCACTTCAATGAAGGAGAAAAATGACCCGTTTGCAAAATTTTATAACAAACTATTAAAACATGATTTTTTTTTTTTTTTTTTTTGCATCTTTTTTTGTTTGTTTAGCAAAAAATAAAACTCCGAGCTGTAACTAAATACCACCAAAAGAAAGCTCTATTTGTGGGAAAAAAATGATAAAAATTTCATTTGGGTACAGTGTTGTATGACCGCGTAATTGTCACTCAAAGTGCATCAGCGCTGAAAGCTGAAAATTGGTCTGGGACTGAGGGGGGTTTAAGTGCCCAGTAAGCAAGTGGTTAATGGTCCTGGTTCTGTGTTCTGGTCAGCAATTGAATCCTCTTCTTCCCCCTGTGCAGAATGAGAAGATAGCGCGGTAGCCATCCTGAGGTAACTGAGGTGGCTGTGTGACAGCTCCCAGCTGACTGAAAAAAAAAAAGGTTCTCCTCACTGTTTCCCCGCTGACTGAAAAAATTTCTCCTGACTGAAATAGTGTCTATTATTATATATCAAAATGTTCCCCTTTAAGTCCCAGACCAGTGGGTGTCATTACCGGTCCATTCGGGGTACTCTGTCGGCTGTAGCTGACGGTTAACGGCCAGAACGGCACGGAGCTCCCGGGCTATGCAGCCATCCGCGAGAGCCTCGCACATGTGCCTCCGGTGATCTCCACTTTCTCAGTATTATTAATTTGGCCGTTAGGAATAAGTGAGTGGTAAATTGTCTATGGCGTGGTGGGATATCTTCTTTGCCAATGTTTAAGATAGCTAATGAAGGGGACAGTCGAATATGTAGACCTGTTACCTGACATAGAATTGTGAAAATTTGGGACCAGTATTTGGCTAGACTATTGCAGCTCCATAAGATATGAAAGATGGTGCCTGATTGGCCACAATTTCTCCAACATGTGGGGGATGTGGAGGGATCAAATTTAGCTATCCGGTATGGTGTTAAGTACCATCTCTGTGTGATCTTATGAGAGAGTTCCCACAAGTTGGTGCAATTAGTAGACATGTGCATTCGTTTTCGTCCGAACGCATTTTCGTCCGAATTTCAGCTATTTTCGTTTTCGTTTTGACAAACGATAACGAAAGCACAAAATCCGAAAAACGAAAGATCCAACATAAATAAATGCTTTATTTTCGTTCGTTTTCGTTGTTACAACAGTTCGATATAGAATAGGAGATTGGGTCCTGCCCCAGGGGACATGTATCAATGCAAAAAAAAGTTTTAAAAACGGCCGTTTTTTCGGGAGCAGTGATTTTAATAATGATTAAAGTGAAACAATAAAAGTGTAATATTCCTTTAAATTTCGTAGGGGGGGGTTGTCTATAGTATGCCTGTGAAGGGGCGCATGTTTCCCGTGCTTAGAATTGTCCCTGCACAAAGTGTCATTTATGCAGGAAAAAAAGTCCTTTAAAATCACTCGCAGCTATAATGAATTGTCGGCTCCGTAATACAGAGAACACTCATTGAAAGTCATTGATAAAAAAATAAATAAATAAATAAATAAAAAAGCGTGGGGGTCCCCCAAATTCAATTACCAGGCCCTTCAGGTCTGGTATGGATATTAAGGGGAACCCTGCCTCAAATTTAAGAAAAAATTTGACGTGGGGTTCCCCCTAAATATCCATAACCAGACCCTTCAGGTCTGGTATGGATATTAAGGGGAACCCCGCATCAAATTTTAAAAAAAATTGACGTGGGGTTCCCCCTAAAAATCCATACCAGACCCTTTATCCGAGCACGCAACCTGGCAGGCCGCAGGAAAAGAGGGGGGGACGAGAGAGCGGCCCCCCCTCCCTCCTGAACCGTACCAGGCCACATGCCCTCAACATTGGGAGGATGCTTTGGGGGTCTGTGACCCCTCAAAGCACCTTGTCCCCATGTTGATGAGGACAAGGGCCTCATTCCCACAACCCTGGCCGGTGGTTGTGGAGGTCTGCGGGCGGGGGGCTTATCAGAATCTGGAAGCCCCCTTTAACAAGGGGACCCCCAGATCCCGGCCCCCCCCTGTTTGAAATGGTAAGGGGGTACAAAAGTACCCCTACCATTTCACAAAGAAAATTTAAAAAATGGTTAAATAAAACAAACACACTTTTGAAAAATTCCTTTATTAAAAAAAAAAAAAAAAAAAAAGATTCCAGCGGCGGTAATCCACTCTTGCTATCCAGCGACGGACGGTCATCTCTCCAGCGATGTCTCATCTCATCCAGCGCAGCGATCCATCCTTCTTCTGTCTCCTCCACGGAGACACTACAGGCATTCCAGCGGCTGACGTTTCTTATATACGGAGGGCGGGGCCACCCGTCACCTGACCCCGCCCCCCTCTGACGCAAGGGGAAACCCGGGGTTCCCCGTGACGTATGGGTGACCCGCCCCCCCTCTGATGTAACGGAAACCTGCCTGTGTTACATCAGAGGGGTGCGGGTCACCCCTACGTCACAGCCACCGGCCAGGGTTGTGGGGATGAGGTCCTTGTCCTCATCAACATGGGGACAAGGTGCTTTGAGGGTTCACAGACCCCCAAAGCATCCTCCCAATGTTGAGGGCATGTGGCCTGGTACGGTTCAGGAGGGAGGGGGGCCGCTCTCTCGTCCCCCCCTCTTTTCCTGCGGCCTGCCAGGTTGCGTGCTCGGATAAAGGGTCTGGTATGGATTTTTAGGGGGAACCCCACGTCAATTTTTTTTAAAATTTGATGCGGGGTTCCCCTTAATATCCATACCAGACCTGAAGGGTCTGGTTATGGATATTTAGGGGGAACCCCACGTCAAATTTTTTCTTAAATTTGAGGCAGGGTTCCCCTTAATATCCATACCAGACCTGAAGGGCCTGGTAATTGAATTTGGGGGACCCCCACGCTTTTTTTTTTATTTATTTATTTATTTTTTTATCAATGACTTTCAATGAGTGTTCTCTGTATTACGGAGCAGACAATTCATTATAGCTGCGAGTGATTTTAAAGGACTTTTTTTCCTGCATAAATGACACTTTGTGCAGGGACAATTCTAAGCACGGGAAACATGCGCCCCTTCACAGGCATACTATAGACAACCCCCCCCTACGAAATTTAAAGGAATATTACACTTTTATTGTTTCACTTTAATCATTATTAAAATCACTGCTCCCGAAAAAACGGCCGTTTTTAAAACTTTTTTTTGCATTGATACATGTCCCCTGGGGCAGGACCCAATCTCCTATTCTATATCGAACTGTTGTAACAACGAAAACGAACGAAAATAAAGCATTTATTTATGTCGGATCTTTCGTTTTTCGGATTTTGTGCTTTCGTTATCGTTTGTCAAAACGAAAACGAAAATAGCTGAAATTCGGACGAAAATGCGTTCGGACGAAAACGAATGCACATGTCTATAAAATAGTGAGATGCCACCTTTGCGAGGTGTCTTGGTAGTGCGATAGATGTGGATCTGCCAGAATAAATGGTGTTTAATGGTGGCATTGCACTTTAGGTACGATGAAATGCGAAAGTAGGTAAATTGTTCTGAAGTGGGTAGACCATATTGTATTTGTAAGTCAGCAAATGGTTTCACGGTGGTGCCTGAGTACAGATATGAGATCCATTTCAGTCCCTTCGTGTTCCATTTGGTTAAGGACAGATCTGGAATTATCAAAGCCAGAGTAGAGATAGGTATTGATAGTGGGATAGTAGGGGACGATCGAGATTTGGTAGTTAGCAAGATCCTCCAGGAGTTTAGGGTTGCTAGGATTGTTAAAGGGAGATCAGTTGGTTTGGGTTTGATATGTGGGTAGGCTAAAGCATATTGGTGTAGATTACCTCCTGGTATCATGGTTCGCTCAATACCTTCCCATAGTGGGGTATGTTGGTTGGGAAACCATCCTCTGAGTTGCGCTAAAATTGCAGCTAGATGGTAGTCAGCTAAGACCGGTAGACCTACTCCACCTGTTGTTTTTGTTTTACGAAGTTTGGAGAGGGCACTAATGGCTTTCTTACCTTCCCAGAGGTATCTGGAAAGTATTGTTTGCAGTTTTTGTAAGAATGTACGGGGAACTGGAATGGTACCATCAGAAGATATAGAGTAGTTGTGGTAAGAGTTGCATTTTAAAGGCAGCCAGTCTACCCGACCATGACAACGTAAGCTTGCTTAAGGACTGTAGTCCTGTTTGTAACTTACGTTCTAATGGAAGATAATTGGCATGGAATAGTTGTTTGGGTTGTGCAGTGAGTTTGATCCCCAAATATGTAATCTCTTGGGAGTTCCACACATATGGAAATCTGGCCTGCAGGGTTATTCTATCCCTTATGGCTACACCCAAGTCTAGTATATATGATTTAGTTTTGTTTACCTTGTAGTAAGATATCTTACTGCCCTACTTAAACTCACCAATGACCTACTAACTGCCAAAACCAACGGCCACTACTCCATACTCATACTTTTAGACCTCTCTGCTGCCTTTGACACAGTTGACCACCTGCTCCTCCTCAGCAAATTATGCTTCCTTGGCCTCCACAATTCTGCTTTATCCTGGTTTTCCTCCTATCTCAGCGCACTTTCAGTGTCACCTACAACTCCATCTCCTTCGCTCCCCTTCCTCTTTCTGTTCTGTCAAGGTTCTGTCCTAGGGCCCATCCTATTCTCGTTCTGTACCTCTTCCCTGGGCCAGTTGATAACCTCCCATGGTTTCCAATACCACCTCTATGCCGACGAAACCCAGATATATCTCTCCACTCCTCAACTCACCTCCTCAATCTCCTCAAGGATCTCAAACTTACTGAATGATATATCAGTATGGATGTCACACCACTTCCTCAAACTCAATCTTTCTAAAACTGAGCTTGTTATATTTCATCAGTTTGGGCATTATGATCATCAACCATCTGATTATAAGAGGATGCATGCGTTTCCAGTGCATTTTCAATCTGGTTTACCCTCTCTCCTATTATGTGAACTTCTGCTTGACACTGTTTCACTGTATGCAGCATGTCATGGTGTGGTGATGATCTCAGGGGCATCAGCATTTCTTTCAGAACCGTATCTGATACAGGTTGACCTGATGTGGGGAACCGAGCTATGGGATCTGAGGCCTCTGGGGTGTGCTGTTGTGGTGGGTTGTGGGCGCTCACCTCCATGTCCTGGTACTGCAGGCTTTCCTGAGGGGAGGCTGCTGCTGTCTGGTCTTGGCAGGGCTTCTAGTGGTTGGGGTGGATGCCGCAGAGGATGATCTGCTGGGTATGTGCCCCGATTCTGTCCCACTGGAGAGACCGCGGCTGCGGCCTTCCCCATCTTGTGCTCCGTGCGGGCGCCATTTTTATTAGGCTGCGCCTGGTTAACGAAGAAGCCTGGCAGCTTACGGAGCTGCGGTGGAGGCTCCTTCCTTCTCCGCGTCATCCCGGCAGTGGAGCAGCTTCAGCGGGGTCAGCTGTTTGTGGATGGCGTGTCGATAGGCTCCGATGACAGCGGATTCCCCCCGATGCTGTGGCGGAGCTCGTGGCTAAGTGGCCATCTTTGGGGCTCAGAAGACACGCCCCCTCAAACGCAATTTTTCACACTAACGCAAAATACATTTTAATAAATTTCAATGTGCACAAAGACAATATAATACCCAAATATAAAATATGGTGGCGCACCAGGTAAATAGATAACAAACATGTCAAGCTTTAAAATTGCGCACTCTTGTGAAATTGCGGTATTTAAAAATCTCCATAGGCGACATTTTATAGACCTTCATTGGTTACCAGATTAGAGTTACAGAGAAGGTCTGGTGCTAGAATTATTGCTCTCACTTTGTTGTTCACGATGATACATCATGTGTGGTTTATGGGTATGGGACCAATGTGTGTGTTTGCCTTTGCATGTGAGTACAGGGGGATGGGAGGACTTTGATTTATTTTTTAATTTTTTTGGTGGCACACTGGTATACAGACTTTTTTTGTGTAGTAATACACTGACAGATGTTTTTGTGGACTTGTACACTATGACAGATGCTGACTGTCCACAGGCAGACACTGACAAATGTTCATGTTGCAATGGAACACTATTACAAATGTTTTTGTGCACTGGTACAGATGTTGATGGGACACTGGTACACTGTGATAGTGTCAGAAACCATGAATCAGACTGAGACAGAAGTACGATTAAATCTCACTTCTTTAATAATAATTAAAAAAAAGTAAACATAGTAAATGTAGTCAAAACATAGCCAGAGTTCAGGAACCGGAACAGATAGTCTGGAGCCAGAAGGAATGTCAGCCAAGCAAGTCTTTAACAGAAACACAGGAGAGCGTCTCTAGAGATGTGACCAATGTGAAGGCAGAGATCATCTGGGCTGGATGGCTTAAGTAGGCAGGACTGACGAGCAGATTTTATCATCAACAGGTGAGTCACTGTGGAGAGATAGGAGCTGGCAATTAACAGACAGCTGAGCGGCCAGCTCAGAGAAGGAAGGGCTGAGCCCAGTCCTAACAGTGCCCCCTCCTCAATGACCCCCCCCCCTTGGAGAATGACCAGGCTTGAGGGGAAAACGTCTTTGGAAATCATGAAGGAGGGCAGAGGCATGTACATCCGAGGATGAGATACAAGAGCGTTCCTCTGGACCGTACCCTATCCAATGCACCAGGTACGGTATGCACCCACGGAACCTACGGGAGTCAACAATGCACTGTACTTCATACTCCTCATGGTTCTCAACCTGTACAGGGTGAGGACGAGGCACCAAGGTGGTAAAGCGGTTGCAGACCAAAGGTTTTTAATAAGGAGACATAAAATACAGTACATTTGTGATATGCATATTAGAAGGAAGGTCTAATGCGTAAGCAACTGGGTAAATCCTGCGAAGAATACAAAAAAGGTCCAATAAACCGAGGTGCGAACTTCAGAGAGGGAACACAAAGCCGGATGTTGCAAGATGACAGCCAGATCCTGTCCCCAACATGGTAGGAAAGCGCAGGCAGGCATCTGTGGTCAGCATGGAGTCTGTACTTATCATTAGCATGTTGCAAAGCTTCCTGGACTTGTGCCCAAGTGGAATAAAGAACAAGGAGATACTCCTCTAATGCAGGAATACTCTGTGGAACAAACGAGTCGGGCAACATGGAAGGTTGGAAACCATAGTTCGCCATAAAGTCAGGAAGCAGAATTCAAGGCATTATTGTGAGCAAACACTGCCCACAGTAAGAGGTCTGATCAGTTGTTATGATGGTCAGAAATATAGCAACGTAGGAATTGCTCCAAGGACTGATTTGCTCGTTCTGCCGCCCCATTAGGCTGCAGGTGATACGCAGAGGAGAAAGCAAGCTGAATTCCCAACTGTGCACGAAAGGCTCGCCAGAACCAGGACATAAACTAACTACCCTTGTCCGAGACAATCACCTTGGGTAGCCCATGTAAGCGAAAGATCTCCCGATCAAAAATGGAAGCCAGTTCCTTAGAAGTGGGCAACTGCAATGAGACATTTTTGAGAACTGGTCAACCACCATAAGGATAACAGTGTTACCCTGGGAGTTGGGTAACTCCAAAATGAAATCCATAGACAGGTGGATCCAGGGCCTCTCTCCATTGGGTATGGGTTGTAGGAGGCCCACTGGAAAGTGTCCTGCAGTCTTAATCTGAGCACACATGGAACAGGCAGCTATGAAGGCAGTTACATCAGCACGTAGACTAGGCCACCAGAATTGTTGGGAAATGGCCAAAAAGAGCTGATTCTTCCCAGGGTGACCAGCAGCCTTGGGAGAATGGTAATTCTGGAGCAGTATGGAGAATCTCTGAGACAAAGCAGCGGTCACAAGGGTTCTTAGGAGGAGCATGAACCTGAGCAGCAAGAATTTTGTCACCCAAAGGAGAAGTGAGACAGAATACGATCAGGAGGAATCACAGGAACTGGAACCGACTCCATCTTGGAAGTGGAGAAAAATTGTTGTGACAAAGTGTCAGCCCTTACATTCTTAATACCAGGTAAGAATGAGGCAAAGTAATTGAAACTAGACAAGAAAAGAGCCAATCATGCTCTTCTGGGAGAGAGGCATTTAGCCTCAGACAAGAATGTGAGATTCTTATGGTCAGTAAGAATGAGAACCAGCCCTGTGGTACCTTCAAGGAGATCTCTCCATTTTTTAAGGGCTAAAATGATTGCTAACAGCTCTTGGTCACCAATCTCGTAATTGCACTCCGCAGGTGACAATTTCTTGGAAAAGAAGCCACAAGGATGCATAGCGCTCTCGGAGGTAAGATGTTGAGGGGTACTCATTACGGGGCACTCATAATTGCCTGTTCTGGTATTAAATGCGGTTTTCCACTCATTGCCCTCCTTAATCCTCACAAGATTGTATGCCCCTCTCAAATCAAGCTTCGTGAAAACCGTTGCTCCCTTGAGGTGGTCAAATAACCCTGTAATCAACGGAATTGGATAGGCATTCTTAATCGTGAAAACAATTGAGACCCCTATAATCAATACAAGGTCACCACTCTTCTTCCTCACAAAGAAGAAACCAGCACGGGCAGGAGACAAGGATTTGCGGATGAAACCTCGAGAAAGTGCGTCTGCAACATACTCCTCCAAGGCCTTATCCTCCAAGGGTAAACCCGGCCACGAGGGGGTATGGCACCAGGTTGAAGGTCAATTGCGCAATCATACGACTGTTGTGGAGGCAAACTACCAACTTGACCCTTGTCAAAGACATCGCTAAAATCACGGTACTCCTCTAGCGGGGAGGAGAGAGAAGAAGTGCACAGGACATGGGCTACCTTCTTGAAGCATGTCTTACTGCATTGTGGCGACCAGGAGAGAACCTCAGCACAGAGCCAATCAAAAGAGGCCTCTGTAACCAAGGATAACCAATAACCAGTGGAAACTTAGGTGAGGAAATAACTTGGAATTGGATTATCTCACGGTGAAGAGCCCCTACGGCCATGGACAACAGAACAGGTTTGCCCAGGCCAGGGCTTCTCTCAGAAACCAAAGATATCACAAAACCTACTTTGCTTCTGTCCGTGGGTAATGCTTAAAGTATATTTCAACCTGGTTTAGAAACCCTCTGCATTGGACTGGATCGCCCCCAAATCTCTGGGGAAGCGGAGTGGAACCAGACACCCTTTATAGAAGTAATACTTGAGGTGGGTGCCTGCACAGAGACTGGAGCAGAAGCAGGGATGTCCTGCAACACAGGTTTTACCAGAGCAGCCACAGTGGGAGATTCCAGGTGAGCCGCGCGACTCAGGAGCATTTGTAACGCCATGGCAAACTGATCCAGGCGGTGATCCTGCTCATCCAATCTGGAAAAAATATTACCAACAAGTGGATTGACTGATTCTTCAGAATTCATGGCCTTCTGTCTCAGTCTGATTCATGGTTTCTGATAGTAAGAGAAGTACAGGTAAATCTCACTTGTTTAAAAATAATAAAAAAAGGTAAACAGAGTAAATGTAGTCAAAACATAGCCAGAGTTCAGGAACCGGAACGGATAGTCAGAAAAGCCAAAACATCAGAAAGCCAGAGAGTGCACTCCTGAACCCTGTACTCTATACATAGTGCACTCCTGAACCCTGTATTCTATATATAGTGGACTCCTGAATAGAGATGGCCTTGCGGTTTGCCCAGCGGTCGGTTCGCGGAAGATTTTGCTTGTTCGCAATTCGCCAAACCGGCGGACTTCTGGCGCTGTTCGCGCGGCGGAGATATGCGTTTGCATTGTGAAAGAACTTTGACCCATGATGACACATCCATCATGGACAGAAAGGAGAAAAACCCCCCAATAAAATGGGACTTTACAAGTGACTGAAAAAGTAACGGATATTATTACAATATTTTATTAAATACAAAAATTATCTTTAAATATGCATATAAAGCATTTAGAAAAATGCATCATCACAAGCAGCACAATATGATACACAAAATGGCTTAAGCACACGTCCAACACGACAATTGTTTCTTGACACACAATATAGCCTTGTTTGACTCTATACATAGTGCACTCCTGAACTCTGTACTCTGTATATCACACACTCCTGAAGTTTGCACTCTGTATGTAGTGCACTCCTGAACTCTGCATTCTGTATGTAGTGCACTCCTGAACTCTGCATTCTGTATGTAGTGCACTCCTGAACTCTGTACTCTGTATATCACACACTCCTGAACTCTGCATTCTGTATGTAGTGCACTCCTGAACTCTGTACTCTGTATATCACACACTCCTGAACTCTGCATTCTGTATGTAGTGCACTCCTGAACTCTGTACTCTGTATATCACACACTCCTGAACTCTGCATTCTGTATATAGCACACTCCTGAACTCTGCTTTTGTGTCACCAGATGGCCTTTTCCAGCTTGTGGTCTTATCGTTTGGCTTACATGGGGACCAGGCCTCATTTCTAAAAATTGCGCACTCCATTCCTAAGCCCCTACAAAACACATAATTTGCCATATCTGGGTTGTTGTTGTTTTTAGTTTTGATAGGGATTCCAAGAGGTCCAGGCAGTTCTAGATTGCATGCATAAAGCCAGGTTACCAGCCAATTAAACAAATTGTGTGATCGGTCTGAAAGAAGTCCAGTATTTGGGCTACAGCATTGGGCTGGGAGGTGGGGGTTCATAAAGGTTCTAAAAATTGGTCTCAGTCTAACAAAAAAACAAAACAAAAACAAAAACAAACAAACAGGTTTTAGCCTTTCTTTATTTCAGTCTTAAAATATATATATATATATATATATATATATAATCTAATGATCTGCTTTGGGAAATGAGCCCCACGAGGATAAATCAGTAAAGTATCTGATCACAAACATATAAAAGGGCCCGAGAAGAATCCATGAGACGGAACCCTAAGAGAGACCTCTGCCGGAGCATGGAGGTCCATGGACCATGAAGAAGGACACATTCAGTGTTATAACACAGATGATCGTATTCCCAGGACGAATGGTGAGACAAACAACATTCCACTTGTATCATTAATGATGACTTTCTATAGACAGCTGAGATCTGATATACAGAATGATTTATGAATGTTTTACTGATTGATGTTTTATCATTTGTTATCAGTTTGGTATAACGGAGGTCCTTACAGGGACACAAAACTCCATTTACATCATCTTCATAATGTGCTTTATGTACAGGAGATGTGATGATGTCTGAGGAGGAATATGGAACATCTTCAGGAGATTCTTATCATAGAAAACATTGAAAATATTATTCTCTGATATATCACCTTCATTATTAAGCACACAGATTATTCTCCATAGAACCCCGGGGTCCAACCTCAGGATCTTTGGTAGATCCTGTGCAGCTGTCAGATCTGGAAAGTTATTAGTGGAAGTATTGATTTGTAATGGGGCTGTAATGGCAGTGATCTCTAGCAGTCTCATGTAACGTCTCCAACCACCTCTGTACTGTGCCTGCAGTCTCTGATCATTTGTTGTACTGTGTCCTCAGTCTCTGATAATTTGTTGTAGTGTGTCTGCAGTCTCTGATCATTTGTTGTAGTGTGTCAGCAGTCTCTGATCATTTGTTGTACTGTGTCCTCAGTCTCTGATCATTTGTTGTAGTGTGTCTGCAGTCGCTGATCATTTGTTGTAGTGTGTCAGCAGTCTCTGATCATTTGTTGTACTGTGTCTTCAGTCTCTGATCATTTGTTGTAGTGATTCTGCAGTCTCTGATCATTTGCTGTAGTGTGTCCGCAGTTTCTGATCATTTGTTGTAGTGATTCTGCAGTCTCTGATCATTTGTTGTAGTGTGTCCGCAGTCTCTGATCATTTGTTGTAGTGTTTCTGCAATCTCTGATCATTTGTTGTAGTGTCTGCAGTCTCTGATCATTTGTTGTAGTGATTCTGCAGTCTCTGATAATTTGTTGTAGTATGTCAGCAGTCTCTGATCGTTTGCTGTAGTGTGTCAGCAGTCTCTGATCATTTGTTGTACTGTGTCCTCAGTCTCTGATCATTTGTTGTAGTGTGTCTGCAGTCTCTGATCATTTGTTGTAGTGTGTCTGCAGTCTCTGATCATTTGTTGTAGTATGTCAGCAGTCTCTGATCATTTGTTGTAGTGTGTCAGCAGTCTCTGATCATTTGTTGTACTGTGTCTTCAGTCTCTGATCATTTCTTGTAGTGATTCTGCAGTCTCTGATCATTTCTTGTAGTGTGTCCACAGTTTCTGATCATTTGTTGTAGTGATTCTGCAGTCTCTGATCATTTGTTGTAGTATGTCAGCAGTCTCTGATCGTTTGTTGTAGTGTGTCAGCAGTCTCTGATCATTTTTTGTAGTGTGTCAGCAGTCTCTGATCATTTGTTGTAGTGCGTCTTCGGTCTCTGATCATTTGTTGTAGTGATTCTGCAGTCTCTGATCATTTGTTGTAGTGTGTCTGCAGTCTCTTATCATTTGTTATAGTGTCTGCAGTCTCTGATCATTTGTTGTAGTGTGTCCGCAGTTTCTGATCATTTGTTGTAGTGATTCTGCAGTCTCTGATCATTTGTTGTAGTATGTCAGCAGTCTCTGATCGTTTGTTGTAGTGTGTCAGCAGTCTCTGATCATTTGTTGTAGTGATTCTGCAGTCTCTGATCATTTGTTGTAGTGTGTCCGCAGTTTCTGATCATTTGTTGTAGTGATTCTGCAGTCTCTGATCATTTGTTGTAGTATGTCAGCAGTCTCTGATCGTTTGTTGTAGTGTGTCAGCAGTCTCTGATCATTTGTTGTAGTGCGTCTTCGGTCTCTGATCATTTGTTGTAGTGTGTCAGCAGTCTCTGATCATTTGTTGTAGTGTGTCCGCAGTTTCTGATCATTTGTTGTAGTGATTCTACAGTCTCTGATCGTTTGTTGTAGTGTATCAGCAGTCTCTGATCATTTTTTGTAGTGTGTCAGCAGTCTCTGATCATTTGTTGTAGTGCGTCTTCAGTCTCTGATCATTTGTTGTAGTGATTCTACAGTCTCTGATCATTTGTTGTAGTAATTCTGCAGTCTCTTATCATTTGTTATAGTGTCCGCAGTCTCTGATCATTTGTTGTAGTGTGTCTGCAGTCTCTGATCATTTGTTGTAGTGATTCTGCAGTCTCTGATCATTTTTTGTAGTGATTCTGCAGTCTCTGAACATTTGTTGTAGTTTGTCTGCAGTCTCTGATCATTTGTTGTAGTGTGTCTGCAGTCTCTGATCATTTGTTGTAGTGATTCTGCAGTCTCTGATCATTTGTTGCAGTGTGTCTGCAGTCTCTGAAAACTTCTGTGGCATTAGATAGAATGCCTATTATGTATGACTTCCTGATAATACCCAGGACTGCAGCTATCAGACCACTGAAGCCCTCATCACTGCATTGTGATTATCCAAAATGTTACCAGCACATAATTTTTTAACTCTTTATGCAGCATACACCATAAAAAAAATTAGCATATTTTTCATTATTTATCCAACCTGACTGCCTTACAGTAATATATAAAGAAGGTACAACTAGTCTTTAATATATTTACATATTATTAATAAACAGTAAAAAAAAAGTTTTAAGCAAGTCCTCACTAATCTCTGTAGCTGTAGGCATTGTGGAGAAATCCATCTTTAGAGTTTAAATGAGAAGTCCTGAAATCAAATATCAATTTATTTCCTCTCCCAGCAAGGGCTTTTCAGCCTGCCAGCCCTCCAATGTAAACTCACAGGGGTCGCTGGGGCTGCTGGTAATAGCTAGTTCTTCTCTAATAGTACAGAGGCTGCCCACCACCACAACCAGGGACTAATAAGGGGTATAGTGAGAGATAATGGGAGGGGCAGTCTCTAATAGGATCTATCTGCCGGCTATTGTTGGGCCCCTTTAAGAATATTGATTCACTTGAATGAAATCCTCATGAGAACCTGCATGCAGTGGATAATCAGTGGGATCAGGCTTGTCTCTGTAGAATATTTGGTGCCTGCAATCAGATTTGGTTTCTGTCAAATAACCCCCTCGCCCGGTTTCTGTGGGGCGATTGTAAGGTGGTATTTGTGAAATGAAATCCAAATTAGGTCAGATGTTCTGGGATTTTGCTGCTGAATGTCCTGCTCTAACCGTTCCTGTGATTAAATGACTGAGAGAAAACCCGCATCCATTTGGCACTGGTGTGAACCCACCCTAAACAAAATCCTTCTTCCATGATTCTAATCATGGAAAATAAGCAACACTGGTGCAGTTACAGTGCCTTGAAAAAGTATTCATACCCCTTGAAATTTTCCACACGTTGTCATGTTACAACCAAAAACGTAACAAAGTGGCACATAGTTTTGAAGTGGAAGAAAAATACACACTTTGGTGGATTCTGTTTACTCAGTATAAATACAGCTGTTCTGTGAAGCCCTCGGAGGTTTGTTAGAGAACCTTAGTGAAGAAACGGCATCATGAAGGCCAAGGAACACACCAGACTAGTAATGGATAAAGCAGTGGAGAAGTGTAAAGCAGGGTTAGGTTTTAAAAAAAAATATCCCAAGCTTTGAACATCTCACAGAGCACTGTTCAATCCATCAGCCGAAAATGGAAAGAGTATGGCACAACTGCAAACCTACCAAGACATGGCCGTCCACCTAAACTGACCAGCCTGGTAAGGAGAACATTAATCAGAGGAGAGTTCTGGAGGAGCTGCAGATATCCACAGCTCAGGTAGGAGAATCTGTCCAGAGGACAACTATTAGTCGTGCTCTCCACAAATATGGCCACTATGGAAGAGTAACAAGAAGAAAGACATTGTTGAAAGAAAGCCATAAGATGTCCCATTTGCGGTTTGTGAAAAGCCATGCGGAGGACACAGAAAACATGTGGAAGAAGGTGCTCTGGTCAGATGAGACCAGAATTTAACTTTCTGGCCTAAACGTAAAATGCTATGTGTGGTGGAAAACGAACACTGCACATCACCCTGAACACAGCATCCCCACCGTGAAACATGGTGGCGGCAGCATCATGGTGTGGGGATGCTTTTCTTAAGCAGGGACGAGAAAGCTGGTCAGAGTTGATAGGAAGATGGATGGAGCCAAATACAGGGAAATCTTAGAAGAAAACCTGTTATGCCGTGTACACACGATCAGAATTCTCATCCGAAAAAGCTCTGATGGTTTTCCTGACGGAATTCGGCTCAAGCTGTCTTGCCTACACACGGTCACATCAAATTCCGATCGTTTATAGCGCGGTGACGTACAACACGTACGACGGGACTAGAAAAAGGAAGTTCAATAGCCAGTAGCCAATAGCTTCTGTCTCGTAGTAGAATCTGAGCATGCGTGATTTTTGGCGTGTTGGAATTGCATACACACGATCGGAATTTCCGATAGAAATTTTTTCCGTTGGGAAAATTGAGAACATGCTATCAATTTTTGGCTGGTGGAAATTCGGACAGCTACATTTCGATGGAGCGTACACGCGGTCGCATTTTACGATGAAAAGCTCTCATCTGTCTTTTTCTGGCCGGAATTCCGATCGTGTGTATAAGACTCTGCAAAAGACTTGAGACCGGGGCGGAGGTTCACCTTCCAGCAGGAGAATGACCCCAAACATCCAGCCAGAGCTACAATGGAATGGTTTAGATCAAAGCACATTCATGTGTTAGAATAGCCCAGTCAAAGTCCAGACCTAAATCCAATTGAGAATCTGTGGCAAGACTTGAAAATTGCTGTTCACAGACGCGCTCCATCCAGTCTAACAGAACTTGATCTATTTTGCAAGGAAGATGTGCAAAGCTGGGAGAGTCATCCCCCAAAAAGACTTGCAGCTGTAATTGCAGAGAAAGGTGGTTCTACAAAGTATTTGACTCGGGGGGGGGGGGGGGAGGGGGCGCCATACAAATGCCCCCCCCCCTACACACACTTTTTACATATTTATTTGTAAAAAATAAAATAAAAAACATTTATCATTTTAATTCAGCTTCACAATTATGTGCCACTTTGTGTTGGTCTATTACATAAAATCCCAATAAAATACATTTACATTTTGGGTTGTAACATGACAAGATGTGGAAAATGTCAAGGGGTATGAATACTTTTTCAAGGAACTATATATCTCCAGAGTTGCGCATGCTTATTAATAGTGATGGACGAACTTCCGACGGGACGTTTCGCGAACGCGGCCGATAGTTCGCGAACCGGAACGTTTGCGGCGGGCCCCATTGACTTCAATGGGAGGCGAACTTCGCAAACCTACAGGTCAAATTTGCAGCCACAAAATAATTATTAGCTGGGCAAACATAGTCCCACCACATGGCCAATGACATAACACATGTATGAGGTGAATCTGGGATCGACAACTACAAGCATTCTTTTTTTATATGGGAAATTGTTCTGACAATTCAGGACTGTGGAGCGCATGAAGGCAATGGAGGAGAGGGAAGGTCAGGGACCAGGGTAGGCAAAGAAGAGGGTGCAGGAGATGATCACCAGCAGCGTGACATACAGCAATGACACCTGCACCATGATAGAGTCATCTGACAGCAGCACCGTGATAGAGGGCACTGACATCAGCAGCGTGACATAAAGCACTCACACCAGCACCGTGATATACAGCACTGACAGCAGCACCGTGATAGAGAGCACTGACATCAGCACCGTGATATAAAGCACTGACAGCAGCACCGTGACAGAGAGCACTGAAATCAGCACCGTGATATACAGCACTGACACCTGCACCGTAAGCAGCCCCAGGAGGAAGTCAGCATAGCACAGGGATGGTGGGAGCCCCTCATAATAAGCAGCCCCAGGAGGATGTCAGCATAGCACAGGGATGGTGTGAGCCCCTCATAATTAGCAGCCCCAGGAGGATGTCATCATAGCACAGGGATGGTGTGAGCCCCTCATAATAAGCAGCCCCAGGAGGATGTCAGCAAAGCACAGGGATGGTGGGAGCCCCTCATAATAAGCAGCCCCAGGAGGATGTCAGCAAAGCACAGGGATGGTGGGAGCCCCTCATAATAAGCAGCCCCAGTAGAAATATGACCCACCCCTGTATAGCACCCCTGCGGAAGGGCCTGCCTCTTCCTCTGCCTGTCATTTTTTAAATGACCCTGTGACAAAACTCTGTCCCTATACCGATGAAGGACTGCTGCAGTATAGGGCAGCGGTCAGCAGTAGTGCACCTCAACCCTATGTATTGTGGACCGATACCAGTCCTTATAGAATAGCAGACTGTACCTCACTCAACCCTATGTACTGTAGCACCCTACACAGACCAAGTTACCAGTCCTGATAAAGAGCTTTGTGGAACAAGTGAGTTGTGAATGATTAGCAGACTGCAGCAGAAGGGCAGCAGTCAAGTATAATATTCTTTCTATATTTGGATGAAAGAATATTATACGTGTACAAGCCTATTACCATACCACTGATACCAGTCCTGAAAAGAACCTTTGTGGAACTAATAGTAACAGTTACTGTTTAAACTGACCCTCACTGCCTCACACACAGCTTCCTGCCTGTCCCTATATAAACTGGCAAAACAGAGGCTGCTGGAACAATAACTGGTTACTGGAATAGCACTTTTGTGGACCTGATAGTAACAGCTAATGATGATGATGATGATGATGATGATGATGACTAATCTGGCTGTCCCTACAGCAGACACACCGTCCTGTCCCTTTCTCTAAACTGACAAAAGACACTCAGGCTGCTGCAACAATCAGTAGCACAGCAAACCTATATACACCTAACACCTATACCAGTCCTGAAAATAACTTTTGTGTACCAAATAGCTAGCGATTTATCTCTCCCTGCTCCACACAGCAACCTCTCCCTATAGTGACAGAAGAAAGAATGTAAAATGGCCGCCGGATCGGGTGTATTTATAAGTTAGGGGGAATGTCCAAGTGTCCATGTGCTGTAATGTCTCAATTGGCTGTCCTGTACCCCATGATGGATGTGTCATCAGGTCAAAGTTCTTTTACACAGTAAAAACACGGAAGTCTGCCGGGCGGACCGCGAACAGCCGAAATTCGCCGCGAAGCGACCGCCGGGCGAACTGTTCGGCCATCCCTACTTATTACAGTACAGAGAATGATGCAACTGGATTATTTCCATACATGTTCATGTTTGAGAGGGAGAACTGTCTGCTACTGCATTTGGTTATTGGCATCGTAACTGAAAAGACATCTGTTGTGACCAACAAATACTACTTAGGTTTTTCTTGAAAAAACTATGAGCTGGATACAATAAGCCTGATTTCTTTTTTCAAGGAGGTAAGTAAAACCTTGGACACAGGGGTGGTTGGGACCCTTATTTTTTAGCATCTTAATAAATGATATCGGGTCTGCAGGGCTGGACTGGGACAGAAATTTGGCCCTGGACTTCATCCAGACCGGCCCTCTTACATTTTGAGTGTCCCATCAGCACCCCCTTACATGAGAGAGTCCCATCACCAGCCCCCTTACATGAGAGTGTCCCATCAGCACCCCTTACATCAGAGTGTCCCATGAGCACCCCCTTACATCAGAATGTGCCATCAGCACCCCCTTACATCAGAGTGTCCCATCAGCACCCCCTTACATCAGAGTGTCCCATCAGCACCCCCTTACATCAGAGTGCCCCATCAGCACCCCTTACATCAGAGTGTCCCATCAGCACCCCCTTACAACAGTGCCCCATCACCAGCCCCCTTACATCAGAGTGTCCCATCAGCATCCCCTTACATCAGAGTGCCCCATCAGCACCCCCTTACATCAGAGTGTCCCATCAGTACCCCCTTTACATCAGAGTGTCCCATCAGCACCCCCTTACATCAGAGTGTCCCATCAGCACCCCCTTTACATCAGAGTGTCCCATCAGCACCCCCTTTACATCAGAGTGTCCCATCAGCACCCCCTTTACATCAGAGTGTCCCATCAGCACCCCCTTTACATCAGAGTGTCCCATCAGCACCCCCTTACATCAGAGTGCCCCATCAGCACCCCCTTTACATCAGAGTGTCCCATCAGCAGCCCCTTACATCAGAGTGCCCCATCAGCACCCCCTTACATCAGAGTGTCCCATCAGCACCCCCTTACAACAGTGTCCCATCACCAGCCCCCTTACATCAGTGTCCCATCAGCATCCCCTTACATCAGAGTGTCCCATCAGCACTCCCTTACAACAGTGTCCCATCAGCACCCCCTTACATCAGAGTGTCCCATCAGCACCCCCTTACATCAGAGTGTCCCATCAGTACCCCCTTACATCAGAGTGGCCCACTAAACCAAACTCCCGGTAGTCCCGATGGCCAGTACATGCCTGTGGGTCTGAGAGAAAGAGTAACATTTCCGTCTTTGCAGATGACACCAAGCTATGCGGTGGAATAACGTCCTTACAGGATGTCACCAATTTACAAGCCGACCTCAATGCTCTGTCTAATTGGGCGACTTTGTGTCAGGTTTAATGTTGAGAAATGTAAAGTTATGCACTTGGGGACTAAAAATATTCATGCATCCTACATACTAGGGGGAGTACAACTGGGGCAATCAATGGTGGAGAAGGATCTTGTGTATATGGGATTTCATTTTTTTTGGTTGAACTACATGAACTTGTGTCTTTTTCCAACCTGACTAGCTATGTATCTATGTAACTATGTAATAAGGCTAAAACTGATTCTGATGCCCAAAGGCGGAGAAACAAAGGGTACTATGACCTGCAAGTACACATTCAAGCTTGTGGCTCAGGTATTATTGAGGAACTATAAGCTAGCTCACTGGTGGAGTTCCTAGCACTTCATTGTCTACAAGCAGTCGCCAGGCCTTCTCCCATATAAGATACAGTATCTCACAAAAGTGAGTACACCCCTCACATTTTTGTAAATCTTTTCTTCTATCTTTTCATGTGACAACACTGAAGAAATGACACTTTGCTACAATGTAAAGTAGTGAGTGTACAGCTTGTATAACAGAGGAAAAGACAGGTCCTTTGAAAACTTGGCACTGAAGCTGCCTTTAAATCAGGCTATTTGAATATACAAACTGAGTTACATTTAAGCAACCAAAACTCTACAAGACAAGCTAGGAAATGGAAGATGACAGCAGAAGTGTGGCTGCGTTCTTGTGAGTAAACTTTTGTACCACCCGTATTTAGGCTGTGTTGTTGTGAGGGGAGCTGAAGGGCTGCAATGGTCATAGACTGATCTGTTACAGATACTGTACAGCACTCTAGTGGAGGAAAGAGGGGGAGTGTGCCGTTAAGTAGGGATGGCCGAACTGTTCGCCCGGCGGTCGGTTCGCAGCAAATTTTGCGTGTTCGCAAATCGCCCGATCGGCGGACTATTGCCGCTGTTCACCCGGCGGACATAAGTGTTTACAGTGTGAAAGAACTTTGACCCATGATGACACATCCATCATGGGGTACAGGACAGCCAATTGAGACATTTCAGCACATGGACAATTGGACATCCCCCCTATCTTATAAATAGACCTGATCTGGCGGCCATTTTACATTCTGTCTTATGTCAGTTTAGGGACAGGACGCTGTGTGGAGCAGGGAGAGACTGTAGTGACACAAATCACTAGCTATTAGGTCCACAAAAGTCTTTTTAAGGACTGGTATAGGTGTAGTACAGTATATAGGGTTCAGTGCACTGCTGTGCTGGTGATTGCAGCTGTCTTTTGTCAGTGTAGGGACAGGACGCTGTGTGGAGCAGGGACAGTCAGTTTAATCACTAGCTATTGCTACTAGGTCCACAAAGGTCCTTTTATGGACTGGTATAGGTGTACTATTTGGTGTGCAGTATATAGGGGTGTAATACACGTATAAAATACTTGCACATATAGAAAGCATAGTATAGTGCATTTCCACTGTGCAGCATTGTGACTGCTGAGCGGTTCTGCAGCGATACTACAAAGAGTGACAAACGCAATAAAAAAAAGTATTATAACTGGTGTGATAGACCAGTGGCCCCTAAAAATGACAGATTGAAGCGGGGTGTTATATACCTTCTTCCACATACATACTGCACTTCTCTAGAGACTTTTGTCACAGGGTCATTTAAAAAATGACAGGCAGAGGAAGAGGCAGGCCCTTCCGCAGGGGTGGTAGGGGTAGGGCAGGAGCAACAGGCTTGAGCCAAAGTGGCAAATTGCAGAAGGTGCGTGCGATTACATCAAAGGACGCACCAGACTTGGTTGAGTGGCTCACTTAGCCTTACTCTTCTGCACCCTCCTCATCCTCTCGATCTGCACCCTCTTCTTCACTCTCTGCTATGTGCACCCCCAAAGACGCTACCACCAACACCACCGCCACCACCATATACCTTCCGCTTGAGTCACAGGAATTATTTTCTGATCCATATCAAGACATTTCCGATGTGCAGCCACTCTTGGCATTGGATCAGGAAGAGGAGGTAGCAACAACCGCCACTCAGCAGTCTGACGACAGTACCCAGATCAGCCCAATGAGGAGGTCCCCGCTGTTGTTGCCTACTCCGAGATCTCTAATTATAGCGGTGGGGAAGGTGTCGTCGATGATGACGTGTCTAGTGATGTCATGTGGGTGCCCACAAGAGAGGAAGAGGAGGGGAGTTCAGAGGGAGATATGGACCAGCAGATAGGGAGGAAAAGCAGGAAGAACTTACATTGCACAGGAGGGACAAAGCAGACTGCTAATGTATCAGGAGCGAATCATCGACCATGTACGGTCACATCTGGCGCTCCCAGGACACCGGCACATGGCTCCGCAGTGTGGGCTTTTTTTAACGTGTCCGCTGCTGACAATAGCGTTGCCATCTGCAATCTTTGCAGTCAACGCATAAGTTGCGGTAAGCCCAACACTCACCTAGGGACAACTGCCTTAAGAAGGCACATGAGCTGCCATCACCGAGCCCAGTGGAAGCAATGGAACACACAAAGCCACACTCCGGGCTCTCACCGACCAGCCTCGTCTTCTACTTTTCCTTCTCCTCTGTCCTCACAATTGTCCTCCACTCCACCTTCCATCATGCCATCCTCACGTTTTTCTGCAAAAAGGCAGGCTTCCGTGGGCCAAATGTTTGAGCATAAAAAAATGATGATGCCGGATAACCCTCTTGCCCAACGGTTGATGGCTGGCTTGTCAGAACTCATAGTCCGCCAACTACTGCCATATAAACTGGTGGACTGGGAGGCCTTTTGAAAATTTGTGGCCATTGGAACACCACAATGGAAGGTCTCAGGAAGGAAGTATTTCTCACAGAAGGGCATCCCAGAGCTATATGGCCATGTTCAGGGGCAAGTGAATATATCTCTGGCATACAATGTCGGTGCCAAGATACATCTGACCACAGACACGTGGTCTAGCAAACATGGGCAGGGAAGGTATATCACTTTTACTGCCCACTGGATGAACCATCTGATGACCGTCCAGCATGTAACCCATGGCACCCGTGTAGATTTGGTTTTACTGCCATGGATTGCATGCAGGCCTGGCTCTTCTCCTCCTTCTCTTCCCTCTCCTCCTCGGCTGACTCCTCCTTTTCCGCTGCTAGCGTCTCTTCTGCTGCACCCCCCAAGCTCCCCAGAACCTATTTGACATGCCAGGTGAGACGTTGCCATGCTGTGCTGCGTCTGTTGTGCCTGGAAGCCAAGAGCCCCGCACTCCTTTCAGCTTTGCGTTCACAGGCAGATCAGTGGCTAACACCGCTCAATTTGACAGTTGGTAAAGTGGTGTGTGACAATGGTGCCAATCTGCTTAGCGCATTGAAACAGGGCAAAATGACGCACGTGCCATGCATGGCACACATCTTAAACTTGTCAAATACCCTGGGGTCCAGGACATCTTGCGGCAGGCAAGAAAAATCTCGGCCCATTTCAGAAGATCTTACACGGCCATGGCTTGCCTTGCTGACATTCAGCGGTGACACAATCTGCTGGTCAGACATCTTATTTGTGATTGCCCGGCGCGATGGAACTCAACCTTCTATATGCTTGATAGGCTGCTCCAGCAGAAATGTGCAGTTAACGTCTACCTGTACGAACTCTGCGGCAGAACAGGTTCTGGGGAGCTTGGTTTTTTTTTTCACCGCGCCAGTGGCTGCTCATGCGCGGCGCATGCAGACTTCTGCGGCCATTTGATGAGATCACCAAACTGGTCAGTTGCAGCCATGGCGCCATCAGTGACATGGTACCTTATGCCTTCTTTATGGAGCGTGCATTGCGTCGTGTCATTGATCAAGCCGTGGAGGAGCAGGAAGATGCGGAAGTCGCAATGCTGGATGAATTCCTAGGGGGGCTACTCTATCTGAGACAAGTCAACAACAGGAGTCTGAAGAGGAGTCAGAGGAGGATGGTGCCGGGGCGGATGATGAGGAGCAAGAAGAGCATGCTTTAAACCTTTCTGGGACCCCTGTTGTTGTGCGTGGATGGGGAGAGGAGAACGAGGAGGACGAAATTATCCTGGATGATGAGCAGGAGCCTGGTCACCACACCGCTTCCAGTTTAGTGCAAATGGGGGCCTTCATGCTCCAATGTTTTAACAGGGACCCCCATATAAAAAGCATAAGGGTCAAGGACCAGTACTGGGTGGCAACGTACTTAGACCCCCGGACAAACACAAAATGGCGGAAATGTTACCGCCGTCACAGAGGGCTGTCAGAATGGAGCACTTCCAGGCCTTGCTTCGAGAAATGCTGCATTTTGCTTTTGCGTGCGCTGGCAGAGGAGCAATTCCCACTCCCAGAGAAGGAGTTACGGGTACCAATCCAACAGCGCCTGCAAGAAGAGGCCGGTTTGAAGATGTGTTGGTGACTTCGGATATGAGGTCATTCTTTCAGCCGACCCATCGACAGGTCTCATCCGGATCCTGTATCAGGGAACGCCTAGATCGGCAGGTGTCCGACTACATCGGGTTAACGGCCGATGTGGACGCTCTGAAGAGTGATGAACCCCTGGACTACTGGGTGGGCAGGCTTGACCTCTGGCCAGAGCTTGCCCAATTTGCAATGGAACTGTTGGCTTGCCCCTCATCCAGTGTCCTGTCCGAAAGGACGTTCAGCGCAGCAGGGGGGATCATGACCGATAAGCGCACTCGCCTAGCTCACGACAGTGTTGAATACCTCACATTTATAAAAATGAATGAGGCATGGATCTCGGAGGAATTCAATACATGTGACCAGTAGACCATGTATATCTCTATAAATGATTTATTTAATCGAGCACACAGACCTTTTATCTACATTTGGCTCACTTCCTCGCACAAAAAAAGCACACCGTACTATATGCCCGTACCCTCCTGTTTGAAGAGGTTGAGTGGTGTCATATTTTTGGGGCCCAGCAGCGAGTTGCTGGTATCAGTGCTGCTGTCATTGGCTGTCATTGGCTGACAGCTGATCACGTGGTAAGGGGTCGGGATCGACCCCTTGCTCCGATCCGTGATCAGGCGAGTCTCATAGACTCGCTGATCACAGGGCGCGCAGGCCGCTCATGCACGGGACGACGTCAATAGATGTGGTCCCGGCAAAGCAGGTCCACGCTGTAGCCATCATTCGGCTATAGCGCGGATCTCTAGTGGTTAAAGTTCTCCTGCCATTGAAGTCAATGGGGCCCGCCACAAATTTTGCGGTTCGCAAACTTTTGCCCGCGTTCGCGAAACGTCCCGTCGGAAGTTCGTTCATCTCTACCGCTAAGTGCTTTCCAGGGACTGATTTCAGATATTTTCCGTGGCAGAGTGACACAGAGCAGGACCTCAAGAAGTGGATTTGTAAAAAGGGAAAGGCTTGACAAGGATCTCCAGAGCTTGAAGGGCTTCATTTCTCCTGTCCTTGCCCAGGAGTGATGACTCTGCCATTTGAATCCATCCTGGAAGCCAGAATGATGAGACCTATTGGCCCCCCCACATTGTTTACTGTAGCGCTCACCCCAGAGGGGATGCTGAGAAATGACAGGATCTCCCACATAATACAGAGGCTTTACGTTACATAAGCACAATCCCATGCACACTGACAATTTTGGCTCAGTCTAGGGGATGTCTTTTTAGTATTTATTGCTGAAGAATTTTAAAAGGAGAGGGGTTTAGGGTCACAGGATACTCCAAAATTAGCAATCAATGAGAGGACACACTTTTTATGCCGTGTACACTCGACCAGACTTTTCAACAGCAAAGGTCAGACGGAACAAATCCGTCGGACAATTCGATCATGTGTGGGCTTCATCGGACCTTTGCTGTCCAAAAATCTGACGGACTTTAGAAATAGAACATGTTTCAAATTTTTCCGCCGCACCCAGTTCCTATGGAGAAATCCGCTCGTCTGTATGCTAGTCCGACGGACGAAAACCGACGCTAGGGCAGCTATTGGCTACTGGCTATGAACTTCCTTATTCTAGTCCAGTCGTACATCATCACATTCAAATCCATCGGACTTTGGTGTGATTGTGTGTGGCCCAGTCCGTTTGTTCAGAAAGTCAGTCGAAAGTCCATCGGACCTAGTCTGCCGGAAAGTCCGGTCATGTGTACGCAGCATTAGTGAAAAATCCTTTCAGGATTAGGCACCCACACTACAGTCCCAAATCAGGCCTTGCTCACAATGTCACAGTAGCTATCTGCGCCCTAGCATCCATACCTAGATCCTTAGTGAGGGAAACAAAAGAGTTTTCCATACCAAGTTTTCAGGACAATCCATTAGCAGTCTCCTCCATGTCCTGCTGAGACGCAGAGTGCAATTCCTTGTTTCCTTTCCTGAAGAGAACATTACACTCTGCTCAGGCTTCCCACGCATTTATCACCTCCCCAACCACCTCATGGATGTCTCCTTCCAGGAATTGGCTTGATAAATATTCATACTGGACATTTAACTCTCCCTGCCCAATATTCTGGAAGTTTCTCCCAGAAGCTGGTAAGCGAAATCAAATACCTAGCTAGGAGACCCTGACATGACAGAAAAAATAGATTATTGCTCCACTGACTGGAGGGAAGCCGAAAATTAAGTTTTGCCTAGCAGCCTAACTAGGGTAGGGTGCTACATCACATTTGGCTGTAGTTGTTGATATTGCTGCCTGCAGTGTGATACTTTCATTCTTCTCCTTGGATTGCAGGCTTTGAAGCAAATACTCTTACTAGTATCTAAGAGCCCAACACCAGCCCACTGGCCAGTGGTTAATGTAGTATCATTTAGTAAGGCCACTCTGTCGCTTATACTGTTTAATATCAGATTATATGTACCCTTTGGGGGATCTTTACTGCTTTTTATAACCTATTCATACAACAGGGGTATCAGTGAGCTCAAGTACTACCCAAGTAGGTCATCACCTCAGGAAGCATAAGGACTCACTCAACTGGCAGCTCCTTTGTGGCTAGCGCTACATGTGTAAAAATATGTTCTAAAAATGAGAGTAGACAACTGGTGACTGAAAGCCTACTTCTTCAATAGTAAATAGTTTTAACCCAAAAAAAACAAAAATCCGAAGCCATAGGTCAGATTTATTGATCTTCTAAATGTACCTCTGTGCATTGTTACTGTAATGCAGATGTATATTTAACCACAAGATGGCAGTGTTTAGCACTACTGCTCATCACAACTTTTTAACACAGATGTACAGAGACTGATGGGTTTGTATAATGAAATCAGAATTCTTCCCCGCAGTGAAGCTGAGACAGAACTACAAAGTCCAGCAGCAATCACCAAGGGGGGGGGGGGGGGCTGTGGTGAGCCACATGGGCCTAGACAAGACCAGGTTAGATTGAGAAGAGTAGACGGTATAAAGCTGAGCAATGTGTACAGGAAGCAGACTTGTGTAGGCCAGTTCACTGAAAGTAGGTGAGAGCTACCATCAGCATAGGGAAGAGAAAAGAGGGGCCCCTCATCGCTGGATGCTCATCTCTCTGCTGATTGTTACCTAAGGATTGGGTGAGAGGGTTCTTAACCCCTTCCCCCAACCAACTTGCCAATCCTAGTCCATAGTGGAAAACCCTGTTACTAAATTTGTTTTACAATGAGAATTTGTCATTCTCCTACCTGATTAATACTGTTGTACTGTTATACCTCTCAAACATTGTTGGTTTGAATTAAGTTTCTTTGGGGACCAAAGAATTTGAGTGGGGGGAGTATGTAACATGCATTGTTACTGTAATGCAGATTTGTATTTAACCACACACTGGCAGTGTTTAGCATTACTGCTAATCACAGCTTTTAATACAGGTCTATAGAGACTGATGGGAGTTGTATGCGGAAAGCAGACTTTTTCCCCACAGTTAAGCGAAACAGAACAACAAAGTCCAGAGGCAATCACGGGGGGCTGGGATCAAATAAACATAAAATCCCAGAGACATGAAGGTGAGCAGGAGAGAGACTTTGCTAGTGTAAGGAGGTATATATGGGAGAGCTGTGTCGAGCCATGTGGGCCTAGACTGGACCTTGTTAGGCCAAAAAGCTGCAGAATACACAGTTTAAACTGAGCATCGAGTACAAGAAGAACACTTGTGGAGACCTGTTGCCTGCAGAAGGGTGAGAGCCAACACCAGCATAGCCACATCTTAAAGAGAAAAGAGGGGCCCTTCATCACTGGACAGTCATTGCTTTGCTGATCGTTATCTAAGGACTGAGTTAGAGGGTTCCTAAAGCCCCGTACACACTATCAGATTGTCTGCTGAGTTTTTCCTTCAGATTTACCAAAACCATGTAGTAGAAGGGCCTTGCCTGATTGCATACACATTGAAACTCCTAAGGTTTGACCTCATATTATATGGTTTTGGTAAATCTGAAGGAAAAACTCAGCAGACAATCTGATAGTGTGTACGGGGCTTTAGCTACTTATCAACATTTACAATTACAAGCAGTTGCTGCCATTCAGATTCTTCAAGTTACAGACACTCTTCAGCATAGGTCTCTACTAGTGATGCATGTGCCAGTGCCCCCTACTGCTGCAGACTGCCATCTTTCAACAGTTATTCCGGTCACTACCTGCAGGATTCTGAACTCAGTTAACCCCTTGGCTCCCTGCTAGGCAGAACCCCATATCTGCATCCATCTATATTTAAGTTATCTATCTAAAGAGGGAATTCTGTTGCTTGGGTTCAACTTCATCCTTTAAAGGAAAATTTGGTCATGTCAGATGGAATGGGGTTCCTCCATACTGGGCCAGAAGAAGAACAGAGGACCCGAATATATTATTATTATTGATTTATATAGCGCCAACAGTTTACGCAGTGCTTTACAATGTATAGGGGAGACAACACAATTACAGTACAATACAAAAGGTACAGGAGGGCCCTGCTCATAGAGCTTACATTCTAAAGGGAGGGGGTGGTGGTACAAAAGGTAATAGCTGCACAGAATGATTTGATGGAGGTGGCTCGGGGACAGTTAGGTGGGTGTGGGATAAGCTTCCCTGAATAAATGAGTTTTCAGGGAACTCTTAAAGGTTAACAGGGTAGGGGCTGAGCGGACAGACTGGGGAAGGGAGTACCAGAGGATGGGAGAGGCTCTGGAGAAGTCTTGAAGCGAGCATGAGAGGAGGTAACAAGGGAGCTAGAAAGCAGGAGGTCGTTGGAGGAGCGGAGGGGACGATTTGGGCGATATCTGCAGATGAGGTTGGTGATGTAGATGGGGGCGAGGTTGTGGATTGCTTTGTATGTTATGGTTAGCATTTTGAATTTTACATGGTGGGGTAGGGGAAGCCAGTGAAGGGATTGGTAGAGAGGGGCAGCAGTCACGGAACGATTAGTGAGGTGTATTAGTCTAGCAGCAGCATTCATAATAGACTGAAGGGGGGATAGCCTGCTTAAGGGTCGGCCATTAAGGAGAGAGTTGCAGTAGTCAAGGTGGGAAATAATCAAGGAGTGAATGAGTTACTTTGTGGTGTCATTAGTCAGGAAGGGTCGAATTCTGGAGATGTTGCGGAGGTGAAGGCGGCAGGATTTAGCCAGTGATTGGATATGGGGGCTGAAGGAGAGGTCAGAGTCAAGGATTACACCCAGGACTCTGGCATGAGTGGAGGGACCAATGGTTGTTTTGTTGATATTAATGGTGAAGTCACAGTGGGGGGGGGGGGGGGGATCGTGAAGGAGGAAATATAACAAGCTCAGTTTTAGAAAATATACTAGTGACTCATGTGGGGTAGCGCTACTTGAAGATGGTAGCTGATGTTTGATTGTCTCCTCCACAGATGGGGTATCCTGAGAATTGCACAGCCGTCACTGAAATTCTGCTCACTGGATTTAAAGCTTTTGAAGGTTTCAGGATCCCGATGTTTGTTCTGTTTCTGATTATTTACTTTTTGATTTGCCTGGAAAATGTGTTGATCATCTATATGATTTTTAGCAGCGCTTGTCTCGAGGCACTGATGTTTTCCATAATTCAGAGCATGTGCATATCTGATCTGCTGAACATCTCAAGCATTATTCCAAAATTCCTAAATGATGTCCTTTGTGAGAGGCCGACCTTCACTGTCACTGGCTGCATTGTACAATGTCAGGTGTACGGGACCACGGGAGATGTTTTGTGCTTTCACTATGTTTTAATGTCTTTTGACAGATACTTGGCTATATGTCATCCATTGCGCTATTCCTCCTTTGTGAATAATGAAATCTATCTTTGGGTGATCATTGCAGTCTGGGCCTTTTCTGCCTTAATTACAGGTGTAATATCTGGTTTAAAGAGCCAGTTACAATTTTGCGGCCATAACAAAATTCACCGTTTATTCTGTGACTCTGCTCCGTTCCTGGACCTGGCCACCTTCGATACAACGCACGTCCGTAATATTATTGCTTTAGTAACCTTCTTCATGATATTGATCACGTTTATGTCTGTTTTTGTGACATATGTTTTTATAATTCATACAATTCTTAAAATTCCCTCATCCTCCGGGAGGAAGAAGACCTTCTCTACATGTAGCTCCCACCTCATTGTGTTCTTCATGCACTACGGTCTCTGTCTTAGTGTCTACATGTTGCCAGCTAAGATAGTAACACCGCAGCTCACCAACACTTTCACATTCTTATGCTTTTTTTGGACCCCCTTAGTGAACCCGCTGATCTATACATTTAGAAATGAAAAGTTCCGTGCAGAATGCCTCAAAAAGATTAGTACAGTGGATCGGATATTTTGACGTTATCACATTTTCCTTTCAACCAAGCCTCTTTTTTTGCCAACTTAAATCTGAACTCCAGAGAGGTATAAAAGACATACACTAACACAGCTCTGCGTTCATTAACACCTTGGCGCCAAGCGCACGCAGATATGTGGCCTCTCAGCATGGGCGTCCGCAGAACTTTTTTCGAGGGGGGGCATAATTTTAGGGTCACCCATGCGCCGCCCCTTTTCGACAATGTCATTATCAGATTATCATGGTCAGAGACTGCAGACTTATTACAATCCCTAGGATAGGTAATGGATAATGGCCAACAGGCCCTCTTACCAGACCCAGCGAAACAACACCAGTGATCCCTCCGGCTGGAAGATCGCTCACGTGCCACGGGGGCGACTCTGGTCAGTAGTGTAGCATGTATGTACTCTGGCAGTGACTCAGTCTTTCTCTCTCTGGTGGTGCTGGGCAGCATGGCTCTCTCTGGTGGTGCTGGACAGCATGGCTCTCTCTGGTGGTGCTGGACAGCATGGCTCTCTCTGGTGGCATGGGGCAGTGTAGTTCTCTCTCTGGTGGCGCTGGGCAGCGTGGCTCTCTCTCTCTGGCTTCTGCCCAGCACAATCCTTGTTCTTTTTCCTGTAGCACCCTCTCCCTCAGCTTTTTTCCCAGGCTACAGTCTCTCAATCTCTCGATCAAGCTGTATCCTCCTCCCTGTGGAAAATGGGGCCACCAATCTTTGGGACTACATGTCCTATGATTCTCTCCTCTCCTAGTCACTTTTGATTGGTCCTCAGTTATGGCCAATAGGGAAGGAACAGAGTGGGCAGGAACAGTTATGGCCAATAGGGAAGGAACAGAGCGGGCAGGAAGCTGGGCGAGGAACCTGGTGAGAGCCGTTGTCTCTTCTCCCTGACAGGAGAAAGGAGGGGGTGACCGGGGTAAACCTGATAGCACCTCTACCGAGTTCTCTGCTGGACTGAGCACGGAATAGAGCCCGCAGTCACGCTACACTGATAGGGGGGCTTGGCAGAACCTTGATGGTGTCACCCCACTGGCGGGTTGCACATGGGTGTGGGCTGCCCGCACCCCGATAGGGATGGAACTGTGTTGAATTTAAGATCTCATCCCTGATTCCAGGGGGGGGCACTTGACCCCCCTTGCCCCTACCTGCGGACGCCCATGCCTCTCAGTAGGCCGGGCCCTGGTATCGAGCGGCCACAGATTTGCGAGCAATAGCACCAATAGAGCTCTGTGCAGAGAGCGCACGCCCTTCACGCTCATGGTGGCTAACAGAAAGCTCCCGGAAGCTGCGCCAAGGGGTTATTCAGATCATATGTATTATTTATTATTATTATGAAGTTTAAAGTGGTTGTAAACCCTTACATATACCCACTGAAGTGACTAAGTGGAAGTGGGACAATACACAAAAAAATAAAAAAATCCACCTACATAAGTTGTTTATCTGCAGAACTCTCTTCCCTAAAGCCTTGTAAAACACACAGATCAAAGCCTATTTCTCGGCTCCTGAAGGCATGGGGGGGGGGGCAGGGATCTGATGTCAGCATGGGATGAGAATCTGATATCACAGACTGCACAGCATACAGCAGGGAGCTAAGAGTAATCTGAGACCAGAGTGCAGGGAATGGACACACCTCCATCTACACAAGTCTCTTAGGGAAACATGCACAGCTGAGCTGAGCCTGTTAGTCACCTTCTGTGTGCAGGGAGCTGATTGTAATCTGAGACCAGAGTGCAGGGAATTGACACACCTCCCTCTACACAAGCCTCATAGGGAAACATACACAACTCAGGCTGTCAGTCACCTTCTGTGTGCAGGGAACTGAGTGTAATCTGAGTCCGGAGTGCAGGGAAAGGACACACCTCCCTCTACACAGTCTCATAGGGAAACATGCACAGTTACACAACTGCAGCAGAGAAAATAAGGTCCCCTGCCCTGCCAGACCTGTGTAAATGTCAGGACTGGTTGACCAGAAACACAAATCTTTTGGAATTTTAAGCACCTCCAATATAATGTTTCATTTGTGAAGAAATGCTGGACTTGGAAGGTTCTCTTTGAAATACAATATATGATATGTTTAACCAATAGGGATGGGCGAACGGTCCAGCCCGAGCATGAGTTCAGGCCAAACTTAGGTTGCTAGGACATTTGGCGAACAACAAACATTATGTGGTGTTCGCGGCAAACTCGAAAGCTGCGGAACCCCGTTAAAGTCTATGGGACACGAACATGAAAGACCAAAGGTGCTAATTTTAAAGGCATATGCAACTTATTGTCATAAAACTTGTTTGGGGACCCGGGTCCTGCCCCAGGGGACATGTATCAATGAAGAAAGTTTTAAAAACAGACATTTTTTTCGGGAGCAGTGATAGTGATTTATTAATGGCAAAGTGAAACCATAAAAAAATTAAATATTCCTTTAAATATCATGCCTGGGGGGTGTCCTTAGTATGTCTGTAAATTAGCGCACCTTTCCCGTGTTTAGAACAATACCACAGCAAAATTATATTTCTAAAGGAAAAAAGTCATTTAAAACTGATCGCAGCCCCGAACCAGAAATTAAAAAAGAAAATTAAATACCAGGCCACATGCCCTCAACATAGGGAAGGTTCTGTGGAGTAGCCCCCCAAAGCATCTTGTCCCCATGTTAATGGGGACAAGGGCCTCATCCCCATAGCCCTTGCCTGGTGTGACGCTTCTTCTCGGTGACAGCTGTTATATAGCTGAGGACAGGGCCACTCGCTGATGTAAACAGGCGACCCCGCCTTCCTCTGATGTCAACAGGTGGCTCCGCCCTTAGCTATATAACAGCTGTCAAAGAGAAGAAGCGTCACTCGGGGGGAGCCTCTCATGGAGGCAGCTTTGCTGCTTTTTTTTTCTTTTTTCAGCTCGTCGGCGGTGTGAGATGGATTTACATTGTGGGATATTTTTATTTTTTTATCTTTTAATAAAGGACTTGTCCCAAAGTGTCTCCTGCATTTTTTACTATTTTGACACTTTTTCTGTAAAATGGTAGGGATACAATCTACACATTACCCCACTGTCACATCAACATGGGGACAAGATGTTTTGGGGGGACCCCAAAACATCCTCCCCATGTTGAGGGCATGTGGCCTGGTACGGTTCAGGAGGGGGGGCGCTCTCTCATCCCCCCTCTTTTCCTGCAGCCTGCCAGGTTGTGTGCTCAGATAAGGGTTGGTAATGGATTTTGGGGGGCCCCTACGCCATTTTTTTTACATTTTGGTGCAGTGTTCCCCTTAATATTCATACCAGACCCAAAGGGCCTGGTAATGGACTGGGGGGGATGACCCATGTGCCATTTTTTTCAATGAGTTGTATCTATATTGCCGAGACCCTACAATTCATTACAGCCACAATTAGTTTTAAATTACTTTTTTCCTTTAGAAATGTCATTTTGCTGTGGTATTGTTCCAAACACGGGAAAAATGTGCCCCTTTACAGGCATACTAAGGACACCCCCCCAGGCACGATATTTAAAGGAATATTTCATTTTTATTGTTTCACTTTCAGCATTAAAATCACTGCTACCAAAAAACTTCAGTTTTATCAAACATTTTTTTGCATTGATACATGTCCCCTGGGGCAGGACCTGGGTCCCCAAACACTTTTTATGACAATGACTTGCATATAAGCCTTTAAAAATTAGCTCTTTTGATTTTTCATGTTTGTGTCCCATAGACTTTAATGGTGTTCGCACAAATGTTTTGCCTGTCCACAAGTTCTGGTGCGAACCGAACCAAAGGGTGTTTGGCTCATCTTTAATCTTAATGTTTACATGCTTGACTCCACTTGCTAACATGTCTACTCTGTTTCTACCCTGCAACCTGTGATTTGCATATTATATTTCTGTTAATTGAGTGACACCAACCATCATTACCACGTATGACCCTGAAAGTAAACTGAAACAGGTGACCACCCCCAACGGTTGTCAGAGAGCAAAAGAGGGAATGAACTATCTTGGTACACAGACACTGAAAAAACAATTTTTAAAAGTTTATTTTTATTAATACATTATTTAAAAATAGTGGTATCCAGATACAAGAATTTAAATGACATACACTATATTGTCAAAAGTGTTGGTATGCCTGCCTTAACATGCACATGATCTTTAATGGTATCCCAGTCTCTTGCCCCGTACACACGGTCGGATTTTCCAACAGAAAATGTTCGATGGGAGCTTTTTGTCGGAAATTCCATTAGAAAGGGCCTTCCCCAAACTGTTCCCACAAAGTTGGGAGCATGAAATTGTCCAAAATGTCTTGGTATGCTGACATAGTCCTGCCTGTCTCAGTCCTGCTTCACGCCAGCCAGTGCCGTCACACTGATCCGCTCTGCAAGATCCCAGTGACTCCCAGATGGCTCCGCCAAATGTCTCTGGATCCTTCCTGTTCCGGTCACACAGTCTCTCCAGCACACAGGTGAACGGCAGAATCGATGGTTGTTCAGCTCCGCAATTGTTGCAGGCCGCGCTCTCTGGAACACCTCCTCTGTGATCCTTGTAGGCAGGCCATGTGTCCAGAAGTCCATTTCACGTTTAGGCCCCTAGATGGTGCCAAATACCAATTTATAACACTGCCCATAGATTAACATTAGATAGCACTGACAAGCAAAAATACCAGCGCTACTTTTTTTTTGAGAAATCCTCACATGTAACATGGTGCCAAGGGGTGATCCTGTGCAGGAGAGCAACCACATCTGGAGAAAGGCCTTGGCTGTACTGAAGCCACAAGTACAAACAATCCCTTGTAATGAGGGGTTGTCAGGACTGGGCTCAGCCCTTCCTTCTCAGAGCTGGCCGCTCAGCCTCACCTATCTCTCCACAGTTACTCAACTGTTGAT
The DNA here is from genome assembly GCF_037356315.1 of Lithobates pipiens. NCBI lineage: Eukaryota > Metazoa > Chordata > Amphibia > Anura > Ranidae > Lithobates > Lithobates pipiens. The sequence continues at coordinate 29,177,199 of NW_027507764.1, read as the reverse complement.
GATATCTTGCTCGTCAGTCCTGCCTACTTAAGCAGTTCAGCCCAGTGGATCTCTGCCTTCACCTTGGTCAACATCACAAGAAACTATCTCCTATGTTCCTGTTAATAGACTTGCTTGGCTGTCATCCCTTCTGGCTCCAGACCCGGCTTGCTCTTTTATTACACTCGTCTCTGGCTCCCTGATGTTTGGCTTGTCTGACTATCCTTTCCGGTTCCTGAACTCTGGCTATGTTTTGACTACATTTGTTCTATTTATTTTTATTATTAAACAAGTGTGATCTAACTGTACTTCTGTTTCGGTCTGATTTCATGGTTTCTGACAGGGGTTCACAGGAGCTGGTAAGCACGTTTTTCAGCTTTTGGTGGAAGCACTGATGTTTAATATCACTACAAGGTGGTGGATCGTGAAGACTAACATCAGGAGTTTACACAATATATTATCACAACACTTGTGGACTGTTTAATATTATATAATTTTTCATTAGTATTTACAGAATATTTGTTTGATTAGCACAATCCTATTTATTTTTTATGTTTGTGTACTGTGTATATGTCTCACATTAGATTTTGCTGCTTACACTTTTTATTTATGAGGTCATCTATTAGCGGCATCCTACATCATATAGCAATCCAGGATGTGGTACATAAAGATCCTCATAATATGACCCCTGGCCCAAGGTCACCCCCCCCCCCCCCCCAGACAGGGGGCTCCCTCCAAGGCCCCAACAGCCTAACACTCCATCTCTCAGTTCTTCCACCCTAATGACTACTCCGGAGCTGGGATGACCCAAGGAATTTAAGGAGGCCTGCCTCCTGCCAATCCTAGTTGGGGGTTGATCAGGGCTCCTTACCACACCCCAGACAGCTCCACATGTCTTCCTCTCCTCTGCCTCTAGAATCTTCTAGAGGCCAGAGAGTGCTAACCAAAAGGTGATGCTATCTGTGAGTCACCACCTACACTAAACCACTACCCAGCCCCCAGATCAAATCAAAAAGGCCTAGCTTTTAGCCTGCCTAAATGTACCTGCACTGGCCAAAAAACAAACTCTAGCACCTACCTAAGCATTTTTTTTTTTCATTTTTATTCCCATAGCCACACTCCTAAACCTTGTGGACAGCCTTCCCAGAAGAGTTGAAGCTGCTATAGCTGCAAAGGGTGGGCCAACTCAATACTGAACCCTACAGACTAAGACTGGGATGCCATTAAAGTTCATGTGCGTGTAAAGGCAGGTGTCCCAATACTTTTGACAATATTGTGTATGTTACATATGCAAAACAAATCAAGCAAAACATCATAAAAATCACGAGTGACACTCGATATTGCAACACCCTAGATCATATAGCAATCCAGGATGTGGTACATAAAGATCCCCATAATATGATCAATATCCTCTACAAGTTTTGTGGACTATTCTATTCTTCACAATACTTTCAGATTGTGTCTATAAAGAAACATAGACACATACATAGAACTTTAAAGGGTATAATATCTAGCTTTATATGGTGCAATAAAAAACCCTGAATTTCAGCCACGGTATTAAAGCAAGAAAAAAATCAGGGAGGCCTAGTGGTGCCAGATTGTAAAAAATATTCACGATTAATAGAATGGACAAAAGAGAGTAGCTATAAGAGATGGATAAATATAGAATACACTATGAGTAATGTAGCGGATGACATTTGGGATCAAATGTCACACGCATTGTAAACTGAGTTTTTGCTTCAGGACACTAAGGTTCTGAGGGTTAATTGTGTAGGTAGGCCTTAACACCAGTCTGGCCAGGCTATGTTGGAAAATTTCTGCCTGGTCATGTGAACGGTGAGGTGCACATGACAGGCCAGAACCAAGTCTGGTTGGATGCTTGGGTATGGCCCTCTCGGAGCCAATCAGCGGGAGTGCCGGGGCCCGCTGAGGAGTCTGGTAGGGGGGACTTAAACAGGTGTGGGTCACGTGTTCGGGGTTCCGGAGTTGTTCGTGAGACCCGTGTGGTCCGTTCTGGTTCCATGACCGGGGTTGCCCCATGAGGGGTCCCGGTCACGGGGTGTTCGACACCCTGCAACATGTTCCTGTCAGTGGCCCCTGATAGACCCGCCTGGTCTGGGGTAGGGATCCATCTGTTCCCGAGTCTCGGGAACTGGCTGGTCCGAGGCGCAGTAACTGAGGGAGGATTCAAAGTGTCCGGGTGTGCTCTCGGCTTGGAGGGACACCACAGCTCATGGAAGTGACCGGGGGAGGACTCTTCGGAGGAGGGCCAGCAGGTGGCATCCTGAGAAGTGCCTGGTTACTGAGTTGAGAAGGACACTGACGAATCCACACTTTTCCAGTACCATTGAGGAAGCGGAAAAAGTTCCAGGTACGGTGGAAAAAGGTTCCTGTTCACCCTTAGTTGATTGTTCACGTTTTGAGTCAATGTGCTGACTGCCATGATCTCTGGCTAGAGGTCTGTTCAGCCTTGAAGTACCCAGCTGCGAGTGGCTACTCTCTGGGTGGATATAGAGACTTTGTTAAACCTGCAGTTCAAGGTACCTGAGTTCTTCACCCGTGCCCTCTGTTCCCTAAGAGACTGTGTTGTGAAAGTTCTACTGCAAAATAAACCTTTTTGAAAGGACTTTATCTGTGTCAGTGTTCAAGTCGTTGGGTATCAACCCTGGGAACCCCTAGACGTGGAGGAGCAGGCCAAGAGAAGGTAACCGGTAAGCCCAACAAGTCAAGGCCGCACAGCAAGAGTTGTGGCCGCTACAGTAATACACATTTAAGTCACATAATATGGAATCCACCACAATTTAGAACATTGGGACAGAATACACACGATATAACGCGCGCCACACTTAAAATATGGGATAGGGTACATACACAAAAAATGGAAGTACAATTCACCTTTGATTTATTTAAAGGAAAACGAATATTTTGAGCCTGGGAGGATGGAAGTAGGAGGAAACTGGTAAAAAAAGAAAACGAGCAAGTGAAAGATATAGTAAAAATGGTAAAATCCGTAATTTACAAGAACTTCAATTAGACACGGAGGTGATGAAAACTGACATATGGAGGTACATCCAACTGAAATATTTGGTGGGGAAATTACCAATCCCAATTCCATCCGGAGAAGATTATACTCCGATGGACAGGCTTATTATGAAGGGAAACTCAAAAAATAACATTGCACAACTATATAAAATTCTTTCAGAGGGAGAGGGATTGGATGTCCCTCCATATGTTAAGAAATGGGAAAGGGAAATAGGAATTAGCTGCACTAAACACATGTTAGAAAAAATTTTGAAACTGACACATGGCTCCGCGATAGACTCTAAGCCCTTGTACACACGGTCGGACATTCCGACGGAGAATATCAGATCGGACCGTGTTGTCGGATATTCCGACCGTGTGTGGGCTCCATCGGACTGTTTCCATCGGAATATCTGACCAACAACGTTTTAGAGCTGGGCTATAAAATTTTCCCACAACATGATCCCATCGGACTTTGTCCGATCGTTTGTAGAGAATTCCAATCGGGCAAAGTACCACGCATGCTCAGATTAAATTACGAGACCAAAGCTATTGGCTACTAGCCTGAACGTAGTCCCGTCGTAACGAACAAACCGTGTGTACAAGGGCTTACTGTTATAGTGTAATGTTACTTTGTTTTATTGTTAACCATAATTTTCTTAGCATGTACACCATTCAGCTGCAGCACAGGTTTATGTATTCTGACAGCAACAGCGTTTGCTCCCACGATACATAAAGCCGTGACTCCGGCACTGTAGGAGGTGATTTCACCACCACAGTTTATAAAGTTTATAAAGTTTTAGAGCTGGGCTTTAAAATTTTCCCACAACATGATCCGATCGGACTTTGTCCGATCGTTTGTAGAGAATTTCAATCGGGCATGCTCAGATCAAATTACGAGACCAAAGCTATTGGCTACTAGCATGAACGTAGTCCCATCGTAACGAAATAACGTCATCACGTTCTGAACGATCGAATTTTCCGACACCTTTGTCCGACCGTGTGTATGCAACACCAGTTTTGGACAAAATCCGTCGTACAAAATCTGATGGATTTTGTTGTCGGAATGTCCGACCGCGTGTACAAGGGCTAAGATGGTGGAAACAAATTATAAATGCTTGGCAAGATGGTATTATACGCCTGACAGAACTAGTCATTTCCAGCAAGAGAGGTACTCTGAGTGTTGGAGAGGTTGTAAAATCAAAGGTACAATGTTCCACATATGGCGGGAGTGCACCATTATTAAAAAAAATTTGGATAGAGATCTTAGATCTTATAAAGCTAATTACTAACAAAACCATTCCTGGGGACCCATGGACGTGTTTGTTCCATGGAACAAATAGACCTGTGAGACAATATAAAGCATCGATAATTCCAATCTTGCTTGATGTAGCAAAGAGCTTAATCCCCCAAAAAATGGCAGCCCCAAAATTCGAGATTGGATATTTGGAGTAAAACTTTGTCGGTTGGATATTCCGACGGAAACAGTCCGATGGAGCCCACACACGGTCGGATTATCCGACAACACAGTCCGATCGGACATTTTCCGTCGGAATGTCCGACCGTGTGTACAAGGGCTAACACAGGAAGAACTTGGCTGGGGGGCAGAGTGAGGGGAGTGCTTCAGGATATCTCCTAATAAATGCTCATCTGCCAGAACCAAGCCTCCTTGCTATACCGATCAGGTCCTCGGGGCTCTCTCCGTCCAGTTCTTGAAGCTCTCTACACGGACATAGTTACATAGTTAGTAAGGTTGAATAAAGACACCAGTCCATCTAGTTCAACCTGAGTGAGTGTCTACAATTGTCCCTATCCCTGTACATTGCACACTCACATCGGTCCCTACCCTCAAGGAGCCCACAATCCAAGGTCCCCATTCATATACTAGGGCCAGTTTTGGACAGAAGCCAATTAACCTACCTGCATGTCTTTGGAGTGGCATGTCATCTGTCAGCAAGCTTCTCTGAGCAGGTCAGCTTCCTCATTGAAGAAGCTGATAGGCTTCAGAGATGCATGCTGAAAATTAAGTTATCGAGAGACAGATGGGGACAGCCAAAGGGCCCAACTTGTGGAACATCATAGAATAACAAAATCAAACAATAGAGGTCAACAAAATTGTTCAATTTAAATTTTTTATACCCTTAGTTCTTAGTCATGTATTGCCCCTTTTCAAGCAACGATGACGTGCAGCCTTTTGTGATCATTGTGAATGAGGCCCTTTATTTGTTCAAGTGGTAAAGCTAGCCATTCTTCCTTTCTAGAAGGCCTCCATATTCTTGTTCAATTTCCAACATGCAGTGTCTGCTGGAGGACCAAAAAGGCTCTATTATGTTGAGGTTAAAAGATTGTGATGGCCACTTAAGAACCTTCCGTTTTTCTGCTGAGGCCACTGTAGGGTTGACTTGGCCTTATGTTTCCAATCATTGTTATGCTGATAAATGCAATTTCCTCCAATATTTAATGATAATATACTACATTTATCCTGCCGTCAATTTAGGCTAAATTCCCTGTGTGGCTGTAAATCACACAACCCTCAAACAGCAGAGATCCACCTCCACCTGTTTCACCATAGGGATAGTGTACTTCTTCTCTTTAAATATAAGGTCATACCTCCCAACTGTTTGATATGGGAATGAGAGAAACCTATCAGAAAAAGAATGTAGGCATAGGACACCCCCTGCTGTGCCCGAATGGTGCCTACAGTGCGACCGGCTAGTTCTGGAACACCATCATATAACGGCATGCCTTGATTGCGCCCGTCGCACGCCCGATGTGGTGAAAGGGTGGAGCGAACTGTGATTGCAGTGTCTGGAGGACACTGCTGACCACAGATTGGGGTAAAGAACCATGTGATCAGCTGTGTCCAATCACAGCTGATCACGGATCTGAACAGAAGCTGGTTATCGGCATTCCTTTCCTCATGCTGACAGCATAAGGTGCGGAAAAGAGAGCCAATAACCAGCTTCACTAAAAGAGACTTGTACACTGATAATTAAGACACTGAATATCAGTGTCCTTATTATCAGTGCAGTCCCAACAGTGCCCACCAGTACTGCCAATCTGTGCCCACCAGTTCAGCCAATCTGTGCCCATCTGTGCTGCCAATCAGTTCCCATCAGTGCCTCCTCACTAGTGTCACCTATCAGTACTGCCTACCAGTGCCCATGAGCGCCACCTATCAGTGCAGACTCATTGGTGCCTCCTCATGAGTGCCCACCAGTGCCACCTCATCAGTGCCCATCAATACCCATCAGTGCCACCTCATCAGTGCAGCCTATCAGTGCCCATCAGTGCAGCCTCTTTAGTGCACATTAGTGAAGGAGAAAAATTACCCATTTGAAAATTTTGAAAAAAAACAAAAAAACGTTTTCGTAGTTTGTTATAAAATTTTTCAGTCTTTATTTGTTGATTTAGCAAAAAATAAAAATCCCACCAAAAGAAAGTTTGATTTGAAATGATAAAAAAAATGTAGCGGTACCCCTGTGGGGCCGCTGAATGTAATAGTTCCACCTGTCGCCCTGCCCCAGCCTGGCATTCACTTCCAGTCACTCTCCAGACAATGAATCAGCTTTGTTTTGGTTATTTTATTGAGGGATTAAACTTGGATGGGGTAAAGGGATTATGGAATACCCAGAATCAATAGTATTAAACAATGAAATGATTGATTGGAACCTCTATTCACATCCTCTAAAGCTCCAGACTTCTCCAGCACAACGCTTATTTATAGATTGTTACTTTCTCTCCTGTGCAATACTTGGTTCCTGGCACAGCTAGAACATGGTTAGGCCCAACTCTGAATTAAGACCAACTTCAGGTATTTGCCATTTGCTGGCAGGGACCGTGGGCCCTTTTGGTGTAGCAACCAATGATGAAAAAAAGTATTTTAGTGCTAGCTGTATTTGAGGTGGACTACTGATCCCAGTCAGTCCTCCGCAGGTTCTGACAGCCCTCCTGGCTGCAACCGCCCAACTTTAATGCCAGTAACATCACAGTCTCTCCCGCTGGCTCTACATCCACTCCTGGCATGTCTCTACCTGCTTCCCCGACTGTGCCTGTCACTCACCGACACCTGGTGGATCTCTCCTAAAGACTTGACCAGCAGTGTTCCCTGCTGTCCTCTCCTGCTCCTGTTAGAATACCCCTTGGGTTGTGTGGGGTTCCCTCACAGCTCTGAGCCCCTGACCTCACCCCCCCCCCCCCCCCCAGACACGGGGCTCCCTCCAAGGCCCCAACAGCCTAACACTCCATCTCTCAGTTCATCCAACCGAACAACTACTTCCCAGCTGGGCAAACTCAAGGTATTTAAGGAGGCCTGACAATCCTAGTTGGGGATTGATCAGGGCTCCTTCCCACAAACCCAGACAGCTCCACCTGTCTTCCCCTACTCTGCCTCTAGAATCTTCTAGAAGCCAGAGGGAGGTAACCAAAAGATGATGCTATCTGTGAGTCACCAGCCTACACTAAACCACTCCCCAGCCCCCAGATCAAAACAAACAGATAGGCCTAGCGGAAAGCTACGCCTAAATTTACCTGCACTGTCCAAAAAACTAACTCTAGCACCTACTTAAGTAGATGTTGCTCCAAAAATTTGTTTGAATGCCAATTGCAGTGTAGTGCAATGCTGTACCCAAATTGCAACAGTGCTGAAATCTGAAAATTAGTCTGGGCAGGAAGGGGGTATAAGTGTCCGGTAAGCAAGTGGTTAACCACTTCAGCCCCAGAAGATTTGGCTGCTCAATGAATATTTGATTGCCTCGCAATTTTTATTTTTTGCAATATAAATGGAAAAAGACCGTAAAATTTGGAAAAAAAAAATATAAAAAATTATATTTTGTTATAAAAAAAATCCAATAAACTCAACTTTAGTCATACATTTAGGCCAAAATGTATTCATGTCTTTGGTTAAAAAATACAATAAGCGTATATTTATTGGTTTGCGCAAAAGTTATAGCGGCTACAAACTATGGTACATTTCTGGATTTTTACACAGCTTTTCGTTTATCTAATTTCTTGAGGTGCTAAAATGGCACGGCAGTAAACCCCCCCCCCCCCCAAATGACCCCATTTTGGAAAGTAGACACCCAAAGGAAATTGCTGAGAGGCTTGTTGAGCCCATTAAATATTTTAGTGATTGAAAAATGACAAAAAAATACACAAAGTTGGCACTAAATGATATATTGCTCACACATGCCATGGCTATATGTGGAATTACACCCCAAAATACATTCTGCTGCTTCTCCTGAGTATGGGGATACCACATGTGTGAGACTTTTTGGGGCCCTAGCCGCATACAGGACCCTATAACCAAGCACCACTTTCTTAATTTTTGATTTCACTCCTCACTACCTGGTTTTGAAGGCCATAAAATAAAATGTCAAAATAGCACAACCCCCCCCCCCCAAATTACCCCATTTTGGAAAGTAGACACCCCAAGCTATTTGCTGAGAGGCATGTTGAGTCCATGGAATATTTTATATTTTGCTACAAGTTGCGGGGAAACTACAAACTTTTTTTTTTTTTTAGCAAAGTCACTAAATTATATATTGCTCAAACATATATGTGAAATTACACCCCAAAAAAACATTCTTCTGCTTCTCCTGAGTATGGGGATACCACATGTGTGAGACTTTTTGGGAGCCTAGCCACGTACCGAACCCCGAAAACCAATCACCGCCTTCAGGATTTCTAAAGGCGTAAAATGGTGATTTCACTCCTCACTACCTATCACCTATTCGGAGACCATGAAATGTAAAGATAGCACAAAACCCCCACAAATGACCCCATTTTGGAAAGAAGACACTTCAAGCTATTTGCTGAAAGGCATGTTGTGTCCATGGAATATTTGATATTTTGCCACAAGTTTCTGTAATATTACAATTTTATTTATTTTATTTTTTACACAATGTCACTAAATGATATATTGTTTACACATGCCATGGTTATATGTGGAATTACACCCCAAAATATATTCTGCTGCTTCTCCTGAGTACGGGGATACCACATATGTGAGACTTTTTGGGAGCCTAGCCACATACAGGACCCCGAAAACCAATCACCGCCTTCAGGATTTCTAAGGGCGTAAAATCGTCATTTAATTTCCTCACAGTTTTGGAGGCCATGAAATGTCAAGATAGCACATACACCCCCCCCCCCCCAAATGACCCATTTTGGAAAGTAGACACCCCAAGCTACTTGCTGAGAGGCATGTTGTGTCCATGGAATATTTTATATTTTGCCACAAATTTGGGGAAAATTTTAAAAAATATATTTATTTTTTACACAAAGTTGTCACTAAATGATATATTGTTCAAACATGGCATGGTTAAATCTGGAAATACACCCCAAAATACATTCTGCTGCTTCTCCTGAGTGTGGGGAAACCACATGTGTGAGACTTTTTGAGAGCCTAGTCATGTACAGGACCCCAAAAACAAATCACCGCCTTCAGGCTTTCTAATTGTGATTTTACTCCTCATTATCTATCACGGTTACAGAGGCCCTGAAATGTCCAGATAGCACAACCCCCCCCCCCCCAAATGACCCCATCTTGGAAAGTAGACACCCCAAGCTATTTGCTGAGAGGCATTGTGTGTATTTTGCAGCTCTTATTTGTTTTTGAAAATGAAGAAAGAAAATAAAAAAATTTTTTTTCTTTTTTTAATTTTCAAAACTTTGTGACAAAAAGCAAGATCTGCAAAATACTCAACATGCCTCTCAGCAAATAGCTTGGGGTGTCTACTTTCCAAAATGGGGTCATTTGGGGGGGGGGGGTTGTGCTATCTGGGCATTCCATGGCCTCCGAAACTGTGATAGGTAGTGAGGAGTGAAATCAAAATGTAACGCCCTTAGAAATCCTGAAGGCATCGGAATTTTTTCAACTGAATGAGGGCTCAGTGGCGGAGGTGTCCACCCTATGGGAAGCCCACAAGGCGTTTTTTAGAGGTGCGTGTATCTCTGCCGGCGCCCGCTTAAAGCGGGACTCGGCAGCCCAGAGGCAAGACACCCTCTTACAGCTCCGTAAAGCTGAAGATCTGCTTCTGGCTTCCCCTACGGTGACCCGTCTGCGCACAGTCACAACCCTCCGTGAGCGTTTGAAATCGATAGAAATGCAAAAATGTTCTAAGGCCCTAATTTGGGCAAAGCAGAAATTTTATTTTATGAGTTCGCTAACAAACCTCACATAATGCTAGTAAACAAGCTTAAACCACGTCCTTTTCAATCTTATCCTGAACTCCTCCTCCAGGCTGACGGCTCCCCGACCCATTGTCCTTTGACGATGTCCAAAGTTTTTGGCTCGTTTTATGACAAATTGTACAACTTTCCAAAAAGGGTCATGTGTGGGGGTTTAGAACTGTCCTGGCATTTTAAGCACAACATTTAGAAGCTTATGTCACACATCACCCACTCTTCTAACCACTTGAAGATAAAGCCCTTTCTGACACTTTTTGTTTACATGAAAAAATATTTTTTTTGCTAGAAAATTACTTTCCCGTCGCATCATGGCAGCATACACTCTGGATCTGGGTTGTGACTCCGCCCCCACAACCTGATAGGACCACATAGCTATAAGATGAAGATACGCCCCCGCCCCGGTATTCTCTTATTTTTCCTCACCTGTTGGGACCGCACGGATCATCACCCTCTAACCGCTTTGCCCCAGCCAGGTTCTAGCATCTCCTGGGTGGAAGTCCTTACCGGTACAGCCTCTAAAGGAAGCTAAATGGAAGGAACCTCACTCTGGTGATCTTAGGGGTATGAATACCTTTTCTCTGAAAATAGAGCATTGCCTCTATAGCCATTGGAAGTAAGCCTTAAACAGGCTGAAGTCATATAATAAAAAGATTGGTCTTTAAGCCTTAAACAGGCTTAGTACCTGCGGTGGTCTCCGGTTTCCTCTTCCTCTCTGGTGTCACTCTTTCTACAGCTTGACAGCATACTATCTGCCTTCAGTATCTCTTGTCACCTTGTCTGGTGCCTTTCCCCCATGTTTTACTTTCTTTGCTGAGCTCTGTAGTCCCACAGCAGCATCAGCACTCTTCCTGGTCACTCTGCCATTTTGCACATGCTCATTGTGCACTTTGGGCAGCCAGTGTATGTCTATTCCCTTTTCCAAGATGGCGCCGGCTACTGCGCATGCACGGGCGGGACGTGACCCCGGCACCAATTTTAAAAGGGAAAGATGCCTTTTTTTAATGCAGATGCCTTTTTTGCCTGTTTTTGTGCTGAGCTGAAATTCCTGACTGCTGCTTTTTTGTTCTTTCTGCCCTCTCTGTTTGGTAAGTATCTCCCCTGTATTTTTCTTCTCTCTATTCCCCTCTTGTTTCTGTTGTGGCTTTATCTTCCTTCCCCTTTTTGTGTTACCTGTGTCTTCAGGCTTCTTCTGTTCCCTATCCATGGAGACCACTGCTCCAGTAGATCACCACCAGCATAATAGGTAAGAGGGGAGGAGTTTGGCAAGTAGAGAAGATCGAAAAAGAGATCAGGACGCACTAACGCTACCTAAATGGTTAGCCCTATCAGGTCCGCAAGATCATCTCGCAGAGATTCCTTGCATAGAAGAAGCTGCTCTGGCCATAGGCGAAGCCATTCGGGCGGAGGAAGTCGCTAAGGGAAAGGGAGTCACAGGAGGAGTCGCTCCAGGTCTCGTTCAAGGCGCAGCCATTCCCGCCAAAGAAGATCCCCTGACCAGAGGCACCATTCACCAGCACGCCACTCCCGTCCTTCTGAAAATACCTGCTGGGTATGCAGGGCCATAGCCCTTCCAGACAGGTTGGCATGCCGCAGGTGCTTTGAAGAAGCCACCAGAGAGAAAGGACAAGAACACAGAGAGCTCACGGAGTCTTCTGCCCCACGTGTAGCTCCGGACACAGAGTTATCTCCACGGAGTGCTTTGCCGGCTCCCCCAAGTACTTCTAGAGAGCATGATTCTCCTTCAGATGAGGAAGAACTAGAGGCTTCAGTGGGCTTTGACTTCTCCCTAATTGAGCCTTTTGTGAGGTCAGTGAAGGAGGCCATTAGCTGGGAGGAGCCCCAGGTGGCTTGTATCTGAGGGCGCTGATCAGGACCAGATAGTTAGGGCCCTGCAAGAACTAAGCATTGCAGCTGATTTTGTGGCAGAGGCGTCTGTGGATGCTATTAAGTCCGCATCCAGAGCTATGTTGTCCCCGGTCTCTGGCTCAAACCCTGGGCAGCAGATCCTGCTTCCAAGTCCAATTGGTGCGGCATCCCGTATGATGGCAAGAACCTTTTCGGTTCCAAATTCGACTCTGCTATTTCTAAGGTCACTGGCGGAAAATCAGGGCTTATCCCCTCGGATAGAAAGCCAAAGCTTCAAAGGTCTCCTCCCTTTAAGCGTAACCTCCCGGACAGGTACAGGGATGCCAAGTCCTTCAGGCCTGGAAGGGAGTACAGAAGGAACTGGAAGGCCCCTCAAACATCCTTCCTGAAGGTCCAGAAGCCCAGGATCACGGCATCTACTCACCAGAAGTCCTTTTGATGGTGCGTCCGCCCAGCCAGCAGTGGTGGGGGCCAGACTCTCAAAATTCACGCTGGTCTGAAACGATAAGCGACCCCTGGACGTTAACCACCGCTCGCGTCGGGCACAGATGGTCATTCAGGGGACTTCCACCGGGGGACCATTTTTGCCCAACAAACCTCCCGTCATCCCGGCAAAAGAGGTTAGCCTTGACCCGATACGTTCAGGATCGGCTCCAAAAGGAAGCAATTACGAAGGTGCCCCTATCCCAAAGAGGTTGGGGGTTCTATTCCCCTCTATTTCTAGTAAAAAAGAAATCAGGGGACCTACGTCCGGTCCTGGAACTAAAAAACTTAAACTGCTCTATCCGGGAAGAAGCATTCAAAATGGAGAGCCTCCAGTCTATCCTCCAGGCCATAAATCTGGGGGACTGGATGCTCTCCATAGATCTACAGGACGCCTACCTCCATATCCCTATCCATTCAGTACTCCAAAAGTTCCTCAGTTTTTCGCTAAACCACAGACACTTTCAGTTCCGAAATCTTCCGTTTGGAAATTCTACAGCTCCCAGGACCTTTACAAAGGTCCTTCTTCCCGTCATCGCGCATCTGAGGGAGAGAGGGCTGCGAGTCCACCATTATCTGGACGATATTCTCCTCCTCTCAGACAGCCAGGAGTCGCTGTTACAACATCGGAGGATCCTCGTCTCCACTCTGCAGAATCTGGGATGGCTGATAAACTGAGGGAAGAGCCAGACTCAGCCCACCCAGAGAATGATCTTCTTAGGAGATCAACTAGATACCCGGTTGAATACAGTGCAGCTGCCTCTGGAAAAGTCTTACCTGTTGGTCCGGAAGGTGAAGAAGGCCATTTTAGCAAGATCCCTGTCAGCCAGAGTATGCCTCAGCCTTCTAGGCTCCCTATCAGTGACCATTCATATGGTCCGTTGGGCTCAATAGCACACCAGGCCTCTGCAGAACTCCTTCCTACATCAGTGGGACAGTTCATCCATGACCCAGACGATCCGAAACTCGGAGACAGTCAGGCGCTCATTGCGTTGGTGAACTCGTCCCCACAATTTAAACAATTGCAAACACATAGTCATCCCTCCTCAGGAGGTAGTGATCATGGACGCCAGTCTAGAAGGTTGGGGAGCCCACTACCAGTCCCATGCAGCGCAGGGCCGTTGGCTTTTCAAAGTACAGGACTCGGTATCAAACGTGCTGCAGATGAGGGCAGCCCTCCAGGCTCTCCTGGCCTTCAGCTCCCTTTTAAGGGGGAAGCAGGTCCTCTTAAGGATGGACAACAAGGTTGCTGTCGCCTACATAAACAGACAGGGGGGACCAGGAGTCCCCCCATGATGCAGGAGGTTCTCTCTGTGATGGAATGGGTACAGTTGAACCTGTCAGACCTGAGGGCAACTTACATCCCAGGGGTCGAGAACATCTTAGCCGACATGCTCAGCAGGGAGTTTGCCTCCAACAACGAGTGGTCCCTGAGCCCTCTGGCCTTCTCCCTCATCTGCCAGACCTGGGGTCAACCAGACATAGACCTTGCTGTGCCAGTCCGGCAAACTCCAAGTGCCGAAGGTTCCTGTCGTTTCACTCAGCGGAGGGGACAGATTGCCTCCAGCATCCCTGGAACTTCCATCTCGGGTATATCTTCCCTCTGACTCCCCTGATAGCGAGATTTCTCTTAAGGCTCAAGAGATCAACAGCATTGGCGATAGCGGTGATTCCTTTTTGGCCCAGGAGGCCATGGTTCACCACCCTCCTATAACTGAGCACGGCAGACCCTCTTGCTCTCCCCCTGTCAGCCGACTTGCTCTCCCAGGGCCAGCTACTACATCCAGATCCGGGGAGGCTGCACTTGATGGCTTGGAGGCTGAGAGGGCTAGGTATCTAGGTCAGGGCTGCTCCCAGAAGGTAGTTGATAACCTGCTCCAGGTCAGAAAACCTACCACCAACTGCACCTACCGCAGGGTCTGGGAGAAGATTGTTGCCTTCTCTCAGGACCTTGGTCAGGATCTGTCCTCCCTTTCGGCTCCTCTGATCCTAGAGTTCCTGCAGTCAGGCTTAGACAAAGGTCTTAGCTCTAGTACTCTGAAAGTTCAGGTGTCAGCTCTGACACTGACCCCTGACAGGGGTTAAATGGGCTCACATTCCCCTTGTTATGCAAATTCAGAAGGCCTGTCTTAAACTAAGACCACCTAGGAAGCCTTCCTTTCCAACATGCAACCTATCAGTGGTCTTAGAGGTACTATCCAAAGAACCCCTTTTTTCCGCTGGAAAACATCTCCCTCTGGCACCTGACATAAAATATCTCTCCGTGTCCGAATCCTTTAGAAGATTGGAGAACCTCTTCATCATTCCCTACGGCCTTAGGAGAGGTCAAGCAGCGTCGGCCCGAACCATTGCCTCCTGGTTGCTGAAGACCATTAAAAGGGCCTACTTTCTGAGTGAGCTGCAAATTCCTGAAGACCTGAGGGCTCATTCCACCAGAGCAGTGGCCACCTCCTGGGCAGCGTATTGTAGGGTATCAGCGGAAACCATCTGCAGAGCGGCCACCTGGTCCTCCAGGAACACCTTTATCTCTCACTACAAGGTGGACTCAGCTCGGCTATCAACAGTAGAATTTGGAAAGTCCATTATTCAAGCCAACTCTTCTATTCCTTGCTAATAAACTTTTACCTTTGCATCTCCCACCTAATCTGCGAGTTAATCCCCAGAGTGTATGCTGCCATGATGCGACAGGAAACCGGAAAATTGTATACTTACCTTTCTGTAATTTTCCTTTCCTGTCGCATCTTCATAGCAGCATACAATATCCCACCCACAAAGGTGATTCATATATACAGAGAATACCGGGACGGGGGGCGTATCTTCATCTTATAGCTATGTGGTCCTATCAGGTTGTGGGGGCGGAGTCACAACCCAGATCCAGAGTGTATGCTGCCCTGAAGATGCGACAGGAAAGGAAAATTACGGAAAGGTAAGTATACAATTTTCCGGTTTAAACCCCCAAACATTATATATATTTTTTGAAAGCAAAGGTTCTGCAGATTAAAATGATGGGTGTTGCAGTTTTTGCGCAGCGAATTTTCAAACAGAAAAACACTTTTTAAAAATTTGAATGCAGTAAAACACACTATATTGCCCAAATGTTTGATGAAATAAAAAAGAGGATCTTATACTGAGTACACGGATACCAAACATGACATGCTTTAAAATTGTGCACAAACGTGCAGCGGCGACAAACTACATACATTTTTAAAGGCCTTTAAAATCCTTTACAAGTTACCACTTTAGATTTACAGAGGGGGTCTACTGCTAAAATGACTGCCCTCGATCTGACCTTTGCGGTGATAACTCACATGCATGGTGCAATTGCTGTTTTCATATGACACCAGACCGGCGCTTGAGCACGGGGGGACAGGGGTGCTTTTTTTTTTAACTACTGTATTTATTGGCATATAACACTCACTTTTTCACCATGAAAATCGGGTGCAAATAGCATGTGCGCGTTATACGCCAATACTTACATTTTAGCTGTCAGGGAGGGGGCAGGACAAGTGCCATCAGATTACATACAGTGAGAATCGCCTGTTTACTTGGCAGCCTCTGTAATAGGAAGTCCTGTCTCCTGGACTGCCATTGGACCAGTGTTCTGTCTCTCATAGGAGATTCTGACTAAATGGCTGCAGATGGGCATCGATCACTGCACTGCACTGATGGCAATGGTGAGGCTGCTGTATTGATGGCAATGGTGAGGCTGCATTGATATGGACTGAGGAGGATGCACTGATGGCACTTTTGAGGCTGCAGATGGGCACTGACCCTTATTTTGCTTCAAAGTTCCTTATTTAAAAGTCTTTTTCCTGAATCTTTAAAATGAATGTGCGTGTTATACGCCTGTGTGTGTTATACGCCGATAAATACGGTATTTAGTTTTGCATTTTTATTTTATTTTTAAACTGTTCTTTTCATTTCTTTTTTTTTTTTTTCATTTTTATTGTTATCTCAGGGAATGTAAATATCCCCTATGTTAGCAATAGGTAGTGACAGGTACTCTTTTTTGAAAAAGAAAATGAAAAACCCTAGATCTCTCCTCTACCCTCAAAGCTTCTGACCACACCAAGATCGGGGTGATAAAATGCTTTCCCAATGGCGCGGTTTACATCTGGCAAAGTCATGAAATGCTCAAAGCTTCCAGTTTCTTAGGCCATAGAGATTATCGGAGCTGTTCTGGTCTCCAATCAGCTCTATAGTCAGCTGGTGCATTCTCGGGTTCCCTGTTGGGACAAGAGAGCCAGAGAAAACCGTGGTAGAAGGAACAAGGGAACACCCCCCTCCCCCCGGATGTTCTCTTGTAAAAGCAGTCTAGAGGCTAATTAGCGCTAGGATTGCTTTTACATGAAAGCCGACCACTGGCTGAAAAGAATGATACCAAGATGTTACCTAAACCTGCAGGCATCATTCTGGTATAACCACTCAAAGTCCAGCAACATACCAGTACGTTGCTGGTCCTTGTTGGGCATATATTGTAATGTTCTATTTTTCATGCAGCCTGTGGGCTGAACGAAAAAAAGAAATTGATTGGTGGGTATGCCCACCATTGAAATACCGCCCTTCATCCACCCACTTCTAATGATGGGCATACATGCACCATTTTTTTTAAACTGTGTGATGAAATCACCTCCTACAGCACTGGAGTCGCTGATTTGCATATCGTGGGAGCAAAGGCTGTTGCTGTTAAGACAAATAAAGCAGTGCTGCAGCTGAATGGTTAACAATAAAACAAAGTAACATTACAGTATGACATACCATACCTGCAAAGCAAATACAATAAAACATAGTAAAAATAAAAACAAAATTAACGCAATCTGTGCCTAAAAAAATGTATGCCGAAGCATGGGGCAATCCCCCCCTAATGTTAGGAGCAAATCGCTCCTCCACCCCTGCCCTCATGCTTCAGCATATATGCTCTTTTTTTTTTAAACTGTGGTGGTGAAATCACCTTCTGCAGCGCTGGAGTCACGGCTTTATGTATTGTGGGTGCAAACGCTGTTGCTGTCAGAATAAATAAACCTGTGCTGCAGCTGAATGGCGTACATGCTAAGAAAATGATGGTTAACAATAAAACAAAGTAACATTACACTATAACAGTAAGATTTACCATACCTGCAAAGCAAATAGTAAAAATAAAGCATTACAGTTCTAAAATACAGTAACAGAGAGAGAACAAAAGATATAGAATAGAGAGTGAAAAATAGAGTGGACAATGGAGAGTGAACATAAGAGAGAGAAGAAAAATAAAATCACAACTATTTTTGGCTTTTTTTTATTTTTTGTGTTTTTGTGTGGTTTTATTTTTATTTATTTATATTTTTTATTTTTTGCACTTTTATATAAAATGAAAACTGTAAACATTCCAGATTAGGGTCTCTCAAAATGTGCTGGCCATCTTATCTTTCAAGACCCTGTGTTAGTATGCCTAGGTCTGTGCAATGCTGTACCCTAAACGAATACTCCACTAGTGTGTGGTAGCGCTCAAAACATTCACCAATGCAAAGACACCAGGTTGGTCAGGACAGGAGGGACAATAAAAGCGGGTGTCAGACCTATATCTGCGCTTTCTACAGACACATCTTTCTACAGACACATCTTCTTTGGGGATTTCTTTGGGTAGGGGGTACCAGGGCAGATATACGGAAAATGGCTCTCTATATAGCACTCTGAAATGGCTCTTTGTATAGCACATAAGCATTCAGCAGAGCCAATTGCAGACACTTTTTTATACCAGCTTCTGTCCTTACAGGCAATTAGGTACAGCGCCAACAACTGGTCGTTGAGGTCCACCCCTCCCATATTAAGGTTATATTCGTGGACACAGAGGGATTTCTCCACAGCACCAGTCGCTGTAGTAATTTGGACCATCATTTCTGCATGAAGGGAGGACAGAACGAAAACATTCTTATTATCCCTCCACTTCATAGCGAGCAAGTTATTGCACTTGAAGCAGGCTCTCTCCCCCAGCCTAAGACGGGGATCTCCAAGCCGCTGGGGTAAGCCCCGGCGATTAGATTTCACTGTGCCACATGCTCCAATCTGATGATCAAACAAGTGACTAAAAAGTGGCTTGTGTAATAATTGTCCACGTACAAGTGGTACCTCTTTCCGAATAAGGGTGACACCAAGTAGTCTGGGCAGTTCTCTGGCTGTACGTGACTATCTCTTCCCTTGTAAATCATAAAACTACATGTATAGCCCGTGGCCCTGTCACAGAGCTTATACATCTTGACCCCGTATCTGGCACACTTGCTGGGAAGATACTGTTTGAAAGACAAGCGGCCAGAAAACGTAATCAGGGACTCATCAACGCAGGCAACTTGATGGGGAGTAAACAAGGCTGCAGAACGTTGGTTGAAGTGGTTTACGAGGAGGCCGAAGGGGCGACAGAGTTCATTGTCATTAAAATGGGTGAACTGCAAGATCTTTTTGGACTGTGCCCTGGTCATGGAGGCAGAGAACAAGGACATATGGTGAATTGGAAAATGATACTAATAATAAAAATAAATATAACGCGCAAAGTGCCACAATTTGTTAAATAAATAAGACATTTGAAAAATCACTAAAAATTCACATGCAGATAATTTACACTGACTGCCAAAAAGATTAGATAGATATCACATTTGAAACCTGGTGTGTTTTTAGAAAATCGCTAGAAAGTCCCATACAAAAGATTTGTTACAAACATCAATAAACTTGAAGCAATAAAAAGTTCCAAATCTCAATTAAGGTGCTCGTGCTCTACAAAGTGGATATGAATCCGTGCTTGATATGTGCTCACAGGACAGTGCCCCCACATGGATGCGAACTCACCTCTCATAATGGACCAACGATTTCTAGTTTGGTCAAACAAGCATGTGGAGCAGTCCCCGTGGATTTTCTGTGGACTGATGTGGTTTGGGATCGATACTTCCTCATATGACTGAATATAATAAAGAGGGCCTCATTCCTCTATATACTAGCCTTGTTTGGGGTAGATGTTCCTCATGCAAATGACAGAAAAAGCCTCATTGCGCAGCAAAGTTTTTAAAACATTTATTCCATATAAAAAAAACATAGTAATTAAACTCACATGTAAAGCCTCATACACACGATCGGACTTTGTACAAACTTTTCCGTGGACTTTTGTACAAAGGGCGCTGGCCGTAAGTTTGTATTGCATACACACGATCGGACTTTTTAGGCAACAAACACGAACGTAGTGACGTTTCAATGTACTGATGACACTTCAAAAGAGGACATTCAATTACTCCGGCGCCACCTTTGGTCAACTTCTGTATTGTAGTCTGATCTTTTGCATTGGTTCTGAGCATGCGTGTTTGTACTTTGTACAAACCTCCGATGGTTTTCTGTACACACGATTGGACTTTGCTCCATCGGACTTATGTTGTCAAAAAGTTTGTCCATTCGCACAGCCAACAAAAGTCCGATGAAAACCAAAAAAGTTTGTCTGATGGAGCGTACACATGGTCGGATGTTGCCTTAAAACAGCAAATTCGCATGTTTTGTTGTCAAAAAGTCAGATCGTGTGTATGGGCCTTAAGGGTGCCTGTAAACCTGGCACCTGGTGTGAACAGCAGGTAAGTTCCCAGGAAATCTGCCCAAATGCAGTGGTATGGCGGTGGCGGCGGCATCCCCTGATGGCGACATCCCCTGATGAAGTCATGTGACGGTGACGAACACGTGCGAGAACGCGAGGTACCTGAAGTGACGTGGGCGAGCTCGCAGCTCGTTTGTTATATGCCTGTTTGATTCTTCTTATTGTGAGTACCTTGATTTTACTTTTACTGTTTTGTCAATACTGTTTTTACAAACATTTGGAAATACTACACTATTGTGCATCCCTCTTTACACTCCCCCATGCCCCATTGTGAGGTTCATTGGATGCGGACACACCAGGGACAATAGGAGGACTCTGATTCCAGACTAGAGACACACACCAGTGGAGCCGGATATACCATGCTGGGAGGCTGCCAAGAAACACATTGAGATATATCAACATGCTGTTACCTTACAGTGGTAAGGTAAGGGTACATCTATACCAGGGGTGGACTGACAAGTTATGGGGCCCCCGGGCAATAGAAGATCAGGTGGCCCCTTGTGTCCCCACCCACACTCAAGCCACACCTGCACAGGGGGACACTGGGGAGGACAAAGGGAGACACGGGAGGAGCTCACAGGAGGGCACTGTGGGGGGAGAGAGAGCAAACAGGGATACTGTGGGGGGAGGGGAGCACACAGGGGGACACTGTCAGGGGAGAGCACTGCCCCCTCCCTCCTATGGCGGCCCTCCAGTAAAAAAAAAATCTTCACTCACCTGATGCTTGTAATAATACCTCTAACGGCACACTGCTTTCCGCTGGCCCCTCCTCTCTTCTCGCCCATCCCAGGTGATGTTGCGTACAGTGCAAGCTCTGCCTTGAATGTGTGCAAGGCACCATGAAATCTGAGGATTACCAAAGTATTTTGGGTCGCACTGTAGAGCCCAGTGTCAGAAAGCTGGGTTTGCATCCGAGATCTTGGGTCTTCCAGCAGGACAATCACCCCAAACATACGTCAAAAAGCACCCAGAAATGCATGGAAACAAATCGCTGATGAGTTCTAAAGTGGCCAGCAAAAGAGTGGCCAAAAGAGTCCAGATCTAAATCCCATTGAACACCTGTGGAGGGATCTTAAAATTACTGTTGGGAAAAGGCGCCCTTCCAATAAGAAAGACCTGGAGCAGCTTGCAAAGGAGCAGTGGTTCAAAATTCCAGGTGAGAGGTGTAAGAAGCTTATTGATGGTTATAGGAAGCGACTGATTCCAGTTATTTTCTGCAAAGAGTGTGCAACCAAATATTACGTTAAGGGTGACAAGAATTTTGCCCATTTTTGGAGTTGTGTGTGACAATATGTCCAATTTGCTTTTTTTTTCCTCCCTGTTTTTGTTTTGTTCCAAAACACACAAAGGGAATAAACATGTGTATAGCAAAACATTTGTTACTGCAATACTTTTCTGTGAGAAATACTTGATTTTCTGGAAAATGACTGTATGTGTAGAGTCGGGGTCTTCCAAGCCTTTGCTATCGTTTGCTTGGCTGCTGTGATGAGTTGACGGAGAAGGCGTAGTTGTGCTCTGGTGTAGTCCTGTGGGAAATGATTTAATAAGGCAACGGATGGGTCAGGGTCGAGTGTTTCTCTGAGTCAACCATATTTTTTATTGAGCACCTTTGCACTTTATTACGCACAGTATTTAGGTTCATAGCGCAGCACTACCTTCACTTTATATGTCCTTGTCCTGTACTCCTGTAAATACTCACTGGCCACCTGCTGATGCAAGTGTGACCTTTGCAATCTCAGCCCCAGTGTGGAACCTGTTGCCCACACTGCAATGGTTAAAGTGGTTGCAAACCCTTACAACACACTTTGACCTACAGGTAAGCCTAGATTAAGGCTTACCTGTAGGTCCAAGAAATATCTCCTAAACCTACACGGTTTAGGAGATATTTGCCCGAAGACAGGCACCGCTGTCTACGGCGCACTGAGCGCGGCACCGTCAACGACGGAGATGCTGCGCGTGTCGGGTCCCGTGCGCATGCACGGGAGTGACATCATCGCGGCTTCGCCGAATGACAGCGGCGGAGCTGCGAGACCCCACCGACAAGATGGATGTGCCGGACTACCGGGGACAGCGGTGACTTCGCTGGCTCCTGTGTCAGGTAAGTGACACATAATGATGCACAGTAGTCCATTATGCTTTGCCTTTGTAGGGAATGAAAGAGGAAGTAAACCCATCAGGGTTTACTTCCTCTTTAACTGCTCATTTTGTCTAGGGGAGAGAAGAAGCACTTCTACTTAATTGATCCTCCAATCCCCCAGCAGATGGCACTCGCTTCTCTGCACTGGTATTTATTATGTCAGGACATAATAGAGCACATAGATACATAGAGCACCTCTGAACCCTACACCCTATATGTAGCGCACTCCTGAACCTCGCACTTTGTACAAGGATTTTCTGCTTACATTTATGTGATATAACTGATTTTTGGCTATTTTTGTGCCATTCAGCTTTAATGGAGAAGTAACAATCTAGAAATAGTGGCAATAGTAAACATATTTAAAAAAAAAAACTATTCAATGCACATTACCTATTTATTATTTATTATTATGTAGGGTTACACATACAGTTTATGTTTTTAGAATTACTGGGCGAAGCTAATGCAATCTACAATGGCATTGTGACTTTTTTCAGTGAACACCGCTCAACGCGATCAGCTAAAGGCAACCAACAAGTATTATGTTGGGGGATCTCCTGAAGAGAGATCACCCACGGCAGGGGAGGAAGAAACCTAATGGTCATACATTCTCCTCCCAGACTTCAGGCTAGGCCTAAAGGCCCACACCCGTCATCCGTGAGTCGAAGGAAAAACACATACAAAATGCAGTGACTAACACGTTTAAAGTGAATGGAAAAAAAAAAAAAGGATGACAGAAGTTCTCTGGTGAGGTGCAAGAAAAATAAAAATAAATAAAAACAGGTGGTGTTGTGTCTTAGTGCTCATTTTCAACAGTGGGGTCCCACACCCATAGTGATACTCAGAGCACCCCTAGGTTACCACTCCCAAGCAGCATTTGCCACAGTGGGCTTTCGGCCTTCCCAGCTAGAAAAGGTAGCACTGTACTAATCAAGATGCACTGGGCCCCTCAGGATTCCTCCACACTAGGGGAGTACTTCCGACCTCCACCTTAATTATTTGAACTCCTTCCAATGAGAAAGAGCCTTCAGGACCCCATCATACCAGCAGGAATACTATACAGCCAGTCATCCCATCCAAAATGCTAGAATGAGAGCAGAACACCACTAACTGTAAAGTTAAGACGTTACGTGTACCCGAGGCTCAGAGAAAAGACACTTCAGAAGAAGTACAGAAAATGTTGGCTCTTGGAGATATGGAGGAATCTAACAGTAAATGGGGTTATGGACAATTCTAAAAGAAAATCGGATAATCAAGAAACAACAAATGAGGTTATGGAGGAATCAAACAGATAATAGGATTATGGAGGAATCTAAGGGAAATTGGGTAATGGAGGAATCCAAAAGCAAATGGGGTTATGAAGGAATCTAATAGCAACTGGTTAGGTCCCGTAGTGGTCAACTCCAAGCCGGATGGTAGCCAAAGGAAGGTTCTGCAATGACTTAAAGAAACTAAATTAAATATCCAAATTTGATATTTATCCCATACCCTAAATGGATGAGTTTATAGAAGGGTTGGGTCCCACCAGGTACACCGCCACCCTTGGTCATTCTGATGGGTATTGGTAGGTTCCCTTAAAAGCCACCAGATGGTCTGTGCCCATTTGTGGTCCTAGCTTTTGGCTTACATGGGGCCCTGACCTCATTTATAAAAATGGTGCACCCCATTCCTAAGATATGATTTGGCATATCTTGGTGTTGCCGTTTTTAGTTTTGGCAGGGATTCCTATCTGCAGGAGGTTCAGGCAGTTCTAGATTCCACACATTATACCACATTAACAGCCAATTCAACAAAATGTGTGATAGGTCAGCAAGAAGCCCAGTATCTACACTACAGCATTGGGCTGGAAGGGGGGGGGGGGGGCTCATAAATCATTAAACAGACTCAAGCAATTAAAAGTTGGTCCACCTTCTTTTATTTCAGTCTGAAAATAATTATTATTCTTTGCAGCATCAAAAAAACAAATATACAATCTAATGATCTGCTTTGGGAAATGAACCCCACGGGGAAAAATCAGTAAAGTAGCTGATCACAAACATATAAAAGGCCCCGAGAAGAATCCATGAGACGGAACCCTAAGAGAGACCTCTGCCGGAGCATGGAGGTCCATGGACCATGAAGAAGGACACATTCAGTGTTATAACACAGATGATCGTATTCCCAGGACGAATGGTGAGACAAACAACATTCCACTTGTATCATTAATGATGACTTTCTATAGACAGCTGAGATCTGATATACAGAATGATTTATGAATGTTTTACTGATTGATGTTTTATCATTTGTTATCAGTTTGGTATAACGGAGGTCCTTACAGGGACACAAAACTCCATTTACATCATCTTCATAATGTGCTTTATGTACAGGAGATGTGATGATGTCTGAGGAGGAATATGGAACATCTTCAGGAGATTCTTATCATAGAAAACACTGAAAATATTATTCTCTGAAATATCACCTTCATTATTAAACACACAGATTATTCTCCATAGAACCCCGGGGTCCAACCTCAGGATCTTTGGTAGATCCTGTGCAGCTGTCAGATCTGGAAAGTTATTAGTGGAAGTATTGATTTGTAATGGGGCTGTAATGGCAGTGATCTCTAGCAGTCTCATGTAACGTCTCCAACCACCTCTGTACTGTGTCTGCAGTCTCTGATCATTTGTTGCAGTGTGTCTCCAGTCTCTAAATCATTTGTTGTAGTATGTCTGCAATCTCTGATCATTTGTTGTAGTATGTCCGCAGTCTCTGATCAAATTTTGTAGTGTGTCTGCAGTCTCTGATCATTTGTTGTAGTGTGTCTGCAGTCTCTTATCATTTGTTATAGTGTCTGCAGTCTCTAAATCATTTGTTGTAGTGTGTCTGCAGTCTCTAAATCATTTTTTGTAGTGTGTCTGCAGTCTCTGATCATTTGTTGTAGTGTGTCTCCAGTCTCTAAATCATTTGTTGTAGTGTGTCTGCAGTCTCTGATAATTTGTTGTAGTGTGTCTGCAGTCTCTAAATCATTTGTTGTAGTGTGTCTGCAGTCTTTAAATCATTTGTTGTAGTGTGTGTGCAGTCTCTGATCATTTGTTGTAGTGTGTCTGCAGTCTCTAAATCATTTGTTGTAGTGTGTCTGCAGTCTCTGATCATTTGTTGTAGTGTGTCTGCAGTCTCTGATCATTTGTTGTAGCGTTTCTGCAGTCTCTGATCATTTGTTGTAGTGTGTCTGCAGTCTTTAAATCATTTGTTGTAGTGTGTGTGCAGTCTCTGATCATTTGTTGTAGTGGGTCTGCAGTCTCTGATCATTTGTTGTAGTGTGTCTGCAGTCTCTAAATCATTTGTTGTAGTGTGTCTGCAGTCTCTGATCATTTGTTGTAGTGTGTCTGCAGTCTCTGATCATTTGTTGTAGTGTGTCTGCAGTCTCTAAATCATTTGTTGTAGTGTGTCTGCAGTCTCTGATCATTTGTTGTAGCGTTTCTGCAGTCTCTGATCATTTGTTGTAGTGTGTCTGCAGTCTCTGATCATTTGTTGTAGTGTGTCTGCAGTCTCTGATCATTTGTTGTAGTGTGTCTGCAGCCTCTGATCATTTGATGTAGTGTGTCTGCAGTCTCTGATCATTTGTTGTAGCGTGCCTGCAGTCTCTGATCATTTGTTGTAGTATGTCTGCAGTCTATGATATCTTCTGTGGCATTAGATTGTCTTTTATATATGACTTCCTGATAATACTCAGGACTTCAGCCATCAGACCACTGAAGCCCTCATCCTTGCATTGTGATTATCCAACATGTTACCAGCATATGAATTTTGAACCCTTTATGCAGTAGACATGTGCGATTAGTTTCATACGAATCGAAAATACAAATTTTTATGCATACAAATTTTGTTTAAAATAGGACATTTCGTATACTAACTTCGGATCCAAATTCCATTACAATAGAATTGGACACAATGTTCGTTTGCTACTAGGGATGAGCCGAACACCCCCCGGTTCGGTTCGCACCAGAACTTTCGAACGGACCCCAAATTCGTACGAACGTTAGAACCCCATTGAAGTCTATGGGACTCGAACGTTCGAAATTAAAAGTGCTAATTTTAACGGCTAATATGCAAGATACTGTCCTAAAAAGGGTTTGGGGACCTGGCTCTTGCCCCAGGGGACATGGGTCAATGCAAATTTTTTTTTCAAAAATGGCCGTTTTGGCGGGAGCACTGATTTTAATGACGATTAAAGTGGAAAAAAAAGTGAAATATTCCTTTAAATATGGTGCCTGGGGGGTGTCTGTAGTATGCCTGTGAAGTGCCACGTGTTTCCCGTGTTTATAACAGTCCCTGCACAAAATGACATTTAACGGAAATAACGTCATTTAAAGCTGCTTGCGGTTTTAATGTTATATCTGGTTCCTGCAATATGGTTGAAAATCATTGAGAAAAATGGCATGGGTAGCCCTCCCTGCCCATTACCAGCCCCTTTGGGTCTTGTACACATATTAAGGGGAACCCCGTACCCATATTAAAAAAAGGAAATGCGTGTGGCCCCCAGGCCCTATATACTCAGAACAGCAGTATACAGGCGGTGCAAACAAGACAGGGACTGTGTAGGTTTGTTGTGTTAAGTTGAATCTGTTTGTAATTTTCAACTGGTACATTTTTAAAGTGTAGCTCCAGTCAAAAAAACTATTTTTAAGCTTTTTGAAAAACATAGGGAAGGGTTATCACCCCTGTATAATTTGTTTTGTCGTCCATCTTTTTTCATCTCACTTGCTGTTGTCTCCTTCCGTTTGCAAGTAGGAGATGTTTGTAAGTTGGATGTTTGAAAGTAGGGGCCTGCCCTATATGCTCTGCAGAAATGGCGGAACAAGGTGTTGGTTTTGCCACAACATTGTAAGTTCTCAAAGTGACTCTTGGTGGGCGCTGGAGCGCTCTGCTGTGAACGATTATATCAAGAATTGTAATTACATGCCATTGTTGAACAGTGTAGAAAAATTGACCTTTGGTGGTTGTGGTGCTGGTGCCACAACACTATAAGTCCTCACAGTTACTCTGGGTGGGCACAGGAACGGGCCCTCCTGTGAAATATTATATCAAGAATTGTAATTACATGTCCCTGTTAAACAGGGGCAGAAAAATTGGGCCTTTGGTGCTGGTGCCACCACACTGCAACCTCCCCCATATACTCTTGTTTTATTGCAGGAATTAGCCCTGCTGCAAAGCATTGCATCAAAAATTGTAATTAAACGCCCCTGTTAAACAGGGACAGAAAAATTGGGCTTTAGGCACTGGTGCTGGTGCCACGACACTGCAACCTCTCCCATATACTCTAGTTTTATTGCAGGAATTAGCCCTGCTGCAAAGCATTGCATCAAAAATTGTAATTAAACGCCCCTGTTGAACAGGGGCAGAAAAATTGGGCCTTAGGCACTGGTGCTGGTGCCACCACACTGCAACCTCCACCATATACTCTTGTTTTATTGGAGGATTTAGCCCTGCTGCAAAGCATTGCATCAAAAATTGTAATTAAACGCCCCTGTTAAACAGGGGCAGAAAAATTGGGCCCTAGGCATCACCCAGAACCAGAAATGTTCTTCCAACATATCAGCGGAGGAGGAAGAGGATAGACAATCAACATAACAGGACAGTCACTCAGCATCAGCATAGGCAGTCTTGAAGGGATGTGATATTTTAAAAAAAAATTATTCGGTTACATCAGCTTCAGGTGCTTGGTAGCTGTGGGTGATCCAAGACTGATTCATCTTGATGAAGGTCAGTCGATCAACTGATTCGGTGGACAGGTGCACCCTGTGATCGGTAACAAAGCCAGCAGCACTGAAGGTGCGTTCCGAAAGAACGCTGGATGCAGGACAGGCTAGTAGCTCAATTGCATACTGTGCAAGCTCTGGCCAGTGATCCATCCTCAAGACCCAGTAAGCCAGAGGATTTTCGGTGGGAAAGGTGTCTGACCTTGCCCCTAAGTATTCCTGCACCATGTAAATCAGACGCTGGCGATGGGTGCTGGAACCGATCATACCTTGGGGCTGCGGACTAAAAAATTGTCTGAAAGCATCAGTCAGACGGCCACCTTCTCCACCGCTCCTTCTGACCGATGCCTCAGCAACACATTGTCCAGGACCAGGAGTTTGTAACCTACCAGTCTCTGGGAACGCGTTGCACAGACCTTTCTGCAAGGCCTCCCGGAGATGTCTCATCCTCTGCTCCCTCTGCGATGGCAAGATAAGGTCGGCAACCTTACCCTTGTACCGTGGATCAAGGAGAGTGGCCAGCCAGTAATGGTCCCTCTCCTTGATCCGAAGAATACGAGGATCCTTCCGCAGGCTTTGCAGGATCAGGGAGGCCATGCAGCGTAGGTTAGCTGAGGCATTCGGTCCAGAGTCCTCTGGGTGACTAAGGACAACATGATCCGCAGCTACCTCCTACCAGCCACGTACAAGTCCACGTGTTTCTTGGGACTGTAAATCATCCCTACAAGACTGCTGCTACTGCTGCTGATGCTGAGTGCCAGCCTCCACCTCCATGCTGACACAATCATCCTCCTCCTCCTCCTCCTCTTCCTCCTCCTCATCCTCTTCCTGTGTGATGGGTGGCACAGCAGGAACACTGTCTGAATAAAGGGGGCCTTGAGAGGCAAGGAAGTCCTCCTCTTCCTGCCTCTGTTCTGCCTCAAGTGCCCTGTCCATTATTCCACGCAGCGTATGCTCCAAGAGGTGGACAAGAGGTACAGTGTCACTGATGCATGCACTGTCACTGCTCACCATCCTTGTGGCCTCCTCAAACGGTGACAGGACAGTGCATGCATCCCTGATCATGCCCCACTGGCGTGGTGAGAAAAATCCGAGCTCACCTGACCCTGTCCTGGTGCCGTAGTCGCACAGGTATTCATTGATGGCCCTCTGCTGCATGTGCAGCCGCTGCAGCATGGCCAACGTTGAGTTCCACCTGGTGGGCATGTCACATATAAGGCGGTTCTTGGGCAGGTTCAACTCCTTTTGGAGCTCAGCCAGCCGAGCACAAGCATTAAATGATCGGCGGAAATGCACACAGACTTTCCTGGCCTGCTTCAGGACATCCTGTAAGCCGGGGTACCTGCCCAAGAACCGCTGCACCACCAGGTTAAGGACGTGAGCTACACAGGGCACATGGGTCAGTTGTCCCTGTCAGAGGGCGGAGAGGAGGTTGGTGCCATTGTCGCAAACCACCATTCCTGGCTTAAGCTGGCGTGGCGTCAACCACCTCTTGGCCTGCCCCTGCAGAGCTGACAATACATCCGCCCCAGTGTGGCTCCTGTCCCCCAAACAAACCAGCGCAAGCACGGCATGGCATCGTTTTGCCTGCGTACTTGCGTAGCCCCTGGAACGCCTACGGAGCACCGCTGGTTCTGAGGACAGAGCACTGAAGAGGCCATGGAGGAAGAAGAAGAGGAGGGGGTGGAGGAGAGAGGTGTGTCACAACCAATAGTAGCATTTTGGAGGCGTGGTGGCGGAACAACCTCCAACACTACTGCACCTTGTCCTGCATCCTTCCCAGCTGCCAGAAGAGTGACCCAATGGGCCGTGAAAGACAGGTAACGTCCCTGTCCATGCCTGCTGGACCATGAGTCAGCGGTAATATGCACCTTACCGCTGACCGACCTGTCCAGCGAGGCAAGGACATTGCCTTCCACATGCCGGTAGAGAGCCGGAATCGCCTTCCGTGAGAAAAAGTGGTGTTTGGGGACCTGCCACTGAGGAACCGCACATTGTACAAACTCACGGAAGGGGGCCGAGTCTACCAACTGAAAAGGCAGCAGTTGAAGTGCTAGCAATTTAGCCAAGCTAGCATTCAACCGCTGGGCATGTGGATGGCTGGGAGTGAACTTCTTTCGCCGGTCCAGCAGCTGGGGCAGGGACATTTGCCTGCTATAATCGGACATGGGTGTACTGCTAGCAGAGTGCCCGGAAGCACTTGGCTGTGACACACCTAATTCTACACCTTCATTCCTCTCAGAGCAGGTTTCAGAGAGGACTGAAGGTCTAGTGGGGTTGGAGATGCCAGCTGATGAGGAGCAAGGAGAGGGCCGCTTTGTTCTTTGGTGTGGGTCTTTGAAGTACGCTTGCCAACGAGCTGCGGTGTGATTCAGTTGGTGTGCTGCCCCTAAGCTGGCCCCCGGAGGGCATCCTGCCTCGTTGGACATGTGCCTCCTCCTCCTCCTCTCTCCTACCAGGCACCCACGTGGAGTCAGTGCCCTCATCATCCCCTCCCTCTTCATCGCTGTAGCAAACCTGGCAGTATGCTGCAGCTTGTGGAACATGACTGCCAGATTGCTGTCCTTCTTGAGCATCCCCTCTCTCTGCATTCACGCTACTGCCTTCCTCTAGCTGAGTGTCATCATCAGAGGCTACAAAACACTGGGCATCCTCCTGGAGCATGTACCCAACACTGTGCTCAAAGAATTCAGGAGACTCCTCAGGAGGACGTGGTGGGTCTAGGGAAGGAGTCACTGATGATGACATTGAGAGGAGGGAAGTACCCTGAGACTAGGTGAGAGAGGATGAGGAGGATGAAGAGGGCTTGGTCATCCACTCTACCAAGTCGTTGGCATGTTGCGGCTCAACATGTCCAGCTGCCGAAAAGAAGGACAAGCGTGTCCCATGGCCACGTGCTGATGACAATGCACCGCGTCCACGACCAGCACTGTTGTCTCTAGACACAGAGCCTGCTTGCCCTCTTTTATCGGCTCGCGCCTGTCTGCCTCTCCTTGCTGGCCTTCCAGACATGGTAATGGCCTAAAGGGAGTTGGGTAAAAAAGCAGTTGGGTAGTGTATATTGTGCTAGAGGCACACAACACCCACTAACTCCTGCAGATGCCTTTATTATAGAACACCAGAGATAAAGGGGTATATACAGATGTATACTGTGCTGTGCTGGAGGCACACACAACTTCCAATAACTCCTGCAGGTGGCAAGTGGTCTCAAATAGAGAACAGCTATGTAGGTGGATATAGCGGTATGTACTGGGTACAGAGCACGCAGACAGCACGCACAAGCTCCCAACACTACTGACTGCAAGCTCTATTATAAAAGATAGATCACTAGCTATATAGGTGAGGTGAATATAGCGGTGTATACTGCGGTCAGGGCACGCAGACAACAACCACTACACAACAGCAAGATCGAAAATCGTCCGAAAACGATCGGTGTGTACTGTGTTGAAGGTACACAGAACACGCACTAACTCCTGCAGATGCCTTTATTATAGAACACCAGAGATAAAGGGGTATATACAGATGTATACTGTGCTGTGCTGGAGGCACACACAACTTCCAATAACTCCTGCAGATGGCAAGTGGGCTCAAATAGAGAAGAGCTATGTAGGTGGATATAGCGGTATGTACTGGGTACAGAGCACGCAGACAGCACGCACTAGCTCCTAACACTACTGACTGCAAGCTCTATTATAAAAGATAGATCACTAGCTATATAGGTGAGGTGAATATAGCGGTGTATACTGCGGTCAGGGCACGCAGACAACAACCACTACACAACAGCAAGATCGAAAATCGTCCGAAAACGATCGGTGTGTACTGTGTTGAAGGTACACAGAACACCCACTGCTTCAGACGCCAACACACTACACAAGGCCGCCGCGCTGGCGGCCTTATATAGTGTGGGGCGTGCACTACACAGCCTGAGCTATGATTGGCCACAGGCATCCTGCCTGTGGCCAATCATGGCTCTCCTCGCTGCTTGTGCTGCGATTGGCCAAGCATGCGGGGTCACAGTGCATGCTTGGCCAATCATGAGCCAGCAATGCACTGCGCCATCGCAGTGCATTGTGGGCCGTGAGCGCCACACGAATTTGTCGCGAACGGACCCAAACGTTCGGACTTCGCCGAACGGGCGAACAGCCGATGTTCGAGTCGAACGTATGTTCGACTCGAACACGAAGCTCATCCCTATTTGCTACGATTATTTGTTATGATGAATTTAAAAGCCCCAGAAAGTCAGCACAGTACAGGGGTGGTGGGAGCCCCTCATAATGATAAATTCATCATAACAAACATTTGTACAGATCTGAATTGAATTTCGGACCAGCCTATTTTTATTATTTATCCAACCTGACTGAATTAGTGATATATAAAGAAGGTTCAACTAATCTTTAAAATATTTACATATTTTTAATAAACAGTAAAAAAAAAAAAAGTTTTAAACAAGTCCTCACTAATCTCTGTAGCTGTAGGCATTATGGAGAAATCCATCTATAGAGTTTAAATGAGAAGTCCTCAAATCAAATATCAATTTATTTTCTCTCCCAGCAAGGGCTTTTCAGCCTGCCAGCCCTCCAATGTAAACTCACAGGGGCCACTGAGGCGGCTGGTAATAGCTAGTTCTTCTCTAATGCCCCGTACACACAATCAGAAATTCCGACGGAAAAAATTGTCAGACCGGATTATGTTGTCAGAAAATCCGATCGTGTGTGGGCTCTATCGGACTTTTTCTGTCGGAATGTCCGCCAAAAAAAGTTTGAGAGCTGGATTTAAAATTTTCCGACAACAAAATCTGATCAGACTTTTTTCCAATCGTGTGTAGAGAATTCCGATGCACAAAGTGCCACGCATTGTCTGAAAAAAATTGGAGACGAAAGCTTTTGGCTACTGGCCTCTATGTAGTCCCGTCGTACGTTACGAATGTCACCTCGTTCCGAACGATCGGATTTTCAGACAACTTTGTGCGACCGTGTGTATGCAAGACTAGTTTCGGCCAAAATCCATCGGAAAAAATCAGACCGATTTTGTGGTCGGAATGTCCGACCGTATGGGGCATTATAGTACAGAGGCTGTCCACAACCACAACCAGGGACTAATGTAGCGCCGGCTCTTGAAGAGCACGCGCTATGTGTTTTTGTCATTTAATATTCCTGGAACTGTAGTTTGGTTTTGGGTTCAATTACACAAAATTTTGGCCTCAGTACCAGTCTGGCTGGATTGCATGGTGTTCTGCCTGACCTTAGGTGGCGCTGTCATCTCTGGCAAGTGATGGAACGCAGTCCAGTTAGGTGCATTAAGTGCCAATTCTCTCTCGGAACCAGGCCAGTGGGAGTGTCCTCTTGCTGTGCATTCTGGGAGAGGGTACTTAAGGTGCTGATGTCACGTGCTTTGGGGTTTCCGGTCCAGAAGTGCTTTCTGTCTGTTTGGTCCTCCTGACCAGCCCCCAGGGCTCTCATAGCCTGGGGTGCGGATCCACCCAATTCTGAGTCTTGGGGCTGGCTGGCCCGAGGCAAAGTAACTGAAAGAAGGATTCAGAGGTGGTCCGGTGCCGTCTCAGGTTTGTGGAGAGGCCCAGCAACTGGAGAAGCATCCAAGGGAGGACCCTTCAGGAGAAGGCCACGCAAAGGTTGGCTTTTCAGAAGGAGCCTGGA
Source organism: Lithobates pipiens (assembly GCF_037356315.1). Classification (NCBI taxonomy): domain Eukaryota; kingdom Metazoa; phylum Chordata; class Amphibia; order Anura; family Ranidae; genus Lithobates; species Lithobates pipiens. The sequence continues at coordinate 29,143,530 of NW_027507764.1, read as the reverse complement.
GACTTAGTTGAAAGACACCAATCAAATCTGATCTCGTATGGTATCGCCGGACCGGCTGCAAGATACTGGTGTTGTTCGAGGGTTCTCTAAGCTGTTTACATCTTTCAGTTATTCAAGTGTTCTACAACAAGTCTGTGGCAGAGACTTTATTCAAGTGTCCAATAGCGAGTCTGTGGCAGAGACTTTGCTTTGTTTGAGCACTCTATCGGCTGCTAGGCCTAGAGAGAGAAGGACTATCCGATAAGGGTGAGGATCCAGTTGTGAATGGCTATTCTCTGGATTTTATAATGTGAGAGACTCTTTTCTAATTGACTAAGTTCCAAGAGTACCTGGACTTTCTATCTAAGCCCTCTAACCCTACTACCTCGCTCTGTTTCTTTGGGGAGATTGTAGGGTGGTATTTGTGACGTGAAGTCCAAATCAGGTCAGATGTGCTGGGATTTTTCTGCTGAATGTCCTGCTCTGACCGCTCCTGTGATTAAATGACTGAGAGAAACATGGGCTGGTGGCCCTCTCAACTCCTAGGGCCAGGTGGCAGCCTCTTGAGGTGCAGGAGGTCCAGTGATCTGTAACAATGAGGCTGGACATGCTCTGGTGTCCCGGTAGCAGTGTGAAATGAACTACATTGTGGCCTGGGCTGCTGGATACCTTGGGCTCTTGCTGGCAAATGATTGCAGGCCTTAGTGAAGTGATCTCCCAGGGAACAATGATCCATGTCTGTGACCCTTCAGAACTCTCGTGGTACCAAGACAGCAGCTTTTAAAGACTTATTCTATTTAAAACGGCTCTTCAGCCTTTTGGATAAGACTTCAGCAAAAAATAATGAGATTTAGCTCAGTGGTAGATGTATTTTTGAGCTCATGTGAATCAAGAACTATGATTTAAGGCTTGCCGGCCCACTTTTATTTGAAAATAAAGTAAAGTCCTTAGATTAGGGTTTCCCATGCAGGGGTCTTCACTATCAAAAAACAGACACAAAAAAAAATAATACTGACCCACCTCTTTCTCTCTGTAGCATTGCCACTGCTTATGCCCCAAACCCTGGTCTTTGGCTTTTTGCTTAGCCCCTCAGATCGTCTTACACAACCTTCTTGTCCTAGCCTGACCTCACACATGTGCTTCGGGGAGAATGGTCAAACGTTCCCATAGACACACTCAAAAACCTTGTGGACGACCTTCCCATAAGAGTTGAAGCTGGTATAGCTGCAAAGGGCGGGCCAACCCAATATTGAACCCTACGGACTAAGACTGGGATGACATTAAAGTTCATGTATGGGTAAAGGCAGGTGTCCCAATACTTTTAGTAATATAGTGTGTGTCTCCTGGATGGAACACACTTGTTTCCTAATGTTAGGTCTGAACTACGCCCACGCCTAATATTATAAGGTCAAGCCTATTATAAGCCTATTATTGAATGATCTTCAGCAAGATCTGGGCACTGGGTTAGAGATATCTTCCCTCCCAATGTATTTTGAAACCACTTTAGAACCAGTTTCACAGTGGCAGTCATATACTGTATATATACTGCTTACAGCTACTCCACATCATTAAAAACTATCAATAATGTATTATGTGCTGTTTACACTCACCAAGTCATTTGTTTTCTGTATTCTGCAAAAAACCTGGTTGAACTTGCTGAATTCTGTCACCCCCTCCTGTTCATGTCCCCACTACAGTTGGGGATTTTGTAGAGCAAAACCTGTAAATATGTCAGCCCCCCCCCCAAACACACACCTGTATATATGTCAGCCCCCCACACCTGTATATTTGTCTGCCGCCCCACCACTGTGCCTGCTGCACCTGTCTAGAAGAAGGTGGGCTATGTAAAGGCATCCTGCGGCTGCAGTTGAGGCCTTCTCCAGAGAGCACCAGGACCAGAACACACGGAAGGCGTCACTGCCGGAAAATTCACGTCAGGAACATCATCAGTATCATTTTTCTTCCACTTCACAATTATGTGCCACTTTGTGTTGGTCTATTACATAAAATCCCAATAAAATACATTTACATTTTTGGTTGTACCATGACAAAATGTGGAAAATATCAAGGAGTATGAATACTTTTTCAAGGCACTGTATATCTCCAGAGTAGGGGTGAGCCGAACACCCCCCCCCCCTCGGTTCGGTTCGCACCAGAACCTTCAAAACGGACCGAAAATTCGTACAAACTTTATAACCCCATTAAAGTCTATGGGACTCGAACATTTGAAATCAAAAGTGCTAATTTTAAAGGCTAATATGCAAGTTATTGTCCCCAGGGGACAAGGATCAATGCAAAAAAAACTTTTAAAAACGTCAGTTTTTTCGGGAGCACTAATTTTAATGATGCTTAAAGTGAAAAAAAAAAAGTGAAATATTCCTTTAAATATCATGCCTGGGGGTAGTCTATAGTATGCCTGTGAAGTGGCACATGTTTCCTGTGTTTAGAACAGTCCCTGCACAAAATGACATTTAATGGAAAAAAAGTCATTTAAAACTGTTTGCGGTTTTAATATAATGTCTGGTTCTGGCAATATGAATGAAAATCAGTGAGAATCAGTGAGAAAAATGGCATTACCATTACCTTTGGGCCTTGTAGAGATATTAATGGGAACCCCGTACCCAAATTTAAAAAAAAGGAAAGGCGTGGGGCCCTTAGGTTCTATATACTCAGAACAGCAGTATACAGGCGGTGCAAACAAGACAGGGACTGTGTAGGTTTGTTGTGTTAAAGCGGAGGTCCACCCTAAAGTGGACCTTCCGCTCATTGGAATCCTCCCCCCCTCCGGCGCCACAATTGGCATCTTTCAGGAGGGAGGGGGGTGCAGGTACCTGTACAGTACAGGTATCTGCACCCACTTCCGGCATAGCTATCTGCGGAAAGGGGCGTAGATTCTGCAGAATGTACGCCCCTTTCCGAAAGTCCCCCGCTGCCTACTGCGAAACACAGAGATCCCAGAGGCAGCGGGACCATCCTTATTGCGCAGCGCGACTTTCGTATGCGCAGTAGGGAACCGGGAAATGAAGCCGAAAGGCTCCACTTCCTGATTCCCATACCCAAGATAGCAGCGGCAGCACCCGAGAGACGATCGAGAGATCGGTTTCGGGTGCCAACATCGCGGGCGCGATGGGCGGGTAAGTGTCCTTTTTTTAAAAGTCAGCAGCTGCAGTATTTGTAGCTGCTGGCTTTTAAAAAAAAAAACGGCGGAACTCCCGGCAGACTCCCACTTTAAGTAGAATATGTTTATAATTTTGAACTGGTACATTTTTAAAGTGTAGCTCCAGTAAAAAAAATCTATTTTTAAGCTTTTTGGAAAAAATAGGGAAGGGTTATCACCCCTGTATAATTTTTTTGGCTGTCTGTCTTTTTTCACCTCACTTCCTGTTGTCTCCTTCTGTTTGCAAGTAGGAGACGTTTGTAATTTGGATGTTTGAAAGTATGGGCCCGCCCTATATGCTCTGCAGAGATTTGGCCCTAAGGTGTTGGTGTTGCCACACGTTAACACTGTAAGCCCTCAAAGTGACTCTTGGTGGGCGCTGGAGCACCCTGTTGTGAACTATTATATCAAGAATTGTAATTACATGCCATTGTTGAACAGTGTTAGAAAAATTGGGCCTTTGGTGGTTGTGGTGGTGTGGTGCTGGTGCCACAACACTGTAAGTCCTCTCAGTTACTCTCGGTGGATGCTGGAACGGGCCCTGCTGTCAAATATTATATCAAGAATTGTAATTACATGCACCTGTTAAACAGGGGCTGAAAAATTGTGCCTTAGGCACTGGTACCACAACACTACAACACCTCACAGAAGCTCTAGTTGGAGAGCAGGAATGAGCACTGCTGCAAAGTATTGCATCAAAAATTGTAATTAGATGCCCCTGTTAAACAGGGGCAGAACAATTGGGCCTTAGCCACTGGTGCTGGTGCCACGACACTGCAACCTCTCCCAGATACTCTAGTTGGAGTGCAGGAATGAGCCCTGCTGCAAAGCATTGCATCAAAAATTGTAATTACATGCCCCTGTTAAACAGGGGCTGAAAACTTGGGCCTTAGGCACTGGTGCTGGTGCCATGACACTGCAACCTCGCCCAGATACTCATGTTGGAGTGCAGGAATGAGCCCTGCTGCAAAGAATTGCATCAAAAATTGTAATTACATGCCCCTGTTAAACAGGGGCTGAAAAATTGGGCCTTAGGCACTGGTGGCGTTGCCCAGAACCAAAAATGTTCTTCTAAGCTATCAGCAGGATAATTGAAGAGGAAGAGGATAGTCAGTCAACATAACAGGATAGTCACTCAGCATCAGCATAGGCAGTCTTGAAGGGATGTGAAATAAAAAAAAAAAAATATTCGGTTACATCATCTTCAGGTGCTTGGTAGCTGGTGGTGATCCAAGACTGATTCATCTTTATGAAGGTCAGTCGATCAACCGAGTCGGTGGACAGGCGCACCCTGTGATCGGTTACAAAGCCACCAGCAGCACTGAATGTGCGTTCCGAAAAAACGCTGGATGCAGGACAGGCCAGTAGCACAATTGCATACTGTGCAAGCTCTGGTCAGTGATTCATCCTCAAGACCCAGTAACCCAGAGTCTGACCTTGCCCCTAGGTATTCCTGCACCATGTAAATCAGACGCTGGAACCGATCATACCTTCGGGCTGCGGACTAAAAAAAATGTCTGAATGCATCGGCCAGATGGCCACCTTCTCCACCGCTCCTTCTGTGACTGCCCGAAGCCTCAGCAACACGTTGTCCAGGACCAGAAGTTTGTAACCTCCCAGTCTCTGGGAACACATTGCACAGACCTTTCTGCAAGGCCTTCCGGAGATGTCTCATCCTCTGCGATGGCAAGATAAGTTCCGCAACCTTACCCTTGTACCGTGGATCAAGGAGAGTTGCCAGCCAGTAATGATCCCTCCCCTTGATCCAAAGAATACGAGGATCCTTCCGCAGGCTTTGCAGGATCAGGGAGGCCATGCAGCATAGGTTAGCTGAGGCATTCGGTCCGGAGTCCTCTGTGACACTAAGGATGACATGATCCGCAGCCACTTCCTCCCAGCCACATGCAAGTCCACGGGTTTCTTGGGACTGTAAATAATCCCTAAAAGACTGCTGCTGCTGATGCTGAGTGCCAGGCTCCACCTCCCTGCTGACACAATCCTCCTCCTCCTCATCCTCTTCCTGTGGGATTGGCGGGACAGCAGTAACACTGTCTAGATAAAGGGGGCCTTGAGAGGCAAGGAAGTCCTCCTCTTCCTGCCTCTGTTCTGCCTCAAGTGCCCTGTCCATTTTTCCATGCAGCGTATTCTCCAACAAGTGGACAAGAGGTACGGTGTCACTGATGCATGCACTGTCACTGCTCACCATCCTCGTGGCCTCCTCAAATTGTGACAGGACAGTGCATGCATCCCTGATCATGCCCCACTGGCGTGGTGAAAAAAAACCAATCTCCCTTGACCCTGTCCTGGTGCCGTAGTCACACAGGTACTCATTGATGGCCCTCTGCTGTATGTGCAGCCACTGCAGCATGGCCAACATTGAGTTCCACCTGGTGGGCATGTCACATATAAGGCGGTTCTTGGGCAGGTTCAACTCGTTTTGGAGATCAGCCAGCCGAGCACTGGCATTATATGATCGGCGGAAATGCACACAGACTTTCCTGGCCTTCCTCAGGACATCCTGTAAGCCCGGGTACCTGCCAAGAACTGCTGCACCACCAGGTTAAGGACGTGAGCAACATGGGGCACATGGGTCAGTTATCCCTGTCGGAGGGCGGAGAGGAGGTTGGTGCCATTGTCGCAAACCACCATTCCTGGCTTAAGCTGGTGTGGTGTCAGCCACCTCTCGGCCTGCCCTTGCAGAGCTGACAAAATATCTTCCCAAGTGTGGCTCCTGTCCCCCAAACAAACCAGCGCAAGCATGGCATGCCATATTTTTGCCCGAATACTTGCGTAGCCCCTTGAACGCCTTACGGAGCACCACTGGTTCCAAGGACAAAGCACAGGAAGAGGCCATGGAGGAAGAAGAAGAGGAGGGGGTGGAGGAGAGAGGTGTGTCACAACCAGTAGTAGCATTTTGGAGGCGTGGTGGCGGAACAACCTCCAACACTACTGCACCTTGTCCTACATCCTTCTCAGCTGCCAGAAGAGTCACCCAATGCACCGGGAAAGATAGGTAACATCCCTGTCCATGCCTGCTGGACCATGAGTCAGTGGGAATATGCACCTTACCGCTGACCGCCCTGTCAAGCAAAGCATGGACATTGCCTTCCACATGCTGGTAGAGAGCAGGAATCACCTTCCTTGAGAAAAAGTGGCGTTTGGGAACCTGCCACTGAGGAACCGCACATTGCCCAAACTCACGGAAGGGGGCCAAGTCTACCAACTGAAAAGGCAGCAGTTGAAGTGCTAGCAATTTAGCCAAGCTAGCATTCAACCACTGGGCATGTGGATGGCTGGGAGTGAACTTCTTTCGACGGTCCAGCAGCTGGGGCAGGGAAATTTGCCTGGTACAATCGGACGTCAGTGTACTGCTAGCAGAGTGCCCGCAAGTACTTGGCTGTGACACACCTAATTCTACACTTTTATTCCTCTCAGTGCAGGTTTCAGAGAGGACTGAAGGTATAGTGGGGTTGGAGATCCCATCTGATGAGGAGCAAGGAGAGGTCCGCTTTGTTCTTTGGTGTGGGTCTTTAAGGTACGCTTGCCAACGAGCTGCATGGCAGGTCAACATATGTCTGGTCAAGCATGTGGTGCCCAAGCAGCTGATGTTTTGGCCACACTAGATACGCTTGAGACATATGTTGCAAATAGCAGTGGTGTAATCTGATGCACTCGTCTTAAAAAATGGCCCACACCAAAGAACTTTTGGAATAACGCGCAGAGGCAGCACCCTACACAGGTGGAGCTCTGCGGTATGATTCAGTCGGTGTGTTGCCCTTAAGCTTGCCCTCGGAGGGCATCCTGCCTCATTGGAGATGTGCCTCCTACTCCTCCTCTCTCCTATCAGGCACCCACGTGGAGTCAGTGACCTCATCATCCCCTCCCTCTTCATCACTGGAGCAAACCGGGCAGTATGCTGCAGCTGGTGGAACATGATTGCTAGATTGCTGTTATTCTTGGGCATCCCCTCCCTCTGGGCTCATGCTACTGCCTTCCTCTAGCTGGGTATCATCATCAGAGCCTTCAAAATGCTGGGCATCCTCCTGGAGCTTGTATCCAACACTGTGCTCAAACAGTTCGGGGCACTCCTCAGGAGGACATGGTGGGTCTAGAGAAGGAGTGACTGATGACATTGAGACAAGGGAAGAGGACGTGTTGGCAGCTGCTTTGCCAGTACCCTGAGCCTGGGGAGAAGGATGAGGAGGATGAGGAGGGCTTGGTCATCCACTCTACCAAGTCTTCGGCATGTTGCGGCTCAACATGTCCAGCTGCCGAAAATAAGGACAAGCGTGTCCCATGGTCACGTGCTGATGAGGATGCACCGTGTCCACGACCAGCATTGTTGCCTCTAGACACAGAGCCTGCTTGCCCTCTTTTATTGCCTCGTGACTGCCTGCCTCTCCTTGTTGGCCTTCCAGACATACTAATGGCCTGCAGGGAGATGAGAACAATATCAATTGGGGTAGCTTTAGGTGCACACTGAGCAGATGACACAGTACACCAACTGTAATTACTGCAGCTGCCTGCGGTATAGGACCTGAAGAACACGAGCAATTGGGGTAACTTCAGGTGTATACTGTGCAGGTGGCACAATACAACAACTGTAACTGCTGCAGATGCCTGTGGTATAGAAACAGAACAACACCAGCAATTGGGGGTAGCTTCAGGTGTATACTGTGCAGGTGGCACACTACACCGGCTGTAACTGCTGCAGCTGCCTGTAGTATAGGAACAGAACAACACCAGCAATTGGGGTAGCTTCAGGTGTATACTGTGCAGGTGGCACAATACACCGACTGTAACTGCTGCAGCTTCCCGTGGTATAGAAACAGAACAACACCAGCTATTGGGAGTAGCTTCAGGCGTATACTGTGCAGGTGGCACTATACACCGACTGTAACTGCTGCAGATGCCTGTGGTATAGAAAAAGAACAACACCAGCAATTGGGGTAGCTTCAGGTGTATACTGTGCAGATGGCACAATACACCAACTGTAACTGCTGCAACTGCCTGTGGTATAGAAACAGAACAACACCAGCAATTGGGGGTAGCTTCAAGTGTATACTGTGCAGGAGGCACAATACACCAACTCTAACTGTGCTAGGTTCACAAGAAAATAAGACACTGTTCCTGCCTATCCTTTTCTCTCCCTGAACACCCCAACACACTACACAAGGCCGCCACACGGGTGGCCTCATATAGTGTGGGGCGTTTACTAAACCCCCTGAGCTATAATTGGCCACAGGCATCCTTCCTGTGGCCAATTATAGCTCTCCTCGCTGCCAACACTGTAATTGGCCATGCGGGGTCACAGTGCATGCTTGGCCAATCATCAGCCAACAATGCACTGCGATGGCACAATGCATTGTGGGCCGTGAGCACCACACAAATATGGCACGAACGGCACACAAAGTTCTGGCTTCTCCGAACAGGCAAACAGCCGGTGTTCGAATCGAACATGCGTTCGACTCGAACGCCCAGCTCATCCCTACTCTGGAGTTGTGTATGCTTATTAGAGTACAGAGAATGATGCAACTGGATACTTTCCATACATGTTCATGTTTGAGAAGGATAAACTGTCTGCTACTGGATTTGGCTATTGGCATCGTAACTGAACAGACATCTGTTGAGACCAACAAATACTACTTAGGTTTTTCTTGAAAAACCTGTGAGCTGGACACAATAAGCCTGATTTCTTTCTATGAGGAGGTAAGTAAAACCTTGGACAGAGGGGTGGTTGGGACTAGGGATGAGCTTTATGTTCAGGTCGGGTCGAACAGCGAACAATTTGCGGTGTTCGCTGCAAATTCAAAAGAACACCCTTTAAAAGTCTATGGGAGAAACCAAAAGTGCTAATATTAAAGGTCAATATGCAATTTATTGTCATAAAAAGAGTTTGTGGACCCGAGTCCTGCCCCAGGGGACTTGTATCAATGCAAAAAAAAAAGTTTGATAATGCTTAAAGTGAAATAAAAGTGAAATATTCCTTTAAATTTTATACCTGGGGGGTGTCTATAGTATGCCTGTAAAGTGGCGCATTTTTCCCGTGTTTAGAAAAGTCCAAGAGCAAAATTAAATTTCTAAAGGAAAAAAAGTCATTTAAAACTACTCGCGGCTATAATGAATTGTCGGTCCCAACAGATAAAAGTTCATTGATAAAAATGGCATGGGATTCCCTCACAGGGGAACCCTGAACCAAAAAAAAAAATGCGTGGGGGTCCCCCCAAATTCCATACCAGGCACTTCAGGTCTGGTATGGATATTAAGGGGAACCTAGCGGCAAAAAAAATGGCGTGGGTTCCCCCAAAAAATCAATACCAGACCCTTATCCGAGCATGCCACGTGGTAGGCCACAGGAAAAGAGGGGGGACAAGAGAGCGCCCCCCCTCCTGAACTGTACCAGGCCACATGCCCTCAACATAGGGAGGATGTCCTCATGTTGATGGGGACAAGGGCCTCATCACCACAACCCTTGTCCGGTGATTGAGAGGGTATGCGGGCGGGGGGCTTATCGGAATCTGGAAGCCGCCTTTAACAAGGGGACCCCCAAATCCCGCCCCCGTGAATTGGAAATGGGTACAAATGTACCCCTACCATTTTACAAAAAAAGTGTCAGAAATGTTAAAAAAGACAACAGCCGGTTTTTGACAATTCCTTTATTAATGTCTTCTTCTTTCCCCACTTCTTCTTTCATCTTCTTCTGGTCTTCCTTCGGTTTTATTATTGTTCTTCCCCCGCTTCTTCCTCTATCCTCCTCTGCTTGTTCCTCCAGTCTTCTCCTCCGGAATCTTCCTCCAGCTTCTTCTTCCCCACTTTGCCCTGGACTTGTCGAACGATCCGCCTCAATGGGAGTCTCCGACTGTGTGACGCTTCTGGTCTTCTGACAGCTCTTATCTAACTGAGGGCTGGGCACCCGGTGACCCCGTCCCCTCTGACGCACGGGGACTTCCCTATGGCTTCCCCCGTGGTGTCAGAAGGGGGCGGGGTCACACGTTTACATAATTTTTCTGATGGAAAATCTGCTCATGTGTATGCGGCATAAGTGAAAAATCCTTTCAGGATTAGACACCCACACTACAGTCCCAAATCAGGTCTTACTCACAATGTTACAGAAGCTACCTGCCACTTAGCATCCATAGGTAGATCCTTAGTAAGGGAGACAAAAGAGTTTTCCATACCAAGTTTTTAGGACAATCCATTAGCAGCCTCCTCCATGTCCTGCTGAGACACAGAGTGCAATTCCTTGTTTCAGTAGCTCTCCTAGGGACAGCTGGGAACTGGAACCTTTCCTGAAGAGAAAATAACTGCTCAGGCTTCCCAAACATTTATCACTTCCCCAACCACCCCCAGGTGTCTCCTTCCAGGAATTGGCTTGATAAATATTCATACTGGACATTTGACTCTCCCTGCCCAATATTGTGGCAGCTTCTCCCAGAAGCTGGTAAGAGAAATCAAATACCTAGCTAGGAGACCCTGACAGAAACAATAGATTACTGCTCCACTGACTGCAGGGAAGCCAACAACTAAGTTTTGCCTTGCAGCCTAACTAGAGAAGGGCGCTACAGCACATTATAGTTGTTGATATTACTGCCTGCAGTGGGATACTTTCATTCTTCTCCTTGGATAGCAGGCTTTGAAGCTAATACGCTTACTAGCATCTAAGGGCCCAACACCAGCCCACTGGCCAGTGGTTTATGTAGTATAATTTAGTAAGGCCACTCTGTCGCTTATTCTGTTTAATAGCAGGGGATCTTTACTGCGTTTTATAACCTATTTATACCACAGGTGTACCAGTGAGCTCAAGTACTACCCAAGTAGGTCATCACCTCAGGAAGCATAAGGACTCACTCAGCTTGCAGCTCCTCTGTGGCTAGCGCTACATGTGTAAAAATATGTTCTAAAAATTTGAGTAGACAACTGGTGACTGAAAGCCTACTTCTTCAATAGTAAATAGGTTTAACCCCAAAAAAACAAAAAAAAAAACAGAAGCCATAGGGCAGATTTATTGATCTTCTAAATGTACGTCTGTGCATTGTTACTGTAATGCAGATGTGTATTTAACCACAAGATGGCAATGTTTAGCACTACTGTTCATCACAGGTTTGTAATACAGATGTACAGAGACTGATGGGTTTGTATAATGAAAGCAGAATTATTCCTCACATTGAAGCTGAGACAGAACTACTAAGTCCAGCAGCAATCACCAAGGGGAGAGCTGTGTCGAGCCACGTGGGCCTAGACCAGGCCAGGTTAGATCGAGAAGAGTACACGGTTTAAGTACAGGAAGCAGACTTGTGTAGACCAGTTCACTGAAAATAGGTGAGAGCCACCACCAGCCTAGCTGCATGCTAAAGAGAAAAGAGGGGCCCCTCATCACTGGATGCTCATCTCTTCACTGATCGTTACCTTAGGATTGGGTGAGAGGGTTCTTAACCCCTTCCCCCAACCAACTTGCCCATCCTAGTCCATGGTGGAAAACACTCTTACTAAATTTGTTTTACAGTGAGAACTTGTTATTCTCCTTCCTGATTAATACTGTTGTACTGTTATACCTGTTATGTCTCTCAAACATTGTTGGTTTGAATTATGTTTCTTTGGGGACCAAAGAATTTCAGTGGGGGGAGTATGTAATACTGTGCATTGTTACTGTAATGCAGATTTGTATTTAACCACACACTGGCAGTGTTTAGCATTATTGCTCATCACAGCTTTTAATACAGGTCTATAGAGACTGATGGGATTTGTATGCTGAAAGCAGATTTTTTCCCCACAGTTAAGATAAACAGAATGACACAGTCCAGAGGCAATCACCGGGGGGTGGGAGCAAATAAACATAAAATCCCAGGAACATGAAAGAGAGTTGAAGAGAGACTTTGCTAGTGTAAGGAGGTGTATATGGGAGAGCTGTGCTGAGCCATGTGGGCCTAGACTGGGCCAAAAAGCTGCAGAGTAGTAAGCCAAGTATCGAGTACAGGAAGCAGACTTGTGGAGACATGTTGCCTGCAGAAGGGTGAGAGCCACCACCAGCATAGCTGCATCTTAAAGAGAAAAGAGGGGCCCTTCATCACTGGACAGTCATTTGCTTTGGGTTAGAGGTTTCCCAACCTACTTATCGACATTTTCAATTCCAAGCAGTTGCTGCCTTTCAGATTTTTCAAGTTACAGACACTCTTTGGCATAGGTCTCTACTAGTGATGCATGTGCCAGTGCCCCCTACTGCTGCAGACTGCCATCTTTCAACAGTTATTCCGGTCACTACCTGCAAGATTCTGAACTCAGTTAACCCCTTGGCTCCCTGCTAGGCAGAACCCTATAGTTGCATCCATCTATGTTCAAGTAATCTATCTAAAGAGGGAATTCTGTTGCTTGGGTTCAAATTCATCCTTTAAAGGAAAATTTGGTGGTGTCAGTTGGAATGTGGCTCCTCAGTACTGGGCCAGGAGAAGAACAAAGGACCCAAATATACCAGCGGCTCCTGTGGGGTAGCGTTACATGAACAGTGTATCTGATGTTTGATTTTCTCCTCCACAGGTGGTGTATCCTGAGAATTGCACAGCCGTCACTGAATTTCTGCTCACCAAATTTAAAGCTTTTGAAGGTTTCAGGATCCCGATGTTTGTTCTGTTTCTGATCATTTACCTTTTGATTTGCCTGGAAAATGTGTTGATCATCTATATGATTTTTAGCAGTGCTTGCCTCAAGGCACTGATGTTTTTCATAATTCAGAGCATGTGCATAAATGATCTTGTATACATCTCAAGCATTATTCCAAAATTCCTAAATGATGTTCTTCATGAGAGGCCGACCTTCACTGTCACTGGCTGCATTGCACAAAGTCAGGTGTACGGGACCACGGGAGATGTTTTGTGCTTTCACTATGTTTTAATGTCTTTTGACCGATACTTGGCTGTATGTCATCCATTGCGCTATTCCTCCTTTGTGAATAATGAAATCTATCTTTGGGTGATCATTGCAGTTTGGGTCTTTTCTGCCTCATTTACAAGTGTAATATCTGTTTTAAAGAGCCAGTTCCAATTTTGCGGCCATAACAAAATTGACCATTTCTTCTGTGACTCTGCTCCGTTCTTGGACCTAGCCACCTCCGATACAACGCACCTCCGTAATCTTAGTGCTGTAATAACCTTCTTCTTGATATTGATCGCACTTTTGTCTGTTTTTGTATCATATGCTTATATAATTCATACAGTTCTTAAAATTCCCTCATCCTCCGGCCGGAAGAAGACCTTCTCTACATGTAGCTCCCACCTCGTTGTGTTCTCCATGCAGAACAGTCTCATTCTTTGTGTCTATATGTTGCCAGCTAAGATAGTAACACCGCAGCTCACCAACACTTTCACATTCTTATGCTTTTTTTGGACCCCCTTAGTGAACCCGCTGGTCTATACATTTAAAAATGAAAAGTTCCGAGCAGAATGCCTCAAAAAGATTAGGACAGTGGATCGGATATTTTGACGTTATCACATTTTCCTTTCAACCATGCCCTTTTTTGCCAACTTAAATCTGAACTCCAGACAGGTATAAAAGACATACACTAATACAGCTCTGCATTCAATAAACACCTTGGCACCAAGCGCACGCAACTATGTGGCCTCTCAGTGGACTAGGCCTTGGTAGAGCTGTGCCGGGAGCGCGCGCCCTTCGCGCACGGCCTTTGCGCATGCCCTACGCCCTGCACGCCCTTCACGCTCCCGGTGCTTACAGAAAGCTCCCGATTGCTGCTTACGGTGGGGAGTTTTTCAATCATGTGACCGTCGTGACAGCCAATTATGGCGATCACATGGTCAGAAGCCCCACCCCGCTTCCCAACATTTCTAAACCCCTTAAAGGGCCTGCAGGAGCTGGCACCAAGGGGTTATTCACATCATTACATGTATTATTTATTATTCATATTATTCATATTATTATGAAGTCTAAGGTGGTTGTAAACCCTTACATATACCCACTGAAGTAACTAGCCTGGGGCAAAAGACAAAGAATGAAAAAAATTGTCCTACATAAGTTGCTTATCTGCATCACTATCTTCTATAAAGCCTTGTAAAACACACAGATCAAAGATCATTTCTCAGCTCCTGAAGGTACGGGGGGGGGGGGCAGGGATCTTATGTCAGCATGGGATGAGAATTTAATGTCACAGACTACACTCAAATCCCTGCTGTATGCTGTGCAATCTGATACTGGAGTGCAGGGAAAGGACACACCTCCCTCTACACAAGTCTCATAGGGAAACATGCACAGCTGAGGCCGTCAGTCACCTTCTGTGTGCAGGGAGCTGAGTGTAATCTGAGTCCGGAGTGCAGGGAATGGACACACCTCCCTCTACACAGTCTCATAGGGAAACACGCACAGCTCAGGCTGTCAGTCACCTGCTATGTGTAGGGAGCTGAGTGTAATCTGAGTACGGAGTGCAGGGAATGGACACACCTCCCTCTACACAGTCTCATAGGGAAACATGTACAGCTGAGGCTGTCAGTCACCTTCTGAAAGGATCATGGAAAAAGCTCCCCCTTATGTTCATATTGTGTTTTGCAATCTAATACACGACCGCACCTTTTACATTGATCATTTTGCTGTTGAAGAGAAATTATTGTTGTTGAAGAAGTGAACATGTGTTGAAGTCGAAACCAGACATAGGGAAGGTTACGTGTGTCATGAGATGGTCTGCAGTTATATCTGTCTGGGTGACATAATATAATGTGACATAATGAGTTATAACGATAAAGAGTTAATGACTAGGATTGGTTGAATGCATGTAAAATGGAAATGTGTAACCCTTATTGGTGGGAAATGGTTGGTGACGCCCATCTTTCATTTATACGTAACACCTTGTCTGAACCAGAATAAAGTGGAACAGTGTATGAAGCACTGTGTTGTGTCAATTATTTATATAAGCTGTACCCTATGCATAGAGATATTTGGGTATGAAAGCAATGGAATCAGCCTATGATAAGGTAATTATAATAATAGTCTGGACTAGTGAGTAAAGGTGAGGTTGCACCTTTCCCCTTCTGTGTGCAGGGAGCTGAGTGTAATCTGAGACTGGAATGCAGTGAATGGACACACCTCCCTCTACACATTCACATAGGGAAACATGCACAGCTGAGGCTGTCAGTCACCTGCTGTGTGTAGGGAGCTGAGTGTAATCTGAGACTGGAGTGCAGGGAATGGACACACCTCCCTGTAAACACTCTCATAGGGAAACAGGCACAGCTGAGGCTGTCAGTCACCTTCTGTGTGCTGGGGGGGCAGTGGGGGTGCATCCATTAAGGGCACACAGACACCTCCCCCTCTCTCCAGCCACCGCCTTCTATGTATCATGAATAGATTCATGCATTGCACCTGCCTACACCTACATTCCTACACCTACAAGAGGCAGCAATTGGGGGAAGCAGCCAACAACACCCAGTCAGACATGCCTGTCACAGCACTTGCAGATCTCCCTGCCTCTGATAATCCTGCATCAGAGAGCTTTATCAAATCTATGCTGCTCTCACTCCATTCTGACCTACAAAGAGATCTTAAAGCTTGCATTACCCACCTACAGGAAGGGCTGGAAGCCATTGAGGAATGAGTCATTAGAGAACCAAATAAA
Organism: Lithobates pipiens; assembly: GCF_037356315.1. Lineage (NCBI taxonomy): Eukaryota > Metazoa > Chordata > Amphibia > Anura > Ranidae > Lithobates > Lithobates pipiens. Next base: position 29,127,784 of record NW_027507764.1, on the reverse strand, counting down.
TGTGGTGACGAAAGCACACAATGCAGTGGTGGACAAAAAAGATGATTACACTAACATTATCTGCCAGCTACAACCTAAAGTAGCTGGCCTGGAAAACTGCTCCAGGCGGAATAACAAAGGAATAACAGGTATCCTGGAGTCTGTTAAGTTGAAGGATCTGGGCTGCTACCTAAAACAAGTTGATCCTAGACCTCACCACCCAGGATCTACTGACTGACAGAGTTCACAGAATCCAGAAACCTTCCTTCCTGCCTGCTGCAGTCCCCCGAGACATGCTAGCTCACCTATATTACTTCCACATCAAAGAAAGAATCATTCAGCAGCCCAATCAGCACATGCCCTTCCAGATCCCTACTCACAGATTTTCTTGTATACTGATATTTCAGCAGCCACATCAAAGGCCTGCAGAGAGTTTGCACCAGTGACTTCCATACTTCAGACACAGAAAATCATCTACAGATGGGGCTTCCATAGCCAAGTTGTTGGTGACCTACCAAAACCAAATTGTGCCCTTTCAAACCCCTAAAGATGGGTTGAAACAACTCCACAACTGCCCACCCCCGGCCGCCTTCACACACCCCCAAGCCACAGCCTAGGTTTATTCTGGCCCCTTGCAGACTGCCAACCCCAACTAATAGTATTTTAATTTACCAGAGGCTCTTTACACTCACCTCAAGGTGCCTTGGCTAACTTCTCTCATTATAGCCCTCTGAGAGCCTGAGCAGTCCTCTGAAGTTTATATTCCACCACAGTTTACTAGTATGTAGTGCACACCCCCACCTTACCAAATCCAGTTTATCAGATTTTTTGCCAACTGTTATATTTACTGTTCATTACTATTATTACAACAGTATAATTATTTGCTGTATGCAATATTGTTCATACTGACTCTATAGCCCCATACACACTATCAGTTTTTCTGCTGAGTTTTTCCTTCAGGTTTACCAAAACCATGTAGTGCAAGGGCCGGGCCTGATTGCATACAAATGGAAGCTCCTAAGGTTTGACCTCATATTATATGGTTTTGGTAAATCTGAAGGAAAAACTCAGCAGAAAAACTGATAGTGTGTATGGGGCTTTTGTCTCCCTCTGATCGATCACCCTGACACGGATGAGGGGGTCTCTCTTCCTCCCATGCTAGCATCCATACATATATTCCAGCCATGACCTTATACATAACGTTGATTAATTGTAAGGGCCTTAATCACCCCTTCAAACTCTACCTACTTTGGAAAGAAACCCTCTCCCAAGGCTCAGATGTTCTCTCTCCGTAGAAGAGACCCACTTTTCTCAAACTAAAGCCCCCCCCCCCCCCGCTGCTCACACAAATGATTCCCTCATTGCTTTTTCGCACATGCAGAATGCAAATCTAAAGGAGTCATGATAGCTGTACGTGCCTTAGTGTAATTCAAGATCCCTCTGGAAGGTTCATTATCCTTTCTGCCACCTTCAATAACCACCCCCTGGTAACAGTAAACATATATGCCCCTAACAGTCTCCAATTGTTCTTTTACAAATCTGTCCTCCAAAAATTGCTGTCCTACCCCCAGGACCAAATTCTGATCTGTGGGGATCTATAGACTCCTCCAATTCCTCTAGGAAATGTTTTACAGCCCTATCAATGTTCCTTAAAGAAAATGTATATAATGTATGGTGCTGTATGCATGGGAAGGAGAAAGATTACACCTTTTTCTCAGCGCCACTTACCCTATTCCGGAAATTATATGTTCCTAGCAACCCCCACCTTGCTTCAAAAAGCCTCTACATCTACTATGGGGCTTATCTCGTGGTCAGATCACACTCCTATCAATATTGGCTTAACTCTCTCTGCACCCACTAAATCTCACACCACCTGGAGGATGAATACCTCCCTCCTCACTCACCCACGCTATGGTCCACAGATCAAATTGGAGATTGAAAAGTACTTCCTAATCAACACTGGTTCTGTTTTTAAGCCTTCTACACTTTGGAACACTCGTAAATCAGTGATCCAGGGCTTGTTCCTGAAATTTGGTGCCCAGGTGAAGAGATGTAGAATGGAGAAAACCACACGCCTGCCTGACCATATCCATATGCTTGAAGTCAATAATAAATTGTCACCCTCCCCACAAACTACGGAACAACTAAGACATGGCAGACTAGAACTCAGCTCCTATCTCCATAAAAATGTTGATTTCCTCGTTAAACGCTAAAAAATGAATTGGTATTTACAAGGTAACAGCTCCGGTATGCTCCTAGCTAGCCAGTACAAACGTAAGCTCTCCCAAACTAAAATGTCTTAAATGACTGACTCTAATGGCAACCAGCTGACCAATCCCCTTGACATATCCAATTGCTTCCATGACTTCTATGCAGCCTTATATAATCTAAACTCTGCCGAACTGGACAATCAACCCTCTGACCAAACAATCCACCTCCCGTCACTGACGCCTGACCAAATAGCTGTTCTCTAACAACCCTTCACAGCCTATAAATAAATAAACTTATTGCCACCCTTCCCTTACATAAAGCTCCTGGCCCCCACGGGTTTGGTAACAAATACTACAAATAATTATGAGAACTACTAGCTCCTTATCTTTGCGGCTCCCTTAATAACTTTCTTGCCACTGGCAACATGCCTAAATCATCTCTTGAAGCCCTAGTAGTCACCATCCCTAAACCAAACAAAGCTCCTGACAACCAGGACAATTATAGGCCTATATCTTTACTCAACACAGATATCAAGCTCTACGCTAAACTCCTCATGTTGCGCTTAGAGATTTATCTCCCAAACCTCATACGTAAGAATGAGGTAGGATTTGTCCCACGTAGACAAGCGTCTAATGCCACCTGTATCTTCCTTAACTTAATTCAGTGGGCTGAACATCATCGAACGTCTTTGCTGTTGAACTCTCTAGATGCAGAGAATGTTTTTGATAGAGTCCATTGGTGGCTTCCTGGAAGAAGTTCTCAACAAAATTTGGTCTTTCTGACAACATCCTGAAGGCCATCATGGGGCTGTACTTTAAACCTAGCGCCAAAGTATGGACCTCAGGCTACCTCTCTTCTCACTTCCCAATCACTAACAGGACAGGGCAAGGCTGTCCCCTCTCACCACTCATATTCACCAAGGTAATAGAATCCCTAGCTGCAACTATCAGGTCTCACTTCTATATCCGGACTAACAGTACGAAGGGTTCTCTTCCTTTCAACATCTCACTGATACATATCATGTCCCAAACAAAGATTTCTACACACGCCACACCCTAGCTGCCATCTCCTGGTCTTCTTCTCCCATCACCCAAGATCTCCACCAATACTACAACTCCAAGGACACCAAACTAAAAGGCACATCGCTAATATACAAATCTTTGGTCAACCCTAAATTGGATGAAAAAACTCCAACTATGGAACACTGGGAGCGCACTCTTTCGAAATCACTCCCTAAGAGTGGCATTCAGCACTCTGAAAACAACGCCAATTTTCCAAGAACATTTCCCACTGGTAAATCACAATGGAAATTTACCTGGGATGGAATTACACCCCAACAAACTTGCCAAAATCCACCACAATTTATCATCCAAATGTTGGCGCTTATGCAACGCATGGGGCACTCCATATCTGGTAGGAATGTTCGGCCATTCTCCCCCTCTGGACACAAGCACAGAACCTAATCGATTACCTAATTGGAATGAACATTTCCCTGACTCTCTGTTGGAAGGCAATATGATTTATTTCATAATATAAGATGTTTTTGAATATGAAATCAGGATACACCTAGCCTCATCACTCTTGGGGGCTGCCCGAAATGCTATTTAGCAGGTTACTCATCAGGCCTGTGTAGCTAAAGAATGCATATCAGAACCTTCATCTGAAAGCAGAGTCATGTCCCCTGGCAGGGGTATATTGGAACAGAGCTTGGCTCCAGATCTCCTGGTGTAATAAAGATGGAAGTGCCTGATTAACACGTCTGCAAAAAAAGCTTAAAAAAAAAACCCACTGCTGCCAAGATGACTGATGGACTGAGTTACAGAAGATCAAGACCAGCTGTCACTGAAGGTTTGACCCGGGTCGGATAGCGGTATTTCATGGACAAACACTGCCCCAGTGGACACTTCAGCAGGCTTCCTGGAGAATGGACAGATATTTAGAAGGACTGCCTCTTATCGATTTTTATTTGTCAGAATTCTGAGATGGTCTGACAATGGGGTTGTGCGGGCGGTGTCTGAATGTAATTTAACCGCTTCCCAACCAACTGCCGCAATTATACTGCAGCAGGTTGGCTCCCCTGCGTGAGCTGTCGTAGCTATACATTGTCTCGCGGAGTCGGGATAGCAGGCACGTGCGTGCGCCCGCTGCACATCGGGGGTGCCAATGCTCGTGGCCGATGGACGCGATGACCGCCGGCCACGAGCAATCGTGATCAGGAAACACAGAACAGGAGCGAGTGTGTATAAACACACACTTCCCTGTTTTGTTCTGACAGGAGTGACAGATCATGTGTTCCTATTAGCTAGGAACCACGATTCGTCACTTCCTCCAGTCAGTCCCCTACCCCTTCAGTTAGAATCACCTTTGAGCACCCCCTAGTGTTAACCCCTTCACTGCCAGTGACATTTTTACAGTAATCAATGCAATTTTATACCATTGATCGCTATATTAATGCCAATGGTCCTAAAAATGTGTCAAAATTGTCCAATGTGTCGTAGTCACAATAAAAATCGCAGATCGCTGCCATTACTAGTAAAAAAAAAATATATATATATATATAAATGCTATAAATCTATCCCCTATTTTGTAGACGCTATAACTTTTACGCAAACCAATCAATATAAGCTTATTGCGATTTTTCTTTACCAAAAATATGTAGTAGAATACGTATCGCCCTAAACTGAGGAAAATAATGCATTTTTTTCAAAATTGTCGCTCTTTTTGTTTATAGCACAAAAAAATAAAAAACACAGAGGCCATTAAATACCACCAAAAAGAAAGCTCTATTTGTGGGAAAAAAAGGGTCGATTTTGTTTGGGTACAATGTCGCATGACCACGCAATTGTCAGTTAAAACTATGCAGTGCCGAAAAAGTGCTCTGGTCAGGAAGGGGGTAATTTTTCTGGGGCTGAAGTTGTTAAAAATGCTGACTGGGGGCATGTCCAAGATGGCGATGTGAGTGGTCGCACTCTCCGTGAGCTCCGCCGGCCTCCTCTGTTTAACCCACTTCCGCGGCTCGTAACCCCGCTATTTTCAGTCGAGGAGTACCTGGATGAGGTGGAGGACTCCCCGTGCACAGGCCGGTAAGGGAAAAAAGTTGAAATTCCCTCCGGCATCGGCGCAAGTGCCGCCACCTCCCACCGCACACATGGACACACGTGCCAGGCGCCACACTAAAATGGCCTCTCAGATCCCTCCTGTGGACCCCCCTGACTCCAGGCCACCCTGGCTGGTGGAGGTGATGGCGGCAATAGCGACCTGCCAGTCCCTCACCGCCAAAATACAGGAGGTGCAGCTGAATATAAGCCTCATACAGCAGGACATTGACAAGCTCCGCTCCAGAGTGACAGAGACGGAACACCGCATAGTACAGGTGGAGGATGAATCAATGGAACACACGGCGTCCTACCGCACTCTCCACACCAAAGTAAAGGCCCTGAAATTCAGGGCAGAGGATGCTGAGAACAGGAGCAGGAGGAAAAATCTCCGGATTATCGGCCTGCCAGAGGGGGCTGAGGGAAGTGACCCGACGACCTTTGTGGAATCCATGCTGCGCTCCCTCCTCCCTGATGCACGCTTCTCACCCCACTATACAGCTAAGAGGGCTCACCGCGTCCTGCCAAAGCCGAATCCTCCGGGGGCCCCCCAAGGACCTTCATCCTCCGCATGCTCAATTTTAGGGACAGAGATGAGGTCCTTTGCGCATCCAGAGTCCAGGGGGAACTCCGATATCAAAATGCAAAATTAATGATATTTCCAGATTACTCCGTCGAGACCCAGAGGCTACGCAAATCTTTTGACCAAGTCAAGGGGGCCCTGAAAGCCCGCAACATCAAATACAGCATGCTTTTCCCTGCCCGGCTGCGGGGCCAAGATGGGGAGTCATCACGCTTCTTCCATTTGCCCAAGGAAGCCTCTGACTGGCTTGACACCCTGCAGCCACACCGCTGACCATGCTAACTGTGAGTACCCTATCTAATGCAGAACGTTTGGGACACCTTACCACGGTGAGACAGCCCATCTTGTTGTCTTGTTGCTGCAACCCTGTCGTATGCTGACCCCCATTCTCCCTTATAGTGCTGGACCCCCTGGTCCTCCCCCCTCTGGAAAGCTTCATGGGCTAATCCTGCTTTAACTGTAGGACTGTTTTACCCCTCTCCCTGGGGTGGCCCGGCTAAAACCGTGGCATGTACCGCAGGGAGAGACGTGAGTACTTTTGCAGGGCCTCGGCCCACTTGAGGGGTTAACCCTCCTTTGGCCTGGTCTCACCAGCACGCGGTTTATTTTTAGTTGGATGCAAGGCGTTCTTTCTTGCTAGTTTTTTTTCTTTCTCACTGCAACACAAGTTCTATGCCCCTGATGAACTCAGGAGACTACTCTCAATGTTTAATCGGCACCCACCAGGTACTGTACTATGTTCAGAAGTGCCGGTTGGAAGACACTATTATTGCTGTGGGGCACATTGCTACCTCGGATTTATGATACTAAACCCTGTATCACCTATGACCCCCACATGCCTTCAACACCTGGCGGAGGAATACATCACGGAGATTGGACAGGCTCAATTGGATACCCCCGGAAGAGTTTTGGCAGGCTCCAGCTCGCCTCTTGCACGGGTCCCCCCATTGCAGCCAGAGTGCTGAGTTGGGACTTAGGGATGGAAGCTCTTCCCAGTTTTGGGGGAAAGGGCGGGGTGGGGGGGATTTATTGCCCCTTTTGGGCTGTTACAGTTACAAATAATTTTTTTGTTTTTTCAATTTTTCTTATGTTGAAGTGAAGATGTTTTATTGATTGTGCATTGCATAGACCCCTGAGTAGACTGACTTTACACGCAGAACAGAGACCCACGGATCCTCTGCTCTGGGTCTACGCACCTAATCCACTGAGTTCATACCCAATCTATCCTAAACTTCCCATGCAAACCAGCCAGCATGGCTGCTTTTAAAATAATGTCCTGGAATACCAGGGGCCTCAACTCCCCAGTTAAGAGGTCACTGGTCTTCCAATTTAAAAAGTCACATAGCCCCCACATATGCATTCTCTAGGAGACTCACTTGGTGGGAAGCAGAACTTTGGCTCTCAAAAAGCCATGGGTGGGCAGCCACTACCACTCCACCTACTCCACCTTTGCCAGAGGTGTGAGCATACTGGTAAATAAATCATTACCCTTTAAACTTCTGGACATGGCGCTGGACCCGGATTGAATACGGTCATCACGGCGCTGGTCCACCCCGACCAAACGGGATTTATGCCGGGCAGGGGCACGGATATCAATCTTAGAAGGCTCTTTGCCAACATAGCTAGGGCAGATGCGGAGGGGGAATCCTTGGTGGCCTCCCTCGATGCTGAGAAGGCCTTCGACTCCGTTGAGTGGAGGTACCTGTGGGCGACCCTGACTAAATTTGGCTTTGGAAGTAAATATATCTATTGGGTTAAAATGCTCTATGCTGCCCCCCAGGCCAGGGTTTACACTAATGCTTCCCTCTCTGAGCCCTTCCTGCTGCATCGAGGCACGAGGCCTGGCTGGCCCCTGTCTCCGGGCCTGTTCGCCTTGGCCATAGAGCCCCTTGGCTGCTCTCATCAGAGCGGATGGTGAGATACGGGGTATTCCAGTTGGGATCATTCAAGAGAAAACCTCCCTGTATGCGGACGATACCCTGCTGTACCTCGCTGACTGGTCCACCTCCCTGCAGAAGGTTCTGACCCTGTTTAACCGCTTTGGCACATTCTCGGGTATACGTAATAACTGAGATAAGTCCGAACTTTTCTCACTCCATTCTTCCACGACCAGGCCAAATTTACAGATGCATCTTAAATGGGCAGACAAAATCTAATATTTGGGGATAAAGATTACCACTGACCTAGGTGAATACACAACTCGGAACCTCCAGCCCCTCATGCAGCAGGTCACCACCAAATGTGCAGGTTGGCGTTCACTCCCCCTGACACCGGTAAGCAGAGTTAACCTGCTGAAAATGATGCTATTGCCCAAATTCCTGTATTTCTTCAGAAATACCCCGATCCATATCCCCAGGGCTTTCTTTAGGAGACTGGAGGGACAGTTGGGGTCTTTTGTCTGGGTGGGTAGACCTCCCAGGGTGGCGAAACAAATACTTCACCTCCCCCTCTCCAGCGGAGGATTTACGCTCCCCAACTTTCAAATTGACTACTGGGCAGCAGTTTTGGTCACAGTTCGATGGTGGTTCTCTCAGCCCAGAAAGAACTTGACTGTTACATTGGAAGCAGCCATTATGGGATCTTATGCGGCCCTTAGCAATCTCCCATTCAGGGGGGAAAAGGCTGACCCCTCCATGATGACCCCCATGAAAACCACAATAAGGGCCTGGCGGGAGGCTAGGGAAATTTTTGCGAAACCCTTCAATGTGTCCCCCCACATGCTCCTTTGGGGTAATCCTCTTCTGCCTCATTTCTGCCGGATCCCTCAGAGTGGGCCAAAAAGGGGATAAAGACGTTAAAACACATAGTCAAAAATGGTAAACTCATGACTTTCCAGGACATGAAATCCCTATACTCGCTGCCTGCAAAATGGATGTTTTTCGATACTGGCAACTGACTTATGCCTTTAGGGCCCAGTTCCCGGAGGAAATAACTTTAGAGTCAGACTCGGTGGAGAGGCTCCTGACTTCTAGTATAATGGGTAGACCTCTCTCTTCCCTTTACATGTACTTGACAGTGGCCCATGACATCAAGCTGACCCGATCCTTTGACAAATGGAAACTGGACATACCCACTCTGGACGATGAAAAATGGGAGGAGTGTGTGTTCTTGTATATTCTGACGATGATTGCGGCTAGGGACAGGTTCATACAGCTTAAGTTCCTGCATAGAGCTTATTTCACCCCACAAAGGCTGGCTCGGATATTCCCCCAAAGAGATCCACGGTGTCCCAGGTGCAGTTGTGACATTGGCTGCTTCTGGCATATGGTCTGGACTTGTCCCATGATCCAGCCCTACTGGCAGCAAATAGCTGAAACACTCAGGTGTCCGGTGCCCGGGTCTCACCCGACCCCCAGGTCCTCCTTATGAGCCATATGGAAGAGATTCAGGGGGACAGATACACCAAATTATTCTTGACCTTCTTCTTGTTCTATGCCAGAAGAGAAATTCTTCTCAAATGGAAATCAGTGGAACCGCCTAAAAAGGAGACCTGGAGCCGCACAATAAACACTGTACTACCTCTCTACAGGCTTATCTATGAAAGCAAGCAATGCCCCGCTAAAATTGATAAGATATGGTCAGATTGGATCGATGCTAACGGCTGAATGACTCTAGAATTTAACTCTGGAATCACCCATAGATAGGTACCTAGCAGCGCTGGGCCTGGCACCCGCCCCCCCACCCCCCCAGTGGTTGACCCATCCTTCACTTATTCAGATAGGGAACTTAGAAAACGTTAACCTTAAGTCTGTACTGGTTGAACAATTAGGCTAAGCACAGCAGACAATATCGTCTAATCTGGCGGGAGGGGTCGGGGAAGGGGGAGGGTGGGTGCGACAGAGAGTACTGGGACTACGAACTAGAGTTGGGGATTGAAGAATGGAAAGGAATGACAATCTACTAATGTATATGCCTGTAAATAATTTTTTCTGCACATGAAACTGTAATGCTGTTTTGTCTTTCAATAAAACATCTCTGTTAAAAAAAAAAAAAGTGCTGACTGGCAGGAAAAATGCTCTCCTTATGCCATTGTTAGAAACATAAAATCAGACCGAGACAGAAGTACAGTTAAATCACACTTGTTTAATAATAAAAATAGAACAAACGTTGTCAAAACATAGCCAAAGATCAGGAACCGGAACGGATAGTCAGACAAGCCAAACGTCAGGGAGCTGTAGGTGATTATAGATTATACAAGACCTTCCAGAAATGTTCAGTACATGTATAACTGAGCCAAGGATTCAATACCTTCCACATATCTTCCACTTGATCAAGTATGATAGCAATTAAATTATCATTGATCATTATCCACTACAATTTAATCCATTCAATGACAACTTATGCCCCGTACACACGATCGGAAATTCCGCAAAAGACAGATGAGAGCTTTTGGTCGGAAAATGAGAACGTGTGTACGCTCCATCCGACTTTTGCTGGCCAAATTCCCACCAGCAAAAGATTGAGAGCAAGTTCTCTATTTTTCGGTTGTAAAAAGTTCAGTTCCGAAATTCCGATCGCCTGTACAAATTCTGGCATGCAAAATGACATGCAAAATTCCTACGCATGCTCAGAAAGAATTTGATGCATGCTCAGAAGCATTGAACTTAATTTTCTCGGCTCAATGTAGTGTTGTACATCACCTCCTTCTTGGTGGTCGAAAGTTCAGAGAACTTTTGTGTGCTTCATGTGAAATTCCGTCGGAAAAACCAACCAAGTTTTTTTCTGATGGAATTTCTGATGGTGTGTACGGGGCATTACAGTGAATTCCACGATCTAACGATTGTAATTTTGGTCACAAGAAAAATTGTAAAAATCTGTTTACAAGAATCTTTGGGAACATTGGGGATAGTTTGATCAAGGAGAGCAATGGGATAATGATTAATTAGTATAAGAATATAACAATTTATACATACTAATCCAAAATTGTTAAACATTTGGTCAAGTCCACCGAATATTGCATTGTTTTAAATGTAGAGGGGATTTATTTGGAACATATTTAGCCAAGTGGGTTGAAACCATTAACCATTAACCTAAAACCTGTCAGGATGAGGCTTTCATTCTCAAAAGACATAGGGATCAATTTACTAAAACTGGAGAGTGCAACATCTGGTGCAGCTGCGCATTGGTAGCCAATCAGCTTCTAACTTAAGCTTGTCCAATTAACAAAACCTGGAAACTGATTGGTTTTTATGCAGAGCTACACCAGATTTCGCATTCAGTTTTACTAAATCAATCCCATTATCTTGCTCCTATAATATCCTGTCCCCTGACATCTTGAACTTTAAATTTAGGTTTAGAGTCCCTTCCTATCCTTCAAAGCTATACCTGACCTACTCGCCTCTTTGCTTTCGAGGTTGTCATTCTTATGGTACCATGCATTATGTTTTGTGGGAATGTCCTAAGCTACGGGACTTATGGAATAATGTTTTTCCTCTGATAAGGGAGGTCTCAAGGACACTGGTCCCACATCTGCCACATAGTGCCTTACTGAATGAACCTGCGAACTACGTAAAAGTAGATTTTCTTAATGTTATTAGCTGCTAAACTCACCATAGCTCACTCTTGGAAGAAGACAATTTCAACACAAGGTATCCTGGATGAACAGCTTGCAAGCATAGTTATTGATACAACCAAAAGGTTTGAGAAGGTCTGGGGTCTATGGGCCAGCTACAGTATGTCCATATTGACCTTTAGAGATCTTTGCTGCTTTCTGTGTGGTCCCATTTGATTTATGAACGTCAATATTTATCCTCTGGGTCTCCTTCACCTGTTAGGTTCCTTTCCATCTCCTTTTTTGCTGCCCTTTCTTTTCTTCCTTCTAATGCCGCGTCCACACGACCGGACTTTCCGGCAGACTAGGTTCAACTGACTTTTTCGGCGGAATTCCGACGGACTTTCCGAACTAAGGAAACTTGGCCACACACGAACAAACAGTTCGAAAGTCCGTTCGTTTTGAACGTGATGACTTAAGAGGGGACTAAAAAAGGAAGTTCAATAGCCAGTAGCCAATAGCTTCCCTTGCGTCATATTTGGTTCTTCGGACCAGCATACAGGCGAATGGTTTTCCCAATAGGAATTGAGTCCATCGGACAGATTTGAAACATGTTCTATCTCTAGGACCGTCAGATTTTTTTAAACGATTAAACGATCGGATTAGCCAAGACACAATCGGATTGTCAGATGGACTGTTTCCGTCGGACCTAGTCTGACGGAAAGTCCGGTCGTGTGTACGCTGCATTACTGGTCTAGTTCTATCCTTCTCCTCTGTTTTTTTTTGTTTGGGCTTGCCCTGCATTCTATACATGTAAGAACCCTGAAGTTTTACATGGAGGCTGCTTTGTATCATTTTGATTCGATTATTAGTAACACTTCTAGAGCAGGATTTATTTGGAGTCTTGCTGAAGGTCCGCCTAAGTCATTCATTGAATTATCTTTATTTTGTCTTGTTTTTCATTGTTCTGATTTTCTGATGTTCTGTTTTATTTTTTTTGGTGCTTTGTACCTTGAAATTCTTTGAAATAAAAATGATTTAAAGTAAATTTTGGTTTGGGCTTCAGTTTTCAAAAAAGGATTTTTATAAATCTGGAAAAAGAGCAACTAAATGAATATGGTAAATCGGCGACCTGAGCAAAAAATTAACTGAGATTAATTTATTCAGCCTTAAGTAGAGATGATTACGGGGGGATAAGATCTAAAAAAAAAAAAAAATTATAAATACATAAATGATCTATTTGGAAATTTTTGTGGAATCTTGTACACTTTCAGGTCATTACACAAGATGAAAGCATACTCCATGTGACTAAAATAAAGGAGGTCTTCTACATATGTAGACAATTCACTTTATAGCCCCGTACACATGATCGTACTTTCCAACAACAAAACCATAGAATTTTTTTTCGAAGGGTGTTGGCTCAAACCTGTCTAGCATACACACGGTCACACAAATGTTGGCCAACAATTCCGATTGTAGTGACGTACTAGATGTACTACGTGGTTTTTCAGCTCTTTAGCGCCACCCTTTGGGCTCCTTCTGTTAATTTAGTTTTAGTAGAAGTTTGGTGAGTGTTGATTCGCGTTTTTCTTTTCGTGTTTTTCATTTCCTGCTTTTCAGTTCGTTTCTGAACGGCCGTTCGTCAACCAGACGTTGCGGAATCAGAGGAGATAACGTGTTATTTATTATTGGCCTTGGAGTTATTGCTTTGACATTATTTTTTTGGTTAAATAATGATTTGATTTGGTATATTTTCTATAGTTTTGAAAGCATAGAATGCACTTTTTGGTTAAGTTCTATTGGCAGATAGCATGGCTATTTTTAATTTTTTTTTAATGCACAAATAAAATAAAATAAAAATAAATAACAATATTATTCTTGATATCACTAGAATAAAAAAGCCGTTGAAAATTTGTTTGCGATAACTCCATCAGTATCACCAGCAAAGCAGCTTCATTATTATCCCATTAAAGAAGAGAATTGTGCGCTGTATTTGGAGATTTCATAATTTGCCACGTCGCGAATGTTAATTCTCCATTACAAACGCTAGTTTACAAGACCGATCGTTTCTGCTTCCAAGCATGCGTGTTTGTACCTTGGACTTTTGTCCGACGGACTTGTGTACATGCGATCGGAAAGTCCGGTGACAAACATTTGTTGGTGGAAAATTTGAGAACCTCCTAGCCGTCATTTGTAGGCGGAAAGTCCGACAACAAATGTTCGATAGAGAATACACACGGTCGGGCTTTCAGCCAACAAGCTCACATTCAACATTTGTTGACGGAAAATCCGATCGTGTGTACCGGGCATAAGAGTTGTGAAAATGTAGAGAACATCGATGTCCACAATGCTCTGTTTTTATGACCTCATCAATAGCTCCTCATGTGATCATAAAACTGAAGAAAAGCATTAAAAGTGGCATGTAAGGGCATTCATTTCTAGCCCCATCTTGTACTTGGGGTGATCATTCTCAACATGAAAGTTATGGAGATACATTTATAATATTGGAGACTTTTTTTCATATGCATGGACACTCTTTAACCCCTTCCCGCCGAGCGTACGCAGATGTGCGTACTCGGCTTCCGGGGGGTATACCGGGATGATGCCCGCACCTGCAGGCATCATCCCGGTACAGTTTTTTTCAGTGGGCGATTGACTATCCAGCCATAACAAAAGATGCGGCTGAAAGTCGCTCGGCTGTTATGTCGGAGGAGCGGGAGGGGCATTTCCCCCCCCCTCCCGCCACCTCCAGCCGCTGTTACCTGTGCTCCTGATCGATTCCATGTCCGCTGCCTCTGGCTGCTGGGGAGGAACTGGAACGAAGCCGTAATCGGCTTCGTTCCAGTCTCCTCATAGTAAACACGGAAGCGACGTCATGACGTCACTTCCCGTTTACTCGGCTGCCAATGGCGCCGGTTTTAAAAAGATATACGGTATTCAGAATCGCCGTTTTCGGCGATCTGAATACATTGAAGTGTAAAGGAGGGGAGGGGGGTCTTTTAGACCCCCGATCCCTCCATAAAGAGTACCTGTCACCACCTATTACTGTCACAAGGGATGTTTACATTCCTTGTGACAGCAATAAAAGTGATCACACTTTTTATTTATTTTTTTAAAAACAATTTAGTCATTTTAAAATAAATAAAATAAAAAAAAAATTAAAAAAAAATGTGTAAAGCGCCCGCCGTCCCCGCGAGCTCGCGAAGCAAAGAAAACTCATACGGAAGTAAACGGTGTTCAAATCACACATGTGAGGTATCGCCACGATCGTCAGAGCGAGAGCAATAATTCTAGCACTAGACCTCCTCTGCAACGCTAACCTGGTAACCGTAAAAAAAAATTTAAGCTTCGCCTATTGAGATTTTTAGGTACCGTACTTTGTCGTCAATCCACGAGTGCATGCAATTATAAAGTGTGACATGTTTGGTATCTATTTACTCGGCGTAACATTATCTTTCACATTATGCAAAAAAATTGGGCTAATTTAACTTTTTTTTTTTTTTTTAATTCATGAAAGTGTCCCTTTTCCCGAAAAGTTATGTTTAAAACACCGCTGCGCAAATACCGTGTGACATAAAATATTGCAACAATCTCCGTTTTATTCTCTAGAGTCTCTGCTAAAAAAATATATATATAATGTTTGGGGGTTCCAAGTAGTTTTCTAGCGAAAAATGTGGATTTTAACTTGTAAACACCAAATGCCAAAAATAGGCTTAGTCATGAAAGGGTTAAAGCTTGAGGGTTTGTGCAGTAAAAGTGCAGATCAGAGGTCTTCTATGTGATTTTTTTTATATTAGTAGAGGATGGGGGAGTAGACAATGTTTGGCTGATATTGCTCTAAAAACTACCAGAAACAAGAGTACACTGTATGGCCAAATGTTTGTTGAAAACTTGACCATCACACCTATATAAGCTTGTGAGACCTCCCAAACCAGGAGTTGCTCCCTCCCCTTCCTTCTGACTAGCTTCCAATCTTCTGTGAAGGCTTTTTATGGAGATATTGGAATGTCTATGGGAATTTCTGAGCCCATTTAACCAAAACAGCATTTGTGAAGTCAGATAGTGACGTTGCCTTGCCATTGACTTTCCAATGCATTCTAAAGGTGTCCAATGAGGTTGAAGTCAGGGCTCTGTGCAGGCAATTTGAATTGAGCCACACCAAACTGGTCAATGTCATGCCTACTCCTAGCATAGGTGGTTAGGCACTATAGCTGGCTCGGTGTTCTTCACCTATAGCAGCCTCCCCTTCCTGCTGACTAACTTCCAATAGTCTGGGAAGGCTTTTTATGATATATTGGTATGTCTGTGGGAAATTTTGAGACAATTTAGCCAAATGGGCATTTGAAAAGCCAGTAGCATGTGAAACACACCCAAAAACTCCACCCAGTGCCAAAAAAGTGCACACACATAAAAGAGTGACACAAAACGTGCAACGGGTTTGTAAAGTCAGGTAGTAATGTTGCATGTTGCCTTGCCATTGGCTTTCAAATGCATTCCAAAGGTGTCCAATAGGGTTGGGGTCAGGGCTCTGTGTAGGCCCCTTGGGTTGATCCCCACAAAACTGGTCAATGTCATGCTTGCTCCTAGCATAGGTGGTCAGGCACCATAGCTGGCTGTCAGGGCTGGCTTAGCCTTTCATTCTCTGGGCTGGCTGCTCAGCTGTCGGCTAATTGCCAGCTCTCATCTCTCTCCACAGTTACCAGCTGTTCCTGATCATGCTCGTCTGATCTGCCTACTTAAAGTTGTCCAGCTCACTTCACCTCTGCCTTCGCCTTGGTCACATCACAAGAAACCATCTCCTACGGTTCTGTTTAAAGACTGGCTTACTGACATCCCTTCTGGCTCCTTATCCTGCTTGCTGTTGCTCTACTTGGATCCCTGACTTCTGGCCTGGCTGATTACCCGATCTGGTTATTGAACTCTGGCCTGGCTGACTACTCGATCCGGTTACTGGACTCTTGCTATGCTTTGACTACACTTTTTCTATTTACCTTTTTATTTTTATTTAATAAACAAGTGTGATTTAATTGTACTTCTGTCTCGGTCTGATTCATGGTTTCTGACACTGGCTCTGTGATCTTCACCTATAGCAGGCCCAATTCCCATAAGGCAAGCAGGCCTACCAGTACTCAGTTGCTCCCAGGTCTTATACACAATGCTATAGTACCTGGCCAACATCCCAGAGCAGGTGCAAGCTAAGCATTGCAAA
Source organism: Lithobates pipiens (assembly GCF_037356315.1). NCBI lineage: Eukaryota > Metazoa > Chordata > Amphibia > Anura > Ranidae > Lithobates > Lithobates pipiens. The sequence goes on along the minus strand of NW_027507764.1, from coordinate 29,111,216 downwards.
CATGTACTTGCATTTGGCAGACAGAAATAGTGGTCTAAAGGCAGGGTTCAGAGAATAGTCCAAAGTCCAATCTAAGGTCGAAAACAAGGAAATCCAAACTAGCAGGCAGGGTGGGGATTGGGTGACAGTGGAGGACAAGGTGTGCGAATAAGGTAGGTAAACAGGAAGCTTGCAGCATGTGTGACAAACATTAAGTGAGACAGAGACACTAAGGACCTACACCAATCACCCTGCATGTGGACAGTCAGACAGGGAGAGTGCAGCTCCCGTAAAACTGGGACGCTGGAATGAAACCAGCAGCTGCCATGGTACAGGAGCATTACATGTTCCATGGTGGTCAAATTAAACATTTATGAAGCTGGCTTTGTGCACAAGCATGCTGGAACAGAGTATTAATAGTACCCTTCACTGGAAACATTTGAACTTAAGAAATTGGAGGGATGTCCACATCCTTTGGTCAGATAGGTAGGTATGAATACAAAGAATTACCGCTCTAAGGTAATGACTTCTCCCAAAACAGCTGTCTCCACAATCCCACAGGGTGCTGGCTCTGTTTGCAACAGGAACTGAAGTAGAAAAGATGTAGCTGGATAGCCGCACTCCGAATTATTCAACTTTATTTCAAAAATGTAATTAAAATTATAGCATCTAGGCTGGTAAACAGACTAACTGCACAGCTGGCTGTGCAGTTAGTCTGTTTACCAGCCTAGATGCTATGATTTTAATTACATTTTTTAAATAAAGTTGAATAATTCGGAGTGCGGCTATCCAGCTACATCTTTTCTACTTCAGATAGGTAGGTATGATGACCGGGTGTCCACAAACCTTTGTAAATACAATGAGCTAGTAAACTGTATATCAAAAATGTTGTACAATTCATGTGCATTGTCAATCCAATCATTCCACTGGAACTTTTCAAGACAAGGTCTGCCTGAAGGAAACAGAAAGCCCAAACAATTTGAAGGATTCACGTGAAACATTTTCTGTACTTGGATTAGATTTATTTATTTATTTTTTTACTTTGATAAGATATGAGTACTTTAATCAATACTTTGGTTTGGTAATGGGACTTTGCTTTCTTGATTACTATCAGATGTGAATTTTAATGATAGGTCAGCTTGGTTCAAGTGATACAATGTGATAGATTTCAAATTGTTCTATTTATTTTCTTAATCTTTCTCATACATTCTGCCCGAAACTCTTTATTGTTAAATGTATAGATCAGTGGGTTCATTAAGGGGGTCCAGCAAAACTGTACAATTGTGTAAGTGTTGGTGACTTGTGGTGTCACTATTTCAGCAGGCAGTACATAGACCCCAAGACTGACACTGTACTGCATGGAGAACACAAAGAGGTGGGAACTACATGTAGAGAAGGTCTTCCTCCTGCCGGAGGATGAGGGAATTTTAAGAATTGAACGAATTATAAACATATATGTGATAAAAACCGATAGAATTGTGACGAATATCATCAAGACGCTAACCACAAGAGTATAGAAGCGGATAGGGATTGTATCGGAGGTGGCCAAGTCCAGGAATGGAAAAAAGTCACAGAAGAAATGATGAATTGTGTTAGGACCACAAAACTGTAACTGGCTCAGTAAACCAGCTGTGACAACTGAAAATGCAATGGAAACAATCCAAAAAGCAACAACCACCCGAAGATAGAGGATATTATTCACAAAAGAAGAATAGCGCAAAGGATGGCAAACAGCCAGGTATCGGTCATAAGACATTAAAGCATAATGGAAGCTCCCAACATCTCCTGTAGTCCCGTACACAACTGACTGTATACTACAGCCGGTTACAGTGATGGTCGGCCTTTCAGTAACGATATAATGGAGCATCATTGGAAGCATATTTGTAATGCTCACCAGTTCATATACGCACATGCTTTTAATTGAAAAAAACATGGGAGACTTAAGACGGGTGCTGCTCCAAATGATATAGATGATCATTAGATTTTCACAAAATATCAAAAGGTAAATGATGAGAAACGCAACAAACATTGGAATCCGGAAGCCATAATAAGGTTTAAATCCAATAACCAAAATTTCAGTGACAACTGTGCAGTTCTCTGGATACACCATTGGTGGAGAAGACAATCACACCTGTGAATATTCTGCAGATCAAAAACAATATTCTGCCTTATATTACACCTGCACAAGGGGCTAAAATAATACAAAAAATTATAATGGTGTGAAGATAAATTATATTATTCACAAAAGAAATATTGATAGCGTGTTGTAACTGAAGTGGGAAAAAAAGCACCATACCCATTATCTTACTGGTATTGTTATCTTAAAGTATTGATGTTGATGTAGATGGTCTGGTTCTGAGGCAGGAGGCTTCTACACCCCAGGGGATCTCCATCCCAGATAGCAAGCAATTGAGCTGTAAGTTTGAAAATGACTTGCTAAGCTATTGCTAGATGTGCCAAGCTTCACACATTTGTTGCACAATTGCAGCAATTCCTTATTGCATGAATCCAGATCAACTTTCTTTGCAGCATTCTGGAAGTCTGCTGCAAGTTCTAGTTCAGTTATGTTGTGCAGAAGTCATCCCATCACAGAGGTTGTGGTGACCTTGCAGAACTCTTGCTGTAGACTCACCACTGCAACTTCGCTCTTGCTGGAGGCTTGCCATGAAAATTTGCTACAAATTGGAAAAGTGTCACCAGAACTTGTGCTTCAAGTGCTCTGCAGATGTACAACTTGCCGGTGAAAATGTTCACCACGTTAACAGACTTACAATTCAACACTGCCACAAGTGTGTGGCAAGTTATCCTTGCTATCTGGGATGGTCCAATTGGCTTGTAGCGTAATGTAACAATAATGGAAACCAAAGAGCCACACCACTGCTAAAGGGTCCAGATATGTTTTTATATGACTTTATTCCAATAAAGTCATGGGGACAATCCAAAGAGTATCCAAAGCATTTTGGTGGTCCAAGAATTGCCTCCTTCATCAGGATAGGATATTCAAAATAAAGGTTCAGTTCACTTCTAGCCCATTCACAATGGTTTCTTCCAATGTGATTACAAGCACAAGTCCTGACATCCAGACGAGTTGCTGTCAAGACTTGTTTTTAGCCTTAATCCATGATGAAGAGGTGTTTTTGGACCTCCAAAGTGCACTGGATACTCTTTGGATTGTACCACTGTCTTTTGTTGGAATAAAATCACATTTGGGCCTTTCAGCAGTGGCATTGGGTTTCAGTTAAAGTATTGATTATAAGACTGTCATACTCACTTGTTCCTCACGACAACATTAGGGTCTTCAACTCTGTGTGTGGCTGCCAACTTATTGGTTCATCTGATACCGCAGCCAATCATAGAGTAGGTGCTGTCCTAAAGGACTAGTGTGGGGGCTGCTTAGTTTTCAGGCAATGATCCACGTCTGGCTGTGTCCACACAACATGAGGCTCTGAGGAAGAAGGTATCCCTTTGAAACGCGTCAGCCAGTAGTGGTCCTGATGTCCTCTCCTTTACCTTCTGGACACCGTCAACAACTAGATCAATTGCCACCATTAGGAGGCTTCCACAAAGTGATTTTTCTTCACATGTGTGTAGGTAGTCTTAATCTGTTTCTTATCAATAAATGTGTAAATCATATTGCACAAGGCCAATGCACCCTCTTTTCTTTATTTCTTGTATGCGTCCACAGCAGCCAGATCCCCACGCTTTCCATAGGGATCACTCCTGGGATCCCCAGTGCCTCCTTGCATTGATTCCAACATTCCCTAGTAGTTTTCTGGTGATCTTTGTGGACACCAGCCTGCATCCAGGCTTGTGATCCCTATGCACTCCAACCTGTACCTTGTGCCTATTTCCTGAACCTTCACCTTTGATCCTTATCTTCCCCAGTCTGCATCCTGCTCCAATGGGTCTGTGCAACTTCTTCCAACATCCAGAGTCCATTCCTCACCATGTCTCCTTGTGTACTCCAGTAAGCTACCTGCTTCTCTGCACCAGTGTGATACCCTGTGTGTTTCAGCCAGCCTCTCGTTACCTTCTTCTGTGCATTCCTAGACTGTTTTCCTCTTCTGTGCCTCTGTGTTTTTCTGTGCAATCCTACCAGCTTGGACTGGGTTTCCTATAGGCAAGAGATCTCCACCATGCAAAGATGCTTCCCTGTGTATCCATTCTCAGTTTTCAGTAGCTGTCTGCTCTTGTGAGTCAGATGGCTGCAACTTGGATGTTGCCTACAGCAAAACCCATCTCCACCTTCAGGAGCTCTGGTGAAGACAAGATGGCTCTTAATGTTCTGCACCTCGGCCCTTCTAAGGGCACTTACCATCACTGTATGGGCAGACACACTGGGATTGTCTCCAATGTTATCAGTTATTCAGATTACTTGCAGCTCTCCTCATCACCTCCGTGACCACTGCCACTGTGTAGCCCCAGCTGCAATAACTGATTTCTGGTCCCTCATGGGAATGGACTCCACTTATGACAAAGACATTAGAGCATAAAGCAGTGTTTCCCAATGTCATTTCCCAAGTATCCCCAACAGGCCATGCTTTGGAAATGTTTCCAAGATAACATTGTTATCATAAATACCAAGCCATTGATATTTATCCTAAAATCCAATCCTAAAAAAATTTGACCTGTTGAGGGTACTTGAGGGCTGTTGGGAACCACTGACATAAAGGAAAGCACTGATACATCTCCTAGCCGCATAAACCTGTAATGTTATGATGCAGCCAGTATATGTACAAAAGAACATCCTTTAGGAAAAGTTAACATAACATTTGAGTTCCCTAACAAATTGCTTACACACATTCATTTCTCTAAATTATATATATTAAACATTGTGGCTTTATTCGAGAGCCACCAAATATGCTATAGATAAATATTTATTTATCAATATGTTTTCTTAGAAACAAAGAATCCTAATACCACAAAAAATATAAATTTCCGGGGAGCAAAATTCTCCAAATACAGCATCTGTGGAGGAGAAAAACCGTATCAGAGAGTCCAAATTTTTCCAGTGATACTGTAACTGTAGAATATTGAGGTGCATCCTCCCCTACCTAATGAAATGTTTGCTTTAAGAGAGAGAGACAAAGAGATAGGGAGAAGAGAGGGAAGTTAAAAAGAGACAGAGGAGAGAGGGAGAAGAGAGAAAGATAGAGAGAAGAAAGAGAGAGAAAAGAGAATGGGAGAGAAGAGAGAGCGAGGGGGCAAAAGAGATAGAAAAAGAAAAGCATGAGCAATAGGAAAAGAGACAGACAAAGGAAGAGAGAAACCGAGAGAGGTGGAAGAGAGAGAGAGAGCTATACTAAGAAGAAAGAGAGAAAGAGTGAAGGGAGCAGGAGACAGAGAGAATGAGAGAGAAAGAGAGAGACAAAGTGAGAAGAGAAATCAAGAAAAAGGGGAGAGAGAGGGAGAGAAAGAAAGAGAGAAAGAAAGAGAGAAAGAAAGAGAGAAAGAGAGAAAGAAAGAGAGAAAGAAAGAGAGAAAGAGAGAAAGAGAGAAAGAAAGAGAGAAAGAAAGAGAGAAAGAAAGAGAGAGAGAAAGAAAGAGAGAAAGAAAGAGAGAGAGAAAGAAAGAGAGAGAGAAAGAAAGAAAGAAAGAAAGAAAGAAAGAAAGAAAGAAAGAAAGAAAGAAAGAAAGAAAGAAAGAAGAGAGGGAAGTTAACAAGACAAAGGAAAGGGGGAAAAGATAAAGAAAGAGAGAGAGAGAAGAAGTGAGAGAGAAAAGGAGGCAAAAGAGAGATGAGAAAATGGAAAAGGAGAAGAGGGATAGAAAAAGAAAGAATGAGCAAGAGAGAGAGGTGAAAGTGAGACAGAGAGAACGAAAGAGAGAAAGAAAGAAAAAAAAAGGAAAAAAGAAAGAAAGAGAGAAAGAGAGAAAGAAAGAGAGAAAGAAAGAAAGAGAGAAAGAAAGAGAGAAAGAAAGGAATGAAGAAAAAAAGAAAGAAAGAATAGAGAAACAAATAGAGAGAAAAGGCAGAGGGAGAAGAGAAAGAGAAAGAAGAGAGAGGAAGAAGAGAAAGAGAGAGAAGAGAGAGAGACAAACAGAGAAAATGGAATGAGAGAAAGAAGAGAGAGTGAGAGAGAGAAATCAAGAGAGTGAAATTGAGACAAGAGAAGGGAAAAGGAGTAGAGGGATAGAAAAAGAAAGAATGAGCGGGAGAGAGAGAAAGACAGACAGACAAAGAAAGCACTAAACAGAGAGAGGTGACAGAGAGTAAGAGAGAGAGAGAGAGAGAGAGAGAGTAAAGAGGAGAGAAATAGACAGAAGAGAGAAAGAGAAGGGAAGGGAAGAGAAGAGAGAGCAAAAGAGAGAAGAGAGAGTGGGAGAGAGATAGGAGACAAAAGAGAGAGAAAGAGAGCTGGAGAAGGGAAAGAGATAAGAGAAAGAAGAAATAGAGTGAGAAAGAGAAAAAGAGAAGAAGGTGCAAAAGAGAGAAAGAGAGAAGAGAGAAAGAGAAAGAAGAGAGAAAGAGAATGGAAGGGAAGAGAAGAGAGAGCAAAAGAGAGAAGAGAGAGGGAAAAGAGAGATAGGGAGAAGAAAAGAGAGGGAAGGAGAAAGCAAGAGAGCGAAAGAGAGACAACAGAAGGGAAAATAAGGCGAGGGATATAAAAAGAAAGAATGAGCAAGAGAAAGAGAGACAAACAAAGAAAGAGAGAAACACATAGAAAAGTAATAAGAGAGAGAGAGAACGAGAGAGAGAAGAGAAAGCAAGTGAAAAGGAGAGAAAGAAAGAAAGAAAGAAAGAAAGAAAGAAAGAAAGAAAGAAAGAAAGAAAAACTTTAAATAGGCAATCTAATGCAACTGTTACATATTCATGCTTGGATCTTAATAAATTATTGTCAAGTTAAAACAAAAGAGAGAAGAAAGAAAAGGAGGAGAGGGAGATAAAAAGAAATAAGAGTAAGAGAGAGAGACAGACAAAGAAAGAGACAAACAGAGAGCAAGAAAGAGTAAGAAGAGTAGAGGAGAGAGACAGAGAGAGAAGAGAAAGCAAGTAGAAAGAAAGAAAGAAAAAGAAAGAAAGAAAGAGAGAAAAAGAAAGAACGAAAGAGCTTTAAATTGACAATCTACTGAAGCTGTTACATATCCAAGCTTGCATATTAATAAATGATTGTCAAGTTAAAAATAAGAGAAGGGAAGAGGAGGAGAGAGATAGGAAAGAAAAAATGAGCAATAGAGAGAGAGACAGACAAAGAAAGAGAGAAACATATAGAGGTGACAGAGAGAATGAGAAACCGAGAGAGAGAAGAGAAAGCAAGTGAAAAGGAGAGAAAAAAGAAAGAAAGGGTGTTATTTACGAAAGGCAAATCCACTTTGCACTACAAGTGCACTTGGAATGGCAGTCACTGTAAATCCGAGGGGGATAGGCAAGGAAAATAAAAAAAGAGCATTTTAGCTTGCACATGAATGAATGATAAACTCAGCAGAGCTTCCCCTAATTTCAAATCTACCCCTCAGATTTACAGTGACTGCACCTCCAAGTGCACTTGTAGCGCAAAGTGGATTTGCCTTTAAATAACCCCCAAAGAAAGAAAGACAAGAAAAATAAAAAGCGTTATCACTGACAATCTACTGCAACTGTTCTATACTTTTCTACTCTGCCAAAGATAATCCTGTGTATATCTGTCCGTGTTGCTGTTGGAAAGTTCCCCTCACTTTCTGTCTGGTATAATATTATTATCAGGACAGCAGTAAGTGAGGGGCTTCAATGGATCCTCGGATAGTAGTAACAATCAGATGGGGGGGTCTAAGCCTCAACCACTCCATATAAAAGCTAAGGAAAAAAAAGACATACATTTTAGATCTGTTTTACATAAAGCACATTATGAAGATCAGGTACATTGTATCCCTTAAGTGCAGCAATCATTTTTAACAATACGTGTCTAAATAAAGCCCAACAGTTTATTAGTCACATGTAAGAATAAGGCATTCTGTATGTCAGATCTCAGCTGTCTATAGAATATCATCATTAATGATACAAGGGGAATATTGTTTGTCTCACCTTTTTGTCCTGGGAATACGATGATCTGTGTTATAACACTGAATATGTAGTTCTTAATGTTACATATATGTACATGCTTCAGCAGAAGTTTCCCTTAGTGTTACATCTTAGACATTTTTCACTGGTCCTTTTATACAGTTATGATCAACCCCACTGGAATAAATCAGAGATGTAGTTAATTAAGCAGCACAAATCATTAGATTATTATTTTTTATTATTATTGATGCTGAAAACAATGACTAATCATATTTCTCTGAAATAAACATTTGATTTCATCAGACTGTAAACTAGGTAGAATAAAAACAAATATGAGGCACAAAGTCATTCTTCACTTAATCATTATTCAATAGTAATTTTTGTAACTTGGGATAAGATTGGGTTGGATTCAATAAGTAAAGAAAATCTTCAATTTTGTATCAAGTGGTCAGCCACAAAACTTTTATTTATGTAGTTATTTTTTGTTGCATTGTCTTAAAAGTTTAATAAAATATCAAAGCACAGAGTACAAAAACAATTCAAGACAACAACCCTCCCCCCTACCAAAGATAAGCCGGTTTTAATCCTGAAATATAAATACGTGGTATTATTTCAGTGACATTAGACAAAAATATTGTGCAGTCACCTCCATGTATATAAGCAATTTAATTAGGCCGCAATGTAAGGGAGAGACAAGGCAAGTGGAGCCTGTTCTTCACATACTGTCTTCAACAAAGGGCCCCATCATTTCAATGTCACGCAACAGTGTCCTCAAATATCTAATCCCAATGTCAATGTCATGCAACAGCGTCCTCAAATATCTTACCCCAATGTCAATGTCATTCAACAGTGTCCTCAAATATCTTACCCCAATGTCAATGTCACGCAACAGTGTCCTCAAATATCTTACCCCAATGTCAATGTCACTCAACAGTGTCCTCAAATATCTTACCCCAATGTCAATGTCACGCAACAGTGTCCTCAAATATCTTACCCCAATGTCAATGTCACTCAACAGTGTCCTCAAATATCTTACCCCAATGTCAATGTCACGCAACAGTGTCCTCAAATATCTTACCCCAATGTCAATGTCACTCAACAGTGTCCTCAAATATCTTACCCCAAAGTCAATGTCACACAACAGTGTCCTCAAATATCTTACCCCAATGTTAATGTCACGCAACAGTGTCCTCAAATATCTTACCCCAATGTTAATGTCACGCAACAGTGTCCTCAAATATCTTACCCCACCCACATGGTTTGGGAGGGGAAAAGTCCCCCTGGAAGCTTGCCACATTTCATCTTTTTATTCACCCCAGAGCCCAAACACCTATCTTTATACACCTCCTCTGCCTACTGTTGCTTCACAGGAATGGAGATAATGGACAAAGGGTTCTGCTGGGTCTAGGGCAGCAGGGAGTCCTTTTCTTTCTTCTCCTGATGTGCCTTTAGTTCCGTTAAATTAAAAACAAATATGAGGTAAAAGGTGGAAGCCATTCCTCACTTAAAATTACTATTGAATAATGACTGTTACTTTGGGTTTAGCGAATGTGTCAGGGTTTGATTCAAAAAGCTAAAAAAAAAATGAAAACGTTTTTTGTTCCAACTGAACAGCTGCAAAACAGTTTCCTGTTAAAGTTTGTAAACTTCTTTTTTTTTTTTCATATGACTCGTTAGTATTACAAGGTCGCAGGTGTGAATGGGGAGCAGGTGTGTAAAACTATTCCATAGCTCAACTTACCAACCAGTCTGCTGACCAACCAAATTTACCTGTCTAACCGTCTGTTAAAAGCAGGGGTTTAGTTAGCACACATTTGCAAATGCATGTGAAAGCTGCAAGGCCCTGTTACGGCACCCTGTGTTGCTTGGTTGGTTGGCGAGTTGAGCTATGGAATTGTTTTTGTCTCATATGTATATGCCCTCCATGTGCTTCTCACTATGAAGGCCACGTCAGGATCCTCCTTTAGTTTCCTTGCCTCGGGCTAGACAGCCCCGAGACATCAAGATCGGGTGGATCCGCACCCCAGGCCAAAGCCTTCCTGGGGGCTGGTCAGGAGGACCAGGACTATGAAGTCAGTACATCCTTCTGGACCGGAACACCGAACCACGTGATGTCCGCATCTTAAATACTCACTCCCAGAAAGCACAGCAAGAGCGCCACTCCCACTGGGCGGGCTCCGAGAGAGAGTAACTTAAGCACCCAACCAGACCATAGTTCCATACCTGCCATAAGAGACAGTGCCCCCCCCCCCCCTGTGGTCAGGCGGAACATCCCATAGTCCAGTCAGACTGATGCTGAAGTCCAAATTTAGACAATTGTACCCAAACCAAACTGCAGTTGAGGTATAACCTTAACTTTGAAAAACTGCTGCCAGCATTGCTGCAGAGGTTGAAGGGTTGGGGGGGGGGGGGGTCAGACCATACGTTGCACACTGCATCAAATTGGTCTGCAAGGCTATCATCCCAGAAGGAAGACTCTTCTAAAAATGATGCACAAGAAAGCCCACAAACAATTTGCTGAAGACAAGGAGACTAAAGGCATGGATTACTGGAATCATGTCCTGTGGTCTGATGAGACCAAGATAAACTTATTTGGTTCCGATGGTGTCAAAAGTGTGTGGCTGCAACCAGGTGAGGAGTACAAAGACAAGTGTGTCTTGCCTACAGTCAAGCATGGAGGTGGGAGTGTCATGGTCTGGCTCTGCATGAGTGCTGCCACCACTCTCTTCTGTTGCTTCAGTAGAATGGAGATAATGGACAAAGGGTTCTACTGAGTCAAAATGAAAGTGTTGTATGTCAGGTAGACAATAGCCCTAGTGCCAGATCATTGGAACAAGCTGCAAACCAGCACATACAAAACATTATTTACCTTGCAAACATAATGTTTCTGTAACTGGGCTTCAGCTGCAAAATATATAATGTGTGATACCTTTACAGTGCTTGAACACTGGAATAGGCCAGGAAAGGTGCAGGAGCTGGTAATGGTGTCAGACCCACAGAGGTTGGAGAAGCTGGTAATGGTGTCAGATCCGCAGAGGTTGGAGAAGCTGGTAATGGTGTCAGACCCGCAGAGGTTGGAGAAGCTGGTAATGGTGGCAGGCCAGCAGCAGTGGCAAGAGCTGGAAATGATGACAGGCCAGGAGAGGGAGCAGGTGCTGATCATGCTGGAAGGCCAGCAAAGGGGGCAGGAGCTGGTAGGGGTGGAAGGCCAGAAAAAATGGCAGCAGCTATTAATGATGGCAGTCCAGTGGAGGTGAAAGGAACTTGAAATGGTAGCAAGAAAACAAAATCAAAGAAAATTCCCAGCTCAACTTGCCAGCCAGTTGCCATTGCGAGGGGACTGGTGATTCTTGGGAGTCCACAGATGAGGCCACTGACAGGGAGTTGGTAAAATGTACTTTGGTGTTGGTGATAACACAGTCAAGATCTGGGGACGCCACTAGCTTCAGCATCCTTCTTTGCTTCCAAAAGAGTCACCCACTATGCATTCAAGGGGGATGTTTCATCCCTGCCCATGTTTGCTGGACCATGTGTTCGTGGTCATGTAGACCTTGCTGCTGACAGAGTGGTCTAGTGCCACAGCCATATTACCTCTTGCATGCTGTTGGAAGGCAAGATGGCTTTCTTGGAAAAATAATGGTGGCTGGGTACCTGCCACTGTGGTCTATCATAGTCCATAAACTCAAGGTAGCCATTACCTGGAATTAAAGCAGTTGCAAAGCAGGCAGTTTTGCCAAGCTGACATCAAGACACTGGGCATAAGGGTTAAATAGTGGACATTTCTTTTTTTCAGCTCCAATGCCTGGTCAAGGATCCTGCTGGAGATTATGGGAAGGGTATTTGAGACTTGTGATAAGCCCCATAGCCCCATTGTACCCCTCGTTCCCACTCAATATGGCATAACATCAGCCTCTGAAACCTTTTGTGAGAATTCCCTCCCTAATGCTCAGAGGCTGCTGATATCGCAGGTAATGCATCTGGAGAATCATGCGGTGGGGAAGATTACATTTTAGAAATGAAAAGGAGGAATGCAGGCCTGTGACCACTGACCAGTATCATTGAAGTGCTGTTCACACTGAACTTTGTGGAGCAAATTCACAAATAGGACTGTCCTCACCTTCCTAGTGTGACAAAATGACTTTCAATTGGTAAATGTCTGGAAATGTTACATCTCTCGGTGGATCATCATATATCCGGTGAATGTGAATTAGTACATAGTTTCTCTTATGCACTTTTGGACTTCCATTGCTTACAATCCTCTTCCAGGTAACCTTTTTGGTTTTGCCCACACACTCCCTTTTTTCTTTTGTGCCTCATTATTCTCCCTACTACCTTGCACCGATCCTATATTATGTTTTATTTCCCTGTCACTGACTGGTATCTGCACCAGTACAAATTTCCCACCAGTCACCCATCATATATTTCCACGGCCTATTTATAAATTTTTACCATATATCCCCTCCTCTTAGCCCTTGTACACACGGTTGGACATTCCGACGAAAAATGTCCGATCGGACCGTGTTGTCGGATAATCCGACCATGTGTGGGCTACATTGGATTGTTTCCGTCGGAATATCCGACCGACAAAGTTTTAGAGCTGGGCTATAAAATGTTCCGACAACATGATCCGATCTGACATTTTCCAACCATTTGTAGAGAATTCCGTTAGGACAAAGTGCCACGCATGCTCAGGTCAAATTCCTAGACCAAAGCTATTGGCTACTAGCCTGAACGTAGTCCCGTCCTAACGAAATAACGTCATCACGTTACGAACAATCGGATTTTCTGACAACTTTGTCTGACCGTGTGTATGCAACATCAGTTTCGGACAAAATCCGTCAAACAAAATCTGACTGATTTTGTTGTCAGAATGTCCGACCGTGTGTATAAGGGCTTATAGATGGCTACCACGTGGATCACATTAATCTTGAAACCAATGAGGGTACATCCCTGGGGACTATTTTCTGTTACTGGATTTCCACAGATGTATATTTGGGTCAGTCCACCTCAGCTCCCGGGGGCTGATGTTTCTTCGGTCGGCCTCCAGCCCGCCATACTGTCAGGGCTGGCTTAGCCCTTCCTTCTCTGGGCTGGCCGCTCAGCTGTCGGCTAATTGCCAGCTCTCATCTCTCTCCACAGTTACCAGCTGTTCCTGATCATGCTCGTCTGACCTGCCTGCTTAAAGCTGTCCAGCTCATTTCACCTCTGCCTTCGACTTGGTCACTTCACAAGAAACCATCTCCTGTGGTCCTGTTTAAAGACTGGCTTGCTGACATCCCTTCTGGCTCCTTATCCTGCTTGCTGTTGCTCTACTTGGATCCCTGACTTCTGGCCTGGCTGATTACCCGATCTGGTTATTGAACTCTGGCCTGGCTGACTACTTGATCCGGTTACTGGACCGAGTAACCGGATCTTGCTTGACTATGCTTGACTATGCTTGACTACGCTTTTTCTATTTACCTTTTTATTTTTTGTTAATAAACAAGTGTGATTTAATTTTACTTCTGTCTCGGTCTGATTCATGGTTTCTGACACATACCTATGCCCAAACTCATAAGATTTTTTGTAAGTATTTCTGGGAAATCGGGGTCTATCCCTCCCCCTCTTTCCCCTCCCCTCCTCTCCCTCCACATAGACCTACCATATCATTTCTTTCAACATATATGTTTTTTTAATATTTATAGACACCTACCCCATACGTGCTCCTGAAAAGTGGCAGTAGCCACGAAACGCATTGAGCCAATAGATGTCCTTTCTTCTATACTACATTATCACCTCTTACAACCTTATACACCAATTGGACTGCACCAGCTAAGTACGACTAACTATTTATCATGGAGACACACTTCAGTGAATTTGGTTATCTAGAATGTTTACAGTATGAACCAACTATGTTGCTTTATTATGGGATTGTGAGTCAATAGTTTACCGCTTATGTTTACAATTGCATCATTACCTTACCTTACATATCAATTGGATTGTATCAATTTATCAAGGGCATAATTATCCATTATGGAGACCTGCTTCTAATGGAATTGTTTTCTACAGTATTTACAGTATGAACTAATCACGTTATTAACTTTATTTTTGTTATATTAGTTATACAATTGGAGATTTGTCACCAATGGATTCAGGTTTTTATAGTATTTATAATATGAATTATGATATTATTTTTACCTCTGTTATATTTTCTACAATTAAATCATGTAATGCAAATTGATGCTTCCATGCAATGTTTTTGGTTCTGTTATTGTCAGGGCTGGCTTAGCCCTTCCTTCACTGGGCTGGCTGCTCAGCTGTCGGGTAATTGCCCACTCTCATCTCTCTCCACAGTTACCCAGCTGTTCCTGATCATGCTCGTCTGACCTGCCTACTTAAAGCTGTCCAGCTCACTTCACCTCAGCCTTCGCCTTGGTCACATCACAAGAAACCATCTCCTGCGGTTGTGTTTAAAGACTGGCTTGCTGACATCCCTTCTGGCTCCTTATCCTGCTTGCTGTTGCTCTACTTGGATCCCTGACTTCTGGCATGGCTGATTACCCGATCTGGTTTTTGAACTCTGGCCTGGCTGACTACACTATCCGGTTACTGGACTCTGGCTATGCTTTGACTATGCATTTTCTATTTACCTTTTTATTTTTATTTAATAAACAAGTGTGATTTAATTGTACTTCTATCTCGGTCTGATTTATGGTTTCTGACAGTAGGCGAAGGCCATGAATTCAGAAGATACAGTCAATCCACTTGTTAGTAATATTTTTGGGTCAGTTTGCCATGGCGTTACAAATGCTCCTGAATCACACGGCTCACCTGGAATCCCCCACGGTGGCTGCTCCAGTACAACCTGAGTCGCAGGCCGTCTGTCAGGTCACCTAGAGCCCAGGTGACAGATGCACACCGTAGGGTTTAGGGGTGCACCGCAAGGTTGTGGACCCTACGGCTGACTGCTGCAGACGGGGGACAGATCCCACTGGGGTTAGAGCGTAAGATTCCCTTGGGCGAGGAGTCTAAGAGCCAGCAGGTGTTCACCAGCGCCTCTGGTGGTGAGGATGGACTTGGCTGCAACTGGCTCCAGGTCGTGACCCCCAGAGTCCCCCAGCTCACACCCACAGTAGGCAACAGGAGGATAGGGATGGTGAGGGACAAAGCCAAGGTCGGGGACACAAGCAGACAAGAATAGTCAGTACACGCCAAAAGGTCAGGATCACAGGCAAACAGGGATAGTCAAGAGCACACGGCAGGAAACAGGAAGCTAACACACAAAGGTTGATCAGCAGGATAGCCTAGCAGTGCACAGGGTAATATAGAGTTGTCTGATAGGAGCTAGGGTGGAGCCATGCCAGTGGATGGATTATAAAAGCAGTCAGGTGAGGCTCGGCTGGTCTCTAGAAATGAAAACATGCAGACAGGTAAGCAGACAAACTCTATTGCATAACCATGACACCGTCCCTGCTGCTGCGTCAGTCTATGTGCAAGCACCCGCTTTGAGTATTACCTCTATAAGAAGTATGTCTGGTTCTGCTCCGCTTCCCCAGCAATTTGGGGGTGATCCAGTTCAATGCAGAGGGTTTCTCAATCAGGTTGAGAAATACTTCAATATGCTGCCCCAGGCGTTTCCCACGGACAGAAGCAAAGTAGGTTTTGTGATATCTTTGCTTTCTGATAGAGCCTTTGCCTGGGCTAACACCCTATGGGAGACACAAAAACCTGTTGTCCTGAGTTACCCTGAGTTTGTGGCCTCCTTTAAAAGGGTATTTGACGTTCCCGCACACTCCGATTCTGCTGCCAAGTGCCTCATGTCCATCAGAGTACGAGAACTGTTGCCGACTACGCCATTGAATTACGTACTCTGGTAGCAGAGGTTGCTTGGAACAATGAGGCCCTCGTGGCTGCTTTTTCACATGGTCTCTCCGATTCCATCAAGGAGGAGATAGCAGCCCGAGATATACCCACTGAGCTGGAGAGCTTGATCTTGTTTGCCATCCTCATTGACTCCAGACTCAGAGAAAGACTCTCTCTTAAGGAGCACTTGCAGAAGCCTCCTGTACGTTTGCGTCCGAGCTTTGTAGTCCCACCCATGCCTCCCTCACCTCCCATGCCTCCTAGTACTGAGTCGGTCAGTGAAGATGAACCCATGCACCTGGGCTTCACGCGTCTCTCTGTGAATGAGAGAGCCTTTAGGAGGAGGGAGAGGTTGTGCCTTTATTGTGGCCAGGTAGGTCACTTTTTGAAGTCTTGTCCTACCCGTCCAGGGAACGCCCAAACCTTGAGGTCCTGTCATGGACAGACCTTAGGTGGCGTTGTTTCATCCCCAGTTATCCAGAAGGATAAGCCCCTGGTTTCGGTCCCCCTTTCCTTTTACTGAGTCGTCCATCGAGATACAGGCTCTAATTGACTCTGGGGCTGCAGGCCTGTTTATTGATGCTGCATTTGTTTCGCAGCACTCGATTCCGCTGCATCTGCGTGACACTCCACTTGCCATTGAGGCTCTTGACAGGAGACCTTTACAGCCTGCCCATGTGACTCATGAGACAGTTCCGTTGTCCATGGCCGTAGGGGCTCTTCATCATGAGATAATCCAATTCCAAGTTATTTCCTCACCCAGGTTTCCGCTGGTTATTGTTTATCCTTGGTTACAGAGGCACAACCCCTCTTTTGATTGGCTCCGTGCTGAGGTTCTCTCCTGGTCACCACAATGCAATGAGACATGCTTCCTGAAGGTATCCAAGGTCCTGTGCACCTCTTCACTCCCCTCCCTGCTGGAGGAGTACCGCGATTTTAGCAATGTCTTTGATAAAGGTCAAGCTGGTAGTTTGCCTCCACACTGGTCTTATGATTGCGCAATTGACCTTCAACCTGGTGCCATACCTCCTCGTGGCCGGGTTTAGCCTTTGTCGGTCTTGAAGGATAAGGTCATGGAGGAGTATGTTGCTGACGCACTTTCTCGAGGTTTCATCCGCAAATCCTCGTCTCCTGCTGGTGCTGGTTTCTTCTTTGTGAAAAAGAAGAGCGGTTAACTGAGACCTTGTATAGATTATAGGGGTCTTAATCCTGTCACGATTAAAAATGCCTACCCAATTCCATTGATTACAGAGTAATTTGACCGCCTCAAGGGAGCAACTGTTTTCACAAAGCTTGACTTGAGAGGGGCATACAATCTTGTGCGCATTAAGGAGGGCGACGAGTGTAAAACTGTGTTGAATACCTGGTAATGCCTTTTGGCCTTTGTAACGCCCCAGCAGTTTTCCAGGAATTTATTAACGATGTCCTCTGAAATTTGTTGCAGTTATGTGTGGTGGTTTATCTCAATGATATCCTCATATTTTCCAAGTCCCTGGAGAGCCACCACACAGATGTCTGTTGTGTGCTTCAGAAACTAAGAGAGAACAATCTCTATTGTAAACTGGAGAAGTGGGAGTTCCATCGTGAACGGGTCACATTCCTGGGCTATGTCATTTCCACTGCTGGTTTTTCAATGGACCCAGAGAAACTTTCGGCAGTCCTATAGTGGCCTCGACCCGTGGGTTTACGTCCTCTGCAGCGTTTCCTGGGTTTTGCCAACTACTATCGGAAGTTTATTCGTAACTTCTCGTCTCTGGTCAAGCCCCTGACTGATATGACCAGAAAGGATGGTAACCCACAGAGTTGGCCTCCAGAGTCCATTAAGGCCTTTGAGACTCTCAAGGCTGCTTTTGTTTCTGCTCCTGTGTTGGCACATCCTGATCCTACATTGCCTTTTATCCTAGAAGTTGATGCTTCTGAGACTGGAGTTGGTGCCCTTCTGTCTCAACGTCCTTACTCTGAGAGCGCTAGGCATCCGTGTGGCTACTTTTCCAAGAAATTGTCACCCGCTGAGTGCAATTATGAGATTGGTGACAGAGAGCTGTTGGCGATCATTTTAGCCCTGAAAGAATGGAGACATCTCCTTGAAGGTACCACTGTGCCTGTTCTTATTCTTACTGACCATAAGAATCTTACATTCTTGTCTGAGACTAAGCGACTCTCTCCCAGAAGGGAGATGGGCTAATTTCTTGTCGAGCTTTAATTACATTGTCTCATTCTTACCCGGTACTAAGAATGTAAGGGCTAATGCCTTGTCACGACAATTTTCCTCCACTTCCAAGTTGGAGTAGTTTCCGGTTCCTATGATTACTCCTGATCGTATCTTGGCTACGGTTCGCACCAGTCTTACTTCTCCTTTGGGTGACAAAATTCTGGCTGCTCAGGTCCATGCTCCTCCTGATAAACCTTGTGACCGCTGATTTGTCCCAGAGAGTCTCCGTACTGCTGTGCTCCAGACTTACCATTCTCCCAAGGCAGCTGGCCATCCTGGGAAGAATCAACTCATTTGGGCCATTTCCCAACAATTCTGGTGGCCTAGTCTACGGGCTGATGTTACTGCCTTCGTAGCTGCCTGTCCCGTGTGTGCTCAGAGTAAGACTCCACGACACCTTCCTACAACCCATACCCAATGGAGAGAGGCCCTGGACTCACCTGTCAATGGATTTCATTGTGGAGTTGCCCAACTTCCAAGGCAACACTGTTTCCTTATGGTGGTTGACCGGTTCTCAAAGATGTGTCATTGTATTCCACTTAAGAAGTTGCCTACCTCTAAGGAACTGGCTTCCATTTTTGCTCAGGAGATCTTTCGCTTACATGAGATACCCAAGGTGATTGTCTCGGACAGGAGCAATCAGTTTGAATTCCGGTTCTGGCGAGCCTTTTGTGCACAGTTGGGAGTCCAGCTTGCGTTCTCTTCTGCGTATCACCCGCAGTCTAATGGGGCTGCAGAGCGAGCCAATCAGTCCTTGGAGCAATTCCTACATTGCTATATTTCTATAACTGGTCAGACCTATTACCATGGGCAGAGTTTGCTCACAACAGTGCCTTGAATTCTGCCTCCCAATTGTCTCCATTTATGGTGAATTATGGTTTCCAACCTTCCATGTTGCCTGACTCGTTTGTTCTGCAGAGTATTCCTGCATTAGAGGAGCATCTCCGTGGTCTTTGTTCCACTTGGGTACAAGTCCAGGAGGCTTTGCATCATGCTAATGATAGGTACAGACTCCATGCTGACCACAGACGCCAGCCTGTGCCTTCCTACCAGGTTGGGGACAGGGTCTGGCTGTCATCTCGCAACCTCCGGCTTCGTGTTCCCTCACTGAAGTTTGCACCTCAGTTTATTGGGCTTTTCCGTATCCTGCGCAGGATTAACCCAGTGGCTTATGCGTTGGACCTTCCTCCTAGTATGCGCATCTCAAATGTGTTTCATGTCTCCTTATGGAAACCGTTGATCTGTAACCGATTTACCACCTCGGTGCCACGCCCTCACCCTATTCAGGTTGAGAACCATGAGGAGTATGAGGTACAATCCATTGTTGACTACCGTAGGTTCCGTGGGTGCATACAGTAACTGGTGCATTGGAAGGGGTAAGGTCCGGAGGAACGCTCCTGGGTTTCATCCTCGGACGTACATGCCCCTGTCCTCCTCCGCGAGTTCCATAGATGGTTTCCCCTCAAGCCCGGTGGCCCTCCGAGGGAGAGGGGTCATTGAGGAGGGGGTACTGTCAGGGCTCCTAGAGCACCCCGTACACCCATCATATATTATTTGCCACAAATTCATAAGAGTCTTACTTGCCCCCCGGGACGACCTATAGTGAGTGGTATAGATTCCGTTACGTCCCGAGTGGGCAAGTATATTGACTCTTTTTTGCAACCGTTAGTTTCAAACATGCGGTCATATCTCAAGGATTCACGTCAGGTCATTAATCTTTTATCAGATTATTCTCCAACTGACATGTGGTTGGTAACGGCCAACGTGGCATCCTTGTATTCTATCATTCCTCATGAGTTGGGTTTCTTTGCAGTGGAATTCTTTTTGAGGCGGGATTCGGGTCTCGTCGATGAACAAATCGTGTTTATCATGGAACTTTTAAGATTTGCAGCCACACATAATTACTTCTGGTTTGACCAGAAGTTTTTTCGTCATGATAGGGGCATAGCTATGGGGGCTAAGTATGCCCCCAGCTTGGCAAATCTTTTTATGGCCCTGTGGGAGGAGGATGTCATCTATGTTAGCCATAGACCCCAGTTAAATATGTGGGTCCGGTACATTGATGACATCTTCCTCCTGTGGGATGGGGATCACGACGATTTGAACAACTTTATGGAATCTTTGAATTCCAATCAGAGAGGGATTAAGTTCAGTTTTGATGCCAGCCAAACGAGTATCATTTTTTTAGATTTGACCATATATTAGATCTGAGTATTGTTTTATTACCTCCACTTTCTTTAAAAGCACAGATAGGAATTCATACATTCCAACAGACAGTTGCCATCATCAAGTTTGGCTGAGGTCTATACCAAAGAGTCAATATTTGAGGACAAGGAGAAACTGTACAGATTTAGATCTTTTTAACGTACAGGCAGAAATTCTCTCCAAACGTTTTTGTAGATAAAGGCTATGAGGAAGATTTACTTAAATCAGCCTTTGAAGCTGCTAAGGCCACCGATAGAAGAGATCTATTAAAGGAGAAAGTAAGAACCAACTCATAAGATCAAATTGGATCGGCCCCCTTTATAACCACGTTTTCAGTGCAACATCATGCTATAAAGAAAATAATCAACAAACATTGGCATATTTTGAGTAATGACCCAGTGTTGAATGCGGTCTTGCCAGCTAGACCACGGATAGTGTATAAGGGTGCTCCCTCGCTTAGAGACAAGTTGGCACCTAATGTGCTAAATCCCCCTATTTTTAAGAAAGGTTTTTTTGAAAATCTGACAGGTTATTACCAATGTCGTAAATGCAGAGTCTGCTCTTTAAGTGGGTGAATGCAGAGACGCACTCACTCGTTTATTTAATCTAGCACGTTGCGTGTGCATACTATTAAACCGTTTATCACATGCACCACTGAAAGGGTTGTTTACTTACTCCAATGCTCCTTGCGGGCTTCAATATGTTGGGAGGACCAAACGACCACTTTGCGTTCACTTAAATGAACACGTCACACATCAATGGCTTTCCAAAACACTCCGTATCTAGACATTATTTGGAACATCACAATAAAAATCCGGCTAAGACCATTTTTTTGGGCATAGATAAATTTAAACTACCCTGGAGGGGGGGTCCTCTAGTTAGATGTATATCAAGATTAGAAATGTCTTGGATTCATAGAATAAAGTGTTATGCCCCGTTTGGGCTTAACATAGATGTAGATGTTAATGCATTTATTGACAACTCATAAATTCATTCAATAATTATTTATTTTTTCTCTTCCTATAGTGTTTTTTTATATATATGTCAAGATTATATGTTTGCATTATAAATTAATTATTAACTCGGTGTGAGCTGGTGGGAAGATGGGAGGATTTTTTCAATTTTTTTCTATTTTTTCCCCCTTTTTATTCCTTATATGGTTAAAAAAATCGTAATTCTCTAGTGTAATTTTTTTGTGAATTTTTGGCAATAGAAAATAAATATTAGCAAATAAACAAAAGTAAAAAAACATTTTTCTTAAAAAATGTTTTTTCTTAATTCATTTTAATAATTTTTTTAATTTTCATTTATTTAATTTATTTTTATAAAATTAGCTTTAGCCAGGAAAGAGAGAAAAAAACTTTTTTGGCTACCAAACTAGGGATCAATAGAGATTTGGGCGTTTTGATATACTGCCCTGGCTTCAATAAGCAAGATCTGCCATTAAACTCATTTTATATCTGGGAGTAAATGAGGCTACCATTTTTGATATACTCTAATTGCTATATTCCCTTTTTTGTATTTATTATTATTTTTTTCTTTATATGATTTTTTTCTTTATATGATTTTAAGCTAGCAGTTCCCTGTCTGTTTTGCCCATATATAACATGCCGCCTGTGTTCTCACGTGGCCGCCATGTTTTATTTTCTATTTCCGGTTTTATCCGCTCAGCTCAGAACGAGGCTTGGATTTGTTTTTACTCTGTATATTAACGTGATGCGTCAGCACGTCGCCCACACCCCAGACGAAACGTGCGTCGGGTGGTCTAGACATGTTGACGCCATCACGTGACTGGAGAGAATGGGTGCTCGTTTTGCCGGCCGGCATTTAACGCTTTTCTTATTGTTTTGTTTGTGAGTATCTCATTTAACTTTTTAATAAAGTGTTACTTATCTGATTTACACTATGGGAGCTTTTTTTGTTCATATCCTATGAGCGATCTTCCCAGTGGAGGCCCTTTGGAGAAGTTTCTCTGTTCCACCTTGATGGTCAGTCCGGGAGCTTTAGTGGCATTGGTTGTGAGCTTGGAATTATCTCTATTTGTTAAGTGCGCAATTAGATTGGTAACCGGCACATCGGTGGTGAAGGAAGTTTTTCTGGTGCACTGAAATCTATTGAATGAGGCATTCCTTTATCAATTTAAACGGACTGTTGCACTCTCTTTGGTCTGGAACACTTTTTTGGGCACATTAATTTATCTAATCTATTTAATACATCACGTTTGGACTCTAAGAGCTTTTTATACTTTTTTCATCATCATTTAATTTTTCACCATCATCACGGTTTTGATTAGAGTGATCCAACTGTTTGCTCTCCCTCCCCTCACAGTACCCTCCTGTGTGCTCCCCCCATGTCTCCCTTTGTCCTCCCCCCAGTGTCCCCCTGTGCAGGTGTGGCTTGAATGTGGGCGGGGACACAGGGGGCCACCTGATCTTCTATTGCCCAGGGGCCCCATAAGTTGTCAGTCTGCCCCTGGTATAGATGCACCTTTACCTTACCGCTGTAAGGTAACAGCATGTTGGTATATCTCAATGTGTTTCTTGGCAGCCTCCCAGTATGGCGTATCCGGCTCCACTGGTGTGTGTCTCTAGTCTGCAATCAGAGTCCTCCTATTGTCCCTGGTGTGTCTGCATCCAATGAACCTCACAATGGGGCATAGGGGAGTGTAAAGAGGGATGCACAATAGTGTAGTATTTCCAAATGTTTATTGACAAAACAGTAAAAGTAAAATCAAGGTACTCACAATAAGAAGTATCAAACAGGCATATAACAAATGAGCTGCGAACTCGCCCACGTCACTTCCGGGTGCCTCGTGTTCTCGCACATGTTCGTCACAGTCACATGACTTCATAAGTCCGATGAAGCAAAGTCCAATCGTGTGTACACAAAACCATTGGACGTTTGTACAAAGTATAAACACGCATGCTCAGAACCAATGCAAAAGATCAGACAACAATACAGAAGTTGACCAAAGGTGGCGCTGGAGTAATTGAACGTCCTCTTTTGAAGTGTCGTCAGTACATTGAAACGTCACTATGTTCATGTTTGTTGCCTAAAAAGTCTGATCCTGTGTATGCAATACAAACTTACGGCCAACGCCCTTTGTACAAAAGTCCACGGGAAAGTTTGTACAAAGTCCGATCGTGTGTATGAGGCTTTACATGTGAGTTTTACCACTATGTTTTTTATATGGAATAAATGTTTTAAAAACGTTGCTGTGCAATGAGGCTTTTTCTGTCATTTGCATGAGAAACATCTACCCCAAACAAGGCTAGTATATAGAAGAATGAGGCCCTCTTTATTATATCCAGTCATATGAGGAAGTATCGTTTCCGAACCACATCAGTCCACAGAAAATCCACGGGGACTGCTCCACATGCTTGTTTGACCAAACTAGAAATAGTTGGTCCATTATGAGGGGTGAGTTCGTATCGATGTGGGGGCACTGTCTTGTGAGTACATATCAAGCGCGGATTCATATCCACTTTGTAGAGCACGAGCACCTTAATTGAGATTTGGAACTTTTTATTGCTTCAAGTTTATTGATGTTTGCAACAAATCTTTTGTATGGGACTTTCTAGCGATTTTGTAAAAACACACCAGGTTTCAAATGTGATCTCTATCTAATCTTTGTGGCAGTCAGTGTAAATTATCTGCACGTGACTTTTTAGCGATTTTTCAAAGTCGCATCAGGTTCCAAATGTCTTATTTATTTAACATTCTGGGTCTCCAGCAACTGATAAAGACTCCCACACATGGTTCAGGACACACCCTGGACCTCATCTTTAAACAAAACATTGACATCAACATACTCGTCAAAATGACATTGCCATGGACAGACTACCACACCATCAAATTCAAAATCTCCTCCAACATCAACCCCGAAAAACGGAAACCTGCAACAACAACGCATTGGACCAGATTGCATAAAAAACTGTACTCTGAATCCTTCAAAACCACTTTATCTAATAAGATAACTACAATGAACTTAAGCCACTCTGCAGAGCAAACACTCAACTCCCTGAACAAGGCATTACTACAATCGGCAGACTCAGTAGCCCCAAAACGCAGGACTCTCATCAGGAAAAAAAAACTTGGGATGGTTTAATGGCTCCCTCTCTCTACTAAAGCAAGAACGCAGAAGAGCTGAAAGAACTTGGAGAAGAAATCCCACCAAGGAAAACCACTCAAACTACAAAGGAGATTTATCACAAAGCAATCTTCAAAGCTAAAAAGGATAATTTCTCATATATGATTTCAACGGCCTTAAAGCGCCCTTGGGAACTGTTTAAAATAGTCACTCAATCAATGAACCCAGTATGACTAGATCCCCCAGCAAACGAGAACCCAAGATTACTGCAACAAACTGTCTGACTTTTTCATCGACAAAATCGAAACCATCAGCAGAACAATTTTTTTGAAGAAAACAGCCAACCTCAGCCATCAAAAGCAAAAAGATGATATCTACACCAACATCCCACAACCGCCGAAGTTTTCGCTGACCCCAATTACCGCGGACACCACTAAAAACATCATCAATAAACTCCGTGACAGTACATCACCAATTGACATCATCCCCACAAAATTACTGAAAGAATGTTCCGACATCGTGGCTCCCACTATAACGCACCTCATAAACCGGTCATTCCTGGTGCCCTCAAACAAAGCATTGTCAAACCCCTGCTAAAGAAACCTAACCTCGACCCTCAGGACCCAAACAACCGTAGGCCAATTACAAGCCTTAACACCATTTCCAAGATCATGGAGAAAGCTGTAGTACAACAGTTACAACTCCACCTGGATACACACAAACTTCTTGACCCGCTGCAATCAGGCTTCCGCCCGGGCCATGGAACAGAAACAGCTCTCCTCAAGATATAGGATGACGCCCTCGAAGCAGCGAATGATGGAGGGTCATGTCTCCTGGTACTGTTAGACCTCAGCACAGCATTTGATACAGTAGACCACAATACTCTACTCTTTCACCTCACAGAAGTGGCAGGAGTCGACTGCTCAGATCTCCAATGGTTCGCATCCTTCCTAGGAAATCGTTCACAGACAGGGAAACTAGGAGAATTCTTCTCTGAATCCCGGGAAGTCGCTTGCAGAGTCCTTAAAGGATCGCCCTTGTCACCGGTCCTCTTCAACATTTACATCCGCCCACTCCTCAAAATCATCAGATTTTCAAACCTCTGCTTCCACTCGTACGCTGATGACACGCAACTTTATTTCCGTATCACCGGACAAAGAGATCACCACCAACAACTAGAAAATTGCCTCAATTTAATAGAAGACTGGATGACCACTAGGGATGAGCTTCGTGTTCGAGTCGAACATACGTTCGACTCGAACATTGGCTGTTCGTCCGTTCGGCGAAGTCCGAACATTTTGGTCCGTTCGTGCCAAATTTGTGTGGCGCTCACGGCCCACAATGCACTGCGATGGCGCAGTGTATTGCTGGCTCATGATTGGCCAAGCATGCACTGTGACCCCGCATGCTTGGCCAATCGCAGCGCCAGCAGCGAGGAGAGCCATGATTGGCCACAGGCAGGATGCCTGTGGCCAATCATAGCTCAGGCTGTGTAGTGCACGACCCACACTATATAAGGCCGCCAGCGCGGCGGCCTTGTGTAGTGTGTTGGCGTCTGAAGCAGTGGGTGTTCTGTGTACCTTCAACACAGTACACACCGATCGTTTTCGGCCGATTTTCGATCTTGCTGTTGTGTAGTGGTTATTGTCTGCGTGCCCTGACCGCAGTATACACCGCTATATTCACCTCACCTATATAGCTAGTGATCTATCTTTTATAATAGAGCTTGCAGTCAGTAGTGTTAGGAGATAGTGTGTGCTGTCTGCGTGCTCTGTACCCAGTACATACCGCTATATCCACCTACATAGCTGTTCTCTATTTGAGCCCACTTGCCATCTGCAGGAGTTATTGTAAGTTGTGTGTGCCTCCAGCACAGCACAGTATACATCTGTATATACCCCTTTATCTCTGGTGTTCTATAATAAAGGCATCTGCAGGAGTTAGTGGGTGTTCTGTGTACCTTCAACACAGTACACACCGATCGTTTTCGAACGATTTTCGATCTTGCTGTTGTGTAGTGGTTGTTGTCTGCGTGCCCTGACCGCAGTAAACACCGCTATATTCACCTCACCTATATAGCTAGTGATCTATCTTTTATAATAGAGCTTGCAGTCAGTAGTGTTAGGAGCTAGTGCGTGCTGTCTGCGTGCTCTGTACCCAGTACATACCGCTATATCCACCTACATAGCTCTTCTCTATTTGAGCCCACTTGCCATCTGCAGGAGTTATTGGAAGTTGTGTGTGCCTCCAGCACAGCACAGTATACATCTGTATATACCCCTTTATCTCTGGTGTTCTATAATAAAGGCATCTGCAGGAGTTAGTGGGTGTTCTGTGTACCTTCAACACAGTACACACCGATCGTTTTCGGACGATTTTCGATCTTGCTGTTGTGTAGTGGTTGTTGTCTGCGTGCCCTGACCACGGTATACACCGCTATATTCACCTCACCTATATAGCTAGTGATCTATCTTTTATAATAGAGCTTGCAGTCAGTAGTGTTAGGAGATAGTGCGTGCTGTCTGCGTGCTCTGTACCCAGTACATACCGCTATATCCACCTACATAGCTGTTCTCTATTTGAGCCCACTTGCCATCTGCAGGAGTTATTGGAAGTCGTGTGTGCCTCCAGCACAGCACAGTATACATCTGTATATACCCCTTTATCTCTGGTGTTCTATAATAAAGGCATCTGCAGGAGTTAGTGGGTGTTGTGTGCCTCTAGCACAATATACACTACCCAACTGCTTTTTTACCCAACTCCCTTCAGGCCATTACCATGTCTGGAAGGCCAGCAAGGAGAGGCAGACAGGCGCGAGCCGATAAAAGAGGGCAAGCAGGCTCTGTGTCTAGAGACAACAGTGCTGGTCGTGGGCGCGGTGCATTGTCATTAGCACGTGGCCATGGGACACGCTTGTCCTTCTTTTCGGCAGCTGGACATGTTGAGCCGCAACATGCCAACGACTTGGTAGAGTGGATGACCAAGCCCTCTTCATCCTCCTCATCCTCTCTCACCCAGTCTCAGGGTAGTAGCAAAGCAGCTGCCAACGCATCGTCTTCCCTCCTCTCAATGTCATCATCAGTGACTCCTTCCCTAGACTCACCACGTCCTCCTGAGGAGTCTCCTGAACTCTTTGAGCACAGTGTTGGGTACATGCTCCAGGAGGATGCCCAGTGTTTTGTGGGCTCTGATGATGACACTCAGCTAGAGGAAGGCAGTAGCGTGAGCGCAGAGAGAGGGGATGCTCAAGAAGGACAGCATTCTGGCAGTCATGTTCCACAAGCTGCAGCATATTGCCAGGTTTGCTACAGCGATGAAGAGGGAGGGGATGATGAGGGCACTGACTCCCCGTGGGTGCCTGGAAGGAGAGAGGAGGAGGAGGAGGAGGAGGAGGCACATGTCCAATGAGGCAGGATGCCCTCTGGGGGCCAGCTTAGGGGCAGCACACCGACTGAATCACACCACAGAGCTCCGCCTGTGCAGAGCGCTGCCTCTGAGCGTTATTCTAAAAGTTCTTTGGTGTGGGCCTTTTTTGAGACGAGTGCATCAGATCGCACCGCTGCTATTTGCAACATATGTCTCAAGCGTATCTCACGTGGCCAAAACATCAGCCGCTTGGGCACCACATGCTTGACCAGACATATGTTGACCTGCCATGCAGCTCGTTGGCAAGCGTACCTCAAAGACCCACACCAAAGAACAAAGCGGACCTCTCCTTGCTCCTCATCAGCTGGCATCTCCAACCCCACTAGACCTTCAGTCCTCTCTGAAACCTGCTCTGAGAGGAATGAAGGTGTAGAATTAGGTGTGTCACAGCCAAGTGCTTCCGGGAACTCTGCTAGCGGTACACCCACGTCCGATTATAGCAGACAAATGTCCCTGCCCCAGCTGCTGGACCGTCGGAAGAAGTTCACTCCCAGCCATCCACATGCCCAGCGGTTGAATGCTAGCTTGGCTAAATTGCTAGCACTTCAACTGCTGCCTTTTCAGTTGGTAGACTCGGCCCCCTTCCGTGAGTTTGTACAATGTGCGGTTCCTCAGTGGCAGGTCCCCAAACGCCACTTTTTCTCACGGAAGGCGATTCCGGCTCTCTACCGGCATGTGGAAGGCAATGTCCTTGCCTCACTGGACAGGGCGGTCAGCGGTAAGGTGCATATTACCGCTGACTCATGGTCCAGCAGGCATGGACAGGGACGTTACCTGTCTTTCACGGCCCATTGGGTCACTCTTCTGGCAGCTGGGAAGGATGCAGGACAAGGTGCAGTAGTGTTGGAGGTTGTTCCGCCACCACGCCGCCAAAATGCTACTATTGGTTGTGACACACCTCTCTCCTCCACCCCCTCCTCTTCTTCTTCCTCCATGGCCTCTTCCAGTGCTCTGTCCTCAGAACCAGCGGTGCTTCGTAGGCGTTCCAGGGGCTACGCAAGTACGCAGGCAAAACGATGCCATGCCGTGCTTGCGCTGGTTTGTTTGGGGGACAGGAGCCACACTGGGGCCGATGTTTTGTCAGCTCTGCAGGGGCAGGCCGAGAGGTGATTGACGCCACGCCAGCTTAAGCCAGGAATGGTGGTTTGTGACAATGGCACCAACCTTCTCTCCGCCCTCCGACAGGGACAACTGACCCATGTGCCCTGTGTAGCTCACGTCCTTAACCTGGTGGTGCAGCGGTTCTTGGGCAGGTACCCCGGCTTACAGGATTTCCTGAAGTAGGCCAGGAAAGTCTGTGTGCATTTCCGCCGATCATTTAATGCCTGTGCTCGGCTGGCTGAGCTCCAAAAGGAGTTGAACCTGCCCAAGAACCGCCTTATATGTGACATGCCCACCAGATGGAACTCAACATTGGCCATGCTGCAGCGGCTGCACACGCAGCAGAGGGCCATCAATGAGTACCTGTGCGACTACGGCACCAGGACAGGGTCAGGGGAGCTCGGTTTTTTCTCACCACGCCAGTGGGGCATGATCAGGGATGCATGCACTGTCCTTTTTTTTCTCCTCTTTCCCCATGTCCCTCACTCCCACACCCCCAACCTTATCCTAGTCCCGGTGGCTATTGGGGGGCTTTTGGACGGATGCGGCATGTCTCGGCATCTGTATCACAGGATTTTCTTTCCCCCTGGGTGAATGCTTTCTTTTAACTAGCATGGTCCTTCCGCCAGCTGTATTCAAATGATGAGGGGGAGGGGGTGGGTTGAGCTCTGTCGTGACTCCCCGGCAAGGATAGGAGAGGCTTTTGTTTGTTTTTACATACAGGCCTCTCCGCATGCCTCCCTTCGTCATAATGGGCGGACTGGTCCCGCCCGGGTACGAGGGATTCGCACTCCCTTGCCGGTGGCATCCTAGGACACTTCCGGACGCATACCTCACGTGCGTCCGCACTTCCTGCGGACGCACGTGACGTATTGACGTCATGCAGTTGCGACGGAAGTGACATCATTTCGGGGCCGCTTTGCGGCCTTCCGGGACATCGGGGAGGCCACATGTGGCTGACCTGATTAGGCGGCCATGCGGTATTGGGCAAATACCGGTTATTGGGTGGATGGTCTACACCTGCAGGTAATTCACAGGCTTTATAAACATACCCCTCCCCATAGGAAGTGCACATTTACTTTATGTAAAAGGACTGTTTGAACTTCCACTTGTCAGATGGTAAGCATGGCTATTTCCCCCTTTGGTTTGATCTGGATCTGTTGATTTACTGCATTCAAGTAATTTCTTGAAATCTGTAGAGCTGTATTTTGACTGACTTATCAAATTTCAGATTTGGTGATACGAATTAGTGACTGCGCCTGTTTTGGTCGCAGTCCTTTCCTCTCCCACTCGGATCACTTTTGATCAAGCCTAATAATTCAGGTAATTTGTCTTTATTCTTACCATCGATACCGTCTATTAAATTAGGCTAATATAAATAGTTTTTTTTTTTTTTTCTCACTCACATATCACTCACTCACTCACATCTCATTCACATCTTGTCTTTCACTCATTCATCTTAGTTTATGTACATGGTGGTTTTGTTTCTCATGCCACCCCCTTATTGCTTCCCCTCCCCTTTTTTAGTTGGTTATTGTTTTTTATGCTTTATATTACATTATTTTTTAATTGGTTATCGTTTTTTATGCATGTGTTGTCTGTTATTTATTTCATTCAGTTCACCATTTTGAGTTATTTATTTCCTTCCATTTTTCCGCACATCTTCACCTATTTATTTATCTCTCATGCACCACATAGTCTATTCATCATATATTCACCCTATCACCTTTTAGTATTTCACTTACCACATTATTCTGATATCTTTCAGGCAGTCATTATTAGGTTCACTTGTATACACATGATCCCCTTTTTTTTTTTTTTTTTTTATAGGCATTTGGGTTACCCAGGGTTGCATTCTCTATTTTTTATATAGATTATGGGTATGATGATGACAATTTCATGCCACATACACACCCTGTGCTCATATATTAAAAATGACATGTTCTTAATCCTTTTCATGTTGGGATTTCACTGCAGGTATGACTTGCCACATTATCCGGTTGCCCATATCTGCACCCACTCCCTATGCTTATGGGGGGTGTGGTATTCGTGTGACCTCTCGTGAGCCACGCCATTGGTTCTCTGACGCTACCTCCTTTCCCCTTGGTATCCTGGCGGTAGACATGGACCGGGTAACATTCCAGATATGTGAAGGAAATTGAGGCACCACCTTATGGGGGAACTCCATCAAAAATATCACAACTCATTTTATCTCTTTGGAAGTACATCTTTGGGTAAACTATATTAACAAATATGAGGTATTTCCAACACAAATAATACTTGATGTATTTATTTAGTGTAATTTTGTTTTATCAACAGACCACCATTTCTCTGAAGAAGACCCCCCAGGGGGTTGAAACGCGTTAGAATTATATATATTTTTACTGTTATTATAATATACAGTGTAATTTATAGTTGTGTCTGTTAATGTACGCCCATGGATATCTGTGTACTCTGTATATAAGAGTCCGCTTTTAAACTGCTCAGGTGGAGCTCATGTTTTTTACCAAATATTAAAATACTTTTCATATTATTTTGACATGCGTTAGTACTGTTTTTTGCTGCCTAAAAACCCAGTTTGTGGGGGAACTTGTTCTATTCTGCATCAGTGACACTGTACCTCTTGTCCACCTCTTGGAGCATACGCTGCGTGGAATAATGGACAGGGGCACTTGAGGCAGAACAGAGGCAGGAAGAGGAGGACTTCCTTGCCTCTCAAGGCCCCCTTTATCCAGACAGTGTTCCTGCTGTGCCACCCATCACACAGGAAGAGGATGAGGAGGAGGAGGAGGAGGATGATTGTGTCAGCATGGAGGTGGAGGCTGGCACTCAGCATCAGCAGCAGCAGCAGCAGTCTTGTAGGGATGATTTACAGTCCCAAGAAACACTTGGACTTGTATGTGGCTGGGAGGAGGTAGCTGCGGATCATGTTGTCCTTAGTGACCCAGAGGACTCCGGACCGAATGCCTCAGCTAACCTACGCTGCATGGCCTCCCTGATCCTGCAAAGCCTGCGGAAGGATCCTCGTATTCTTCGGATCAAGGAGAGGGACCATTACTGGCTGGCCACTCTCCTTGATCCACGGTACAAGGGTAAGGTTGCCGACCTAATCTTGCCATCGCAGAGGGAGCAGAGGATGAGACATCTCCGGGAGGCCTTGCAGAAAGGTCTGTGCAACGCGTTCCCAGAGACTGGGAGGTTACAAACTCCTGGTCCTGGACAACGTGTTGCTGAGGCATCAGTCAGAAGGAGCGGTGGAGAAGGTGGCCGTCTCACTGATGCTTTCAGACAATTTTTTAGTCCGCAGCCCCAAGGTATGATCGGTTCCAGCAACCATCGCCAGCGTCTGATTTACATGGTGCAGGAATACCTAGGGGCAAGGTCAGACTTGGACACCTTTCCCACCGAAAATTCTCTGGCTTACTGGGTCTTGAGGATGGATCACTGGGCAGAGCTTGCACAGTATGTAATTGAGCTACTGGCCTGTCCTGCATCCAGCGTTCTTTCGGAACGCACCTTCAGTGCTGCTGGTGGCTTTGTTACCGATCACAGGGTGCGCCTGTCCACCGAATCAGTTGATCGACTGACCTTCATCAAGATGAATCAGTCTTGGATCACCCACAGCTACCAAGCACCTGAAGCTGATGTAACCGAATAATTTTTTTTTAAATATCACATCCCTTCAAGACCCTACGGTGTGCATCTGTCACCTCGCCTCAAGGTGACCTGACACTGCCTATGCTGATGCTGAGTGACTGTCCTGTTATGTTGATTGTCTATCCTCTTCCTCCTCTGCTGATATGTTGGAAGAACATTTCTGGTTCTGGGTGATGCCATCAGCCCAATTTTTCTGCCCCTGTTTAACAGGGGCGTTTAATTACAATTTTTGATGCAATGCTTTGCAGCAGGGCTAATTCCTGCAATAAAACTAGAGTATATGGGAGAGGTTGCAGTGTGGTGGCACCAGCACCAGTGCCTAAGGCCCAATTTTTCTGCCCCTGTTTAACAGGGGCATTTAATTACAGTTTTTGATGCAATGCTTTGCAGCAGGGCTAATTCCTGCAATAAAACTAGAGTATATGGGAGAGGTTGCAGTGTGGTGGCACCAGCACCAGTACCTAAAGCCCAATTTTTCTGCCCCTGTTTAACAGGGGCGTTTAATTACAATTTTTGATGCAATGCTTTGCAGCAGGGCTAATTCCTGCAATAAAACTAGAGTATATGGGAGAGGTTGCAGTGTGGTGGCACCAGCACCAGTGCCTAAGGCCCAATTTTTCTGCCCCTGTTTAACAGGGGCGTTTAAGTACAATTTTTGATGCAATGCTTTGCAGCAGGGCTAATTCCTGCAATAAAACTAGAGTATATGGGAGAGGTTGCAGTGAGGTGGCACCAGCACCAGTGCCTAAAGCCCAATTTTTCTGCCCCTGTTTAACAGGGGCCTTTAATTACAATTTTTGATGCAATGCTTTGCAGCAGGGCTAATTCCTGCAATTAAACTAGAGTACATGGGAGAGGTTGCAGTGTCCTGGCACCAGCACCAGTGCCTAAGGCCCAATTTTTCTGCCCCTGTTTAACATGGACATGTAATTACAATTCTTGATATAATATTTCACAGGAGGGCCCGTTCCTGTGCCCACCCAGAGTAACTGTGAGGACTTATAGTGTTGTGGCACCAGCACCACAACCACCAAAGGTCAATTTTTCTACCACTGTTCAACAATGGCATGTAATTACAATTCTTGATATAATCGTTCATAGCAGGGCGCTCCAGCGCCCACCAAGAGTCACTTTGAGGGCTTACAATGTTGTGGCAAAACCAACACCTTGTTCCATCATTTCTGCAGAGCATATAGGGCAGGCCCCTACTTTCAAACATCCAACTTACAAACATCTCCTACTTGCAAACGGAAGGAGACAACAGCAAGTGAGATGAAAAAAGATGTACGACAAAACAAATTATACAGGGGTGATAACCCTTCCCTATGTTTTCCAAAAAGCTTAAAAATTGTTTTTTTGACTGGAGCTACACTTTAAAAATGTACCAGTTGAAAATTACAAACAGATTCAACTTAACACAACAAACCTACACAGTCCCTGTCTTGTTTGCACCGCCTGTATACTGCTGTTCTGAGTATATAGGGCCTGGGGGCCACACGCATTTCCTTTTTTTAATATGGGTACGGGGTTCCCCTTAATATGCGTACAAGACCCAAAGGGACTGGTAATGGGCAGGGAGGGCTACCCATGCCATTTTTCTCAATGATTTTCAACCATATTGCAGGAACCAAATATAACATTAAAACCGCAAGCAGTTTTCAATTATGTTATTTCCGTTTAATGTCATTTTGTACAGGGACTGTTCTAAACACGGGAAACACGTGGCACTTCACAGGCATACTACAGACACCCCCCAGGCACCATATTTAAAGGAATATTTCACTTTTTTTTTCACTTTAATCGTCATTAAAATCAGTGCTCCCGCCAAAACGGCCATTTTTAAAAACATTTTAGGCATTGACCCATATCCCCTGGGGCAGGAGCCAGGTCCCCAAACCCTTTTTAGGACAGTTTCTTGCATATTAGCCGTTAAAATTAGCACTTTTCATTTCGAACGTTCGAGTCCCATAGACTTCAATGGGGTTCTAAAGTTCGTACGAATTTGGGGTCCGTTCGAAAGTTCTGGTGCAAACCGAACCGGGGGGTGTTCGGATCATCCCTACTTGATAATAGAGGCTGGTAAAATGCCTTGTGTCTTGTGTCCTCAGCTAGCTCAAGTAAAGGGGCCCAGTGTAACTTGTGGGTAATGACATCCAAACAGTGCAATAGTGGTTGTAAAAAGGCAAAGTAAAGGCGTGGGCTTCCGCCCGCTCACCA
This sequence comes from Lithobates pipiens, assembly GCF_037356315.1. Classification (NCBI taxonomy): domain Eukaryota; kingdom Metazoa; phylum Chordata; class Amphibia; order Anura; family Ranidae; genus Lithobates; species Lithobates pipiens. Next base: position 29,076,509 of record NW_027507764.1, on the reverse strand, counting down.
ATATGGGTGTTACCAAGCTCTTTGGGATGAAGGAAAGACACTGAAGCAGGCTCCTGAAGATGCTGTGGTCAGGAAACGGTGCTTGGCCACACACCCCTCAGCATTAAAGCTCAACTGGATCTCTGATGTAGGTGATGTCAGTGACCTCCTGACTGTCGCCAGAGAGACCGGAGACTTCTGAAGATGGATGCGTACACGCTCCCCCACAGGAGGCTCTCCCTCACTGCCTAGGCCGCAGTACTGGCTCACATTCCTCAAACCGTCCGGGTAATTTGCTTAATGGACACTTTACCAGCATACAAAAAGGTTTCAGAAGGTCTGGGGTCTATGGGCCACCTATGTCCATATTGGGCTTTAGAGATCTTTTCTAACTTCTGTGTGGTCCGATCTCATTTATGAACCTCAATATTTACCCTCTGAGTTTCCCTCACCTTTTGGGTTATTTTTGATCTCCCTTTTTGTACTCCCCTTTCTTTTCTTTCTTCTTACTGCTCTAATTCAATTCTCTTTCTCTTTTTTTTGTTTGGGCTTTGTTCTGCATTCTAGAAACTGTGAGAACCTTGGAGTTATACATGGAAGTTACTTTGTGTCATTTAGAAGTTGATGACCTGCTAATAACTCTTCTAGAGTACGACTAGGTCAATGTAATGTCTTGATTTTGTCTAGTTTTTCATTGTTCTGATTCTTTCTTTATTATGTTTTTTTGCTATGCCTTTACCAGAGTTCTGACTATTTCATTTTTTTTTTTTTTTATCTTTATTTATGTTTTTTCCATCAATATACAAAAATAATAAGAAACACATTATTCCCGTTTACAAACATTTCTTAATACTTTCTTACTTTATACATTCTCCCTCTGAACCTTAAATACCCTTCTATCTTCCCCTTCCCCCTCTCCTACCCTTCCTTGCAGGTATCTCGAGGGGTTCCTGATTGAGTCATCTTTTTCTACCAGGTGTTGCTTATCCTTAATACTATTGTGTTATTTCCTCCACGTATCTCCATGATTTTTTTAATTTTTCCCAGGGTTCCCATTTCCCAACACCGCCCTCCTTTACTATTAATTCCTCTCCCCCTTCCTTAATGCATTCCATGTGTTGTATTTCATTTACTCGGAAGATCCAATCCTGTATTTTAGGGCTCTCCTTCTCTCGCCATTTTTTCAGGATTAAGCCTTTTGCGGTGTCAAGCAGTATGGGGATCACCGTGGATCTATATTGTTTTATTGGTTCGTCTGTCCCATGGAATAATACCATCCATGGGTCTTCTCTTACTTCTTTTTTTGTTACAACTTTTATTATGTCAATAATCCTCCTCCAATATTCTTTAATAATGGGACAGTCCCACCAAATGTGGCCCATATTCCCAATTTTCTTACATCCCCAACAGCAATCCGAGGGTTGTTCGACTCCAAACCTGCTCAGTTTATCAGGGGTGGCATACCACCTTGCTATGCATTTATAATTCGTCTCTATCCATTTATTATCCCCCACTGCACAGTGAACTAATTTAAATATTTTCTTTCTCATTTGAGTGCTACAATGTGACCCCAACTCATTTTCCCATTTTTTGATAAACGTCGGATCCTCCAGTTCGTCCCTCTCTGAGAGTATTTTATATATTTGGCCTATGTTATTTTTTGATTTTACTCTCTGACAAAGCCGTTCAAAGGGCCTTAGTTCTTCTTCACCTCGTACTGGTTGGGGAAGCTTTGCGACGAACTAACGTAACTGGAGGAACCGCCAAGCATCTATCCTCATAAATTCAGTATCCTCCCTTAGTGCTTGAAAAGTGACTAATTTACCCTTAACTAATATATCTTTTAAATGTGCATTATTTTTTATTATCCAATTCCCCCCTATTTCCTGTTTTCCAGGTAAAAAGTAATCATTTTCTTTTAGAAAAATCAAAGGTGATTTGTAACCCCATTTATTTTGTGTATGGATTCGGTCCCAGGTTTTAAGTGCATATCGTGTTATTTCATGTGTGTTAGGGCCTATTGTCCTATGTTGTGGAGCGTTCCATATTATTCTCCCTAATTGTGCTTGACACATTACATTCTCTAGACTAACCCATCTCTTGTCATTTACGTCTTTCGCCCACTCCACCACCCGTGAGAGAACCACTGCATTATGATATCTTTTCAAGTCCGGAACCGCCAACCCCCCTTGTTTTTTCCCCCTCCTTAACACCGCAAACGCAATTCTCGGCTTTTTATATTGCCATATATATTTAGAGATTAATTTTCTTAATGTTTCAAAGAAGGCCAAAGGGAGTGAAATGGGCAACATTTGAAACTTATATATGATCTTCGGGACCAAAATCATTTTAACCACATTTATCCGTCCAAACCACGAGAGAGGGCCGATTGAGATTTTTTTTATTTCTCTCTTTATATCATCTAATAATGGAATGTAATTATTCATATATATTTTCCTAATAGTATCTGAGAGGAGAATTCCCAAGTATTTAATCTCCTTACGCCAGGGGAAGTGAAATTCTGCTCGGAGTCTCGCCTCTTCCTGGTTGCTGATATTAATGTTTAACGCCTCGGACTTGCCAAGGTTTATCTTCAAATTTGAGATTTTACCAAATTTTTCCAGTGTCCTTAGCAAGTTCGGAAGCGTTATCCTAGGGTTAGTGATTTCTAACTTCTTAAAAGTTTCTAACATGAGTCCCCAGTCTACCCTGTCGAAAGCTTTTTTGGCATCCATTGACAGGAATAGATCTGGGGACCCATTGTTTTTTAGGGCCTGGAGAAGGAGCAATGCCCTCACCCCATTATCCCTACCTTCTCTCTCGGGTATGAATTCGACTTGGTCCGGATGTACCAGTTCTGTCATTTTTTCCTTTAGTCTAGATGCCAAAACTTTGGCGTATAGCTTTATGTCTGTATTCAATAAGGCTATCGGCAAAATGGTCTTTGCCCTCCTTCGGGATCAACGTTATTGCAGCTCACAGGGCTTCTCCTCCCATTTCGTATTTTGTACCTAATCCATTTATATATTTACAAAATTGAGGGACCAAGGTTTCCTTATATTTTTTATAGTGAGAGATCGTAAACCCGTCAGGGCCCGGACTTTTCCTGGACTTTTCCCTAATGCCGTTTCTTTTAGTGCATTATGGATTTCCTCTTCTGTAATGGGTCTATCCAAATTCTGCCTATCGCAATCTAGTAATCGCGGTAGTTTAGCTTTATACAAAAATGTTTTCCTTTTTCCCTTTACCTTGTTCCCCTTTCTGACCTACATTGTACAGGGCTTCATAATATTGCTTAAATACTTCCGTAATTTCCCTAGTTGTGTGGACAGTCTTCCCCTTCTTATCCTGAATTTTTTCAATAAAATTAATCTCTCTCTTTTCTTTCACCTGTCTCGCTAAATATTTACCTATTTTATTTTCCCCATAGTATCTCTCTCTAGTTCTTCCCTCTAGTACCCTTCTTGCTTCCCGATCATACATATCTTTAAGTTCCTCTCTCTTGTTAATCAATTGATGAAAGAGTTCCTGTTGTTGGCCCTTTTGTTTTTTATGTTCCTGCTCCAGTCTATGGACCTCCCTCATCAATTTCTCCCTTTTCTCTATTCTTTCCTTTTTTTTTCCTGCCCCAATGGAGATGAGGATACCTCTAACAAAGGCTTTATGTCCCTCCCATAAGGAGGCACCTGTCGCCTCACCAGTGTCATTCATCGAGAAATAAAATTCTATTTCTTTCTGTATTATTTCTGCGGTTTTATTATCTTGTAAAAGGTTCTCATTTAGCCACCAGGTAAATGGATGTCTATGTATTCCAGGTATCCTCATCTTCATTGTCACCGGGGAGTGATCTGACAAGGATACTATTCCTATTCCTGTTTCCAACACGGTCTCCAACAGTCTATGGTCAACCATTATGTAATCCAACCTCGAGTGCGTCCCATGCACCGGGGAGAAAAAAGTGTAATCTTTTATCTTTCCGTGTTGTATCCTCCAGGCATCTGTCAATTGAGTTCGTCTTAATCGGAGTTTGATTGTTTTCAAGCTCTTCCCACTCGTCCCCTTTGCACAAGACGTACTATCAAGAGGTGGATCCATACAAAAATTAAGATCACCGGCCAATATTACATCCCCTGTTTTGAAGTCTGCTAGTCTCCTCAGGATTTGTTTCAAATATCTTACAGGATTTTTATTTGGACTGTATATATTAGCTAGAGTAAAAGTCTTATCCCCAAGTTTTCCTTTCAGGAACAAGTATCTGCCCTCTGGATCGGTCAACCTATAGATCACCTTGAACTTTATACATTTCTCAAACCCGATCGCCACTCCTTTGGCCCTCCTTATTGGTGAGTCCCCGTAAAACCAATTCGGGAAGTTATCAGAATACAGTTTAACGTTTGTGTCTTGAGTTAAGTGGGTCTCTTGCAGAAACACCACTTCCGCTTTATATTGCTGTAATTCCTTTAAGAGTTTATATCTCTTATCGGGGGAGTTAAGACCCTTTACATTGTATGACACAAACTTTATCTCTGTCATCTGATACTACCCGAGGAAATGCTTAATCTACACCTTTTAATCTTACAACTCATTAGAACCCCCTTTTCCTTTCTTTTTTTTCCCGTCCCCCTTCCCCTCCCCTGCAAGGAATATCTTTTCCCCCTTTTCCCTCCTACCTCCCCCCTCCCCTCCCCCCATCCCTCTCCATTCCTCCGGCCCATTCCTGGCCTTTGCTTTGCATGGTGAGATCAACTCCTTCTGCAAGCACTATCTTCCAGGGTATGATCCTGACTGCAGCGCCCCCCTTCTGTACTCCCACTCCCCTTCACCCCTGGGGAGAAGGGGTCACCCTCTACAGACTAGGAGTAATGGGTCCCACCTAGTCCCTCCATCAATCCGTCCCCCCACCCCCCTCCGCCCTTCACCCCCCCCCCCCCCCCGTCAGTAGAAAAAAAAAAAAAAAAGGAACAGGAGATGAGCCTAGTGCTCTCCCCCCGTCACCTATCATCCATTACATTTCACATGGATCTAGAGGGATCTTGGGGGTTGGTATTCCTAATTTATTGCAAATATCTTCCAGTTCATCTAAGAACTTTAGCCTAATAGTTCTTCCCGCCTTCTGAACCAAAAGGGCTGCCGGGAACCCCCAGCTATATCTTATATTTGCTCGTCTCATTTGTTCCAATAGAGGTTTTAATCTTCTTCTCCGTGCCAAAGTTCCCGAAGACAGATCTGTAAAAACCTGTAATGTTACCCCTTCATATTGAACGGGTGATAGTCCTCTGAGTTTACTCTAGATCTTGGTTTTATCTGACTATTTCATTTATTGGTGCTTTGTACCTTGAAATTATTTTCAATAAAAATTATTGAGAGTAAATATGTGTTTGGGTTTCAGTTATCAAAAGGGATTTCATAAATCTGGAATAAGAGCAACTAAATGAATACGGCACATGGGGGACCTCAGCTATAATGAAAAATTAACTGAAATTAATTTAGTAGAGATGATTAAGGTAGGATAAGATCTCAAAAAATGTAGAAACATTTCAAAAACAGTTCCATATGGAAATTTCAGTAGAATCTTGTACACTTGTGTTTAACTAGAAGAAAGAAAGTCCTCTACATATGGAGATGATTCACTCTTAGCCCTTGTACACACGGTCGGAGATTCCAACAACCAAATCTGTTGGATTTTGTCTGTCGGATCTTGTCCGAAACTGTTGCATACACACGGTCGGACAAAGTTGTCAAAAATCCGATCTTTCAGAACGTGATGATGTAATTTTGTTACGATGGGACTACGTTCAGGCTAGTTGCCAATACTTTTGATGTAGGAATTTGATCTGAGCATGCGTGGCACTTTGTCCGATCGGAATTCTCTACACATGATCGAGTATGTCCTATCGGACCAGTTTGTCGGAAAATATTTCCAGCAAGTTTGAAAATTTGGTCTGACGGATATTCCGACGGAAACAGTCCGATGCATACCACACACAGTCGGATTATCCGACAACACGGTCCGATAGGACACATTCCGACGGATTCTCCGACCGTGTGTACAAGGGCTAAGAGCTCTGAAAATGTAGAGAACATTTATGTTCACATTGCTCAATTTATATTTATGAAATTATATGACCTCATCAAGAGCTCTTCATGTGATCAAAGAACTGAAGAAAAGCATTGACTGTGGCAGGTAAAAATATTCATTTCTAGACCCATCTTGTATCTCCAGAACTTTCACGTTGAAAATACTGAGAGCACATTTACACTGTTGGAGTTTTTATTTTTCCTATGCACTAACCCTTATTAAAGCTTGAGGGTTTGTGCAGTAAAAGTACATATCAGAGGTCTTCTATGGGATTTTATTTTTCTTATTTTTCTTAAAGTAGAGGATGCCACAGGCATTTGGCTGATATTGCTCAATTTAACTACTGGAAACAAATGTACACTCTACAGTGAATCCGGAAAATATTCACAGCGCTTTACATTTTCCAGATTTTGTTATCTTACAGCCTTATTCCAAAATTGATTAATCCAAAGACACGCAGGTCGGTTAATTGGCTTTTGTCCAAAATTGGCCCTAGTATTGGAATGGGGAAATTAGATTGTGGGCTCCTTGAGGGCAGGGGCCAATGTGAGTGTGCAATGTACAGGGATAGGGACAATTGTAGACACTCACTCAGGTTGAACTGGATGGACTGCTGTCTTTATTCAACCTTACTAACTATGTTACTATGTAAATTCATTCATTTTATCAAAATTCTACAAAGAATACCCCACAATGACAGTGCAAAAGAAATTTGTTTGAAATCTTTGCAAATTTATAAAAAAAAAAAAAATCTGAAAAATTCCATGTACATAAGTATTCACACCCTTTGCCATGACACTCAAAATTTTGCTCAGGTGCACCCTGTTTCCATTGATCATCCTTGAGATGTTTCTACAACTTGATTGGAGTCCACTTGTGGTAAATTTAGTTGAATTAACATGATTTGGAAAGGCACACACCTGTCTATATAAGGTCCCACAGTTAACAGAGCATGTCAGAGCACAAACCAAGCCATGAAGTCCAAGCCCCTGTACACACGGTCGGAGATTCTGCCAACCAAATCCGTCGGATTTTGTCCGTCAGATTTAGTCTGACGGATTGTGTCCGAAACTGTTGCATACACACGGTCGGACTAAGTTGTCGAAAAATCCGATCTTTCAGAACGTGATGACGTAATTTCATTACGATGGGACTACATTCAGGCTAGTAGCCAATAGCTTTGATGTAGGAATTTGATCTGAGCATGCGTGGCAATTGGTCCAATCAAAATTCTCTACACATTATCGGATTACGTCCGACCGGCCCAGTTGGTCGGGAAAATTGGGTCCAACGGAGATTCGGATGGAATCAGTCCGATGCATACCACACACAGTCGGATTATCTGATGACACGGTCCGATAAGACGCATTCCGACGGATTCTCCGACCGTGTGTACGCGGCACAAGAATTGTCTGTAGATCCCCGAGACAAGATTGTACTGAGGCACAGATCTGAGGAAGGGTACATAAACATTTCTGCAGCATTGAAGGTCCCAATGGGCACAGTGGCCACATCATTTGTAAATGGAAGAAGTTTGGAACCACCAAGACTCTTTCTAGAGCGGGCTGCCCGGCCAAACTAAGTGATCAGGAGAGAAGCGCCTTAATCAGAGAGGTGATCAAGAACACAATGGTCACTCTGAAGGAGCTCCAGAGTTTCTCTGTGGAGAGAGGAGAACCTTCCAGAAGAACAGACGGAAGCCACTCCTCATAAAAAGGCACACGACAGCCTGCCTGGCGAGAAAAAGGCACCTGAAGGACTCTTAGGCCGCGTACACACGGGCGGATTGTCTGGCCAACTAAGTCCGTCAGACAATCCGACAGACAGTCCGTCCAACTTTTGAATGAACGGACTTGACCACACACGATGAACAGACAGTCCGCTGAAAGCTTGCACGATGACGTGTACAGCACGTACGACGGGACTAGAAATTCGACGTCCAATACACTGCAATGCAACCTTCGGCCGTGTAAATCCTTTCTGAGCATGCGCCATACTTAGTCCGTCCAACTTGCCTACTCACGAGAGGACTGTCCGCTGAAACCAAGTTTGGACGGACTGTATTATGGAAATTCCGAAAGACTTAGTCCGCCAGACTGTCCGCTGAAAAAGTCAGCTGAAGCCCACACACGAGCGGACTGTCCGCTGAAACACGTTTCAGCGGACTAAGTTGGACGGACAATCCTCTCGTGTGTACGCGGCCTTAGACCATGAGAAACAAAATTCTCTGGTTTGATGAAACAAAGATTGAACCTTCTGGTCTGAATGCCAAGTGTCATTTCTAGAGGAAACCAGACACCACTCATCACCTGGCCAATACCATCCCTAAAGTGAAGAATGATGTTGGAAGTATCATGCTATGGGGGAGTTTTTCAATGGCAGGAACTGGGAGACTACTCAGGATTGAGGGAAACATGAATGCAGCAATGTACCGAGACATCCTTGATGAAAGCGTGCTGCAGAGCACTCTGGACCTCAGACTGCGGTGAAGGTTCATCTTCCAGCAGGACAATGACCCTAAGCACACAGCCAAGATAACAAAGGAGTGGCTATGGGACAACTCTGTTAATATCCTTGAGTGGCCAAGCCAGAGCCCAGACTTGAACCCCATTGAACATCTCTGGAGAGATATGAAAATTGCTGTGCACCGACACTCCCCATCCAATCTGATGGAGCTTGAGAGGTCCTGCAAAGAAGAATGGGAGCAACTGCCCAAAAATAGGTGTGCCAAGCTTTTAGCATCATATTCAAAAAGGCTTGAGGCTGTAAATGGTACCAAAGGTGCTTCAACAAAGTATTGAGCAAAGGCTTTCTTTTCTTTTTTTTTATCTGTAATACATTTTCAAAGATTTCAAACAAACTTCCTTCATGTTGTCATTATGGGGTATTGTTTTTAGAATTTTGAGGAAAATTATGAATTTAATCTATTTTGTATTAAGGCTGTAACATAACAAAATGTGGAAAAAATGAAACACGATGCATACTTTCCGGATGTACTGTATGGCCAAAAGTTTGTTGAAAGCTGACCATCACACCTATATAAGCTTGTGGGACCTCCCAAACCAGAAGTTGCTCACTGTCCTGCCTTGTGGCTAGCTTCCAATCTCCTGAGAAGGCTTTTTATGACATATTGGAATGTTTGTGGGAACTTCTGAGCCCATTTAGCCAAAAGAGCATTTGTGAAGTCAGGTAGTGATGTTGGATGTTGCCTTGCCATTGGCTTTCCAATGTATTCTAAAGATGTCCAATGAGGTTGAAGTCGGGGCTCTGTGCAGGCAATTTGAGCTGTGCCACACCAAACTGGCCAAGGTCATGCGTACTCCTAGCATACAATATCTCACAAAAGTGAGTACACCCCTCATATTTTTGTAAATATATTATTATACCTTTTCATGTGATAATACTGAAGAAATTACACTTGTCTACAATTTAAAGTAGTGAGTGTACAGCTTGTATAATAGTGTACATTTGCTGTCCCCTCAAAATAACTCAACACACAGCCATTAATGTCTTAACCACTGGCAACAAAATGGGATTTTTATATACAGCTTACCTGTAAAATCCTTTTCTTGAGAGTACATCACGGGACACAGGAGCTTCATTACATAGTGGGTTATATAGGCACCTCTGGTGATTGGACACTGGTTAACCCCAATTAAGGAGAATTCCTCCCCTATATAACCCCTCCCATATGGGAGGCACCTCAGTTTTGTAGCAAAGCAGTAAGAAATCACGTAAAACCCAAGAGGGGCGGGAGCCCTGTGTCCCGTGATGTACTCTCAAGAAAAGCATTTTACAGGTAAGCTGTATATAAAAATCCAATTTTCTTGATCATACATCATGGGACACAGGAGCCTCATTACATAGTGGGATGTTCCAAAGCAATGCTCAGATTGAGGGGAGGGAGACACAGATCATAATTATAGACCGACATGGACCGGAGGACCTAAACTGCAGCCTGCAGTACACTGCGCCCAAAGGCGATATCCTCTTGCCATCTGACATCCACCTGATAGAATCTGTTGAATGTGTGGACTGATGACCAAGTTGCAGCCTTACAGATCTGAGCCAGGGAGGCCTGGTGATGCACTGCCCAAGAAGCACTTACAGCCCTAGTAGAGTGCGCTTTCACTCAAAAAGGAGGGATTTTCCCTTTGACACAATAGGCTTGAGAAATAACCTGTCTAATCCACCTTGAGAGAGTGGATTTTGACGCCGCCTGGCCCTTCCTAGGACCTTGCGGGAAAAAAAACAAGCAATTAGTTTTCCTTATCTGAGCAGTTGCTTGAAGCTAACCACATCCAAAGTGTGCAAAGATTCTTCTTCTGCGGACTGTGGGTCCGGAAAAAAGGATGGTAGGATTACGTCTTGATTCAAATGGAATCCCGAAACCACCTTAGGTAGAAAGGACCTGTTGGGACGCATGACCACCCGGTCCCTATGAATAATTAGATACGGCTCCTTGCTGGAAAGAGCTGCTAGCTCTGATACTCTTCTAGCCGTGGATATGGCTATCAAGAAAACCAATTTTTTAGTCAGGAGAACTAATGAAGCCAGATGCAAAGGTTCAAATGGTTGCCCATGCAAAACCGAGAGAACCAAATTCAGATCCCATGGGCATACCGGAGGTTTGACTGGCGGGCTTATCCGCATGGCCCCCTGGATGAAAGCCCGCACCAGGGAATGCGATGCAAGTGACTTCTGAAAAAACACTGACAGGGCCAAAATCTGCACCTTGATAGTGCTTATGGCCAAATTCATTTCTAGGCCTGACTGGAGAAAGGTCAAGATCCTGCTAATGACATACTTTCTAGGATGCCATTTCCTGAGTTCACACCAGGAAACATATGCCCTCCAGATTTTGTAATAAATAAGCCTGGAGGCCGGCTTTCTGGCATTGACCAGAGTAGAAAGGACTGACCCCGAAAGGCCATGGGCTCTCAGAATGTGGGTCTCAGCAGCCAAACCGTCAAATTCAGACTGTGTAAAGCAGGATGGTAAATTGGACCCTGTGAGAGCAGATCTGGCCGGAGAGGGAGGATCCATGACCTACATACTGCCAACTTCATGATCTCTGTGTACCACGGTCACCTGGGCCACGCCGGGGCCACCAAAAGGACCGATTTTGTCTCCCTCTTGACTCTTCCCAGGAACCGCGACAGAAGCGGGCTCGGGGGGAAGGCATAGATCAGATTGTACTGATCCCAGGGAACTGTCAGAGCATCTGACCCCTGAGCGAGTGTATCTCTTGTCCTTGACACAAAATTGTCCAGTTTCCTGTTGAACCTGGATGCAAACAGATCTACGTCTGGAGTACCCCACCTGTGACATATGTTCCGAAACACGTCAGGGTGCAGAGCTCATTCTCCTGGGCACAACTGCTGGCGGCTCAGAAAATTCGCCTGCCAATTTTCCACTCCTGGAATGAAGACTGCAGAAAGACATGGAACATGCTTTTCTGCCCAGACAAGTATGCGATTCACCTCTTTTTGCACAACCAGACTCCTGGTACCGCCCTGGTGATTGATATAAGCCACTGCTGTGGCATTGTCGGACTGAACCCGAACAGGGAGACCTCGTAGTCTGTAAGACCACTTTATGAGAGCCATATAAACTGCCCAGATCTCCAAGATATTTATGGGCAATAGCTTCTCGATCGCAGACCATTTCCCCTGCGAGCACGTCTCCTCCAACACTGCTCCCCAGCCTGTCAGGCTGGCATCTGTCGTGATAATCTTCCATGGAAGAGGAAGAAAAGTTTTGCCCTTCAGCAAATTCTTGGTTTGTAACCACCAGACGAGACTCTTGCATGTCCCTGGGGATAGACGCATAGGAAGATTCAAGGATTGGGGCTTCCTGTTCCAAGCCGCAAGGATGCATCTTTGCAGAGGCCTTGAGTGGAACTGGGCGAATGGGATGGCCTCGAAGTAGGTGACCATTTTCCCTAACAGTCTCATGCACAATCGAATGGGGGAAGATCTCCTGCCCAGAATTAGGCACACCAGATCCCCAATGGCCAAGGCTTTTGGGTTTGGAAGAAACACCTTGCCCTGAGCGGTGTCGATGACCATACCCAGGTATTCCAACCTGGTGGCAGGCTGTAGGGATGACTTTTCTAGGTTTATAATCCAACCTAGGCGTTTCAAGTGTTCTAGCGTTCTGGTAACGCTGTGGTTCAGGAACGCTACTGTTTTCTCCATGAGAAGCAAATCGTCTAGATAAGCCATGGCGGCTATACCCTGAGCTCTTAGGTTTGCCAAGCGAGGGTCCAGAATCTTTGTGAAGACTCGAGGGGCCGTAGCAAGCCCGAACGGCAAGGCCACAAATTGAAAATGGTGCCGCTCTACCGCGAACCTTAGAAATTTTTGGTGTGCGGGAAAAACTGGCACATGGAGATATGCATGGAGATATGCATCCTTGATGTCTATTGATGCCATAAACTCTACCCCTTGCAGGGGGGAGACCACAGTGCGGATTGACTGCATTCGGAAGGACCAGATGCGTAAAAACCGGTTCAGATCCTTCAGATCTAGGATAGGTCTGACACTTCCATTTGGCTTCGGAACGGTGAAGATATTTGAGTAAAACCCTGAACCCTGTTCTTTTGGGTCCAATTCTACTATCACCCCCTGGGATAGTAAGTGATCTAAGGCCAGAAATAGCGGTTTCTGCTTTACTGGATCCCTGGGGATCCTTGACCCTAGAAAGCGAGAAGGTGGAATTTCCTGAAACTCTAGCCCGTAGCCCAGAGATACCGAAGAGATCACCCACTTGTCCCGGATCTCTTTCCGCCAGGCTCCTGCAAACTGCAGGAGCCTTCCCCCCACTCGGCCAAGTGGGGCGCCCCTTCACAAAGCTTTTGGGCTCTGCTTGGCAGGCTTATGCCCCCAAGTCTTCTTCTGCCCCTGGGCCCGGCCCTGAGCCTTTCCTGTAGAGGAGGGTTGAGAAGGCCGTCGCCGCTGCTTAGAGCTTGATGCTCTAGGAGAGAGCACGCCTAAATGAAGGACATTTCCTCCTTTTGACTGGAAGGAGAGTAGATTTACCCCCTGAAATTTTTTGGACTAATTTGTCTAATTCTTCTCCAAACAAACATTCCCCTTTAAACGGGAACCCAATCAAATGCTTCTTGCATGGCAGCTCAGCTGCCCAATTCTTTAGCCATAGGGCCCTTCGCATGTGTACCAACAGGAGAGACAAACGTGATGCTTGTTGGACAGAATCCAAAATCGCATCAATCATGAAACACAGAATATGTGGTATTTCTGCATAATTCTCTACTTCCTCACTGGGAAGGAGCCCAAGCATCTGCTTAACCTGTTCCTTGAGGAACTGGCACAACCCCACGGCTGCAACTGTAGGTTGCACTACAGCGCCAGTCATGGAAAAGGAGGCTTTAAATAAGGTTTCCAGCTTCTTATCAGTTGGATCTTTAAATACCTGAGCATTATCCAAGAGACAAGTCAGGTTTTTATTCACGCAAGAAACAGCTGCATCAACAGATGGGACCCCCCACTTCTTGGTGAAAGTTTCCTCCAGAGGATAATGCATAGAAAACCTCATAGGAGGAGAAAACAGTTTATCGGGATGTCCCCAATCCTCATACAACAAATGTATCCATTAAGGGATGAATTGGGAAGGAATAGGCAGTCTGTGGGGCTTTCCTGACTCCCAGGGAAGAAACAGAGGACGTAGCGACTTCAGCAGCGGGCATTCTGAATGTGGTACGCACCAACTCAGTATAATACTGCACCTGTTTTCTGAGCTCCTGGGAGGAGGGGACTCTCTCCTCTTCCTCTGATTCCTCCGACTGCTCAAGATCCCTGTCCTAAGACAGGGATCTCTCCTCATTGTCAGAAGAATCATCTGAGAGAGGAAACTCAGCAGAGGGAGGGGATCTACCCCTTTTCCTACTATCTTTCAGGGAAGCAGAAATAAAATTCATTATTCTCCCTTCAAAACCCTCCAATGTAGCCCTAAGGGAGTCCTCAGTGACATATACCGGGGCTGACACATTAGGAGAGGCTGCAAAACCTGACAGGGGCACTGACTCATCCTGAGAGGCTGGCTCCAGTCTTGCAGGGGGGATGGTAACTTACAGGCACTTTTAGAACCCCTGGACCTAGGCGGTGATTTACCAGTGCTCTTGTTACTTTCCCCTGGGACCCTCTTACGAGGAGACATAGTCCTAAGCTACAAAGCAGAGGTACTAGTACAAAGTGCAATCACTGTTGTGCTTAAAGTCTCACAATAAACATATATGCTTAAACTGCACAACCTGATGCTGAGTAGGTGTCTAAGGTTTGCCTGGATCCAATCCCCTGGGATGCTTACTGCCCACAGCTCCTGTGTCTCTCACTTACAGTCCCCTGATGCTCTGGGCTTTTTAAATCTGCCGCCTGGCGCCTGCGCAGTACAGCGCCGTGCACACTGACGTGCACGGCTCACAACCACACCCCCCTCCTCCATTAGGCTGGGAGCACGCCCGGCGCGCATGCATGAGGACCACGGAATCCAGGGGGGAAAGGGAAACTCCATCGGAGCTGCGTGGGACCCCCAGACTACGTGGGACCCCTGTATTACCTCTATTGTGGCAGGGACTGCAGTGGAGACGTGAGACAGCTGGAGAACCAGGCTTCACTGAGCGTGTGTACCGAAAAGGCATGTAAGTATGCATCAGGCTGCTCTTACTCCCTCTAGTGGTGGAAACCAGGTAAGACATACAACTACTCAAAATGAAGAAATCCATCATATTATTATATATATAGGATTAACTTCCCTTACCTGTCCTCGCTGCAGGAATTGCTGAAACAGACAAATTCCAGCCTTCACCCATCACGGCGGGCAGTGTTAGCCAACCTTCAGGTTTATCTGGGACTCTTTCTCAGAAGAGCCTCCTACCTGGACCATGTAAAAGACTCTGCCAGAAACTTTTGTGCGCTCTGTGTAAACAGTACACCAAGTCTGGTTTTCCCAGAGCCCAGTCTTCCAATAGGAGAGGACTTACAGGCCAAACCTTGTTTCTTCGGCTGACGAGGCCTGGGTACCATATCATCTTGGGAGTCAAATATCGGCCCGAGATATGGATCCGGTTTGTTGCAGCCCTTAGGCCCCCGCAGGGACCTGCACAGAGCTTTCTTCATAGCACATGTTTTACGTGACCAACCACCATAGACACTGGCGAAAAAACTGAGGTGCCTCCCATATGGGAGGGGTTATATAGGGGAGGAATTCTCTTTAATTGGGGTTAACCAGTGTCCAATCACCAGAGGTGCCTATATAACCCACTATGTAATGAAGCTCCTGTGTCCTGTGATGTATGATCAAGAAAAGTGAGTACACTCCTAAGTAAAAATGTCCAAATTGGGCCTGAAGCGTCAATATTTTGTGTGGCCACCATTATTTTCCAACACTTTCTTAGCCCTCTTGGGCATGGAGTTCACCAGAGCTTCACAGGTTGTCAATGGAATCCTCTTCCCCTCCTCCATGACCACATCACAGAGCTGGTGGATGTTAGAGACCTTGCGCTCCTCCTCCTTCCATTTGAGGATACTCCACAGATCCTTAATAGAGTTTAGGTCTGGAGACATGCTTGGCCAGTCCATCAACTTTAACCTCAGCTTCTTTAGCAAGGCAGTGGTCATCTTGGAGGTGCGTTTGAGGTCATTATCATTTTAGAATACTGCCCTGCAGCCCAGTCTTCAAAGGGAGGGGATCATGCTCGGCTTCAGTATGTCACGGTACATGTTGGCATTCTTTTTTTATTTTAATTTAAATAATCTTTATTTTTTTCCTCTGTTACAAAAAAAACTGCTTTAAAACAGTTAATGACACTTTACATATACCTTACCCCTCTCCCACCCCACCACCACCGTCCAATCCATTATTTAAACATTTTTATCTAATATCTCTCTGCCTAGAGAAGGCTAAATCAGGAATACAAGCCAAAGAAGGGATTAAAGGGGGGGGGGGGGGGTCAAGGTAGATGGAAAGAGGATCTTCTTCCAACTCGCTCCCTTCCTCACAAGGGGCAACCCATCTCGTCCAATCAGGGTTTCCACATTTTCACAAACTTCCTATAATTGCCACGTCTAGTCAACGCCACCTTCTCCCTCCAAGCTGTTTACTGTCTTAACCCATATTTCAACTGACGGGGGGGCTCTGAGCCTACTGGTTTTGTGCAATCAGTTTTCTCGCCTGGAATAAACATCTCAACACCACATCTATAGTACCCGTGGGTACTCTATCTTCCTCCATGCATCCTGACTTCTGGTATTAGTGTGGTCCCGAAAGTATCATTTATTCTATCCACTATCCCTCCCCAATATCGGAACAGCTTCGGGCATCTCCACATCATATCAATAAGATCTCCTGACACCTCAGGCACTTGTCGTCTTGTCTCCAACCAAACCTAAACAATTTCCTAGGCGTGTAATAGACTCTGTGTACTAGGAATAGGTGGGATATTTTCTGTGAGGGGGAGACCGACACCAGTGGTCCCCATTTCAATATCTTACACCCCACTGTTCCATGGTTATTTTCCCCCACATATCTCTCCTAGCCTGCCCTACTTTTAGCAAGTCCTGCCTCACTTATAATTCTACCCCCCAGCTGGTCATATAACTCAGATATCAGCCCTTTGGATAAACCTGGTTTAATTATATTTTGAAGCATGGGGATCTTACTCCATTCTATTTCTTGTGTCCTAAACTGTACCTGTTAGCATGCCTGATCTGTAAATATTTATAAAATTAATTACTTGATATATTAAATTCTATCCTTAAGTCTATAAATGATTTTAAATTACTGCCCTCGTATAGTTGAATTAATCAATGAATGCCCTGGGCCTCTCTAAACCCTGTACCTCCTGTAGATGTTTGTTGTTCCATAGGAGGGGTGTATTCAGTTAATCCTTTACACCCCATTAATGCTTTGATTACCTGCCATACTTTGCTAATCAGCTTTATTGTTGGGCATCTATGGGGAAATTAATCTGCCTCTAATGTCTCCACTAGCGTACTATGTGGGGTCCCCATTAGCATCATTCTGTCGCTGGAGTTCCCTCCACCTGGCATGCTGCACCCCACTAAATTTTGTAATTGGGATTGGGGCTTGGCCGTTTTTCCAAATTAATTCCCTAAAAAGAGATTCTATTTTTTTAAACCACTTTTGACCTATCCAAACCGGGGAGTTATGTAGCATATATAATAGCTGTGGTAACCAAATCATTTTTATTAACTTACAATACCCTGCTACTGGCAGGGGGAGCCGACCCCAAATATCGCTTTTCCGCTTGAATTTAGTCAATAATGGAACAAAATTGTTATTAATGTATTGATTTGTATCCCTAGTTATCCAAATGCCCAGATATTTGAACCTCACCCCGACTTTTAGCTGGGGAGTTCCGGTTGGTATCTGATCCCCAAGTGGCTCAACCAGCATTAAAGCTGACTTCTCCCATTAATAACCAGAGCTGAAAACCGTCCGAGCTTCCCAACCATATGTATCACCGCATTCAAGGATGTTTCAACTACCTTGTCTATCTTGTCCTCCCCAGCGCTATCTTGTCCTCCCCAGCCCTCCTCTGGAATCCCTGTATGTCTGACATTGATCTAGTCTTTATTGCTAATGGCTCCATCGTGAGGGCAAACAATAAAGGTGACAAGGGACATCCTTGTCTTGTCCCCCACTCCAGCTGAAACATCTCCGAATATTCGTTGTTCATTTTTATTTTTGCTCTGGGTTCATTATAAAGAGTTTTTACCCATCCAATAAAGGAGGATCCAATCCCAGATTTCTCTAGGACACACCATAGGCAATCCCGCTCCAAGCTATCAAAAGCCTTGGTCGCGTCCAAGGACACTGTAGCTCTAGAGCCCTCGCTTTCTATTGGAATCTGCATGTTTAAATACACTCTTCTAATGTTGATGCTAGTTGACCTATTAGGGATAAATCCTGATTGATCTGGGTGTATATGTTTTTGAATGCAGCTATATAATCTGGTTGCTAAAACTTTGGCCAATATTTTGACGTCGGAGCCTAATAATGATATAGGACAATAAGAGGTAGTAGTACTATTATTGTAGCTTCTGACATTGATGAAGGTAGCCTCCCCTCTACTACCACCCACTCCAATGTCTTCAGCAATTCTGGGAGTAGTACCCCTTCACATTGTCTATAGATTTCTATTGGGAGTCCATCCGGGCCAGGTGACTTTTGACTGGCCATCTCTGCTACCGCCTGCTGCAATTCCTCCAGGGTCACTGGGACATCCATATTGGCTCTATCCCTCTCTGAGAGGTTTGAGAGGTCTGGCATATGTATTCCCTTGCCACTCCCTTATGCAAGATTTTACCCCTGTATCCATCGTCAGCACCAGCGGAGAATGGTCAGGCAAGCAAGGCAGTGGTCATCTTGGAAGTGTGTTTAGGTCGTCATCATGTTGGAATACTGTCCTGCAGCCCCGTTTCAGAAGCGAGAGGATCATGCTCTGTATGTCACAGTACGTTAGCATTTATGATTAGTGATGGACGAACTTCCGACGGGACGTTTCGCGAACGCGGACCACGAACGCAGCCGATAGTTCGCGAACTGGAACGTTCGCGGCGGGCCCCATTGACTTCAATGGGAGGCGAACTTCGTAAACCTACAGGTCAAATTTGCAGCCACAAAATAATTAATAGCTGTGCAAACATAGTCCCACCACATGGCCAATGACATAACACATGTATGAGGTGAATCTGGGATCAAAAACTACAAGCATTCTTTTTTTATATGGGAAATTGTTGTGACAATTCAGGACTGTGGAGCGCATGAAGGCAATGGAGGAGAGGGAAGGTCAGGGTAGGCAAAGAAGAGGGTGCAGGAGATGATCACCAGCAGCGTGATATACAGCAATGACACCTGCACCATGATAGAGTCATCTGACACCAGCACCGTGATAGAGAGCACTGACATCAGCAGCATGACATACAGCAATGACACCTGCACCGTGATAGAGTGATCTGACAACAGCACCGTGATAGAGAGCACTGACATAAGCAGCGTGACATAAAGCACTAACACCAGCACCGTGATATACAGCACTGACAGCAGCACCGTGATAGAGAGCACTGACATCAGCAGCGTGACATAAAGCACTAACACCAGCACCGTGACATACAGCACTGACAGCAGCACCGTGATAGAGAGCACTGACATCAGCAGTGTGACATAAAGCACTAACACCAGCACCGTGATATACAGCACTGACAGCAGCACCGTGATAGAGAGTACTGACATCAGCACCGTGATATACAGCACTGACACCTGCACCGTAAGCAGCCCCAGGAGGAAGTCAGCATAGCACAGGGATGGTGGGAGCCCCTCATAATGAGCACAGCACAGGGATGGCGGGAGCCCCTCATAATGAGCACAGCACAGGGATGGCGGGAGCCCCTCATAATGAGCACAGCACAGGGATGGTGGGGGCCCCTCATAATGAGCACAGCACAGGGGTGGTGGGAGCCCCTCATAATGAGCACAGCACAGGGATGGCGGGGCCCCTCATAATGAGCACAGCACAGGGATGGTGGGAGCCCCTCATAATGAGCACAGCACAGGGGTGGTGGGAGCCCCTCATAATGAGCACAGCATGGGGATGGTGGGAGCCCCTCATAATGAGCACAGCACAGGGATGGCGGGGCCCCTCATAATGAGCACAGCACAGGGATGGTGGGAGCCCCTCATAATGAGCACAGCACAGGGGTGGTGGGAGCCCCTCATAATGAGCACAGCATGGGGATGGTGGGAGCCCCTCATAATGAGCACAGCACGGGGATGGTGGGAGCCCCTCATAATGAGCATAGCACAGGGATGTTGGGAGTCCCTCATAATGAGCATAGCACAGGGATAGTGGGAGCCCCTCATAATAAGCAGCCCCAGGAGGATGTCAGCATAGCACAGGGATGGTGGGAGCCCCTCATAATAAGCAGCCCCAGGAGGAAGTCAGCACAGCACAGGGATGGTGGGAACCCCTCATAATGAGCATAGCACAGGGATGGTGGGAGTCCCTCATAATGAGCATAGCACAGGGATGGTGGGAGCCCCTCATAATATGCACAGCAGAGGTACAGCCCCAGGAGGATGTCAGCACAGCACAGGGATGGTGGGAGCCCCTCATAATAAGCAGCCCCAGTAGAAATATGACACCGCTCAACCTCTTCAAAGAGGAGGGTACGGGCATATAGTACGGTGTGCTTTTTTTGGACAGGGAAGTGAGCCAAATGAAGAAAGAAGGTCTCTGTGCTCAATTAAAAAAATTGTTTATAGACATATACATGGTCTACTGGTCACATGTGTTGAATTCCTCCGAGATCCATGCCTCATTCATTTTTAGAAATGTGAGGTAGTTAACACTGTCGTGAGCTAGGCGAGTACGCTTATCGGTCACAATCCCCCCTGCTGCGCTGAACGTCCTTTCAGACAGGACACTGGATGAGGGGCAAGCCAACAGTTCGATTGCAAATTGGGCAATCTCTGGCCAGAGGTCAAGCCTGCCCACTCAGTAGTCCAGGGGTTCATCACTCCTCAGAGCTTCCACATCGGCCATTAACCTGATGTAGTCGGACACCTGACGGTCTAGGCGTTCCCTGATGCTGGATCCAGGTGACACCTGTCGATGGGTCGGCTGAAAGAATGACCTCATATCCGAAGTCACCAACACATCTTCAAACCGGCCTCTTCTTGCAGGCGCTGTTGGATTGGTACCCGCAACTCCTTCTCTGGGAGTGGGAATTCCTCCTCTGCCAGCGCACGCAAAGGCAGAATGTAGCATTTCTCGAAGCAAGGCCTGGAAGTGCTCCATTCTGCCAGCCCTCTGTGACGGCGGTAACATTTCTGCCATTTTGTGTTTGTACCGGGGGTATAAGTACATTGCCACCCAGTACTGGTCCTTGACCTTTATGCTTTTTATATGGGGGTCCCTATTAAAACACTGGAGCATGAAGGCCCCCATTTGCACTCAACTGGAAGCGGTGTGGTGGTCTGGCTCCTGCTCATCATCCAGGATAATATCGTCCTCTTCATTCTCCTCCACAGCTTGATCAATGACACGACGCAATGCACACTCCATAAAGAAGGCATAAGGTACCATGTCACAGATGGCGCCATGACTGTGACTGACCAGATTGGTGATCTCCTCAAATGGGCGCAGAAGTCTGCATGCGTCGCGCATTAGCAGCCACTTGCGCGGTGAAAAAAAACCCAGCTCCCCAGAACCTGTTCTGCCGCAGAGTTCATACAGGTAGACGTTAACTGCACGTTTCTACTGGAGCAGCCTATCAAGCATATAGAAGGTTGAGTTCCATTGCGTCGGGCAATCGCAAATAAGACGTCTGACCGGCAGATTGTGTCGCCGCTGAATGTCAGCAAGGCGAGCCATGGCCGTGTAAGATCTTCTGAAATGGGCCGAGATTTTCCTTGCCTGCCACAAGATGTCCTGGACCCCAGGGTATTTGACAAGGAATCGCTTCACGACCAAGTTTAAGACGTGTGTCATGCATGGCACGTGCGTGATTTTGCCCTGTTTCAATACGCTAAGCAGATTTGCACCGTTGTCACACACCACTTTATCAACTGTCAAATTGAGCGGTGTTAGCCACTGATCTGCCTGTGAACGCAAAGCTGAAAGGAGTGCCGGGCCAGTGTGGCTCTTGGCTTCCAGGCACAACAGACGCAGCACGGCATGGCAATGTCTCACCTAGCATGTCGAATAGGTTCTGGGGAGCTTGGGCGGCGCAGCGGAAGAGACGCTAGCAGCGGAAAAGGAGGAGTCAGCTTAGGAGGAGAGGGAGGAGGATGGAGTAGGAGGTGGAGGAGAAGAAGAGTCAGGCCTGCATGCAATCCGTGGCGGTAAAACCAAATCTACACGGCTGCCACGGGTTACATGCTTGACGGCCGTCAGAAGGTTCACCCAGTGGGCAGTAAAAGTGATGAATGAATGAAATACTTATATAGCGCACAATGCGAACTGAATCGCCTCTAGGCGCTTGATATACCTTCCCTGCCCGTGTTTGCTAGACCACGTGTCTGTGGTCAGATGTATCTTGGCACCGACACTGTGTGCCAGAGATACATTCACTTGCCGCTGAACATGGCCATATAGCTCTGGGATGCCCTTCTCTGAGAAATACTTCCTTCCTGGGACCTTCCATTGTGGTGTTCCAATGGCCACAAATTTGCGAAAGGCCTCCGAGTCCACCAGTTTATGTGGCAGTAGTTGGCGGGCTATCAGTTCTGACAAGCCAGCCGTCAACCGTTGGGCAAGAGGGTTATCCGGCGTCATCATTTTTTTACGCTCGAACATTAGGCCCATGGAAGCCTGCCTTTTTGCAGAAAAACGTGAGCTCGGCGTGATGGAAGGTGGAGTGGAGGACAATTGTGAGGAGAGAGGAGAAGGAGAAGTAGAAGACGAGGCTGGACGGTGAGAGCCTGGAGTGTGGCTTTGTGTGTTCCGTTGCTCCCACTGGGCTCGGTGATGGCTGCTCATGTGCCTTCTTAAGGCAGTCGTCCCTAGGTGAGTATTGGGCTTACCGCGACTACTGCGTTGACTGCAAAGATTGCAGATGGCAACGCTATTGTCAGCAGCGGACACGTTAAAAAAAGCCCACACTGCGGAGCCATGTGCCGGTGTCCTTGGAGCGCCAGATGTGACCGTACATGGTCGATGACTCGCTCCTGATACATTTGCAGTCTGCTTTGACCCTCCTGTGCAATGTAAGTTATTCCTGCTTCTCCTCCCTATCTGCTGGTCCATATCTCCCTCTGAACTCCCCTCCTCTTCCTCTCTTGTGGGCACCCACGTGACATCACTAGACACGTCATCATCACCGTCACCTTCCCCACCGCTATAAGTAGAGATCTCGGAGTAGGCAGCAACACCGGGGACCAACCTCCTCCTTGGGCTGATCTGGGTACTGTCGCCAGACTGCTGAGTAGCGGTTGTTGCTACCTCCTCTTCCTGATCCAATACCAAGAGTGGCTGCGCATCAGAAATGTCTTGATATGGATCGTAAAATAATTCCTGTGACTCAAGTGGAAGGTATGTGGTGGTGGTGGTGTTGTTGGTGGTAGTGTCTTTGGGGGTGCACATAGAAGAGGGTGCAGATCGAGAGGATGAGGAGGGTACAGAAGAGTAAGGCTGAGTGAGCCACTCAACCAAGTCTGGTGCGTCCTTTAAAGTAATTGAACGCACCTTCTGCAACTTCCCACTTTGGCTTAAGCCTGTTGCTCCTGCCCTACCCCTACCACCCCTGCGGAAGGGCCTGCCTCTTCCTCTGCCTGTCATTTTTTAAATGACCCTGTGACAAAACTCTCAGTCCCTATACAGATGAAGGACTGCTGCAGTATAGGGCAGCGGTCAGCAGTAGTGCACCTCAACCCTATGTATTGTGGACCTATACCAGTCCTTATAGAATGGCAGACTGTACCTCACTCACCCCTATGTACTGTAGTACCCTATACCTTACCAGTCCTTATAAGGGCCTTTGTGGAACAAGTAGGTTGTGTGTGAGTGATTAGCAGACTGTACGTCAGTCCCTATACCGATGAAGGACTGCTGCAGTATAGGGCAGCGGTCAGCAGTAGTGCACCTCAACCCTATGTATTGTGGACCTATACCAGTCCTTATAGAATGGCAGACTGTACCTCACTCAACCCTATGTACTGTAGCACCCTAGACAGACCAAGTTACCAGTCCTTATAAGGACCTTTGTGGAACAAGTAGGTTGTGTGTGAGTGATTAGCAGACTGTACGCCAGTCCCTATACCGATGAAGGACTGCTGCAGTATAGGGCAGCGGTCAGCAGTAGTGCACCTCAACCCTATGTATTGTGGACCTATACCAGTCCTTATAGAATGGCAGACTGTACCTCACTCAACCCTATGTACTATAGCACCCTAGACAGACCAAGTTACCAGTCCTTATAAGAACCTTTGTGGAACAAGTAGGTTGTGTGTGAGTGATTAGCAGACTGTACGTCAGTCCCTATACCGATGAAGGACTGCTGCAGTATAGGGCAGCGGTCAGCAGTAGTGCACCTCAACCCTATGTATTGTGGACCTATACCAGTCCTTATAGAGTGGCAGACTGTATCTCACTCAACCCTATGTACTGTAGCACCCTAGACAGACCAAGTTACCAGTCCTTATAAGGACCTTTGTGGAACAAGTAGGTTGTGTGTGAGTGATTAGCAGACTGTACGTCAGTCCCTATACCGATGAAGGACTGCTGCAGTATAGGGCAGCGGTCAGCAGTAATGCACCTCAACCCTATGTATTGTGGACCTATACCAGTCCTTATAGAATAGCAGACTGTACCTCACTCAACCCTATGTACTGTAGTACCCTATACCTTACCAGTCCTTATAAGGACCTTTGTGGAACAAGTAGGTTGTGTGTGAGTGATTAGCAGACTGTACGTCAGTCCCTATACCGATGAAGGACTGCTGCAGTATAGGGCAGCGATCAGCAGTAGTGCACCTCAACCCTATGTATTGTGGACCTATACCAGTCCTTATAGAATGTCAGACTGTACCTCACTCAACCCTATGTACTGTAGCACCCTAGACAGACCAAGTTACCATTCCTTATAAGGACCTTTGTGGAACAAGTAGGTTGTGTGTGAGTGATTAGCAGACTGTACGTCAGTCCCTATACCGATGAAGGACTGCTGCAGTATAGGGCAGCGGTCAGCAGTAATGCACCTCAACCCTATGTATTGTGGACCTATACTAGTCCTTATAGAATAGCAGACTGTACCTCACTCAACCCTATGTACTGTAGTACCCTATACCTTACCAGCGCTTATAAGGACCTTTGTGGAACAAGTAGGTTGTGTGTGAGTGATTAGCAGACTGTACGTCAGTCCCTATACCCATGAAGGACTGCTGCAGTATAGGGCAGCGGTCAGCAGTAGTGCACCTCAACCCTATGTATTGTGAACCTATACCAGTTCTTATAGAATGGCAGACTGTACCTCACTCGGCCCTATGTACTGTAGCACCCTACACCAGGTTATTACCAGTCCTTATAAGGAGCTTTGTGGAACAAGTAGGTTGTGAATGATTAGCAGACTGCAGCAGAAGGGCAGCAGTCAAGTATAATATTCTTTCTATATTTGTAAGAAAGAATATTATACGTGTACAAGCCTATTACCATACCACTGATACCAGTCCTGAAAAGAACCTTTGTGGACCTAATATAGTAACAGCTACTGATTAAACTGACCCTCACTGCCTCACACACTGCTTCCTGCCTGTCCCTATATAAACTGACAAAACAGAGGCTACTGGAACAATAACTGGAATAGCACTTTTGTGGACCTGATAGTAACAGCTAATGACTAAAGTGACTGTCCCTACAGTAGACACACCGTCCTGTCCCTTTCTCTAAACTGACAAAAGACACTCAGGCTGCTGCAACAATCAGTAGCACAGCAAACCTATATACACCTAACACCTATACCAGTCCTGAAAAGAACCTTTGTGTACCAAATAGCTAGCAATTTGGGTCACTGCAATCTCTCCCTGCTCCACACAGCAACCTCTCCCTATAGTGACAGAAGAAAGAATGTAAAATGGCCGCCGGATCGGGTGTATTTATAAGTTAGGGGGAATGTCCAAGTGTCCATGTGCTGTAATGTCTCAATTGGCTGTCCTGTACCCCATGATGGATGTGTCATCATAGGCCAAAGTTCTTTTACACAGTAAACACGGAAGTCCGCCCGGCGAACGGCGCCAATAGTCCGCCGAACGGGCGGACCGCGAACAGCTGAAATTCGCCGCAAAACGACCGCCGGGCGAACCGTTTGGCCATCACTATTTATGATTCCCTTAATGAACTGTAGCTCCCCAGTGCCGGCAGCACTCATGCAGCCCCAGACCATGACACTCCCACCACCATGCTTGTAGACAAGACACACTTGTCTTTGTACTCCTCACCTGATTACCGCCACACACGCTTGTCACCATCTGAACCAAATAAGTTTAACTTGGTCTCATCAGACCACAGGACATGGTTTCAGTAATCCACGTCCTTAGTTTGCTTGTCTTCAGCAATCTGTTTGCAGGCTTTCTTGTGCATCATCTTTAGAAGAGGCTTCCTTCTGGGATGACAGCCATGCAGACCAATTTAAAGCAGCGTGCGGCGTATAGTCTGAGCACTGACAGGCTGACCCCCCACCCCTTCAACCTCTTCAGCAATTCTGTCAGCACTCATATGTCCATTTCCCAAAGACAACCTCTGGATATGATGGCGAGTACGTGCTCTCAACTTCTTTGGTGGACCATGGCGAGGCCTGTTCTGAGTGGAACCTGTCCTGTTAAACCACTGTATGGTCTTGGCCACCGTGTTGCAGCTCAGTTTCAAGGTCTTGGCAATATTCTTATAGCCTAGACCACCTTTATTCAGAGCAACATTTTCTTTTTTTTTTCAGATCCTCAGAGAGTTCTTTGCCATGAGGTGCCATGTTAAACTTCCAATGACCAGTATGAGAGAGTGAGAGTGATAACACCAAATTTAACACATCTGCTCCCCATTCACACCTGAGCCCTTGTAACACTAAAGAGTCACATGACCCTGGAGAGGGAAAATGGCTAATTGGGACCAATTTGGACATTTTCACTTAGGGGTGTACTCACTTTTCCTTCCAGTGGTTTAGAGATTAATGGCCGTGTGTTGAGTTATTTTGAAGGAACAGCAAATTTACACTGTTATACAAGCTGTACACTCACTACTTTACATTGTAGCAAATTGTCATTTCTTCAGTGTTGTCACACGAAAAAATATAATAAAATATTTACAAAAATGTCAGGTATGTACTCACTTTTGAGAGATACTGTAGGTGGTTAGGCACTATAGCTGGCTCTGTGTTCTTCACTTATAGCAACCTCCTTTTCCATAAGGCAAGTAGGCCTACCAGAACTCAGTTGCCTCCAGGCCTTATACACAATGCTATAATGCCTGGCCACCATGCCGGAGCAGGTGCAAGCTAAGCACTGCAAACAGGTACTTGCATTTGGCATAAAGAAAGAGTGGTCTAAAGGCAGTTCATGTTCAGGACAGGTAGAGTTCAGAGAATAGTCCAAAGTCCAATCCGAGGTTGATAACAAGAAAACCCAAACTAGCTGGCAAGGCGGCAATTGGGTGAAGGTAAAGGTGAAGGCGTGGGAACAAGGTAGGTAAACAGGGAGTTTGAAGCATGTGTGGCAAACACTAAGCGAGACACTAAGGGCTTGGCAGGCTTAAAACAGGTTTGGACTCCACCTAGATGTTGTATTTACACCAATCACCCTGCAGGGGGGCAGTCAGACAGTGAGAGTTCAGTTCAGCCAAAACCTGGACGCTGGAATGAGACCAGCAGCTGCCATGGTACAGGAGGGTTTTGTGTTACTGACAGTGAAACAATACATTTATGAAGCTGGCTTTGTGCACAGGGGCACAGTCATACTGGAACGGAGTATTAATAGAACCCTTCACTGGAAAAATTTGAACTTAAGAAAGGAGGATTCACATTAAAGGCTTAACTAGACTAACTTGATGATCCATTGCCTGAAAACATGAAGGGCCTCCTACCAACATAAGGGGGGGGGGGCAATGTGACAGGAGGGGGCATCAGTGTGACAAGAGGAGGAGGCAGTGTGACAGGAGGGGGTAGTGTAACAGAAGGGGGCAGTGTGACAGGAGAGGAGACAGTGTGATAGGAGGGGGCAGCAGTGTGGCAGGAGGGGGAGTAATGTGATAGGAACAGGGCAGTATTGTACGAGTGGGAGTAGTGTAACAGGAGGGGGGCAGTATGACGGGATGGGGATAGTATGGCAGCAGGGGTGGCACTGTGACAGGAGAGGGGCAGTACGGGAGCAGGGAGGGCAGTGTGACAGGTGGGGGGCAGTGTGACAGGTGGGGGGAAGTGCGATAGGAAGGGGGAGAGAATGCATTTATACACTTGGCCAGGAAGCAAGACTTACCCGCAGCAGGAGCAGAGGAGGGGATCCAGAGTCAGGGGTAGAAGCTGAGAGCTCAACCAATGACCTATTGTCAATGTCCGTGGATCAGGGCACCAGACTGGATAAGAGGGGCAGCATGGCAGAGCATCTTATAGAAGAACCAATACCCTCCATTATCCTCCTGGCTCCTGCAGCTGCTGAAAGCCCACTTCTCCTCCTTTCCTTCCCACAGCTATTCAGCAGCTGCAGGAGCCAGGAAGATAATGGAGGGCATTAGTTCTTCTATAGGCCACTCTGTCCCTCCTATCCAGGAGCAGGCAAATCTGACAGGGGAGCTCAATTGTGACGTCTGTGACCCCTATAGTTATGCCCCTGATTCACATGAAATATTTTGTGTACTTGGATTGCAGGTACAGAACTTTTTTTTTTACTTTGATAAGAGATGAGTATTTTAATCAATACTTTGGTTTAGTAATGGTACTTTGCCTTATTGATTACTTTCAGATGTGAATTTTAAAGATAGAATAATTTGAAATCTATCACATTGTATCACTTGAGCCAAGTTGACCTATTTATTCTCTTAATCTTTCTCATACATTCTGCCCGAAACTCTTTATTGTTAAATGTATAGATCAGTGGGTTCATTAAGGGAGTCCAGCAAAACTGTACAATTGTGTAAATTTTGGTGACTTGAGGCGTCACTATTTCGGCAGGCAGCAAATATACACTAAAACTGGCACTGTACTGCATAGAGAACACAATGAGGTGGGAGCTACATGTAGAGAAGGTCTTCTTCCTACCGGAGGATGAAGGAATTTTAAGAATCAAATGAATTATAAATGTGTATGTTATAAAAACGGATAGAATTGTGATAAGTATCATCAAAGCGCTAATCACAAGAGTATAGAAGCGAATAAATGTTGTATCGGAGGTGGCCAAGTCCAGGAATGGATAAAAGTCACAGAATAAATGGTCAATTGTGTTAGGACCACAAAATTGTAACTGGCTCAGTAAACCAGCTATGATACCTGAAAATGCAATGGAAATAATCCAAAAAGCAACGACCACCCGAAGATAGATGATATTATTCACAAAAGAAGAATAGCGCAAAGGATGGCAAACAGCCAGGTATCGGTCATAAGACATTAAAGCATAAAGAAAACTCCCAGTATCTCCTACAATCCCATACACAAATGTCTGTATGCTGCAGCCACTTACAGTGATGGTCGGTCTTTCAGAAACGATATAATGGAGAGTCATTGGAAGCATATTTGTAATGCTCACCAGATCAAGTACGCACATGCTTTTAATTGAAAAAAACATGGGAGACTTAAGACGGGTACTGCTCCAAATGATATATATGATGATTAGATTTTCACTAAATATCAAAAGGTAAATGATGAGAAACGCAACAAACATTGGAATCCGGAAGCCATAATAAGGTTTAAATCCAGTAACCAGAATTTCAGTGACGGCTGTGCAGTTCTCTGGATACACCATTGGTGGAGAAGACGACAATCACACCTCAGATACAATATTCTGTAGATCAATATATAATTCCGGGTTATATTACATCTGCACAAGAGGCTGAAATAATCAAAATGTGAGAATGGTATGAAAATAAATTCTATTATTCACAAAAGAAGAAAAGATGGCAAATAACCAAATAATGATAGTGTGTTGTAACGGAAGTGGGGTAAAAAAGCACCAGACCCATTATCTTACTGGTATTGCTAACTTAAAGTACTGATGTTGATGTAGGAGGTCTGGTTCTGGGGCAGGAGGCTTCTACACCCCAGAATATCTCCACGATCTCCCTGGCTAGTGTAATGTAACAAAAATGGAAACCAAAGAACCACACCACCGGTGGTCCAGATATGACTTTATATCAATAAAAGTCATGGGGACAATCCAAAGAATTTCCAATGAGAATATCATTTAGGAAATGTTAACATAATATTTGAGTTTCCTAACAAATTGCATACACACATTAATTTCTCTAAATTACTGTATATACTGTATATAGCACTTACCCCCAAAGGAGCGGCTGAATTTTTCTGGGCTTACCGATTACCTCCACCAGCTAATAACTCGTTGTCCTTGTCTAGGGGTTCCCAGGGTTGATGACCCAGTAACTGTAGAGACCAACACTTGAATTCCTTGTTAGGATTTTCATTTTGCATAAAACAGTTGAACAAACTCTAAGTTGGGGATAGAGAGTATCAGGATAAAGTTTAGCTCAGGTGCTTGGAACTGCTGACTTCAATAAAAGTCTTTCTCTGTACATAATCCAGGGAATAGCCACTCGCAACTGGATTCTTTAACTGTTGGATAAATCCTTGACCTTGGATCTAGCAGCCAACAAGTGATTCTAGCCTTGCAAAGTCTCTCACACAGACTTGGTTGAAACACTTAATTGTAACTGGAAGGATAGAGGTAGGGACTTTTCTTACTGTACCAGAATCTTGCAGCCGGGTCCGGCAATACCGTAAGAAATATGGATTCAATCAATGTCCATGGTAGCTCAGCTTCCAGGCTCTTACCAAGCAGCCAGCCTCATGCGTGGCCCTCTTACTGAAGAGTCCTCCCCTGGTTGCATGTAGAGTTGCTGGCCCTCTTCAAACCCGAGAGAACACCAGAACACCTTAGAATCCTCCTTCCAGTTACTGCACCTCAAACTAGCCAGTTCTGAGGCTCAGAAATGGATGGATCTGCACCCCAGGCCATGAGGGCCTCTGGGGGCTGGTCAGGAGGACCAGGACCATGGAGTCATCAACAACTTCTGGACCGGAAACCCAGAACCACGTGACTTCAGCACCTGCCCTCTCCCGGAATACACAGCGGAAAACAAACACACCCACTGATTGGCTCAGAGAGAGAGATTGGTACCCAATGCATCAAACCAGACTGTGTTCTAATGCCTCTCACAGGTGCGAACCCCACCTATGACCAGGCAGAACCTCAATGAGCATAATTTAGGAGAACCCCAACTATAGTTCAGGGAAAAACTACATTTACAGACATAGCGCGTACTCATTAGTAGTACCGGCACTACACATATATTAAAAAATCGTAGCTTTATACGAGAGTCACCAAATATGCTATAGATAAACCCTGCCCCAGACTGTCCGCTCAGCCCCTACCTTGTCCACCTTTAAGAGTTCCCTGAAAACTCATTTATTCAGGGAAGCCTATCCCACACCCATCTAACTGTCCCTGAGCCGCCCCCCTCAAATCATTCTCTGCAGCTATTACCTTTTGTACCACCACCCCCTCCCTTTAGAATGTAAGCTCTATGAGCAGGGCCCTCCTGTACCTTTTGTATTGTACTGTAATTGTGTTGTCCCGCCTATACATTGTAAAGCACTGCATAAACTGTTGGCGCTATATAAATCGTTAATAATAATAATAATAGATAATCA
This sequence comes from Lithobates pipiens, assembly GCF_037356315.1. Taxonomy (NCBI): domain Eukaryota; kingdom Metazoa; phylum Chordata; class Amphibia; order Anura; family Ranidae; genus Lithobates; species Lithobates pipiens. The sequence continues at coordinate 29,045,049 of NW_027507764.1, read as the reverse complement.
ATATGTTTTCTTATGCCGCATACACATGATCAGACTGTCCGGCGGACAAACTGCCAGACTTTGAAGCGGAGGTCCGCCGGACTTTCCGAACGAGCGGACCTGCCCACACACAACCGGACTTTTCCAGCGGACTAGGTCTGCCGGACTATGGCGGGAGTCCGCCGTACTTTTGAAATGAGTGGACTTGCCCACACACGGAGGAAAGTCCGTTCATTTTGAACACGGCTCCAGGTAGCCGGGACTAGTGACGGACCTCCGTGATTGACACGTCGCTGGCCCTGTCACCTGGTGTGGACTTAAAGGGGAAGCCCTACACTGAAAAAACGGTGTGGGGCTCCCCCCAAGGTCCATATAAGACCCTTATACGAGCACGCAACCCAGCTGGTCAGGAAAGGGTGTGGGGACGAGTGAGCGCCCCCCCCCCCCCTCTGAGCCATACCAGGCCGCGTGCCCTCAACATGGGGCTCCCCACCCCAAGGCACCTTGTCTCCATGTTGATGAGGACGGGGGCCTCTTCCCGACAACCCTGGCCGTTGATTGTTGGGGTCTGCGGGCGGGGGAGTTATCAGAATCTGGGAGCCCCCTTTAATAAGGGGCCCCCAGATACCGGCCCCCCACCCTATGTGAATGAGTATGAGGTACAATGTACCCCTACCCTACCCTACCCAAAAAAATGTAAACAAAAAACACACAAGGGTTTAAAATAATTTATTGCACAGCTCCGGGGGTCTTCTTCCATTTTGGGGGTCTTCTCACCGGACTCCTCCGCTATCTTCTGCTAGCTCTTTAACTAGGGGAGAAGCCCGGCTTTCTTCTTCGTCGCTGCCCGGGGGTCTTCTTCCGACTTCGGGGGTCTTGTCCCCCTCTTCGGTTCTTCTTGCCGGGCCTCCGCTTTCTTCTTCCAGCTCTTTTACTAGTGGTGGCCCAGTCTTCTGACGCCGCCGACTCTTCTTCCGACTTCAGGGGTCTTGTCCCCCTCTTCGGTTCTTCTTGCCGGGCCTCCGCTCCTTCTTCCAGCTCTTTTACTAGCGGTGGCCTGGTCTTCTGTCGTTGCCTTCTCTTTTCTTCTTCTTCCTCTTCTTCCTTGAGATGTTGACCCGACGATGTCTCTGGCCGTAATGACAGGGACGCGTTGCGCGGCGACTTATATAGGGACAATGGGCGGGGTCCCCGGGTGATGTCCCCGCCCCTTATGATGTCACAGTCCCAGCATCCTCTGGGACTCTGAAGGCAACGACATTGACCTCCTGCACTAGTCCCGTCTACCTGAAGGTGTGTTCAAAATTAATGGACTTTTGTCCGTGTGCGGGAAAGTCCATTCATTTCCAAAGTCCGATGGACTAGCACACAGACAGCCGGATTACTGGACTACTTTCTAAGTCCGGCGGACTTTTGGGGGAAAAAAAAGACCAAGTCCGTTGGATAGTTTGATCATGTGTACATGGCATTAGAAACAAACATTGGAATCCTAATACCCCAAAAATAATAAATTCCGGGAGCGAAATTCTCCAAATACAGCATCTGTGGAGGAGAAAAGCCATATCAGGGAGTCCAAATTCCGAAACTCATTGGTCGCTCATCTGTTGAACGCAGCAAAGGCCTGCATTCCGGCCTTATGGAAGCGGAAAACACTAGACATGTGCAGAGTAAAATATTTCGTTTCGGAATTTCGTTTTCGTCTGAAAACTTAATTTATTTAGTTACTCCCGAAATTCGTTTTTATTTATTTCATTTTTCGTTCAAAAATTGCATTCGTCCGAAAATCCACATGAATCACGGTCGAATCTGTCTTTGAAGGCTTATGGTGTCTGTCGAATGTATAAAGAAGATTCGATGGAGCTAGTATATAGCATACTTTAGAACCCTATTAAAGTCTATGGGACTCCAACGTTCAAAATCTAAAGTGCTCATTTTAAAGGCTAATTTGCAAGTTACTGTCCTAAAAAGTGTTTGGGGACCTGGGTCCTGCCCCAGGGGACATGGATCAATGCAAAAAAAAGTTTTAAAAACGGCCGTTTTTTCGGGAGCAGTGATTTTAATAATGATTAAAGTGAAACAATAAAAGTGTAATATTCCTTTAAATTTCGTAGGGGGGGGGTTGTCTATAGTATGCCTGTGAAGGGGCGCATGTTTCCCGTGCTTAGAATTGTCCCTGCACAAAGTGTCATTTATGCAGGAAAAAAAGTCCTTTAAAATCACTCGCAGCTATTATGAATTGTCGGCTCCCGTAATACAGAGAACACTCATTGAAAGTCATTGATAAAAAAATAAATAAATAAATAAATAAAAAAGCGTGGGGGTCCCCCAAATTCAATTACCAGGCCCTTCAGGTCTGGTATGGATATTAAGGGGAACCCTGCCTCAAATTTAAGAAAAAATTTGACGTGGGGTTCCCCCTAAATATCCATAACCAGACCCTTCAGGTCTGGTATGGATATTAAGGGGAACCCCGCGTCAAATTTAAAAAAAAATTGACGTGGGGTTCCCCCTAAAAATCCATACCAGACCCTTTATCCGAGCACGCAACCTGGCAGGCCGCAGGAAAAGAGGGGGGGACGAGAGAGCGGCCCCCCCTCCCTCCTGAACCGTACCAGGCCACATGCCCTCAACATTGGGAGGATGCTTTGGGGGTCTGTGACCCCTCAAAGCACCTTGTCCCCATGTTGATGAGGACAAGGGCCTCATCCCCACAACCCTGGCCGGTGGTTGTGGAGGTCTGCGGGCGGGGGGCTTATCAGAATCTGGAAGCCCCCTTTAATAAGGGGACCCCCAGATCCCGCCCCCCCCCCTGTTTGAAATGGTAAGGGGGTACAAAAGTACCCCTACCATTTCACAAAGAAAGTGTAAAAAATGTTTAAATAAAACAAACACACTTTTGAAAAATTCCTTTATTAAAAATAAAAAAATAAAAAAAAGATTCCAGCGGCGGTAATCCACTCTTGCTATCCATCGACGGACGGTCATATCTCCAGCGATGTCTCATGTCATCCAGCGCAGCGCAGCATCCTTCTTCTGTCTCCGTGGAGGAGACACTACAGACATTCCGGCGGCTGACGTTTGTTATATACAGAGGGCGGGGCCACCCGTCACCTGACCCCGCCCCCCTCTGACGCAAGGGGAAACCCGGGGTTCCCCGTGACGTAGGGGTGACCCCGCCCCCCTCTGATGTAACGGAAACCTGCCTGTGTTACATCAGAGGGGTGCGGGTCACCCCTACGTCACAGGGAACCCCGGGTTTCCCCTTGCGTCAGAGGGGGGCGGGGTCAGGTGACGGGTGCCTGTAGTGTCTGTAGTGTCTCCTCCACGGAGACAGAAGAAGGATGCTGCGCTGCGCTGGATGAGATGAGACATCGCTGGAGAGATGACCGTCCGTCGATGGATAGCAAGAGTGGATTACCGCCGCTGGAATCTTTTTTTTATTTTTTTATTTTTAATAAAGGAATTTTTCAAAAGTGTGTTTGTTTTATTTAAACATTTTTTACACTTTCTTTGTGAAATGGTAGAGGTACTTTTGTACCCCCTTACCATTTCAAACAGGGGGGGGGGGCCGGGATCTGGGGGTCCCCTTATTAAAGGGGGCTTCCAGATTCTGATAAGCCCCCCGCCCGCAGACCTCCACAACCACCGGCCAGGGTTGTGGGGATGAGGCCCTTGTCCTCATCAACATGGGGACAAGGTGCTTTGAGGGGTCACAGACCCCCAAAGCATCCTCCCAATGTTGAGGGCATGTGGCCTGGTACGGTTCAGGAGGGAGGGGGGGCCGCTCTCTCGTCCCCCCCTCTTTTCCTGCGGCCTGCCAGGTTGCGTGCTCGGATAAAGGGTCTGGTATGGATTTTTAGGGGGAACCCCACGTCAATTTTTTTTTTAATTTGACGCGGGGTTCCCCTTAATATCCATACCAGACCTGAAGGGTCTGGTTATGGATATTTAGGGGGAACCCCACGTCAATTTTTTTCTTAAATTTGAGGCAGGGTTCCCCTTAATATCCATACCAGACCTGAAGGGCCTGGTAATTGAATTTGGGGGACCCCCACGCTTTTTTTTATTTATTTATTTTTTTATCAATGACTTTCAATGAGTGTTCTCTGTATTACGGAGCCGACAATTCATTATAGCTGCGAGTGATTTTAAAGGACTTTTTTTCCTGCATAAATGACACTTTGTGCAGGGACAATTCTAAGCACGGAAAACATGCGCCCCTTCACAGGCATACTATAGACAACCCCCCCCCCCCTTCGAAATTTAAAGGAATATTACACTTTTATTGTTTCACTTTAATCATTATTAAAATCACTGCTCCCGAAAAAACTGCCTTTTTTAAAACTTTTTTTGCATTGATACATGTCCCCTGGGGCAGGACCCGGGTCCCCAAACACTTTTTAGGACAGTATCTTGCAGAATCTTTTCTCTCTGTCAAATCTTTTTTCTCTGTCGAATATTTTCTCTATATAATCTTGGACTAATAGAGGTAAGGTTAGGCACATTCGAACACAGGTTCTATAGACACAGATTGTTGTCAGAGTCATGTCGAATCTCCTATTCTATATCGAACTGTTGTAACAATGAAAACGAAAATAAAGCATTTATTTATGTCGGATCTTTTGTTTTTCGGATTTTGTGCTTTCGTTATCGTTTGTCAAAACGAAAACAAAAATAGCTGAAATTCGGACGAAAATGCATTCGGACGAAAACGAATGCACATGTCTAGAAAACACCCCGTTCGATTCTGTTGTGGTTTAAAAAAATAGCTGATATATATGCTATGGAAAAAGGTATTGTAATTACGCTTAGTAAAGAGGAGAAATTTTATTTAAAATGGAAACCATGGTCTCATTTCGTATGTACCAGGGAGTATGGCTGTGTGCTTGTGGAAGGAGAATTGGCGGGGGAGAGAGGAGAGAGAACCTAACTCCCTTCTTCCTTGTTTTTTTTTTTTTTTTAAACGTCACTGTGTTTTGTTTTTTGTTTTTTCGGATTATAATTTTTTTTTTTATTATGTTACTTTTTTTATGGTATTATATATAATCAGATGAAAAATTAAATGATGTATGTTAAGATATATTCTGTGATACACATGCAACTAAAATGTTTTTGTTTATATGTATAATAAATTGCTTAAAAGAAAATATAGAATTTAAAAAACAAAAAAAAAAAAACAAGAGAGGAGAAAAGAAAGGAGGAGAGGGATATAAAAAGAAAGAATGAGCGAGAGAGAGAGAGGGAGACAAAGAAAGAGAAACAGAGCGAGAAAGAGTAAGCCCCCGTACACACGGTCGGAGATTCCAACAACCAAATCCGTCTGAGTTATTCTGACGGATTTATTTCGGAAGAGGTCCGGAAGTGATGTTGCATACACACGGTCGTACTCAGTTGATCGGAAAATCCGATTGTACATAACGTGATGGCGTTATTTCGTTAGGACAGGACTACGTTCAGACTAGTAGCCTAGGAATTTGATCTGAGCATGTGTGGCACTTTGTCCGTCGGGGTAGACGATCGGAGCATTTTGTCGGAAAATTTTACCGGCAAGTTGGAAAAGTTGGTCCGTCGGATATTCCGACGGAAACAGTCCGATGCAGACCACACACAGTCGGAATATCCGACAAAATGGTCCGATAGGAAACATTCCGTCGGAATCTCCGACCGTGTGTACAAGGGCTAAGAAGAGTGGAAGAGAGAGAGAAAGTGGAAAGAAAGAAAGAAAGAAAGAAAGCTTTAACCACTTCCCGACCAGGCACGACGATGTACGTCGACAGAATGGCACGGGAAGGCATATTGGCGTACAGGTACGTCCAATATTCAATGCCGCCCTGCCATCGGGAGCGCGCTGCCGGCGGCGCGCTGGTCGGGACCCCCGTGAGTCCGGTCGCGGGACCCGCGGACTCGATCGCCGGGGGCATCCCCGCGATCGTCTCACGGAGCAGCCGAATGGAGGAAATGCAGTGTAAACAACATTTCTCCATTCTGCCTAGCAACTAGTGACGCTGATCTCTGCTCCATGTGATTGGAGCAGAGATCAGTGTTCACTAAATGAAAGCCCAACCCCCCCCACAGTTAGTAACACACCCCTAGGAACACTTAACCCCTACACTGCCACCCACTGGTTAACCCTTTCACTGCCAGTGTCATTTACACAGGAATCACTGCATTTATATAGCAGTGATTACTGTATAAATGACAATGGTCCCAAAAATGTGTCAAAAATGTCCGATGGGTCCCCCACAATGTCGCAGTCACAATAAAAATCGCTGATCGCCGCCATTACTAGTAAAAAAAAAAAATAATAAAAAATTATTAATACAAATGCTATAAAACTATCCCTATTTTGGAAAGGCTATAACTTTTGCGCAAACCAATCAATAATCGCTTGTTGCGATTTTTTTTACCAAAAATATGTAGAAGAATACGTATCGGCCTAAACTGAGGGAAAAAAATGTTTTTTTATATATTTTTGGGGGATATTTATTATAACAAAAAGTAAAAAATAATGCGTTTTTTTCAAAATTGTCGCTCTATTTTTGGTTATAGCGCAAAAAATAAAAACCGCAGGGGTGATCAAATACCACCAAAAGAAAGCTCTATTTGTGGGAAAAAAAAAAGGATGTCAATTTTGTTTGGGAGCCACGTCGCACGACCACGCAATTGTCAGTTAAAGCGACGCAGTGCCGAATCGCAAAAAGGGGTCTGGTCTTTGACCAGCAAATTGGTCCGGTCTGCAAGTGATTAAATTGACAATCTACTGAAGCTGTTACATATTCAAGCTTGCATATTAATAAATTATTGTCAAGTTAAAAAAAAATAGAAGGTGAGGAAGAGGAGGAGAGAAATAGGAAAAGAAAGAATGAGCAATAGAGAGAGAGAGAGACAAAGAAAGAGAGAAACAGAGAGAGACGAAAAAGCAAGTGAAAAGGAGAGAAAAAAGAAAGAAAGACGATAAAAATAAAAATCTAACAATTTACTCCAGCTGTTACATATTTCTGCTTGGATATTAATAAATTATTGTCAAGTTAAAACAAAATCTAGTTTTAGATGGAGTAGAAAGATTAGAACCCCTAGCAGATTTTGCTGCTATCCAGGACTCCATTACAGAGATGTCCACTCACTTCTTGTCTTGCTGGCCAAATATTTACCAGATACGAAGGGAGGAAAAATCTCCAACAGGATCACCCAGAGAAATACTAGAAAATCTGAGAGCTGTTCTATACTTTTCTACTCTGCTAAAGATAATCCTGTGTATATCTGTCCGTGTTGCTGTTGGAAAGTTCCCCTCACTTTCTGTCTGGTATAATATTATTATCAGGACAGCAGTAAGTGAGGGGCTTCAATGGATCCTCGGATAGCAGTAACAATCAGATGGGGGTCTAAGCCTCAACCACTCCATATAAAAACTAAGAAAAAAAAAAGACATACACTTTAGATCTGTTTTACATAAAGCACATTATGAAGATCAGGTACATTGTATCCCTTAAGTGCAACAATCAATTTTAACAATACATGTCTAACAAAAGCCTAACAGTTTATTAGTCACATGTAAGAATAAGGCATTCTGTATGTCAGATCTCAGCTGTCTATAGAATATTATCATTAATGATACAAGGGGAATATTGTTTGTCTCACCTTTTTGTCCTGGGAATACGATGATCTGTGTTATAACACTGAATATGCAGTTCTTAATGTTACATATATGTACATGCTTCAGCAGAAGTTTCCCTTAGTGTTACATCTTAGACATTTTTCACTGGTCCTTTTATACAGTTATGATCAACCCCACTGGAATAAATCAGAGATGTAGTTAATTAACCAACACAAATCTTTCGAGATTTTTTTTTTTTTTAATTGATGCTGAAAACAATGACTAATCATATTTCTCTGAAATAAACATTTGATTTAATCAGACTGTAAACTAGGTAGAAAAAAACAAAAACAAATATGAGGCACAAAGTCATTGCTCACTTAATCATTATTCAATAGCAATTTTTGTGACTTGGGATAAGATTGGGTTGGATTCAATAAGCAAAGAAAATCTTAAATTTTGTACCAAGTGGTCAGCCACAAAACTTTTATTTATGTATTTATTTTTTGTTGCATTGCAAAAGTTTAATAAAATGTAAAAGTATGGAGTACAAAAACAATTCAAAACAACAACCCCACCACCAGAGATAGGCCGGTTTTAATCCTGAAATATAAATAAGTGGTATTATTCCAGTGACATTAGACAAAAATATTGTGCAGTCACCTCCATGTATATAAGCAAATTAATTAGGCCGCAATGTAAGAGGGAGACAAGGCAAGTGGAGCCTGTTCTTCACATACTGTCTTCAACAAAGGTCCCCATCATTTCAATGTCACTCAACAGTGTCCTCAAATATCTTACCCCAATGTCAATGTCACCCAACAGTGTCCTCAAATATCTTACCCCAATGTCAATGTCACGCAACAGTGTCCTCAAATATCTTACCTCAATGTCAATTTCATGCAACAGTGTCCTCAAATATCTAATCCCAATGTCAATGTCACCCAACAGTGTCCTCAAATATCTTACCCCAATGTCAATTTCATGCAACAGTGTCCTCAAATATCTTACCCCAATGTCAATGTCACGCAACAGTGTCCTCAAATATCTTACCCAAATGTCAATGTCACCCAACAGTGTCCTCAAATATCTTACCCCAATGTCAATGTCACCCAACAGTGTCCTCAAATATCTTACCTCAATGTCAATGTCACGCAACAGTGTCCTCAAATATCTTACCCCAATGTAAATGTCACCCAACAGTGTCCTCAAATATCTTACCCCAATGTCAATGTCACCCAACAGTGTCCTCAAATATCTCACCCCAATATCAATGTCACCCAACAGTGTCCTCAAATATCTTACCCCAATGTCAATGTCATGCAACAGTGTCCTCCAATATCTTACCCCAATGTCAATGTCACGCAACAGTGTCCTCAAATATCTTACCCCAATGTCAATGTCATGCAACAGTGTCCTCAAATATCTTACCCCAATGTCAATGTCACCCAACAGTGTAAGCAAATATCTTACCCCAATGTCAATGTCCCCCAACAGTGTCCTAAAATATCTTATCCCAATGTTAATGTTACTCAACAGTGTCCTCAAATATCTTACCCAAATGTCAATGTCACCCAACAGTGTCCTCAAATATCTTACCCCAATGTTAATGTCACGCAACAGTGCCCTCAAATATCTTACCCCACCCACATGGTTTTTTCCAGTCCCCCTGGAAGCTTGCCACATTTCATATTTTTATTCACCCCAGAGCCCAAACACTTTCTCTTCATACACCCCCTCTGCCTTCTGTTGCTTCACAGGAATAGAGATAATGGATAGAGGATTCTGCTGGGTCTGGGACAGCAGGGAGTCCTCTTCTTTCTTCTCCTGCTGTGCCTTTAGTTCAGTTAAATTATTCCACACATCAAACTAGGGAGGAAACAAAAAATACGAGGTAAAAAGTGGAAGTCATTCCTCACTTAAAATTACTTCTTCAGTGTTGTCACATGAAAAGATATAATAAAATATTTACATAAATGTGAGGGGTGTACTCACTTTTGTGAGATACTGTATGTATATTAGACCTCGGTTCCTGACCTTTCTCCTATGTTAAAAAAATAATAAAAAATGCAGAAGCCCCATTTAAGGGTAAGGTTATCCCTTTCCCTTAAATCTGCGTATACCTGAGTGGATTTTCCATCATAAAAATATTGGTTTTTCCAACGGAATTTCACTCAAGCTTGGCTTGCATACACATGGTCACACAAAAGTTCGCAGAGCTTTCGTCCATCAGGAACGTGGTCATGTACAACACTATGATGAGCCAAGAAAATGAAATTCAATGCTTCCGAGAATGCGTCAAATTGTTTCTGAGCATGTATAGGAATGTTGCGCTTCGGAATTGCTAAAGACGATCGGAATTTAAAAATTGGAACCTTTTCCGACCGAAAAATTGAGAACATGCTCTCAATTTTTTGCTGGCTGGAATTCTGCCAGCAAAAATCCGATGGAGCATACACATGGTCGAAATTTCTGACCAAAAGCTCTCATCGGTCTTTTGCTGGCCGAATTTCCGATCGCGTTGTACGCGGCATTGGACCCTTAAATGGTCTAAGGCTTTGGCGATGTAGGCAAAATAACTGTTTCTTGTGCATTTGGACTCTGTCATGTTTTGCACCTTTTGCAAAGTAAAGCTTTGAATTTTGCCTTCTGCCTGGTCTGAAGGTATTGAAAGAAGTGCAATGCAAGTAACCGGCACCACACAGTGTCCAGCTTGTGGGTCACAAGGCACATTGGGGTATGAAGACAGCACTTCAAGATATATCCTGTTGCAGTACTACATGTGCCTGCCATGTGCATTGGGAGCTTACAGTCAGTTAAGCCTAATACAGGTAGGGAGATGTTGTCGATACTCCTTCTGTAGTGGTCTGTCTCCCATAGAGAACAGATTGGCACTGCTGAGGTCCCCATCCTGTACAAAGGTAAAGAAGTTCAAGAGTTAAGTGCATGGAGCCCATGCTAAGTGCAATGGCAGGGCCCCACTGGGCAGAAATATTGGCAAATGCTGGACAGGTGAATGTGGACATAAGCTCATTATGTACCTCCTAAATGCAAGTTACTGTGAGAGGTGTACACTGACACGGGTACCCAAATAGCACTACGCCCTGATCCCACCCAGTTGTGTGACAATAGCAAATTAATATTCACTATGGTCTTCCTGATTCTCCTGTCGGCCAATCAGAAAGTGGCTCCTGAGGCCCAATTGGCCACCGAGTCTCAGGACTCACTTCCTGTTTGGGAGGAGAAGCAATGGCCACGGAGTGAGGTATCCAGGGATGGGTCACCCACAGTGGCTCAGCCACATCCAACACTCCTTGGCTTGGACAGGGGACAGGGGACAGGGGACAGGAGGATATAAAAGTGTCTCCCATGGGGGGTTGTGTTGCTGGTGTTCCCCGCCTTTATGTCCGTCTCCCATGCGGGGTGTGTAGCGACCCCCCCATCTCTTGCACAGGGGGGTTGTTGCTGGTGTTCCCCACTTTCATGCCAGTCTCCTGAAGGTGGGGGGGAGGCATTAGTTTGCTGCCCCCCCCCCAAAAAAAATATTGAGCAAAAGCTGCCACTGACCAGTTCTATGCCCAGTGTTTTGGAACTAGAGATCAGCTAGACCCTTTCTGGCTGTCTCTGAAGGTGGCAACACTTGTTAGCCAAGACTGAAGAACCAAGATGCCATGCACGGGGCTGTAGCCTACATGCTGTGTGGCTTTTTTGTAATCTGAGCCTTTTAGGCCTACCAGCGAGAAGCAAATCGAAAGACAGAGAGGGTGGGGGTTGTTCATACACCCCCAAGTAAAAGCTACTTCTGGCCCCCCTTCAAAATATAGTATGGTCTCTGCCCACTGGGGTCACAAGAAGCTGCAAGGAGCTGTGGTGATGGTGGAGCGCTGCAGAAATCTGGGGGTACCGGGGAAATGGATGGCAGCCCACACCTTGTTCAAATTACATAAAGGTAAGGTACTAGTCTAGTTTATCAACTTGGGAACCTCCCCCACCCCACTATTGAATCACACTACCAATGCAGACCTCATAGTGCCAAGCCACTGCATCTCTGGGGACCAACCAGGAGTAGAGGCTGTGTATGCCCCATTACAAGCTGCCCTGTCCTCTCATTTAATGATAAGCAAAATAGTCAGCTGCTGGAACAACTAACTGTTCACTTCCGAGACTACACTCTGCCACAACAGCGCCTTCTCCACCAGCTACTGGAGAAGCAAATAATGGTCTTCACCACCAGCCCTGAGGACTACGGATTCTTAGAGGCAATAGACCACACAATTCACACAGGGGATTCTCCACCCATCTCAGAGCGGTACTGTCATATTCCCCCAGCCCTGTGCCAGGAGGTGGACTTGAACAGTATCATGGTACAGAGTGGGGTAGTCCGTGAGAGCCGCAGCCCATTGGTCGCTCCTTTCATCTTAGCGTGAAAGAAAGATGGGAGCCTGCCGTTCTATGTGGACTATGTCTGCACCCACCAGGATACCTACCCTCTACCCAGAGTGGAGGAGTCAAGTATGGCACTGGGCCAAGTGAAAAAAAATTCTCTACACTCAACCTAGCAAGCGGTTACTGGCAGGCCCCTGTGAGGGAACAAGACTAGGAGACTAAAAATGTTTTTATCATATACCCAGGGACTATTTGAGTTTAAACATATTCCCTTTTGGCTGAGCAATGCCCCCAATATGTTTCAACAGTTGATGGAGAGTTTTTTGGTGGATTACAACTTTGATACCGTACTAATATGTCTTGACGACATTGTCATTTGCATATCCAGCACCTGGATCAGGTCTGGCCCAACATGGGTTGAAGTTGCAGCCAAGCAAGTGCTGTGTGGTGAAACAGAGGATCCAATACCTGGGACGTGTTGTGGAGACTGGGGGGGGGGGGGGGTTCTCGTTGTATCAGCTAAGGTTCTCGTTGTATCGGAGTAGCTTAACCCAAAGACTATTCCTGAACTACACTCTTTTGTGAAACTGGTGGCCTATTACCCGCAGTTCATCCCCAAGTTTGCGCAAATTGATGCACCCCTTACTCAGCTACTGAGTTGCCAGCCTATGCAGAGAAAAGGGAGGTCTTCCCCTTCAATGCATTCCCAATGGCAGGCCTTTTAAAGGGTTGTAAGCCCTCAAGGTTTTTCACCTTATTGCATTCTATGCATTAAGGTGAAAAACCTCCTGTGATGCAGCCGCTTCCCAGCGACCCCCTTTTACTTACCTGAACCCGGTCTTTCCAGCGACGGAGACGAGCACACCAGCTCCAGCCAGGGTCTCGGGTCCTGATTGGATAGATTGATAGCAGTGCAGCCATTGGCTCCCGCTGCTGTCAATCAAATCCAATGACGTGGGAGCCAGGGGCGTGGCTTGAGTCCTGCTGTCTGTGTCAATAGACGTAGCAGTAGGACACAGGAGTATGCCCACATGAGTCCCCCGAGGAAGAGGAGGATCGGGGCCACACTGTTCAAAAACAACTGCATAGAGGAGGTGAGTAAAACATGTTTGTTTTAATTCTCTCTTTTTTTTTTTTTTTAAAGAACCTTTAGATATCCTTTAAGCTCTGAAGCAACACCTGACATTTTCACGACTGTTGGCTTACACCAATTACTCAAAACCCTGCCTATGCTATTCGCACAGAGCACACCCCATAATTACAGTTATTACTAACTGGAATTACCTACTCTAGCATGGGCCATCATGGAAAAGGTTGCAGAGTACCTCACAGGGCAGAAATAGAGGTTCTCATGAACAAAAATCTCATTGCTTAGAGTATCTCACAAAAGTGAGTACACTTCTCACATTTTTGTAAATGTTTTTATTATATCTTTTCATATGACAACACTGAGGAAAATACACTTTGTTATGCAAGCTGTACACTTACTACTTAACATTGTAGCAGTGTAAATGTGCTGTCCTCTCAATATAACTCAACACACAGCCATTAATGTCTAAACCACTGGCAACAAAATGTGAAAATGTCCAAATTGGGCCCGACGTTTCACTATTTTGTGTGTTCACCATAGCGTAAAAATTCCAGACTTTATTGGAATGTATCATAAGGCCGCGTACACACGGGCGGATTGTCTGCCCAACTTAGTCCGCTGAACCGTGTTTCAGCGGACAATCCGCTCGTGTGTGGGCTTCAGCGGACTTTTTCAGCGGACAGTCTGACGGACTTTGTCTTTCGGAATTTCCGTAATTTTGTCCGCTGAAACTTGGTTTTGTCCGTCCAAACTTGGTTTCAGCGGACAGTCCGCTCGTGTGTAGGCAAGTTGGACGGACTAAGTATGGCGCATGCTCAGAAAGGATTTACACGGCCGAAGGTTGCATTGCAGTGTATTGGACGTCGTTTTTCTAGTCCCGTCGTACGTGCTGTACACGTCATCACGCACGTTTTCAGCGGACTGTCTGTTCATCGTGTGTGGTCAAGTCCGTTCATTCAAAAGTTGAACGGACTGTCTGTCGGATTGTCTGACGAACTTAGTTGGGCAGACAATCCGCCCGTGTGTACGCAGCCTAACAGGTTACAGCCACTTGAAAAACATGAATTCCCAGTACACAGAAGAAACCACAGGCCACTCTGCTTCAGTGTGCATTTGAAATGCATGTGAGTCTCCGGAGTGCCTTACAACTTGACGCGTTTCGTCACCAAGTAACGTGGTGAAATGTGCCAAGTTGGGATGCGCGGTATGTAGACTAACGTGCAGTTGGAACGCACACCAGAGCATAGTTTATGTTTGTGTTTTTTGTAATATGTTTTTGGAACATATATATATATATATATATATATATATATATATAAATACACCTGTTATTGATGCATGGATGTCAGTTGGATACAGGAATCCACCTGGGTTCACACTGTTATTTTATAGGAATTGCACACCTTATTTAGTTAGAATAATTCACTTACCATATTGCAAACGCTATCTGTACATAGGGTTCACCCCTGGTGTCCATATTTATAATTATTGCACCTGTATAAAGTTGGGATAGCAACTGCAATTACCCTGTTTCCCCAAAAATAAGCCTAGCGTGATTGTCGGTGATGGCTGCAATATCAGCCTACCCCCAAATAAGCCCTAGGTAAAGTCCTTGTAGGTCTTATTTTTGGGGAAACATGGTAGGGCTTATTTGGGGGTAGGGCTTATATTGCAGCCATCGCCGACAATCAAGCTAGGTCTTATTTTGGGGGAAAACAGGGTAGGTAGGATTTGGCGCTGGTGGATTTTAATTTATTTTGGTCACTATCATAAACAAAACCCATGAAAAGCTTTCTTCCACAGACCAATGAAATATGTCCCATGATGCACCCACATTGTCATGGCTATGAAACAAACAATAACATGTGCACTGAGATTGCCATCCCTAAACGTCAACAAAGTAAAGTTAAAGCTCCAAGGCACATTTGTCAACGAAAAGCTGACTGTGATCTTGGAAGGTGAGCATGACAAGTTCCTTTCCATATAGCAGCCTTGGTTGGATTACCAACTTGTCTTTCGGTTTTCTCGACCAGCTCAACTCTGTCCTGGGAGGCGACCTTCTACTCATCTATTCAACTACTCATCGTGGATGCATCAGAGTGACCTCTTTAGTAGACCCCCCTCCCTCTGTCTTGTCTCTTTTGCTTCTCTTTCTCTTCCTTCCTATTTCTCATCATTCCATTTATCTTGTTGGACTGCTGGCTTCCTTTGTCCAACCTACCTTCTTACTCATTAACTCATTTTGTGCCCTAATCCCCAGACCGATTAAAAATTTTCACTGTTAAGGCTTTTTTTTAACAATAGGTTTTTATTGATTTTCACATTACAGGTTGCAGTTTGTTCAAAAAAAAAAAAAAACAGTAGTTATACATAGTGTCAACACAAGAAATTATATCAAGGCATAAACATGTCTAATCACTTTCAGGCTCTTCATAATGCAACATAAGATAGTGTCGCCATGAGCTACAACCTGTCACCCCTTTTGGGTTCACTCTGTGACCAGGTACTTGCCCCGAGCCCTGGAGTAGAGCTGAGGAGCTCATTCATTTCAAGCCTACTTGTGTTTGTTAGTATTAGTTGATAAACAAACTCAAAAACTCATGCATGTGGAGTCTCTCTAAGCACAATTTCTAACAGTTCCTGGCATATGTAATTCTACAGTCGCCTTGTTAGGCTGGGGGTAAATATCAATATCACCACTAGAGGGCGAACCCTTTATTTGTTCGTATCATGAGACATCCGTCATGGTTGACTTGGTTGTACATCATAAATGTGAAGAGGCATTTGGGGAGTTTCTCCATATATCCCAGTCTTTATTACTGTTAAGGCTTTTGATAGTGTTGAATGGCCCTACCGCTGGGAAATCTTGGCTCGATTTGGTTTGGGAGATTAGCTTCCTTAACTGGGTAAGAGTCCTTTATTTGCCGTTTCGGGCTAGGCTCCCTATTATTAGACATGTGGGATTAGTTTCTTACGAAAAGAAAATTTGCGCAAATTTCTGTAAATTCGTACATTCGGGAGGATCCGAAATACAAATTGCTATGCTTCCGAATTTTGTATGAAATACGAAATTTTGTTTACGAATTTCAGATCCAAATTCCATTACAACGGAAACGTGACTGGTGTTTTGTTGACCAATCAGAGGTTTTCTTCTGCTGCTTGTAGTGTGTATGTGTGTGTGTATGTGTATATATATATATATATATATATATATATGTCCATGCAGTGGCGGCTGGTGAAGTTTTTGGATGGGGGGGCACTAGACCCCGCCCATCATGACCCCGCCCATCATTTTGGCCCCTCCCACTTCTCATAAACCACGCCCCTTGTGTAATCTGAAAAAAAATTGGCCTGGGTTCCCCCCTCTGAGAGCATACCAGGCCCTTAGGTCTGGTATGGATTCCAAGGGGAACCCCCTATGCCGAAAAAACGGCGTGGGGGTCCCCCCAGATCCACACCAGACCCTTATCCGAGCACGCTACCCGGCCGGCCAGGAAAGGGGGTGGGGACGAGCGCCCCCCTCCTGAACCGTACCAGGCCACGTGCCCTCAACATGGGGGGTGCCTTGGGGGAGGGGGGGCGGGCGGCCCCCCCACCCCAAAGCACCTTGTCCCCATGTTGATGAGGACAAGGGCCTCTTCCCGACAACCCTGGCCGTTGGTTGTCGGGGTCTGCGGGTGGGGGGCTTATCGGAATCCGGGAGCCCCCTTTAATAAAGGGCCCGTTTTTTTTTTTCCTTTTTTTTTTCCTTTTTGTTTTTTTTTCTTTTTTTTTTTACACCTAGGGAGAGGGGGGGCGGCGCCTGGGCGCCCCCTATGGGCGGGCCGCCACTGTGTCCATGTATTATATATATGGTGTTATATGTAGGCATTCTAAGATTCTAAGACAAGTCCATTCTAGGCAGGCCACTACATTGGTGCCATTACCCGTAATGTAGTGATATAATATAGTGGTTGATATAGATACCGTATTTTTCGGACTATAAGACGCACTTTTTTCCCCCAGAAATATGGGGGAAAATGTGCCTGCGTCTTATGGTGCGAATATACGCTTGGCAGGGCTCCGCGGCCTCGGCCTTAGGAAAGGCCGCGGTTTCGGCCTAGCTCCAGAGCGGCGGCCATCTTGTGCACCCGCCGTTTGCAATGTGATCGCTCCGTCAAATGACAGAGCGGTCACTTGTATACAACCCGATGATGACACCGGTTCCTTTCTCCCCTCTGTGTACAGATCTGTACAGTGGAGGGGGAGATATCGGATGGCAGCAGCGCTGTGGGCTGCATCTGTAGTGCCCACAGCGCTGCTCTGTGACAAGTGCAGTCACAGCCATCCCTCCATACTCTGCAATACTCTGCAATTCCCTGCCATACCCTGCCAATACTCTGCCATACCCTGCCAATACTCTGCCATACCCTGCCAATATTCTGCAATACTCTGCCAATACTCTGCCATACCCTGCCAATACTCTGCCATACTCTGCCAATACTCTGCCATACCCTGCCAATATTCTGCAATACTCTGCCAATACTCTGCCATACCCTGCCAATATTCTGCCAATACTCTGCCATACCCTGCCAATATTCTGCAATACTCTGCCAATACTCTGCCATACCCTGCCAATATTCTGCAATACTCTGCCAATACTCTGCCATACCCTGCCAATATTCTGCAATACTCTGCCAATACTCTGCAATTCCCTGCCATACCCTGCCAATACTCTGTCATACCCTGCCAATAATCTGCAATACTCTGTCATACCCTGCCAATACTTTGCCATACCCTGCCAATACTTTCTATGGTAATGGTCACTCTGCATTTCATGGGCACTGGAAAATATTTTAGTACACCATTTGGTTCAGAATATTTTTTTTCTCGTTTTCAACCTCTAAAACCTAGGTACGTCTTATGGTCAGGTGTGTCTTATGGAGCGAAAAATGCGGTAATTAATTCCGCTGTTATTATAATCTTGATGTAAGTACTCTTCCGCAGCAACCCAATTCTTCCAGAGAGATGCACTTTATTGACTACCAACACAGAACTTGCAACAGATGACAAAATCACACAGAATAAACATGACAACACTAGTAAATATTCAGAGTCCCATGTTTCCTAGACCTTGGTGCCTTCATAATCACACACAGAGACAAGACTGAACGCCATGTTATATCCCCAATACACTGAATGGCTGAGCAATTTGATTGGCCGTTTAACAGCTGTAGTCAAAAACTGCCCTAATTTATATTCTTGTATATTAACATCAACAAGTTTCAATTAATATGCACAATTAGATTAACAGATACCACCTTAACACCCTTTTGAGGTGTAGAATGGACTTGTATGGAATGCCTATATCCCAAAATATATTCTTGCATATTAACATCAACAAGTTGCCTTCAATATGCGCAATTAGATTAACAGATACAAATGTGGCCTTCCTAGAATGGACTTGTCTTAGAATGCCTACATATAACACCATATATAAATATATAAAATACATGCACATACATATACACATACATACATACATACACATACAGACCCACACAAAACACACTACACTGCTGAGTGAGGGTTGGGAAAATGACCTTTTTTTTAAATATGGGAGTGGGAGACTGGTACTGGTAGTCGATGGGAGATTCAGAATCAAACAAAATAAGAATGTTCGTTATGAAGTTAAAAACCCAGGAATTCAGCACAGCACAGGGATGGTGGGAGCCCCTCATAATGAGGACAGGGATGGTGGGAGCCCCTCATAATGAGGACAGGGATGGTGGGAGCCCCTCATAATGAGGACTAGGATGGTGGGAGCCCCTTATAATGAGGACAGGGCTGGGGGAGCCCCTCATAATGAGTACAGGGATGGTGGGGGCCCCTCATAATGAAGACAGGGATAGTGGGGGCCCCTCATAATGAGGACAGGGATGGGGGAGCCCCTCATAATGAGTACAGGGATGGTGGGAGCCCCTCATAATGAAGACAGGGATGGTGGGAGCCCCTCATAATGAGGACAGGGATGGGGGAGCCCCTCATAATGAGCACAGGGATGGGGGAGCCCCTCATAATGAGCACAGGGATGGTGGGAGCCCCTCATAATGAGCACAGGGATGGGGGAGCCCCTCATGATGAGGACAGGGATGGTGGGAGACCCTCATAATGAGGACAAGGATGGTGGGAGACCCTCATAATGAGCACAGGGATGGGGGAGCCCCTCATAATAAGGACAGGGATGGTGGGAGCCCCTCATAATGAGGACAGGGATGAGGGGAGCCCCTCATAATGAGGAAAGGGATGAGGGGAGCCCCTCATAATGAGGACTGGGATGGTGGGAGCCCCTTATAATGAGCACAGGGATGGTGGGAGCCCCTCATAATGAAGACAGGGATGGTGGGAGCCCCTCATAATGAAGACAGGGATGGTGGGAGCCCCTCATAATGAAGACAGGGATGGTGGGAGCCCCTCATAATGAGGACAGGGATGGGGGAGCCCCTCATAATGAGCACAGTGATGGTGGAAGCTCCTCATAATGAGCACAGGGATGGGGGAGCCCCTCGTGATGAGGACAGGGATGGTGGGAGCCCCTCATAATGAGCACAGGGATGGGGGAGCCCCTCATGATGAGGACAGGGATGGCGGGAGCCCCTCATAATGAGCACAGGGATGGTGGGAGCCCCTCATAATGAGGACATGGATGGTGGGAGCCCCTCATAATGAGGACTAGGATGGTGGGAGCCCCTTATAATGAGGACAGGGCTGGGGGAGCCCCTCATAATGAGTACAGGGATGGTGGGGGCCCCTCATAATGAAGACAGGGATGGTGGGAGCCCCTCATAATGAGGACAGGGATGGGGGAGCCCCTCATGATGAGAACAGGGATGGTGGGAGCCCCTCATAATGAGGACAAGGATGGTGGGAGACCCTCATAATGAGCACAGGGATGGTGGGAGCCCCTCATAATGAGCACAGGGATGGGGAGCCCCTCATGATGAGGACAGGGATGGCGGGAGCCCCTCATAATGAGGACAAGGATGGTGGGAGACCCTCATAATGAGCACATGGATGGGGGAGACCCTCATAATGAGGACAGGGATGGTGGGAGCCCCTCATGATGAGGACAGGGATGGCGGAAGCCCTCATAATGAGGACAAGGATGGTGGGAGACCCTCATAATGAGCACATGGATGGGGGAGCCCCTCATAATGAGGACAGGGATGGTGGGAGCCCCTCATAATGAGCACAGGGATGGTGGGAGCCCCTCATAATGAGCACAGGGATGGTGGGAGCCCCTCACAATGATAAATCAATCATAACAAATGTTCGTCATTGTTACAAAAAGTTAACAAACCTAACGGAAATTAAGATTTCGTACAAATCCAAATTGAATTTTGGACACAAATTACGAAATATGAATAAACGGCTAATACAAAACAGAACAGAACAAAACAAATTTATTGACGACACACATGTCTACCTATTAATACCCTGATTTTCCCTGGATCCACTAAGTAAATAACTCAACACTATATTGTCAAAAGTATTGTGACACCTGCCTTTACACGCACACAAACTTTATTGAAATCCCAGTCTTAGTCCATAGGGTTCCATATTGAGTTGGCCCACCCTTTGCAGCTATAACAGCTTCAACACTTCTGGGAAGGCCGTCCACAAGATTTAGGAGTGTGTCTATGGGAATTTTTGACCATTCGTCCAGCAGCGCATTTGTGAGGTCAAGCACTGACAAGAAGGCCTGGCTCACAGTCTCCGCTCTAATACATCCCAAAGCTGTTCTATCGGGTTGAGGTCAGGGCTCTGTGCAGGCTAGTCAAGTTCCTTACAAAGAGAGTTTATGGACCTTTCTTTGTGCACAGAAATATTCGGAACTGGAAGAGGCCATCCCCAAACTGTTCCCACAAAGTTGGGAGCATTAAATTGTCCAAAATGTCTTGGTGTGCTGACGCCTCATGAGTTCCCTTCACTGGAACCAAGAGGCCAAGCCCAACCTCTGAAAAGCAACCCCACTCCGAAATCCCCCCTCCACCAAATGATTTGGACCAACAGGCAGAATGAAAACTTCCATCTGTAAGCCATATTCCTGGTGCGGAGATGTTCAAGCAGGGGTCGGAGGTCCTTCCTATGCTGTAAAGTCATATGGGAGAGATCTTGGTACAGCTTGATTTCAGCTCCGTGATATAAGATGCGGTTCCTGCTTCTCACCTTTTCGGAGGATCTCTTCTTTCAGCCAGAATTTAGTTATGCAGCAGACTACATCTCTGGGGGGGTCTGTGCCTCTGCCCCTGGAACGTAGAACTCGGTGCCGTGTCTCTATTTCGATAGGCGCTTCTGGAGGTCTGTCCAGGAGATCATTAACCACTTGCCTACTGGGCACTTAAACCCCCCTCCTGCCCAGACCAGTTTTCAGCTTTCGGGGGTCTCACACTTTGAATGACAATTACTCAGTCATGTAATACTGTACCCAAATTAATTTTACCATTGACTTAAATATACCAGGGCCGGGACAAGAGGTGGGCCGGAAGGGCAGCTGCCCTGGGCACAATGGTTGATTGCAGGGATGTGGGCGCCCTGATCCTAAATCTAAGGGAAGGGGTGGTGCAGTTTGGCATCTTTTCTCTGGGCGCTGGATGACCTTGCCCCAGCACCAAAATATACCCAAGAGTCTATTCTGTCACCTGCCGAGGAATTGTACTAGAGAGGCTGCCTGCACAACTCACAGGTAACTCCTTAACCACTTCCCGACCGGCGCACGCCGATGTATGTCGGCAGAATGGCATGGGCAGGCATATTGGCGTACAGGTACATCCATTTCTATATGCCGGTGGCGTGCTCGCATGCTTGTCGGGACCCCCGTGAGTCCGGCCGCGGGTCCCGCGGACTTGATCGCCGTGGGGATACCCGCAATCGTCTCACGGGGAGACTGAATGGGGAGATGCCGTTGTAAACAGCATCTGCCCGTTCTGCCTATCAACAAGTGACACTAATCTCTGCTCCATGTGATTGTAGCAGAGATCAGTGTTCACTAACACAAAGCCCAGCCCCCTACAGTTAGAAACACGCCCCTAGGAACACTTAACCCCTACACTGCCACCCACTGGTTAACCCCTTCACTGCCAGTGTCATTTACACAGGAATCACTGCATTTGTATAGCACTGATTGCTGTATAAATGACAATGGTCCCAAAAATGTGTCAAAAATGTCCGATGTGTCTGCCACAATGTTGCAGTTACAATAAAAATCGCTGATCGCTGCCATTACTAGTAAAAAAAAAATATTAACAAAAATGCCATAAAACTATCCCCTATTTTGTAAACACTATAACTTTTGTGCAAACCAATCAATAATCGCTTATTATGATTTTTTTTTACCAAAAATATGTAGAAGAATACGTATCGGCCTAAACTGAGGGAAAAAAAAACTTTTTTATATATTTTTGGGGGATATTTATTATAATAAAAAGTAAAAAATAATGCTTTTTTTCAAAATTGTCGCTCTATTTTTGTTTATAGCGTAAAAAATAAAAACCGCAGGGGTGATCAAATACCACCAAAAGAAAGCTCTATTTGTGGGGGAAAAAATGCAAAAATGAATTAGCATTTGCATTAATTTGTAAGTGATAAATGGTATAAAGTGTGCTTCTCTTTTTTACATCTACTTTTTGGATATGTCCAAAAACCAAAGGGCCTAAATAAGTAATAAAGGTATTAAATAAATAAAATGACTGATAGAATATCATTCAAGTAAAATGTGCCCAAAATGTCAATGCCTGAGAAAAGTGCAATCTGCCACTGCACAAAAATAATAGTTATTCATATTCAAACAAGAATTGAAAAGAGAAAATTGCTGAATGTCTGAGAGTCATCAGCACCACATCCCTTAATCGATAACTACATATCAAAAAGGAAAAGTGTAGGATTTTTAAGGTGTCAAAATGTGTAAAATATATCAAAATTTTATTTAGAAACAACTAAAAATCAACATATTGTCATCATATACTGTATAACCATACAATACATGAAACAAATGCAGCAGATACTATTCTCTACATGTTTCGCCAACCGATGACTTCCTCAGGAGAACTTTTATCAGGAACTGCATATATGATTGCCATACTATACTATACATATTACTAGCCATTTTATTCCCAAAGGTCTCTGCTAAAAAGATATATAATGTTTGGGGGTTATACTTATTTTTACTTGTAAACAACAAATGTCAGAAAAAGGCCTGGTCTTAGAGTGATACGTTTCAAGAATGTTGCATATAATGCATCTATATAATATATGGGTTTCACTTTTTGAATTGAATTACTGAAATAAATTAACTTTTTGACTAAATTCAATTTTTTTTTTTTTTTTTTTAGATGCACTTGTATGTGCGCATAATCATCTTGAAATATGGAAATATAACCCTATTTTTCATGCATTTATTTGTTTCATTTTGGAGAAGTGCAGGTTGATGGTAGAAATTTTTGTCTACGGACAATGAACGCCATGTAAAGATAACCAATTTTGGCTTTGCAATGATGGATGCAGTTTCATTCGAAAAATAAAGGGAAAGGTAAGATACTGTATATGGAAGTAGGAATCTGCTTCTCCTCCTCAGAGACCTAAAGCCATAAAACATCCTACTAGACAACGATGGCCATGTAAAGATCATAGCTTTTTGACTCACAATTAGGGATGAGCCAAACACCCCCCCCCGGTTCGGTTCGCACCAGAACATTCGAACGGACTGAAAATTCCTAAGAACTTTAGAACCCTATTTAAGTCTATGGGACTCGAACGTTCGAAAATCAAAAGTGCTCATTTTAAAGGCTAATATGCAAGCTATGCAACAGACAACACCAGCAATAAGGGGTATCTTCAGATGTATACTGTGCTGGAGGCACACAACACCCACCTTAACTTCTGCAGATGCCTATATTAGAGAACACCAGTAATAAAGGGTAAATACAGGTGTATACTGTGCTGGAGGCACACAACACCCACTTTAACTCCTGCAGATGCCTGTATGAGAGAACACCAGCAATAAAGGGTAGATACAGGTGTATACTGTGCTGTGCTGGAGCCACACAATACCCACTAACTCCTGAAGATGCCTGTATTAGAGAACACCAGCAATAAAGGGGAGATACAGGTGTATACTGCACTGGAGGCACACAACACCCACTAACTCCTGCAGATGCCTGTATTAGAGAACACCAGCAATAAAGGGTAGAAACAGGTGTATACTGTGCTGGAGGCACACAACACCCACTAACTCCTGCAGATGCCTATATTAGAGAACACCAGCAATAAAGGGTAAATACAGGTGTATACTGTGCTGTGCTGGAGGTACACAACACCCACTAACTCCTGAAGATGCCTGTATTAGAGAACACCAGCAATAAATTGTAGATACAGGTGTATACTGCACTGGAGGCACACAACACCCACTAACTCCTGCAGATGCCTGTATTAGAGAACACCAGTAATAAAGGGTAGATACAGGTGTATACTGTGCTGGAGGCACACAACACCCACTAACTCCTGCAGATGGCTGAGAAAAGAACACACTGTCCCTGCCTATCTAGCGCTTTCCCTGATGACGGCCTTATATAGTGTGGGGCGTGTACTAAACCCCCTGAGCTATGATTGGCCACAGGCATCCTGCCTGTGACCAATCATGGCTCTCCTCGCTGCCGGCACTGTGATTGGCCAAGCATGCGGGGTCACAGTGCATGCTTGGCCAATCATGAGCCAGCAATGCACTGCGATGGCGTAGTGCATTGTGGGCCGTTCGTGCCACACGAATTTGGTGCGACGGTACACAAAGTTCTGAATTTGCCGAACAGACGAACGGCCGATGATGTTCGAGTCGAACATGCATTCGAATCGAACACCAAGCTCATCCCTACTCACAATGATGGATGTCTCTGGATCCTGAACAGTGGTAGCTGTGGATTTTGACATGGCAAATCATGGATGTCTTTGGATATAGATTAAAAACAAAACAAAGAGAAGGTAGGCATTCTTCTTTATATGGACCCTGAGAGTAGGAACATGCTTCTTCTCTTCAGGGACCTAAAGCTTTAGAAAATTCTTTGTCTCTGGATTAAAAAAAGTAAACAAACATGGGGATCTTTTTTTTTTTTTTTAACCACTTGCTTACTGGGCACTTAAACCCCCCTCAGTCCCAGACCAATTTTCAGTTTCAGCGCTGATGCACTTTGAATGACAATTGCGCGGGCATACAACACTGTACCCAAATGAAATTTTTATAATTTTTTTCCCACAAATAGAGCTTTCTTTTGGTGGTATTTAGTTACAGCTCGGAGTTTTATTTTTTGCTAAACAAACAAAAAAAGATGCAAAAAAAAAAAAAAAAAAAATCATGTTTTAATAGTTTGTTATAAAATTTTGCAAACGGGTAATTTTTCTCCTTCATTGAAGTGCGCTGATTAGGCGGCACTGATAGGCTGCATTGGTGGGCACTGATGGGCTGCATTGGTGGGCACTGATAGGCTGCATTGGTGGGCACTGATAGGCTGCACTGGTGGGCACTGATAGGCATAGTTAAGGCGGCACTAATAGGCACAGATAAGGCGGCACCGATGGGCACAGATAAGGTGGCACTGATGGGCAAAGATGGGCACAGATAAGATGGCACGGATGGGTGGCACAGATAAGTGGCACGGATGGGTGGCACGGATGGGCACTGATAGGTACCACAGATAGATGGGACTGATGGGCACTGATAGGTGGCACTGATAGGTGGCTCTGATAGGTGGCACTGCTGGGCACTGATGGGCAGCACTGCTGGGCACTGATGGGCGGCACTGCTGGGCACTGATGGGCGGCACTGGGGTGCAGCACCTTTGAGGCAGATTGTGGGCACTGTGGGTGGCACTGTGGGTGGCACTATGGGTGGCACTGTGGGTGGCACTGTGGGCACTATGGGCACTGACGGGGGGCACTGACGGGGGCACTTACTTTTATTCAGGATGGCACTGCGGGAGGCAGGTGGGCACTGGCAGGTGGCAGGTGGTTGCTTGTATTGCTGGCCGTGATCGGGACTGATGTCCCGATCACGGCTGCCGGTGATTGGCTTTTTTTTCTTTCTCCTCGCGCTGTCAGCGCGAGGAAGAATAATAGCCGATTACCGGCTCCGTTCTATCACATGATCAGCTGTCATTGGCTGACAGCTGATCACGTGATAAGGGGTCGGGATCGACCCCTTGCACGGATCGGTGATCAGGCGAGTCTCATGGACTCGCCGATCACAGAGTGCGCCGCGCGTGCCCCTCAGGGGGCACGCAGGCCGCTCGTACACGGGACGACGTCAATAGACGTAGTCCCGGAAATGTAGGTCCGCGCTAATGCTGTCATTTGGCAATAGCGCGGATCCCAAGTGGTTAATTAACCCCAAGGTGAGGAACGTGCTTCTTCCTTTTACAAAGACTTAAAGCAGAACTAATCCCTCCTATCTACAGCCAAGGATATTGCCTCTATCTGATCTGCAGTTGCCATGGCGCTGCACATGTGAACACTAGGGATGAGCCGAACACCCTCCCCCCCGGTTCGGTTCGCAGTAGAACACGCAAACTGGCAAAAAGTTTGTATGAACACTCAAACACCGTTAAAGTCTATGGGACACAAACATGGAAAATCAAAAGTGCTAATTTTAAAGGCTAATTTGGAAGTTATTGCCATAAAAAGCATTTGGGGACCTGGGTCCTGCCCCAGGGGACATGTATCAATGCAAAAAAAAAGTTTTAAAAACAGAAGTTTTTTCGGGAGCAGTGATTTTAATAATGCTTAAAGTGAAACAATACAAGTCAAATATTTCTTAAAATTTCTTACCTGTTGGGTGTCTATGGTATGCCTGTAAAGTGGCAGATTTTTCCCATGTTTAGAACAGTCTCTGCAGAAAAATTACATTTCTAAAGGAAAAAAAGGCATTTAAAACTGATTGTGGCTGTAATGTATTGTCGGGTCCTGGCAATATAGATGAAAATCATTGAGAAAACTGGCATAGGTTCCCCCCGCCCCAGTCCATTACCAGGCCCTTTGGGTCCGGTATGGATATTAAGGGGAACCCTGCACAAAAAAAAAGGCGTGGGGCCCCCTGGCCCTATATACTCTGAACAGCAGTATACAGGCGGTCCAAACAAGACAGGGTCTGTAGGTTTGTTCTTAAGTTGAATCTGTTTGTAATTTGGAACAGGTACATTTTTTAAGTGTAGCTCCAGCCAAAAAATCTTTTTTAACCTTTTTGGATAGCATAGGGAAGAGTTACTGTAACATATGATTTCACTTCACTTTCTGCTCAAGGCCAATTGGATTTTGAACATTTGGGGAACAAGGATTGGTGATAAATCATCAGTGGAGACACCTTTTTCCCATATTAATGCTAACAGGAGAGAATTTCCCTTCCTAGGGGTAGATTTCCTTTCACTTCCTGTTGTCTCCCTACATTTGTAAGTAGGAGCAGTTTGTAAGTAGGGGACCACCTGTATATACTATACGGCCTGTCCTAAATACTATGCAGAAAATTGGGCCTTAGGTGTTGGTGGTGCCAGAACACTGTAAGCCCTTGGTTACTCTTGGTGAGCACAGGAATGGGCCATGCTGTGAAATATTGGATCAAAAATTGTAATTACATGCCCCTGTTAAACAGGGGCAGACATATTGGGCCTTAGGCAGTGGTGGTGCTCTGAACCAAAAATATAATTAGAAGCTAGCATCATCAAGATTGAGGAGGAATAGGATAGTCACTCAGCATAATAGGATAGTCACTCAACATAAGCAGTCTTAAAGGGATCCCACATCCATAGAAAAATCAATTAGTTACTGTACATCAGCATCAGACGCTTGGTAGCTGGTGATCCAAGACTGATTCATTTGTATGAATGTGAGCCTATCAACAGAGTCTGTGGACAGGCGTACTCTGATCAGTACAAACTCTCCAGCAGCAAGAATACAAAGAATACTGGATGCAGGGCAGGCCAGTAGCTCAATTGCATATTGAGCAAGCTCTGGCCAGTGGTCCATCCTCAAGACCCAGTAACCCAATGGGTGTTCTGTTGGAAAGGTCTCCAAGTCTGATCTTGCCCCTATATATTCCTGCACCATGTAATGCAGACGCTGGTTGCTGGAACCGATCAGACCTTGGTGCTGACCGATCAGCTGGCCACCTTCTCCACTGCTCTTTCTGTGACTGAACAAAGCCTCAGCAGCACGTTGTCCAGCACCAGGAAATTCTAACCACCCAGGCTCTGGAAACAAATTGCACAAAGCTTTCTTCAAGGCCTAATGAAGAAGTTTCATCCTCTGCTCTCTCTGCAAAGGCTGGATAAGTTCTGCTACCCTTGTAACGTGGATCAAGAAGGGTTGCCAGCCAGTAATGATCCCTCTCCTTGATACCACAAATCATAGGGTCCTTTCGCAGGCTTTGCAGGATCAGGGAGGCCATGCAGCATAAGTTTGCAAAGCCATTCAGTCCGAAGTCCTCTGGGTCACTAAGGATCACATGATCCTCAACCACCTCCTCCCAGCCACGTACAACTCCAATGGTTTATGGGGACTGAAAATGATCCCTTGAAGACTGTTGCTGATGCTGAGTGTTATCCTCCACCTCCATGCTGACACAATCCCCTTCCTCTCCCTGTGTGTTTGGCGGGCCCACAGGAATACTATCTGAATAAAGGGGGCCTTGAGAGGTACGGAAGTCCTCCTCTTCCTCCCGCTGTCCTGCCTCAAGTGCCCTGTCCATTATTCCATGAAGCATGTGCTCCAACAGGAAGACAAGAGGGACAGCATCACTGACGCATGCATTGCCACTGCTCACCATCTTCATGGCCTCCTCAAATGGTGACAGGACAGTGCATGAATCCTTGATCAGTAGCCACTGGCGTGGCAAAAAAAAAAAAGCCAACCTCCCCTGACCCTGTCCTGGTGCTATACTCACACAGTTAGGCCGCGTACACACGCGGGGACTGTTCGCCCAACTTTGTCCGTCAAACAGTTTCGGCAAATAGTCCGCTCAAAATTAGCATTGACGGACATGGCCACACACGACGTACGAACAGTTTGCTGAAACCGTGCGCGATGACGTGAACGGCACGTACGACGGGACGAAAAATACGACATCCTATACACTGCATTATAACTTTCGGCGTGTAAATCCTTTCTGAGCATGCGCGGAACTTAGTTTGTCGAACAAGCCTACACACGAGGGAACTGTTCGCTGAAACAAGGTTTCAGCGGACAGTTTTTCGGAATTTCCGAAAAACCTTGTTCAGCGGACTGTTCGCTGAAACTGTCCGCTGAAAGCCCACACACGAGCGGACTGTCCGCTGAAACACTGTTCAGCGGACAAAGTTGGGCGAACAGTCCCCGCGTGTGTACGCGGCCTTACTCATTGATGGCCCTTTGCTGTGTGTGCAGCTGCTGTAGCATTGCAAACATTGAGTTCCACCTGAAGGGCATGTCACAAATGAGGGGGTTGGTGGGCAGGTTGCATTCCCTTTGAATGTCAGCCAGCCGAGCACTGGCTTTATATGACCAGCAGAAATGAACACAGACTTTCCTGGCCTGCCTCAGGAGATCCTGTAAACCTGGGTACCTGCTCAAGAACCACTGCACCACCAAATTCAGGACATGAGCCAAACAGGGAACATGGGTCATGTGTCCCTGTCGGAGGGTAGAGAGGAGGTTGATGCCATTGTCACATGCAACCATTCCTGGCTGAAGCTGGTGTGGTGTCAACCATCTCTGAGCCTGCCCCTGCAGAGCTGACAGAATCTCTGCCCCAGTTCATGTCCCCTAAGCAGACCAAATCAAGCACTGCATGGCATCTTTTTGCCTGAGTGCTTCCATAGCCCCTTGAACTCATACGGAGCACCGCTGGCTCAGAGGACAAATCTGCAGAGGAAAATACCATAGAGGAAGAAGAAGAGGAGGGTGTGGAGGAGAAAGCTGTGGCAGAATCACCACTAGAATTTTGGAGGCGTGGTGGCGGAACAAGCTCCAACAATACTGAACCCTGTCCTACATCCTTCCCAGCTGCCAGCAGAGTTACCCAGTCCGCCGTGAAAGAAAGGTAATGTTTCTGTCCATGCCTACTGGACCATGAGTCAGCGGTAATATGCACCTTACTGCTGACCGCCCTGTCCAGCGAGGCCAAGACATTGCCTTCCATATATATATATATATATATATATATATATATATATATATATATATATATATATATACACACACAAGACTGGCTGTATATATATATATTTATTAAATACACTGCAGCTGAGCTAACTGAATAACCTGCCTGCCCGTCTATATCACACTATCTCTCCATTCACACCAAGAACACACAACACAGGTCCAACCTGAAGGCAGCCGTATATAGTGTGGGGCGTGGACTTAGTCCCCCTGAGCCATGATTGGCCAAAGGCACCCTGCCTTTGGCCAATTATGACTCTCTTAGCAGAGGGCGCTGGGATTGGCTAAAGTATGCAGGTCATGATGCATGTTTTGGCCAATCATCATACAGCAATGCACTGTGATCTCGTAGTGCATTATGGGGAGTTCCGCGCCACTCAAATTTGCAGCGAACGCCCCATAATGTTTGTTTTTCAATGAACCCGCCGAACACCCGATGTTCGAGTCTAACCTATGTTCGACCCAAACATTGAGCCCATCCCTAGTGAACAGCTATAAATCCAGTTATATGATGGTTTAAAGTTTGGTTGAAAGCCATTATAAGCACACTGGTCATCACAGAGGCATGCTTTGGATGTAACAGTTTTGGACAGTTAAATCTCTGGGTTTTGTTCTGTTTTAAAGCCAGAAAACACCCCTCTTGGACATGTCAGGGCTGGGCTCAGCCCCCCTTCTCATTGCTCAGTTGTCGGTTAATGGGCAGCACTCATCATTCCACAGTGCCTCATCTGATGATCATTTCCTGCTTGTCAGCCAGTCCCTTCTGGCTAGTTAAACTGCCTGGTTCATATCTCCCATGCTTTTGTCAATATATCTTTAGATTCTCTGCTGTGTTCCTGTTAAAGTCTTGCCTGGCTGATATCCCTTCTGTTTCCTGATCCTGTTTGCTGTCTCAGATTAAGCTGATCTCTGGCTTCCTGATTTACTGGCTTGCACTGACTACCCGCTTTGATTACCGAACCCGGGCTATGTTTTCACTATATTTACCATTTGTACCATTTTTACCACTATATTAAAAAGATGGAATTGTTACTGTTTTCTGTCTCCATTTGATTAACGGTTCCTGATAGGACAATGCCAGCTGTGTAATGTTTCCTGATTTTGGCCTGAGTGTTGAGATATTTGAATTCAACAAAATTACAGGATCCAGTATGTTGGCACATTATATTATATGCTATCTGTCTGCTGACCTCATATCTGTACAGCTAAGCAATTCTTTATTATTACTTATAAAAGAATGTTAAAGAGGTATTTTGCTTTAATTGTTTTTTTTTACTTTATGCCCCAGTAGTTTTCAGTAATTTTCTGAGGCTGGGACTTTATGATCAACACAAGTGGGTAGTTCTGCAGAAGCTTTTGTGGTACTTTTCAGAGTTTATTAAGGCTGCATGTACATGAAAAGTTGTGTCCAGTTCCTTTTTGATCAATACCAACATGTGTACATAGTTGTGTAGTTTAGATAGAGTGTCGTTAAAAGCCTGGGTGAACATCAAAGGGTTTACTTTCGATCAGGCCTCTGGTACCTCCCCCTGGTTCTAGAAACTTGGAGAAGTTAGGGTGTTAGGGTACTTAGGCATAGGTTTAGGGCACGTGGCTACCTCAACACATATTTGAGGGGTACATTTCTACAGGTTACCAGTTTTGAGTTGCAGAGGAGGCCTTTTGCTAGAATTATTGCTCTCACTCTAATGATCATGGTGATACCTCACATGGTATGAACACCATTTACCAATGCAGGTGCTATTCACGTATGCGTTAGCCCATTGAAGAATTGGATACCAGGGTTATGGCGGCTAGCTGCTGCCATAACAAAGATATTCCACTTCAAACAGCCGATGTATAACGACGGCAGGCGGTCGGCAAGTGGTTAATGTATAAATACACATGCAAGTCTCCTACATTTATCCCTACCTTGCAAATGTCACCCCCTTCAGCAGTAGGAGCCCTGCAAAACTCTGAAATCGGTGGGTGGGTCTCTTTGCCAGGGCTCGTGGGTGGAGTCGTGATGTCACAAGACTCTCCGCCCACCTCTTACACTCTCCTACTCTCCAGTCACACTGATCACGCCACATGATGAGTAACAACCAGTCAAAACTCAGGAAAGGCACCATATGACTTCAGCATGCCCAATCATGCTGAGGTGTGGAGCAGCCAATCCTTGGAGAGCTGGAGAAGAAAGGAGGAGGGATGTGAAGCTGGAATCGTAACACACACTCTGCTCTCATGCTCTTTCGTAAGCTAAAGAAATGAGATGTCAGTTGCAGCAGTGGGGGGAAGTGGCGACACAAACCTACCTGTGTGTCTTTTTTTATCTTACTTAAAAAATAAAATAAAATAAAAAGACAAGAGGATTGCTCAGAGATGGATTGTTCTTTGTGGCAAGACTGGGCACAGATGACATGACATCCTCTACTGTACCAGGTAGAAGTCTTCATTTTAAAAAAAAAGCCACTTTAAGTTTTTTGTCTTTTACTAAAATAAATAAAAAAAATAAAATTATTAGTAGCCCAAGTAGGTGCCACTCTTCACAAATCCCTTTCTATGCTAGTAGCAATTAGTATTGTGGTGACATCCACCCGATGATGAGGGTTTTTGGCACTATGACCTTCTTTGTGATTTCCAACCAATAGTTTTAGTGTGTTCGAAAATGAATTTCCCCATAAAAAAGGGCTTTTCTTTCAATGTTGCTATTTTTTATTGAAACTCAAAAAAAATAAAAAAATAAAAAAAATAAACATAATGAATGAAAACTAGAAAAAATAAAAATAAAATATCAATAAAATCAATAGTACATATAATAATTGATCTTATGTACATAATGACACTTTCAGACTGTGATTTTACCAGGGCAGATACATTTTGACAGCTGCTTCCAGCACCAGCATTGTGGGGCTTATTTTTTTTTTCCCGTAAATAATTTCTTTTTATTGAAAATACTGTAAAACATAACAGAGGTAAATGAGCAAGCAATACAGTGGTTTTGGCCCCATTGTTACAGTGGCCGGAAGCAACAATTACACAAGAAACACAAGAGTGTGAACTGTCATTTGTTTACATCTAGACCTTAAGTCTATATCAGCACAGCTGGATTGAGCGTCTGCGTCTAGTAGCCTACTGCGCTTAAGCCAAAGAGTGCCAATTGATCGTCATTCAAACCCTCACAATGGACAGTTCTCGCTGCAGTTTGGAGCCCCACCGCCTCTGTGGTCTATGCATTGGAGGAAGGTGGACCGGGGCTCCACTTAATGGTCAACCCCGCGCACCACCTCCACCCGTACTCCCCAACCGAGGAGAGAAGGGGACAACTTAGAAAAAGCAAAAAATAAAGAGAAGAAAAGAAAAAAAAGGGGGGGGGGGGGGAAGACGGGGAGAGGAAAGAGGAAGGGGAGGAGAAGGACAAGGGGGAGAGTATCCGTATAGGGGCTTATTTTTTATGTGTAGGTTACACTGAAAATGTTGTGATCATCATTTGTTTATTTATTCTTTGTCTACGTTCTCTAGAATGAATGTGTTTATCTTTTCTTGGTCTATATTCCTTAGGTTGTATGTCAGTGTATTACATCTGTTTGGAAGTCTGACAAGTCACTCAATTTACTGACCACACATATAAACTGTTGCCAAAGAGGAGAAAATATGAATGGCCATTTAGCTGGAGCACCTCTAACAGAACAGACAAATTGTTTGATTCTTCAAGAGCAACAGTCTCCATTAAGCATAGCAATATGCCAATAGCAAGAGTTTCCACCAATCTTGGCAAGACTCGGAGAGCACCAGTCTCCACTAAGCATGGCAAGACTCTGAGAGCACCAGTCTCCACCAAGCTTGGCAAGACTTCGAGAGCACCAGTCTCCACTAAGCATGGCAAGACTCCAAGAGCACCAGTCTCCACCAAGCTTGGCAAGACTGCAAGAGTACCAGTCTCCACTAAGCATGGCAAGACTCCGAGAGCACCAGTCTCCACCAAGCTTGGCAAGACAGCAAGAGTACCAGTCTCCACTAAGCATGGCAAGACTCAGAGAGCACCAGTCTCCACTAAGCATGGCAAGACCCCGAGAGCACCAGTCTCCACCAAGCTTGGCAAGACTGCAAGAGTACCAGTCTCCACTAAGCATGGCAAGACTCCGAGAGCACCAGTCTCCACCAAGCTTGGCAAGACAGCAAGAGTACCAGTCTCCACTAAGCATGGCAAGACTCAGAGCACCAGTCTCCACTAAGCATGGCAAGACTCCGAGAGCACCAGTCTCCACCAAGCTTGGCAAGACTGCAAGAGTACCAGTCTCCACTAAGCATGGCAAGACTCCGAGAGCACCAGTCTCCACCAAGCTTGGCAAGACAGCAAGAGTACCAGTCTCCACTAAGCATGGCAAGACTTCAAACACACCAGTCTCTAGCAAGCATGACAAGACTCCAAGAGCTATAATCTCCACCAAGTATGGCAAGAATCCAAGAGCACCAGTCTGCAACAAGAATGGCAAGAGCCAAGATCATCAGTTTCCACCAAGCATGGCAAGACCCCAAGAGCACCAGTCTTCATCAAGCATTTCAAGACTCCAGGAGAACCAGCCTCCACCAAGCATGGCAAGACTCCAAGAGCACCAGTCACCAGAAAGCATGGCACGACTCCAGGAGAACCAGTCACTACTTGCTGACCAGCCGCCGTCATTATACTGCCGCAGGTTGGCATGGCTGCGCTAATCGCTGTAGCTGTACATTGGGCGCTTTAAGAGCAATAGCAGGTGTGCACACTGCCGGAGCGGATGCGCATAGCTGGCGGCCATGATGTCCGCCAGCCACCTGAGATTGCTCCACAAAGAGCCAGAATGAGCATCTGTCAATGTAAATAGACAGATTCCCATTCTTACATGGGAGTAGAGAGAGATAGTCTGTTCCTTGTGATCAGGAACAGCGATCTCTCTCTACTCCCTGTCAGTACACTCCCCCAACAGTTAGAAACACCTCCCTAGGGAACACTTAACCCCTTAACCCCTTCCCTATTAGTGTCATTTATTCAGTTAGTAGTGGCTATTTTTAGCTCTGATCACTGTATAAATGTCACTGGTCCACAAAAAAGTGTCAAACGTGTCTTTTCTGTCCACTGCAATGCCGCAGTCCCGCTAAAAATTGCTCATCACCGCCATTCCTAGTAAAAAAAAAAAAGATTATAATAAAAATGCCATAAATATATCCCCTATTTTGTAGACACTATAACTTTTGCGCAAAGCGATCAATATACACTTATTGCAATTTTTTTACGAAAAATATGTAGAATACATATTGGCCTAAACTAATGGAGAAATTTGTTTTTTTTTTATTTATATTTTTGGGTATTTATTATAGCAAAAAGTTAAAAAAAAAAATTGTGCAAAAAGTAAAAACCGCTATTTGTGGGAAAAAAAGGACATCAGTTTTGTTTGTGTACATTGTGGCACGACCGCGCAATTGTCAGTTAAAGCGACGCGGTGCCGAATCGCAAAAATGGCCTGGTCATTAAGGCGGTAAATCATTCAGGGGCTGAAGTTAAACATGGCAAGACTCCAGGAGAACCAGTTTTCACCAAGCATGGGAAGACTCCATGGGGGGAAGAAGAATAGGGGCCAGATTTTGAATGACAGATTGCTGAACACTAGCAACCATGGAAAAGGGGGGTGGGGGGTGGGGAGACAGTCTGTGGGGGATGAGGGTGGGGGAGACACAGAAAGAAGAGGAATGTGGATAGCAGGGGAGCTGGGGCGCAGCATACAGGGGAATCATACTCTCCCCTTTTCTCCTGCAAACCATTGAATGCCTGCAGGAGGGAGAAGAGGAGAAGTAGGCTTTCAGAGGCTGCAGGAGGAAAATGGAGGGCATCAGTTCCAGTGGCCCCCCCTAGAACCGCCGTCACCCTCCCTATCCATGTGCCCGGCCCCTTTAGGACGTCGGACGCATGAATTACAATTGCAGGGATAGGCGGAGGGTGTGTATTTTGAAGCATTTTGAAGCACCTGATTAGAACCAGAGGCTCTAATAGACTTCAAAATAGGCTGGGCTCGAGGCGCAGAGAGTGCGCCCTGATCCCACCCAGTTGTGTGACACTAGCGAATGAATATTCGCTATTCTCCCACATTCTCCTCCCGGCCAATCAGGAAGCACCTATTGGCCAAGGAGTCTTATGACTCCCTGGCCAATTGTGTCTCAGGATACACTTCTGGGTTCCAAGCGGCCGGAAAGGAGAAGGCCTGTGTCCTCCCTGGAGTGGCCCGTCTCCTCCTCCATTCCTCCACTAGCAGGTAAGGTGATCGCTGCTGGCTGTGTCTCCCGCCAGTGGGTGCTGCGGGGTGATCACTACTGCCTTCTGGATGTGTCAGTGTATGGGGCAGGGGATGCTGTGGGGTGATCGCCGCTGGCTGTGTCCATATCTCCCCCATGCAGGGTGGTGCTGTGGTGTGACCACGGCAACTGGGGTAGTTGTGTTGGTTGTGTCGCCCCCCTACAAAAAATAGTAGGCACCAGGCGCCACTGAGATCCTCTATATGCCGCCCCAGCCACCCCTCCTATCCAAGCCTACAGGGGAGCATCACAGACCCCCTGGAGCATGGGGCCGGGTCACAATTGTGACCCCTGTAGTTACCGCAGTGTATGGAAGTAATTAATCAAACAACAAATAATAACTTAAGAAGAACGCAAACATCCATTCTAACTTTGATCCAATGATTGTGGTCAAACGCCACAGAACTGCTGCATCAAAAGTGGCAATGGAACTCAATATCCAACTTGAAGACCCACAATGCTAGTCCACGGGAAACTTCAAAAAGCCAACATTCACCCCCATAATTCTCCTTATCTTGAATGTCCTTTAACAGCGCAATATTCTTTCATGTCAGTCACTGATGTCTTTAAAGCTTTATGAATGTCCTGATTCCTTAAAGTGTAAATTATGGGGTTTAACATGGGAAGCACCAAATAGTATATAAAGGAGAGTGCGGTATACACACTGTCACTCAGTGTCATAGTCAGTGTCAGTGCATATGAAGCAAATGGTATTCCGAAATATAAAGACACCACTAGGAGATGGGAGCTGCATGTGGAGAAGGCTTTCCGTCTCCCGGTGGATGACTTTATCCGGAGGATGGAGATTATGATCAGTATGTAGGACAAGACAATAAACCCAAAAGGTAGATTAAGCAGATAACTTATCACCCATCCGTATACGTAAAGGGGTGTTGTGTCTGACATAACACACACCGGAATAGAGAATGCGGTGAATTCACAAAAAAAATAATAGACGACAACAGGGGCACAAAATTTTAGAAGCATAAAGAAGTAAAAACAAATGGCTACAACTACAGCTGAAAACAACCAAAAGCCGATGACAAGGTACAGGCACAGTCTATTGTGCATGAGGGCAGCATATCTCAATGGATGACAGATCGCCAAATATCGGTCATAGGACATCAGCGTCAGCAGAAAAGTCTCAAAGACTAAAACAGCGTTCACTATATTTATCTGTATGACACAATCAACATAAGGAACAACGCTTCTTCCCCCTAGGATGTTTTGCAGCACCGACGGTTCAATGCTTGTGGTTCCAACAAACTCGCAAAGAAGTAAATTGCTGATCAGGAAGTACATGGGGGAGTGGAGATGAGGGCTCTTCCATATTAGAGAGATGATCAGAAGGTTCTCAATGCAGGTAACGGTGTAGATGATCAATAGTAGAAGGAAAAGTGGAATTCTGTATTCATCAAACCCATCAAACCCAACAATCAGGACTTCTACAACAATTGTTTCATTCCTTTGACGTGACACCTGTGAAAAAGTGATGGTTAATATTTTAGCACCCGGCATGATATGTAAGCACCCAGCATGTACAGTATCTCACAAAAGTGAGTACACCCCTTATATTTTTGTAAATCTTTTTTTTCATGTGACAACACTGAAGAAATTACACTTGTCTACAATGTAAAGTAGTGAGTGTACAGCTTGTATAACAGTGTAAATTTGATGTCCCCTCAAAATAACTCAACACATAGCCATTAATGTCTAAACCGCTGGCAACACAAGTGAGTACACCCCTAAGTAAAAATGTCCAATTTGGGCCCAATTAGCCATTTTCCCTCTCCGACGTCATGTGACTCGTTAGTATTACAAGGTTTTAGGTGTGAATGGGGAGGTGTGTTAAATTTGGTGTTATCACTCTCATTCTCTCATACTGGTCACTGGAAGTTCAACATGGCTCCTCAGGACAAAGAACTCTCTGAGGATCTGGAAAAAAAAAAGAATTGTTGCTCTATATAAAGATGGCCATGCAGTCGTTTAACAGGACAGGTTCCACGCAGAATAGGCCTCGCCATGGTCAATTTCCCTCCCCAATGTCAATGCCATTTTCCCTCCTCAATGTCATGTGACTCGTTAGTATTGCAAGGTTTTAGGTGTGAATGGGGAGGTGTGTTAAATTTGGTGTTATCACTCTCATTCTCTGACACTGGTCACTGGAAGTTCAACATGGCACCTCATGACAAAGAACTCTGTGAGGATCTGAAAAAAAAAGAATTGTTGCTCTACCTAAAGATTGCCTAGGCTATAAGAAGATTGCCAAGATCCTGAAACTGAGCTGCAGCACAGAGGACAAGGCCATGCAGTAGTTTAACAGGACAGGTTCCACGCAGAATAGGCCTCGCCATGGTCAACCAAAGAAGTGCGTCATATCCAGAGGTTGTCTTTGGGAAATAGACATATGAGTGCTGCCAGCATTGCTGCAGAGGTTGAAGGGGTGGCGGGTCAGCCTGTCAGTGCTCAGACCATACGTCGCACACTGCATCAAATTGGTCTGCATGGCTGTCGTCCCAGAAGCAAGCCTCTTCTAGATAATGCACAGGAAAGCCTGCAAACAGTTTGCTGTAGACAAGCAGATTGAAGACATAGATTTCTGGAACCATGTCCTGTGGTCTGATGAGACCAAGATAAACAAATTTGGTTCAGATGATGACAAGCGTGTGTGGCGGCAAACAGGTGAGGAGTACAAAGACAAGTGTACCTTGACTACAGTCAAGCATGGTGGTGGGGGTGTCATGGTCTGGGGGCTGCATGAGTTCTGCCGGCACTGGGGAGCTACAGATCATTGAGGGAACCATGAATGCCAACATGTACTGTGACACACTGAAGCAGAGCATGATCCCCTCCCTTTGGAGACTGGGCCACAGGGTGGTATTCCAACATTATAACGACCCCAGACACACCTCCAAGAAGACCACTGGCTTGCCAAAGAAGCTGAGGGTAAAGGTGATGGACTGGCCAAGCATGTCTCCAGACCTAAACCCTATTGAGCATCTGTGGGGCATCCTCAAATGGAAGGTGGAGGAGCGCAAGGTCTCTAACATCCACCAGCTGTGTGATGTCGTCATGGAGGAGGGGAAGAGGACTCCAGTGGCAAACTGTGAAGCTCTGGTGAACTCCATGCCCAAGAGGGTTAAGCCATAGTTGGGAAAAAATGGTGGCCACACAAAATATTGGCATTTTGGCCCCAATTCGCACAATTTTCACTTAGGGGTGTACTCACTTTTGTTGCCAGTGGTTTAGACATTAATGGCTGTGTGTTGAGTTATTTTGAGGGGACAGCAAATTTACACTGTTATACAAGCTGTACACTCACTACTTTACATTGTAGCAAAGTGCCATTTCTTCTGTGTTGTCACATGAAAATATATAATAATATATTTACAAAAATGTGAGGGAT
Organism: Lithobates pipiens; assembly: GCF_037356315.1. NCBI lineage: Eukaryota > Metazoa > Chordata > Amphibia > Anura > Ranidae > Lithobates > Lithobates pipiens. Next base: position 29,005,077 of record NW_027507764.1, on the reverse strand, counting down.
GTACTCACTTTTGTGAGATACTGTATATGAACCTAAAAAGACTAAGACCATACCACTGGGGATCAAAGCTTGAGACCAGAAGTGAGGACACCCGGGGGACAGTGCAGTACCACCCTCATCACAGCTCCTGCACTGCTGCCACGTTGAGACCGGAGCGTCCACTCACTCACCACTAATCACTGGAGGTTTATAGGAAGAGACAGAGGGAGCCCCCTTCTAAAGTAAAAGGTCATCGCAGCATCCTGGGGACTGGAGAGAGGGCTATTCAGGGCTGGATTAACGTAGGGGCTATTGGAGCTGCAGCTCCAGGCCCCTACCTTAATATAGGCCCAGCCACCCAAAAAGGACATGGAAAGCAATGCGCATGCACCGCCGGGGCAGGGTGGTGTGATTGATAATGGGCACTGCATGAGCAGTCCTAACAGAAGCCTGGGGCATGCCAATGCAGGGCTCTTACAGAAGTCTGGGGCTTCCATAGTGTTAGGCCTGCGCAGCTGAACTCTTTCAGCTCCGAGTGCACGCCAATGCACGCCCCTTACAGAAACCAGTATGTGTGGGGCTGCAAGCGGAGCCGAGCCAAGTACACAGTACAGTTGGCTCGGTCTTTTTCGGCAGCGCTCGCTCCAGAAACAGCAGGGAGGCAAGACTGCGAGCCGAGCCGAGCAGTCGGCTCTGTCTTGTTCGGTGGCGCTCTGTATTTTCGACTCACAGACAGTGGAGATCGGCGTATAACACGCACCCACGACTTTCCCCCCGATTTTAAGGGGGAAAAAGTGCGTGTTATACGCCGATAAATACGGTATATTGACAGCAGTCAGTGAAGAAGTCAATCTGTACAGTGGTGGTCAGCAGAGATGTATACTGTGCGTGCTGTTACATTGGAAGAAGTCAGTGGAGGAGTGAAATAGTACAGTGGAAGTTAGTGGAGAAGAATGCTATGTGACCCATTACATTGGCAGTGCAGGGGTAGTTAGTGGAGACAAACATTGTGTTAGGCATTACATTGGCAGTACAGTGGTAGTTAGTGAAGAAGAATGCTGTATGTGTCATTACATTGGCAATACAGTGGTAGATAGTGGTGACTAATGTTGTGTGTGCCATTACATTGGCAGTACAGTGGTAGTTAGTGGAGAAGAATACTGTGTGAGCCATTACATTGGCAGTACAGTGGTGAAGAATGCTATGTGAGCCATTACATTGGCAGTACAGTGGTAGTTAGTGGAGAATAATACCGTGTGAGCCATTACATTGGCAGTACAGTGGTGAAGAATGCTATGTGAGCCATTACACTGGCAGTACAGTGGTAGTTAGTGGAGAATAATACTGTGTGAGCCATTACATTGGCAGTACAGTGGTGAAGAATGCTATGTGAGCCATTACACTGGCAGTACAGTGGTAGTTAGTGGAGAATAATACTGTGTGAGCCATTACATTGGCAGTACAGTGGTGAAGAATGCTGTGTGAGCCATTACATTGGCAATACAGTTGCAGTTAGCAGATAAGAATGTTGTGTGGGCCATTACATTGACAGTACAGTGGTAGTTAGTGGAGAAGAATGCTGTGTGAGCCATTACATTGGCAGTACAGTGGTGAAGAATGCTGTGTGAGCCATTACATTGGCAATACAGTTGCAGTTAGCAGATAAGAATGTTGTGTGGGCCATTACATTGACAGTACAGTGGTAGTTAGTGGAGAAGAATACTGTGTGAGCCATTACATTGGCAGTACAGTGGTGAAGAATGCTGTGTGAGCCATTACATTGGCAATACAGTGGCAGTTAGCAGATAAGAATGTTGTGTGTGCCCTTACATTGACAGTACAGTGGTAGTTAGTGGAGAAGAATACTGTGTGAGCCATTACATTGACAGTACAGTGGCAGTTAGTGGAGAAGAATGCTGTGTGAGCCATTACATTGGCAATACAGTGGTAGTTAGTGGAGAAGAATACTGTGTGAGCCATTACATTGGCAGTACATTGGTGAAGAATGCTGTTTGAGCCATTACATTGACAATACAGTGGCAGTTAGCAGATAAGAGTGTTGTGTGTGCCATTACATTGACAGTACAGTGGTAGTTAGTGGAGAAGAATGCTGTGTGAGCCATTACATTGGCAGTACAGTGGCAGTTAGTGGGGAAGAATGTTGTGAGAGCCATTACATTGACAGTACAGTGGCAGTTAGTGGAGAAGAATGCTGTTTGAGCCATTACATTGACAATACAGTGGCAGTTAGCAGATAAGAGTGTTGTGTGTGCCATTACATTGACAGTACAGTGGTAGTTAGTGGAGAAGAATGCTGTGTGAGCCATTACATTGGCAGTACAGTGGCAGTTAGTGGGGAAGAATGTTGTGTGCCATTACATTGACAGTACAGTGGTAGTTAATAGAGAAGTATGCTGTGTGAGCCATTACATTGGCAGTACAGTGGCAGTTCGTGGAGAAGTATGTTGTTGGTTGGCGGTACAATGGCAGTCAGTAGAGAAGTATTCTGTGTGTGCTGTTACATTGGCAGCAAAGAAAGGATTTTTTACAGTGAGAAGAATGTTGTGTGTGTTGTTACATTGACAGCAATCAGTAGAGAAGAGTGCTTTGTGTACTGTTATGTGGCAGTCATTGGAGGAGAATTTGCTGTTACAATGGTAGTCTGAGATGGCCTAGAAATCAAGTGTAAGGGTAGTATAGCAAAGAATGGTGTGTGTGCTGTTACATTGGCAGCAGTATCTAAAGAAGTGAATCAGCACAGTGGCGGTCAGCGGAGACTAATGTTGTGCTGTTAGATTGGTTTGCGGTCAGTACTATGGCAGTCAGTGGAGACAAATGTTTGCTATTACATTGGTCGTGGTTAAGGAATTGATAAAATGGCAGTCAGTGGAGAAGAATGCTGTGTGTGCTGTTAGATTGGTGGTGGTCAGTAGAGAAATATGCTGTGTGGGTTGTTACATTGGTAGATCAGTGAACAGGTACAATGGAGGTCAATGGAGAAGAATGCTGTGTGTGTCATTACATTAGCAGTCAGAGTCAGTCTAGAGCTGGGCTGCCATTACTGACAGCTGAGTGGAGGGCACAATACATAGAAATTATAACAATCACCACATTTGACAATATCCGTATATACTGTAGATATATATATATATATATATAGATAGATAGATAGATAGATAGATAGATAGATAGATAGATAGATAGATAGATAGATATTATACACACATATATACACCAGTACTGGTATTGTTATTTCTCCCACTATATAGAGCAGTTTTGATCTTTTGGAATCTGTGTGTAAAAGCCATCCTTCATACAGTGACATTAGCAGAATATTTACTGTACCTTGGCACTGTTCTCCTCACTATTTATCCTGGGAATATAAAGATTTGTATTATAATGATCATCTTCCTGAGTATGTTGGTGTCCTCCATGTATGCCCATACTCCGGAGAGGTTCAGCTGAGCGTTACGTCTGATGACTTCTCACGTCACCTTTTTATATACTTTTCTGATCAATTACTTTGTTGGTAATCAATCCCAGTGGGGGGCCAATCATTTCCCAAAGGCATTCATTATTATTTTTTTCAATACTGGGAAAAAAACAACCTTGTCGCACTAAGAAAAACAAACATCTAAGTTAATCATAAAAAGTAAGAAAACCATCTAAGAACAAAGCAAAGAAATGGGGGAAATAGTTTTGGAAGGTTGTAATCTTCTATATATCTCTGTAAATATTAATCAAGGTAAAATAAAAAAAGTTCCCAAAATGTACGCTTTCAGTGATCTTATACTGTAAATATTTTAACCCCCCCCCCACCTTTCTTTAGGTGTTCATCCTTCCAGTGTGGCCTCAATTCCTATGTTGGTCTGACCTGAGCGTAGGAACGTTTTTCTTCTCTTCAGAGACCTAAATACCCCTCTTGACATTGTTGGCCATGTTCAGATCCAGATCACTGATTTTGTTTAGCAATAATGGATTTATGTGGTTACTAGTGTCAACTATGTAAAGGGGGCCAATTTTGCCCTGACATTGATCAATTTTCTTGGATCCATACCTATAGACATCACAGGGGAAAGTTGGGACCTCATTCTATATGGACCCCAAGGCAAGGAACATGAGTTCAACAGAGACACAAAGCCATAAAACTTCCCACTGATCAATATCGGCCATGCAAGGATTGCTGATTTTGGCCTGGCAATGACAGATGTCTCTGGGTCCTTGGCAGTGCTGGCTATATAAAGATCCCCGATTTTGTTCTGTCAACGATGGATGTCTCTGGATCCAGGATAATTCTATTTAAAGTGGTTGTAAACCCTTACAAACCACTTTGACCTACAGATAAGCCTAGATTAAGGCTTACCTGTAGGTCCAAGAAATATCTCCTAAACCTACACGGTTAGGCTTGGTTCACACAGGGGCGACTTGTCCAGGCGACTTCGCCGCCTGAAAAGTCGCCCCCGTTCTGTACTACGGAACCGTTCTAATAGGAGCGACTCGAGTCGCTCCGACTTAGAAAAAAGGTTCCTGTACTACTTTTGCGGCGACTTCGGGCGACTTGCATTGACTTCTAAACAGAAGTCGTTTTGCAAGTCGCCGCTGAGGTCGCGGCAGGTCGCGGCGCTGCAAGTCGTGCCGCGTCCTGTGTGAACCGAGCGCCTTAAGGAGATATTTGCCGAAAGACAGGCACCGCTGTCTACGGCGCATGCACCATAGACAGCGACGTGCAGGCTCACTGAGCGTGCCGCTGTCAACGGCGATATGCCGCGAGTGGCGGCTCCTGTGCGCATGAGCGGGAGTGACGTCATCACGGCTTCGCCGAATGACAGCGGCAGAGCAGCGAGACCTACGAGAAGATGGATGCTCCGGACTACAGGGGACAGCGGTGACTTCGCTGGCTCCTGTGTCAGGTAAGTGACACATAATGGGCTACTATGCGATGCACAGTAGTCCATTATGCTTTACCTTTGCAGGGAATCAAAGAGGAAGTAAACTCATCAGGGTTTACTTCCTCTTTAAAGAATGCTAATTTTGACCTGGCACCGTCTCTGGATTCAAGAAATTTAGGATATGTGAGGATCTTATTCTATATGGACCATGAGATGAGAAACATGTTTTTCTCTTCAGATCTAAAACCAAATAACATCCTTTTAAACATTGCCAGCCATGTAAAGATTATAGACTTGGCCTTGATGTCTCTCGATATGGATAAAAAAAAAAAAAAAAAAAAAGAAGGGTAAAGGTGGGCATCCTATTTTATGCGCACTCTGAGAGAAGGGACTTGCTTTTTCTCTTCAGAGACCTGAAGAATTAAAACATCTTTCTGAATAATACCGGCCATGTAAAGATTAGTCATTTTGGCCTTGGTCATGGATTTTCCTGGATATGGGTCCAAAAACGTAAAGGGAAAGGTGGTATTCCTACCTTATATGGACCCCGAGAGTAGGGTCCATATAAGGTATGATTTGTCCCTTTCCTGATCAGGCCATTTTTTGTAATATGGCACTGCATTGCTTTAACTAACAATTGAGCAGTTGTGCGATGTTGTACCCAAACAAAATTGATGTCCATTTTTTTCCCACAAATAGAGATTTCTTTTGGTGGTATTTGATCACCTCTGCAGTTTTAATTTTTTGCACTATAAACAAAAAAAATAAAAAAATTTGAAAAAAAACGATATTTTGTACTTTATGCTATAATACATATCCCAAATAAAAAAAAAAAAAAAAAAAATCTTATACAGATCCGAGTTTGCAGATCGCACTGCGATATGCGAACTGATCTGGGGGTGTCATTAACATTTCACTGACACTCCCAGCAGTTCGCATAGGGCAGTGTGAACTGCCGCCGGGAGGCATGCGATGCGGGAACCCGCCACGGATTCGTGGCGTTCCCGCATCGCTCCAGTGTGAACCCAGCCTAATAAGCGATCATTTTTCTGATCGCTGTATTAGTGTCACAGGTGACGCTAGTTAGGCAGGTAGGTATTTAGGTTCGCCGCAGCTTTTTATAGCGCCAGGGACCCCCATATACTACCGCATAAAGCCCCCTGATTTCCCCCTAGTTAACCCTTTCACCAGTGATCACCATATAACTGTTACAGGTGACGCTGGTTGGTTAGTTATTTTTTTATAGTTATTTTTTTTATAGTTTCAGGGCACCGCAAACTCGCACGGGACCCTTTTTTTGGTCCGCAGCAGAATCGGATCGCATGGGTGTTCACACCATGCGATCCGAGTTTGCAGATCGCACTGCGATATGCGAACTGATCTGGGGGTGTCATTAACATTTCACTGACACTCCCAGCAGTTCGCATAGGGCAGTGTGAACTGCCGCCGGGAGGCATGTGATGCGGGAACCCGCCGCGCATTCGTGGCGTTCCCACATCGCTCCAGTGTGAACCCAGCCTAATAAGCGATCGTTTTTCTGATCGCTGTATTAGTGTCACAGGTGACGCTAGTTAGGCAGGTAGGTATTTAGGTTCGCCGCAGCTTTTTATAGCGCCAGGGACCCCCATATACTACCGCATAAAGCCCCCTGATTGCCCCCTAGTTAACCCTTTCACCAGTGATCACCATATAACTGTTACAGGTGACGCTGGTTGGTTAGTTATTTTTTTTATAGTTTCAGGGCACCCGCCATTTATTACCTAGTCTCACTAGTGTACCCCTAAATTTAGGGGTGTCTACTTTCCAAAATGGGGTCATTTGGGGGGGGTTTGTGCCATCTTGGCATTTTATGGCTTTCAAAACTGTAACGCCCTTAGAAATCCTGAAGGCAGTGCTTGGTTTTCGGGGCCCCGTACGCGGCTAGGCTCCCAAAAAGTCCCACATATGTGGTATCCCCGTACTCAGGAGAAGCAGCAGAATTTATTTTGGGGTGTCATTTCACATATGCCCATGGCATGCGTGAGCAATATATCATTTAGTGACAACTTTGTGAAAAAAAAAAAAAAAAAGTTTGTAATTGTCCCGCAACTTGTGGCAAAATATTAAATATTCCATGGACTCAACATGCCTCTCAGCAAATAGCTTGGGGTGTCTACTTTCTAAAATGGGGTCATTTGTGGGGGTTTTGTGCCATCTTGGCATTTTATGGCCTTCAAAACTGTAATAGGTAGTGAGGAGTGAAGTCAAATATTTACGCCCTTAGAAAACCTGAAGGCGGTTCTTGGTTTTCGGGGCCCCGTACGCGGCTAGGCTCCCAAAAAGTCCCACATATGTGGTATCCCCGTACTCAGGAGAAGCAGCAGAATTTATTTTGGGGTGTCATTTCACATATGCCCATAGCATGTGTGAGCAATATATCATTTAGTGACAACTTTGTGAAAAAAAAATAAAAAAAAATTAAAGTTTGTAATTTTCCCGCAACTTGTGGCAAAATATAAAATATTCCATGGACTCAAAATGCCTCTCAGCAAATAGCTTGGGGTGTCTACTTTCTAAAATGGGGTCATTTGTGGGGGTTTTGTGCCATCTTGGCATTTTATGGCCTTCAAAACTGTAATAGGTAGTGAGAAGTGAAATCAAAAATTTACGCCCTTAGAAAGCCTGAAGGCGGTGCTTGGTTTTCGGGGCCCCGTACGCGGCTAAGCTCCCAAAAAGTCCCACATATGTGGTATCCCCGTACTCAGGAGAAGCAGCAGAATTTATTTTGGGGTGTCATTTCACATATGCCCATAGCATGTGTGAGCAATATATCATTTAGTGACAACTTTGTGTAAAAAAAAAATATATATATTTTTTGTCATTATTTAATCGCTTGAGGCAAAAAAATAAAATATTCAATGGGCTCAACATGCCACTTATCAATTTCCTTAGGGGGTCTACTTTCCAAAATGGGGTCATTTGGGGGGGTTTTGTACTGCCCTGCCATTTTAGCACCTCAAGAAATGAGATAGGCAGTCGTAAACTAAAAGCTGCGTAAATTCCAGAAAACGTACCTTAGTTTGTAGATGTGACAACTTTTGCGCAAACCAATAAATATACAATTATTGACTTTTTTTTTACCAAAGACATGTGGCTGAATACATTTTGGCCTAAATGTATGACTAAAATTGAGTTTATTGGATTTTTCTAATAACAAAAAGTAGAAAATATCATTTTTTTTCAAAATTTGCGGTCTTTTTACGTTTATATCGCAAAAAATAAAAATCGCAGAGGCAATCAAATACCATCAAAAGAAAGCTCTATTTGTGGGAAGAAAAGGACGCAAATTTTGTTTGGGTACAACATTGCATGACCGCGCAATTACCAGTTAAAGCAGCGCAGTGCCAAATTGTAAAAAGACCTCTGGTCATTTACCAGCAAAATGGTCCGGTCTGAAAGTGGTTAAGAAATAAGTGTTTTAAGTGTTGTCTTATTACTAAATATATGGATAAATGAATTAAAACACTTATGTCTTAAAAAAAAAAAAATGTGTTTTTAAAACATAAGAGTCTTAGTTTTAAGAGTTAATTTTTCAAATATTTAGTAATAATAAGACAATTAACCCTTAAAACTAAGACTCTTAAGTTTTAATAATATCTATATTTTTAAGAAATAAGTGTTTTCTTATTACTAAATATATGAATAAATGATACAAACTATTTTTAAGTACTTCAAAACTATTCATATATTTGGTAATAATAAACGTTAAGACACTTAAAAAATCATTTTAAAAACTGAGTATCTTATTATTACTAAATATATGAATAAATGATAAAAAATTGTTTTAAGAGTTAAGTGTATTTGTATCATTTATTCATATATTTAGTAATTAGACAACACTTAGACTCTTAAATTTTAAAAATACATTTTATTTTAAGAAATAAGTGTTTTTAGTTATAAGAGTTAATTTTTCAAATATTTAGTAATAATAAGACACTTAACCCTTAAAACTAAGACTCTTACGTTTTACTAATAAACATTTTTTTAAGAAATAAGTGTTTTAAGTGTTGTCTTATTACTAAATATATGAATAAATGAGTTAAAACACTTATGTCTTAAAAAAAAAAAGTGTTTTTAAAACATAAGAGTCTTAGTTTTAAGAGTTAATTTTTCAAATATTTAGTAATAATAAGACAATTAACCCTTAAAACTAAGACTCTTAAGTTTTAATAATATATATATTTTTAAGAAATAAGTGTTTTCTTATTACTAAATATATGAATAAATGATACAAAGATACTTAACTTTTAAAACTATTTTAAGTACTTCAAAACTATTCATATATTTGGTAATATTAAGCGTTAAGACACTCAAAAAATCATTTTAAAAACTGAGTATCTTATTATTACTAAATATATGAATAAATGATAAAAAATAGTTTTAAGAGTTAAGTGTCTTTGTATAATTTATTCATATATTTAGTAATTAGACAACACTTAGACTCTTACATTTTAAAAATACATTTTATTTCAAGAAATGCGTTTTTTTAGTTATAAGAGTTAATTTTTCAAATATTTAGTAATAATAAGACACTTAACCCTTAAAACTAAGACTCTTACCTTTTACTAATAAACATTTTTAAAAAAAATAAGTGTTTTAAGTGTTGTCTTATTACTAAATATATGAATAAATGATACAAAGACACTTAACTCTTAAAACTATTTTATCATATAGTAACAATAAGATACTTTGTTCTAAAACAATTTTTGTAAGTGTCTTAACTCTTAATATTACAAAATATATGAATAGTTTTGAAGCACGTAAAAATATTTTAAAGAGTTAAGTGTCTGCATTATTTTTACATATGTTTAGTAATAATAAGCTACTTAAAAATAAATGATACAAACAGAAAGATGAAAATACATAAAAAATAGTTTTAATGTTTTATTACGATGTTTGTCATGTATTCATGTTTAGTCAAAATAGGACCCAGGGGTCATTTACTTTGTCACATACATCGTGTTTTAATAGGACTTTGATCCCTATTATCAGTTCAATTCTCAGGTGACTTTCAAGTAATTAGTTTATTTGTAATGAGTTCTTTGTTTCTTAATAAACACCTGCAAATCAATTGAAGCCTCTCAACAGATGTGACTTTATTCTGAACTTAAAGTATGTTAAATACACAAGGGACAGCATGTCAGAACTAATGATATAGATAGCATTTGGTAACTAATTATTGACTGACTTGTTAATTTGTCTGGTATATAGTGATGGACGAACTTCCGACGGGACGTTTCGCGAACGCGAAACGCGAACGGACACAAACGTTCGCGAAAACGACCGTTCGCCGCGGGCTCCATTGACTTCAATGGGAGGCGAATTTCGCAAACCTTTAGGTCGAATTTGCGGCCACGGGGTAATTATTAGGGGGTAGCACGTAGTCCCACCACCTGGACAATAGCATAATACATGTATGAGGTGAATTTGGGATCGATAACTACAAGCATTTTTTTTTTATTTGGGAAATTGTTCTGACAATTCAGGACTATGGAGCTAATGAAGGCAATGGAGGAGAGGGAAGGTCAGGGACCAGGGTAGGCAAACAAGAGGGTGCAGGAGATACAGAGCACTGACAGCAGCACCGTAATACAGAGCACTGACATCAGCACCGTGACATACAGCGCTGACAGCAGCTCCGTGACATACAGCGCTGACAGCAGCTCCGTGACATACAGCGCTGACAGCAGCTCCGTGACATACAGCGCTGACAGCAGCTCCGTGACATACAGCGCTGACAGCAGCTCCGTGACATACAGCGCTGACAGCAGCACCGTGACATACAGCGCTGACAGCAGCTCCGTGACATACAGCGCTGACAGCAGCTCCGTGACATACAGCGCTGACAGCAGCTCCGTGACATACAGCACTGACAGCAGCTCCGTGACATACAGCGCTGACAGCAGCTCCGTGACATACAGCGCTGACAGCAGCACCGTGACATACAGCGCTGACAGCAGCTCCGTGACATACAGCGCTGACAGCAGCTCCGTGACATACAGCGCTGACAGCAGCTCCGTGACATACAGCGCTGACAGCAGCTCCGTGACATACAGCGCTGACAGCAGCTCCGTGACATACAGCGCTGACAGCAGCTCCGTGACATACAGCGCTGACAGCAGCTCCGTGACATACAGCGCTGACAGCAGCTCCGTGACATACAGCGCTGACAGCAGCTCCGTGACATACAGCGCTGACAGCAGCTCCGTGACATACAGCGCTGACAGCAGCACCGTAAGCAGCCCCAGGAGGAAGTCAGCACAGCACAGGGATGGTGTGATCCCCTCATAATAAGAACCCCCAGGAGGAAGTCAGCACAGCACAGGGATGGTGGGAGCCCCTCATAATAAGAACACCCAGGAGGAAGTCAGCACAGCACAGGGATGGTGGGAACCCCTCATAATAAGCAGCCCCAGTAGAAATATGACACCGCTCAACCTCTTCAAAGAGGAGGGTAGGGGCATATAGTACGGTGTGCTTTTTTGGGTCAGGGAAGTGAGCCAAATGAATTAAGAAGGTCTGTGTGCTTGATTCCAAAAATTGTTTATAGACATATACATGGTCTACTGATCACATGTGTTGAATTCCTCCGAGATCCATGCCTCATTCATTTTTAGAAATGTGAGGTAGTTAACACTGTGGTGAGCTAGGCGAGTACGCTTATCGGTCACAATCCCCCCTGCTGCGCTGAACGTCCTTTCGGACAGGACACTGGATGAGGGGCAAGCCAACAGTTCGATTGCAAATTGGGCAAGCTCTGGCCAGAGGTCAAGCCTGCCCACCCAGTAGTCTAGGGGTTCATCACTCCTCAGAGCGTCCACATCGGCCGTTAACCCAATGTAGTCGGACACCTGACGGTCTAGGCGTTCCCTGATGCTGGATCCGGATGACACCTGTCGATGGGTCGGCTGAAAGAATGACCTCATATCCGAAGTCACCAACACATCTTCAAACCGGCCTCTTCTTGCAGGCGCTGTTGGATTGGTACCCGCAAATCCTTCTCTGGGAGTGGGAATTGCTCCTCTGCCAGCGCACGCAAAAGCAGAATGCAGCATTTCTCGAAGCAAGGCCTGGAAGTGCTGCATTCTGACAGCCCTCTGCGACGGCGGTAACATTTCCGCCATTTTGTGTTTGTACCGGGGGTCTAAGTACGTTGCCACCCAGTACTGGTCCTTGACCCTCATGCTTTTTATACGGGGGTCCCTATTAAAACACTGGAGCATGAAGGCCCCCATTTGCACTAAAGTGGAAGCGGTGTGGTGGCCTGGCTCCTGCTCATCATCCAGGATAATGTCGTCCTCTTCATTCTCCTCTCCCCATCCTCGCACAACAGGGATCCCAGAAAGGTTTAAAGCATGCTCTTCTTGCTCCTGCTCATCCGCCCCGGCACCATCCTCCTCTGACTCCTCATCAGACTCCTGTTGTTGACTTGTCTCAGATAGAGTAGCCCCCCCTGGGAATTCATCCAGCATTGCGACTTCCTCATCTTCCCGCTCCTGCTCCTCCACAGCCTGATCAATGACACGACGCAATGCACGCTCCAGAAAGAAGGCATAAGGTACCATGTCACTGATGGCGCCATGGCTGCGACTGACCAGTTTGGTGATCTCCTCAAATGGCCGCAGAAGTCTGCATGTGTCGCGCATGAGCAGCCACTGGCGCGGTGAAAAAAAACCCAGCTCCCCAGAACCGTTTCTTTCGCAGAGTTCATACAGGTAGACGTTAACTGCACGTTTCTGCTGGAGCAGCCTATCAAGCATATAGAAGGTTGAGTTCCATCGCGTCGGGCAATCGCAAATAAGACGTCTGACCGGCAGATGGTGTCGCCGCTGAATGTCAGCAAGGCGAGCCATGGCCGTGTAAGATCTTCTGAAATGGGCCGAGATTTTCCTTGCCTGCCGCAAGATGTCCTGGACCCCAGGGTATTTGACAAGGAATCGCTGCACGACCAAGTTTAAGACGTGTGCCATGCACGGCACGTGCGTGATTTTGCCCTGTTTCAATGCGCTAAGCAGATTGGCACCGTTGTCACACACCACTTTACCAACTGTCAAATTGAGCGGTGTTAGCCACTCATCTGCCTGTGAACGCAAAGCTGAAAGGAGTGCCGGGCCAGTGTGGCTCTTTGCTTCCAGGCACAACAGACGCAGCACGGCATGGCAACGTCTCACCTGGCATGTGGAATAGGTTCTGGGGAGCTTGGGCGGTGCAGTGGAAGAGACGCTAGCAGCGGAAAAGGAGGAGGCAGCTGAGGAGGAGAGGGAGGAGGATGGAGTAGGAGGAGGAGAAGAAGAGTCAGGCCTGCATGCAATCCGTGGCGGTAAAACCAAATCTACACGGGTGCCACGGGTTACATGCTTGACGGCCGTCAGAAGGTTCACCCAGTGGGCAGTAAAACTGATATACCTTCCCTGCCCGTGTTTGCTAGACCACGTGTCTGTGGTCAGATGTATCTTGGCACCGACACTGTGTGCCAGAGATACATTCACTTGCCGCTGAACATGGCCATATAGCTCTGGGATGCCCTTCTCTGAGAAATACTTCCTTCCTGGGACCTTCCATTGTGGTGTTCCAATGGCCACAAATTTGCGAAAGGCCTCCGAGTCCACCAGTTTATATGGCAGTAGTTGGCGGGCTATGAGTTCTGACAAGCCAGCCGCCAACCGTTGGGCAAGAGGGTTATCCGGCGTCATCATTTTTTTACGCTCAAACATTAGGCCCACGGAAGCCTGCCTTTTTGCAGAAAAATGTGAGCTTGGCGTGATGGAAGGTGGAGTGGAGGACAATTGTGAGGAGAGAGGAGAAGGAGAAGTAGAAGACGAGGCTGGACGGTGAGAGCCTGCAGTGTGGCTTTGTGTGTTCCGTTGCTCCCACTGGGCTCGGTGATGGCTGCTCATGTGCCTTCTTAAGGCGGTCGTCCCTAGGTGAGTATTGGGCTTACCGCGACTAACGCGTTGACTGCAAAGATTGCAGATGGCAACGCTATTGTCAGCAGCGGACACGTTAAAAAAAGCCCACACTGCGGAGCCATGTGCCGGTGTCCTGGGAGCGCCAGATGTGACCGTACATGGTCGATGACTCGCTCCTGATACATTTGCAGTCTGCTTTGTCCCTGCTGTGCAATGTAAGTCATTGCTGCTTCTCCTCCCTATCTGCTGGTCCATATCTCCCTCTGAACTCCCCTCCTCTTCCTCTCTTGTGGGCACCCACGTGACATCACTAGACACGTCATCATCAACGTCACCTTCCCCACCGCTATAAGTAGAGTAGGCAGCAACACCGGGGACCAACCTCCTCCTTGGGCTGATCTGGGTACTGGCGTCAGACTGCTGAGTAGCGCTTGTTGCTACCTCCTCTTCCTGATCCAATACCAAGAGTGGCTGCGCATCAGAAATGTCCTCTTGATATGGATCGGAAAATAATTCCAGTGACTCAAGCGGAAGGTATGTGGTGGTGGTGGTGGTGGTCGTGTTGTTGGTGGTAGTGTCTTTGGGGGTGCACATAGCAGAGAGTGAAGAAGAGGGTGCAGATCGAGAGGATGAGGAGGGTGCAGAAGAGTAAGGCTGAGCGAGCCACTCAACCAAGTCTGGTGCATCCTTTAAAGTAATTGAACGCACCTTCTGCAACTTCCCACTTTGGCTCAAGCCTGTTGCTCCTGCCCTACCCCTACCACCCCTGCGGAAGGGCCTGCCTCTTCCTCTGCATGTCATTTTTTAAATGACCCTGTGACAAAACTCTTAGTCCCTATACCGCTGAAGGACTGCTGCAGTATAGGTGAGCGGTCAGCAGTGGTGCACGTCAACCCTATCTATTGTGGACCTATAGCGGTCCTTACAGAACAGCAGACTGTACCGCACTCAAGCCTATGTACCGTAGCACCCTATACCAAGTTACCAGTCCTTATAAGAACTTTTGTGGACCAAGCAGGTTGTGTATTAGTGTTTAGCAGACTGTACGTCAGTCCCTATACCGCTGAAGGACTGCTGCAGTATAGGGCAGCGGTCAGCAGTGGTGCACGTCAACCCTATCTATTGTGGACCGATAGCGGTCCTTACAGAACAGCAGACTGTACCGCACTCAAGCCTATGTACCGTAGCACCCTATACCAAGTTACCAGTCCTTATAAGAACTTTTGTGGACCAAGCAGGTTGTGTGTTAGTGTTTAGCAGACTGTGCGTCAGTCCCTATACCGCTGAAGGACTGCTGCAGTATAGGGCAGCGGTCAGCAGTAGTGCACGGCAACCCTATGTATTGTGGACCGATAGCGGTCCTTACAGAACAGCAGACTGTAACGCACTCAGGCCTATGTACCGTAGCACCCTATACCAAGTTACCAGTCCTTATAAGAACTTTTGTGGACCAAGCAGGTTGTGTGTTAGTGATTAGCAGACTGTACGTCAGTCCCTATACCAATGAAGGACTGCTGCAGTATAGGGCAGCGGTCAGCAGTAGTGCACGGCAACCCTATGTATTGTGGACCGATAGCGGTCCTTACAGAACAGCAGACTGTAACGCACTCAGGCCTATGTACCGTAGCACCCTATACCAAGTTACCAGTCCTTATAAAAACTTTTGTGGACCAAGCAGGTTGTGTGTTAGTGTTTAGCAGACTGTGCGTCAGTCCCTATACCGCTGAAGGACTGCTGCAGTATAGGGCAGCGGTCAGCAGTAGTGCACGGCAACCCTATGTATTGTGGACCGATAGCGGTCCTTACAGAACAGCAGACTGTAACGCACTCAGGCCTATGTACCGTAGCACCCTATACCAAGTTACCAGTCCTTATAAGAACTTTTGTGGACCAAGCAGGTTGTGTGTTAGTGATTAGCAGACTGTACGTCAGTCCCTATACCAATGAAGGACTGCTGCAGTATAGGGCAGCGGTCAGCAGTAGTGCACGGCAACCCTATGTATTGTGGACCGATAGCGGTCCTTACAGAACAGCAGACTGTAACGCACTCAGGCCTATGTACCGTAGCACCCTATACCAAGTTACCAGTCCTTATAAGAACTTTTGTGGAACAAGCAGGTTGTGTGTTAGTGATTAGCAGACTGTACGTCAGTCCCTATACCAATGAAGGACTGCTGCAGTATAGGGCAGCGGTCAGCAGTAGTGCACGGCAACCCTATGTATTGTGGACCGATAGCGGTCCTTACAGAACAGCAGACTGTAACGCACTCAGGCCTATGTACCGTAGCACCCTATACCAAGTTACCAGTCCTTATAAGAACTTTTGTGGACCAAGCAGGTTGTGTGTTAGTGATTAGCAGACTGTACGTCAGTCCCTATACCAATGAAGGACTGCTGCAGTATAGGGCAGCGGTCAGCAGTAGTGCACGGCAACCCTATGTATTGTGGACCGATAGCGGTCCTTACAGAACAGCAGACTGTACTGCACTCAGGCCTATGTACCGTAGCACCCTATACCAAGTTACCAGTCCTTATAAAAACTTTTGTGGACCAAGCAGGTTGTGTGTTAGTGTTTAGCAGACTGTGCGTCAGTCCCTATACCGCTGAAGGACTGCTGCAGTATAGGGCAGCGGTCAGCAGTAGTGCACGGCAACCCTATGTATTGTGGACCGATAGCGGTCCTTACAGAACAGCAGACTGTAACGCACTCAGGCCTATGTACCGTAGCACCCTATACCAAGTTACCAGTCCTTATAAGAACTTTTGTGGACCAAGCAGGTTGTGTGTTAGTGATTAGCAGACTGTACGTCAGTCCCTATACCAATGAAGGACTGCTGCAGTATAGGGCAGCGGTCAGCAGTAGTGCACGGCAACCCTATGTATTGTGGACCGATAGCGGTCCTTACAGAACAGCAGACTGTACCGCACCCAAGCCTATGTACCGTAGCACCCTAGACAGACCAAGTTACCAGTCCTGATAAAGAGCTTTGTGGAACAAGTGAGTTGTGAATGATTAGCAGACTGCAGCAGAAGGGCAGCAGTCAAGTATAATATTCTTTCTATATTTGGAAGAAAGAATATTATACGTGTACAAGCCTATTACCGTACCACTGATACCAGTCCTGAAAAGAACCTTTGTGGAACTAATAGTAACAGCAAGTCTTTAAAATTATCCTCACTGCCTGACACACTGCTTCCTGCCTGTCCCTATACAAATTGGCAAAAAAGAGTAGGCTGGAACGATTAGCTGGAACAGCTCTTTTGTGGACCTGATAGTAACAGCTAATGATGATGATGATGATGATGATGAAGAAAGACTAATCTGGCTGAGCTGTCCCTAAAATAGCAGCATACAGCGCTCTGTCCCTTTATCTAAACTGACAAAAGAAACTCAGGCTGCTGACCTAACACCTATACCAGTCCTGAAAAGAACTTTTGTGTACCAAATAGCTAGCGTTTTCTCTGTCCCTACTCCACACAGGATCCTTTCCCTACAGTGACAGAAGAAAGAATGTAAAATGGCCACCGGATCGGGTGTATTTATAGGTTAGGGGGAATGTCCAAGTGTCCATGAGCTGTCATGTCTCAATTGGTTGTCCTGTAACACATGATAAACGTGTCACGAAAGGTTAAAGTTCTTGTATACATTAAACACGTAAGTCCGCCGGGGCGAACGACGGAAAAAGGCGTTCGAACCCGCGGACGGCGAAAGTCGGAAATTCGCCGCGAAACGACCGCCGGGCGAACCGTTCGGCCATCACTACTGGTATATATATATTTTTTTTTATATTAATATAGATAAATTAATCTTTTACACACAATTCTAATGTCTTACAGTTTAACGGTATTTTGTCATTTTACCATCTTGAAACATATCGATCTTCTATGATAGCACAGATGATGTCTGATGGAGTCCATAAGAGAAATTTCAACTGCAGAGCTAAATATTTAAAAGTGATAGTAAGTCTATAGTTAGTACAGTGTCTTCAAAAAGTATTCATACCCCTTGACATTGTCCACATTTTGTCATGTTACAACGAAAAACGTAAAGGTATTTTATTTGGATGTTATGTGATAGACCAACACAAAGTGGCACATAATTGTGAAGTGGGAGGAAAATGATCAATGGTTTTGAAAATGTTTACTCTGATACCTCTAACTAAAATCTAGAGGAACCAATTGCCTTCAGAAGTCATCTAATTAGTAAACAATACAGTCCATCTGTGAGTAATCTAATCTCAGTATAAACACATCTGCTCTATGAGGCCCTGAGAAGTTTGTTAGAGAACCTTAGTGGACAACCAACATCATGAAGGCCAAGTAACACACCAGACAGGTCAGGGATAAAGGTGTGGAGAAGTTTAAAGCAGGATTAGGTCATAAAAATAATATCAAGGGGCATGAATACTTTTTACCCCCCCCCCCCCCCCGGAACCTTATCCCAAGACTTAAATAACAATCTGGTTTACTTTTATTTTCACCCATTTTGACCCTTACCCCTTTCTATTGTTGGCATATTGCCTCAACGTATCTCCACGTCTTTTTGAATGCTTTCCAACTTTCCCATTTATCTTTTTCGGTCTCTCCCTTCTACTTCTCCCCTACTCTGGTTCAAACTCTCCAAATTATATGTGCCATTTATACCGAATATTCAGTCTCGTATTTTAGGCCTGACAAATTGCTGCCATTTTTTGGGTGTGAGTCTTTTCGCTACGTTGATCATAATGGGGATTACGGATGTCCTGTATTGTTTAACTGAGCTATCTACCTCATGGAACAACCATATCCCGGGATCTTCCGGTATTACTTTGTTGGTAATTTCCTTGATTAGTTGTAAGACCTCTTTCCAATATTTTTTTAATTACAGGGCAGTCCCACCATAAGTGGTCCATTTTTCCTACTGCCTTACAAGCTCTCCAACAATGTGAGGATTTTCCCGGTTGATATTTACTTGTTTTTTTCTGGGATTGCATACCACCTTGCCAAGCACTTATAATTCATCTCAGCCTTCCTTGTGTCAGCAGTGGAACTATGTGTTAATTTCATAATCTTTTCAATAGTGTATTTAATACTTGGTGACCCCAATTAGTTTTCCCATTTTTTGATTTATGGTGGCACCTCCAGATCCTCTCCAACCGATATTATTATATATATCCTAGCTATGTTATTGCTTGATTTTTCCCTCATACATAAATGCTTCAGTGGCCTCAGGTCTTCCTTATCTCTTATTGAGTGAGGCAATTTTTCCACAAAGTGTCTTAAAGCGGAGGTCCACCCTAAAATGGACCTCCGCTCATCGGAATCCCCCCCCCCTCCGGCGCCACAATCGGCACCTTTCAGGGGGGAGGGGGGTGCAGTTACCTGGATAATCCAGGTAACTGCACCCACTTCCGGGCTAGCTCTCTGCGGAAAGGGGCGTACGTTACGCCCCTTTCCGCAAGCGCCCGCCCCCTTCAGCAAGTGCCCCGCTGCCTGCTGGGAAACACACAGCTCCCAGAGGCAGCGGGGACCGTCCGGATTGCGCCGCGCGGCTCGCGCATGCGCAGTAGGGAACCGGGAAATGAAGCCGAAAGGCTCCATTTACTGATTCCCATACCCAAGATGGCGGCGGCAGGACCCGCCAGACGAGTGAGCGATCGGCTTCGGGTGCCGACATCGCGGGCGCGCTGGACAGGTAAGTGTCACTATTTAAAAGTCAGCAGCTGCAGTATTTGTAGCTGCTGGCTTTTAAAAAAAAAAAAAAAAAACGCGGAGTCCCGGTGGACTCCCGCTTTAACTGGAGGTACCGCCATCCATTAGTTCTGTGTCCAATCTTAATTCTTAATAAGTGCGTATTTTACCCCTCTTGAGTATATCTTTCAACTGTGTATTATCCTTTTTTATCCAATTCCCCCCAATTGTCCTTTTCTCTGGTGCAAAATAATAATTTCCCTTTAAAAAAAAAATAAAAGGTGAATTGTATGACCATTTATTTTGTTTGTGAATCGTGTCCCAAATTTTTAATGCGCTACGTGTTATTTCATGCATGTTCACACCCAACTCCCTGTATTGTGGGGGGGGGGGTTCCAAATTGTGCTTCTTAAATGTGTATTACTCTTTTGTATTTCGTTTTCTAATTTGACCCATCTTTTTTCATTATCTTCTATCGCCCATTCTACCACTTGTGAAAGTGCCACAGCTTTACAGTACTTTCTAAAATCTGGGACAGCTAAGCCCCTGTTTTTTCCCCTTTTCCAGTACAGCCAATGCTATTCTTCTTTTTTTATTTCTCCTTATAAACTTTGATATAATAGATTGTAGGATTTTAAAATATGCTTGGGGCAATGGTAGAGGTAACATCTGAAACTTATATAGAATTTTCATAACCAATAGCATCTTAACAGTGTTGATACGCCCTATCCAGGAAAGGGGTCGACTTGATTTTTTTAATTTCCTTCTTAATTTCATTGAATAAAGGAATATAATTAATTAGATATATTTTCCTTAGGGAGGTAGTCAGTCTAATTCCCAGGTATTTTAATATCTTCCTCCAAGGGAAGTGGAATTCTTTTTGCAAATGCACTTCTTCCTGTCTGCTTATATTTATATTTAGGATCTCAGATTTACTAAGATTGAGTTTAAAGTTTGAAATTTCTCCATACTTTTTTTTAGAGTCTTCAGTAGATTTGGCATTGTGATCCTCGGGTTTGAGATATAAAACAGCACATCGTCAGCAAAAGCTGCCAGCTTGCGGTCTTCCTCTCCCATCTTAATACCTTTAATGTCTGGATTATTGCGGATTGAAGCAAGCAGGGGTTCCAAAGACAGCACAAACAAAAGTGGCGAATGCGGAAATCCCTGCCTGGTTCTATTTTCCAACTCAAAGGGGAGGGAAAGTGCGCTGTTCACCTTTACACAGGCAAAAGGGTGGTTGTATAATACTTCTATCCATTGGATCATTCTTGGTCCTAAGCCCAAGACTTCCAGCATTTTTATCATAAGTCCCCAGTCTACCCTGTCGAATGCTTTTTCAGCATCTATCGACAGGAATAGCCTTGGGGACCCACTGATTTTGATAGCCCGAAGGAGGAGCAACAATCTCACACCATTGTCCCTCCCTTCTCTCCACGGGATAAAACCGACCTGGTCCGGATGGACCAGGCTGGTCATCCACTCCTTCAACCTAGTCGCTAAAACTTTTGCATAGAGTTTGGTATCCGCATTCAATAAGGCTAATTGCCTATAATTTGAACATAGCGTACTATCCTTCCCCTCTTTCAACATGACTGTTACTGATGCAGACAGAGTCTCCCAACTCATTCCGTAGTATACCCCCAACCCAGTTTCGGGACTAGGGTCTCATACTTTTTGAGGTAATAGGTAGTAAACCCATCTGGTCCTGGGCTTTTACCTGGGATTGAATCTTATAAAGCATTGTGGATTTCCTCTTCTGTTATAGGTTTGTCTAATATGGACCTGTCTCTTGCTGATATATGAGGTAGTCTGACGTTTTTTTTTTTAATTCTTTGGTTTTCTCGTTTTTTTCTGTTTCCTGTTGTCACTTCTGATTTATGAAGTATAGGGCCCCATAGTAACTCCTAAAAACGTTTGCTATCTCTTTAGTTTTATATACCATTTCCCCATTCTGATTTTGAATTTGTAATTGATTTCTCTTTTCTTTTTCAACATTCTTGCTAAATGTTTACTCGCTTTATTTCCCCATAGATATCTTTTTTTTGCGATTCTATTGAGTGTCCTTTGGGACTCCTGTTCCATAATATCCTTGAGTTCATCTCTTTTGCTGTCTAATTGATGGAAAATCTCCTGATGTTGTCCTTCATGTTTTTTATGTCCTTGTTCTAATTTATATATCTCTTTTATTAACCACTTGCTTACTGGGCACTTAAACCCCCCTCATGCCCAGACCAATTTTCAGCTTTCAGCGCTGATGCACTTTGAATGACAATTGCACGGGCATACAACACTGTACCCAAATTTAATTTTTATCATTTTTTTTCCCACAAATAGAGCTTTCTTTTGGTGGTATTTAATTACAGCTGGGAGTTTTATTTTTTGCTAAACAAACAAAAAAAGATGCAAAAAAACAAATCATGTTTAATAGTTTGTTATAAAATTTTGCAAACAGGTCATTTTTCTCCTTCATTGAAGTGCGCTGATGAGGCGGCACTGATAGGCTGCACTGGTGGGCACGGATAGGCTGCACTGGTGGGCACTGATAGGCTGCACTGGTGGGCACTGATAGGCATAGTTAAGGCGGCACTGATAGGCACAGATAAGGCGGCACCGATGGCCACAGATAAGGCGGCACTGATGGGCAAAGATGGGCACAGATAAGATGGCACGGATGGGTGGCACAGATGGGTGGCACGGATGGGTGGCACTAAGGGGCACTGATAGGTACCACTGATAGATGGGACTGATGGGCACTGATAGGTGGCACTGATAGGTGGCACTGCTGGGCACTGGTAGATGACACTGATGGGCACGGATATGTGGCACTGGGGTGCAGCACCTTTGTTGAGGCAGATTGTGGGCACTGCTGGGTGGCACTGTGGGCACTGCTGGGTGGCACTGCTGGGTGGCACTGTGGGCACTGCTGGGTGGCACTGACAGGGGGGCACTTATTTTTTAATGATGTTTAGTGATGAGGGGGCAGGTGGGCACTGGCAGGGGGCAGGTGGGCACTGGCGGGGCTGGCCCTGATCGGGACTGATGTCCCGATCATGGCCACCGGTGATCGGCTCTTTTTTTCTCCTCGCGCTGTCAGCGCGAGGAGGAATAATAGCAGATTACTGACTCCGTTATATCACATGATCAGCTGTCATTGGCTGACAGCTGATCACGTGATAAGGGGTCGGGATCGACCCCTTGCTCGGATCGGTGATCAGGCGAGTCTCATAGACTCGCTGATCACAGAGCGTGCCGCGCGCAGGCGCAGGGGGCGCGCAGGCCACTCGTGCACGGGACGACGTCAATAGACGTAGTCCCGGCAAAGGAGATCCGCACTGTAGCCGTCATTCGGCTATAGCTCGGGTCTCAAGTGGTTAAGGTATTCATTTTTTTTATTCTATCTTTTTTTCCTCCAAGGCATCAATGGAGATGAGGATACCCCTAATATAGGCTTTATGTGCCTTCCAGAGGCACCTGAAATTTCCCCCGTATCATTAATTAAAAAAATAGTGTTCTATTTCTTTATGGATTATTTCTGCTACCTTCTCATCTTGTAGCAGGGCTTAATTTAATCGCCATGTATATGGCTGTCTTTGAGTAGTACCTGGCATCCTCATCCTCACTGACACAGGGGAATGGTCAGATAGCGTGGATATTTCTATATTTGTTTCTGTTACCTGCTCCAATAGCCTATGGTCCACCATTATATAATCCAACCTCGAGTATGTCCCGTGTACGGGGGAGAAAAAAGTATAATCCTATACCTTTGGGTGCCGCACCCTCCACACGTCTATCATTTGACATTGGCGCATTTTTTGCTTTATCGTATTTAACGGGACGTTATTTGTCCCCCGCACCCAGGACGTGCTATCTAAAGCCGGGCCCATACAGAAATTAAGGTCTTCATTTGGAATCACATCCCCGTCTTGAAATCCATCAACCTTCCCAAGGCCTGTTTCAGGTATTTTATGGGGTTCTTATTGGGACAATAAATGTTTGAAAATGTATATGTCCTTTCCTCCAATCTGCCCTTTAAAAAGAGGTATCAGCCTTCAGGGTCTGTCATCCTGTCTTCAAGTATAAATCTCATTATTCTCGCAAACCCAATTGCCACCGCCTTAGCACACTTAGTTGTTGAGGCCCCATAATACCAGGTCGGGAAATCCCTGGAGAATAATTTAACGTTTGTTTCCTGGAAGAGATGAGTCTCCTGCAGGAACACCACTTCTGCTTTATATTGCTTAAGTTCCTTTAGAATTTTCTCTTAGTTGGAGAATTCAAACCTCTGACATTATATGTCAAAAATTTTATTTCTGTCATCCGTATTTTCCTTTTTTCTTCCTCTTACAGATTGTTGACCTGTAGACCCTAATTTCGGGTTTCTGTCCTCCACCAATCTTTCCAGGTTTCCCCCGCCTACTACATCTCTCACTTACATTCGGGGTCCAGGGGCTCTTACATATCAGAGGGTAATAAACCCTCTGATAAAATTTCTGTCTACTATAGGTGGATGTTATTTGTCCCAACAGGGTGCTCCCCCCTCCCTCCCCCACTCCTCTCTACCCCCATGTGGCCACATTCTAGCCCCAGAGTCAACGATGGGGTCTCCTCCCGATCCCACCTGTGACTCTCCAACTTTGCGGCTCTGGCCGCGCGCCCCTGTCCTACCCCCACTCCCTAAGAACCGGGGAACAGGGGTGGGCCGTGAGTGCACAGGGGAAACATCCAAAATGCCAATCTCAGACCCTCTACACCCAGACCCCGCCCACCCCCAACCCCCGGGAACAATTCATTGTCTTCCTTCTTATTCATACTCTATTTTTCCTCAAGTTATTCATTTATTTCCTATATATCCCTTCTATCCCAGCTGTCCATTCTTCCTCCTCCCATCCTGGGATAGCTGGAATCTGCAAATCCAGCTGGCTACATAAATCTTGCAGTTCTTCCGGAAACCTTAGTCTCCTTGATCTACCGTCTTTTTGGCCTATTAGGCACGCTGGAAATCCCCAATTATATTTGGCATTCTGGATGCGCATTTTCTCTAATAGGGGTTTTAGGAGGCGTCTCCTAGCGAGTGTTTCTGGAGCCAGGTCTGTAAAGATTTGGAGCTCCAACCCAGCATATTTTATGGGTGATCTTCACCGCAATTTCCCCCATATTTCCGCTTTGTCTTCATACAGTTGAAATCTGATGATGATATCTCTTGGCCGATCTTCTGCAATATTTTGGGGTTTTCTAATCCGATGAACTCTCTCGATCTTGAGACTGTCTTCCACCCCTTTGTTCAGCAGAGGATTAAATATCGTGCGTAATTTGTCTCCCCCAGGTAGCACATGGATTCACAAGTTTAGTCTGCGATTTTGATTTTCTTGGTCTTCTAATTTATATAAAATTTTCCTCTGGTCGAGTTGCATTATTTTAACTGTTTCATTTAATTTTCTTAATTCCTGGGCTTGTTTATCCGTTCGCACTTCTGTCTCCTCCACGCGTTTCAGCAATTGTCCCATATCAGTACGTAACGTGGAGATTTCCAATTTTATAACATTTTCCAATCTTGAAAACTTCTCAATCATCTCTCCTTTAGTTGGAATTTGATCTTCTATTTTATGTTCATCCATTTGACTTTTTATTTCACTTTCTGTACTTATTTCCTCTCTGGATTGGTCCTAGGTCTCGCCTAACTTTTTCCCATTATCTTTTACCTTCTCCTGCTGCCCATTTACCTGTTTTCCTAATCCTGGGCTTTTTGGGCTTGCCTCCTTGGACATGTATTGTTTAATCGTACTGGTATTAGTCTTCCCTTCATTGTTTTTCCTTTCATGCTGCTTTTTTTGTTTATAAAACTGGGTAGACAAAAAAATACAATCTTTTCACTTATTCTGAGTATTCGTTCTCTCCTATGGCTTATAACTGCATCCCTGTGCCACCTGCCTCTTGTATATTTACAAGGGACGTTATCAATAAGATCCTTAACAGGATTATATGCCTGGTTATATACCTGGTTACCTTTTTGATAGTTCAATATGGGAAACCAACATGTACAGTTCAACTTGCTTTTGTCCTACAATTGCTACTCGATTACAGCAGGTGGACTTGCTGGTGGGTTTAACTAATGCAACGGAGAGGAAAACTCACGGTATATAACTATACAGTCTTGAGGTTATGCCAATAGTTCAGTCCTGCAGACACAGAGCTTTATAAACTGGGTACAAAATCAGGGAAATTTGTCCATTATCTATAATCACTGACCCCTGCTTGATAAATCGGGTGTGTATATCAGATAATATATCATTTGACCAATGTAGAAGCGAAGAGGTTTCAGGTTAGACCAAACTAAATCTTATAAAAAGTCTATGCAAGAAATGTTAATATATCAAGCTGTGATCATCCAGGCCAATAGGAATGGGGGTCAGCTAGGAGAGAAAACAATGCAATAGAAGCAGCTGGTCCAACCGGGACCAAATTCAATCAATACAGGGATATCTCCCCACAGTTCTATAAGCTGACAGTAAAGCAGGGATACAAAAAAAAGAGCATACAAGCCTTTCTTGAAGTTGACTGGCAAAAAGGCTAATAAGCACAGGTACAATTCGGCCAGTATGAAACGTCAGTATTTATTCAGGCGTTTTACTCATACAGTTCAAATACTTGCTTTGGCCAATATAAAGATGGATAAGTTTCAGCATATGTTAAATAGCTCTTAAAGTAAGTCTTTGCAAAAAATGTCAGTACAGCGAACTGTAGTCATACGTGCCAGAAAGAATAGGAATCGGCTGAGAAAGCAGGCAAAACAGTGGAAGCAGCTGGTCTAACCGGGACCAGAGTCAAACCATAAAGGGATATCTCCCCACAGTTCTATGAGCTGATGGGTATGCAGGGATACAAAGCAAAAAGAAAGCAGATACAAGCAGTTCTTATAATTGACTGGCAAAAAGCTGATAAGCACAGTACTGTTCGGCAAGTATGACAGGCCAGTATTTATTCTGACATTTCCTCAATTAATTCAAGTATAACTGTACCTCTATGCCGACTTCGTCCACCGCTTGCTCACGCGTCTTACTCTGGTTCTTCCTCGCTTCTGTGTCCGCAATAATGCTGAGTATTAAACTGCCTGTCCGCTCACACTTTCCCCGGGACCTTTCAAAGAAATCCTCTGAGTTGCTGCATGTATAGTTCCCCCTCCTACTTTCAGCCAGCCATCCATCCGCCGTAGGATCCATGCAGGGAAACAGGGGGGGAGGGACAGGGGGCCACGAGGCTCAGTCCTCCAGAATTCCGCTGTTCTCCTGCCGAGCCACCCGACCAACTAAACGGCCAGACTCCGACCAGTAAAGGGTCATCATTTGTGGCATCCCCACAGCCTCACACACAGCGGGTTGCCCACGGCATCTCCCAGGTCTCCCCCTCACTCACTCTCCGGCGACACAGTCGGGCCCCTCCCTCAACAGGGCAGCATCACGTCTGTATCCTCCCGTTCATGTGTTGATCACACTATTATGTTTTTTTTGGTAAGCTTTATTATAAGCCTACCTGAAGGTACAAGTCACCAATCAGCGCATCAGAACTGACATCACTGCTACACGTGTGTCCCACAAGATGTTTTTTTTGCATGTGTGCTGGCTATGTGTGTGAATTTAGGCATTTTTACACAACTATTCTGTAAATTCAACCTAATTTAAAGTCTATTAAAACGTGAGGATTTTACAACGTCACCCATTTAAGACACTTTGGGACAAGTTCTTTATTTAAGAAAATAGGATTTTTATAACAGCTTACCTGTAGAATTCTTTTCTTGGAGTACATCACGGAACACTGGGCCACAGTAATTACTGTATGAGTTATATAGGAACCTTTAGGTGATGGACACCGGCACACCCTAGACATTCACTCCCTATATAACCCCTCCCCTTACTGGGAGTATCTCAGTTTTTTCGGCAGTGTCTAAGGTGTTGTGTCCCATGATGTACTACTCCAAGAAAAGGATTTTACAGGTAAGCTGTTTTAAAATTCCTATTTTCTTTATCATACATCACGGGACACAGAGCCATAGTAGTTACTATGTAGCATGTCCCAGAGCAATGCTATTTGAGGGGAGGGAGACACAAACAAAAATAGGTTGTCCTCAAACCTGAGGACCTATTCTGCTGCTTGCAGCACACTGTGCCCAAAGGTGATATCCTCATGCCTTTTTACATCCACCTGATAGAATCTGGTAAATGGACTGAAGGCCTTGCAGATTTGAGCCATGGAGGCTTGGTGATGCACTGCCCCTGAAGCACTAACAGCCCCGGTGGAGTGCTCTTTGATTCAAAAAGGTGGAATCATCCTCCTTAAACCATAAGCTTGAACAATTACTTGCCAAATCCACTTAGAAATAGTAGATTTTGATGCTGCCAGTTCTTTTTTAGGACCTTCAGGCAGTACAAACAAAACATTCTTCCTTTGAATCTGAGCATTCACCTTCAAGTAGACTTTGACTGCTCTCACTACATAAAGAGAATGAATCGACTTTTCTTCCGTAGAACAGGGTTCTGGAAAAAATGAAGGTAGAACAATATCCTGATTTAGATGAAAGCCTGACACTACCTTCAGTAGAAAGTTAGGATGAGGACACAATACTACTTTATCCTTGTGAATAATTAAATATGGCTTTTTACAAGAAAGAGCAGTCAATTCTGATAACCTTCTTGCAGAAGATATGGCTACCAGAAAAATGAGCTTCCTTGTCAAAAGGACCAAGGGAATATGTCGTATCAGCTCAAAAGGCTGTTTCTGTAAAGCCAACAGAACTAACTTCAAGTCCCAAGGGTTCAGGGGTAACCTAACCAGTGGATTAAGCCGCGTTACCCCCTGTATAAAGCTACAGACCAAAGAATGCGAAGCAAGTGGTCATTGAAACAATACCAATAAGGCCGAGACCTGGCCCTTGATAGTACTCAAGGCCAGCTTCATCTCTAACCCTATTTGCAGAAAGGCAAGGATTCTACCTATGACATCTTTTCTGGGATGCCAACCCCTGGATTCACACCAGGTAACATATTCCTTCCAGGCTCTATAATATATGACTCTGAAGGCCGGCTTCCCTGCATTAATCAAGGTACAGTGGTGTGAAAAAGTGTTTGCCCCCTTCCTCATTTCCTGTTCCTATGCATGTTTGTCACACTTAAGTGTTTCGGAACATCAAACCAATTTAAACAATAGTCAAGGACAACACAAGTAAACACAAAATGCAATTTGTAAATGAAGGTGTTTATTATTAAAGGTGAAAAAAAATCCAAACCATCATGGCCCTGTGTGAAAAAGTGATTGCCCCCCTTGTTAAAACATACTATAACTGTGGTTGTCCACACCTGAGTTCAATTTCTATAGCCACACCCAGGCCTGATTATTGCCACACCTGTTCACAATCAAGGCATCACTTAAATAGGAGCTGCTTGACACAGTAAGGTCCACCAGAAGATCCTTAAAAGCTACACATCATGCCGAGACCCAAAGAAATTCAGGAACAATTGAGAAAGAAAGTAATTGAAATCTATCAGTCTGGAAAGGGTTATAAAGCCATTTCCAAAGCTTTGGGAATCCAGCGAACCACAGAGAGAGCCATTATCTACAAATGGCGAAGACATGGAACAGTGGTGAACCTTCCCAGGAGTGGCCGGCCGCCCAAAATTACCCCAAGAGCGCAACAACGACTCATCCAAGAGGTCACAAAAGACCCCACAACAACGTCCAAGGAACTGCAGGCCTCACTTGCCTCAGTTAAGGTCAGCGTTCATGCCTCCACCATCAGGAAAAGACTGGGCAAAAATGGCCTGCATGGCAGAGTTCCAAGGAGAAAACCACTGCTGAGCAAAAAGAACATCAAAGCTCGTCTCAATTTCTCCACAACACATCTTGATGATCCCCAAGACTTTTGGGACAACATTCTGTGGACCGATGAGACAAAAGTGGAACTCTTTGGAAGGTGTGTGTCCAAGTATATCTGGCGTAGAAGGAACACTGCATTTCATAAAAAGAACATTATACCAACAGTAAAATATGGTGGTGGTAGTGTGATGGTCTGGGGCTGTTTTGCTGCTTCAGGACCTGGAAGACTTGCCGTGATAAAAGGAACTATGAATTCTGCTGTCTACCAAGAGATCCTGAAGGAGAATGTCCGACCATCTGTTCGTGTACTCAAGCTGAAACGAACTTGGGTTCTGCAGCAGGACAATGATCCTAAACACACCAGCAAGTCCACCACCGAATGGCTGAAGAAAAACAAAATGAAGACTTTGGAGTGGCCTAGCCAAAGTCCTGACCTGAATTCTATTGAGATGTTGTGGTATGACCTTAAAAAGGCTGTTCATGCTCGAAAACCCTCTAATGTAACTGAATTAGGACAATTCTGCAAAGATGAGTGGGCCAAAATTCCTCCAGGACGCTGTAAAAGCCTCATTGCACGTTATCGCAAACGCTTGGTTGCAGTTGTTGCTGCTAAGGGTGGCCCAACCAGTTATTAGGTTTAGGGGGCAATCACTTTTTCACACAGGGCCATGATGGTTTGGATTTTTTTTCACCTTTAATAATAAACACCTTCATTTACAAATTGCATTTTGTGTTTACTTGTGTTGTCCTTGACTATTGTTTAAATTGGTTTGATGTTCCGAAACACTTAAGTGTGACAAACATGCAAAGGAACAGGAAATGAGGAAGGGGGCAAACACTTTTTCACACCACTGTAGATACCACTGATCCTGACAGCCCACGCTTCATCAGAATGTGGGTTTCAATAGTCAAACTGTTAAATTTAGCATTTGTAAGGTAGGATAGAATACCGGACCTTGCGAGAGTAGGTCCGGACGTGGTGGTAGGGTCCATGGGTCTCCTACTGCCATCTTTATGATCTCTTCATACCAAGATTTTCTGGGCCACAAGATTTACTGACTTCCCTTCCTGCTTGATACGAAGAAGTCATGGAAGCAGCAGAATAGGAGGGAATGCATAAATCAGTAAAAACTGATCCCACGGGGCCACCAAGGCATCTGTTCCGCAGGATATGATTCACCTCTCTCTGGGTCGCATGTGCCCCACCAGTAATTGATATAGGCCACTACTGGATGGGATCCTGACAGGACAATTCTGCAACCTGAATGTTCAGGCCCTCAGGGCCAAGAACACTGCCCAAATCTCTAAAATATTGGTGGGCAAGGTCCTTTCAGTTCTTGACCATTTCCCTTTGACAGTCACCTCTTCCAGGACTGCTCCCCAACCTGAAAGGCTGGTATCTGTTGTTACCACCTTCCAGGTAACTGGTAAGAAAGATTTTCCCTTCTGCAGATTTCCGGTTATCCACCACCAACCGAGGCTCTGGCGCGCCTTTGGAGACAGACGCATTGGGAAATTTAGAGCTTGGAACTTCTTGTTCCAAGTCGATAGGATACTGTTTTGCAGCAGTCTTGAATGAAACTGAGCATAAGGAATGGCTTTGAATGAAGCCACCATCTTTTCCAATAACCTCA
Source organism: Lithobates pipiens (assembly GCF_037356315.1). NCBI lineage: Eukaryota > Metazoa > Chordata > Amphibia > Anura > Ranidae > Lithobates > Lithobates pipiens. The sequence continues at coordinate 28,974,090 of NW_027507764.1, read as the reverse complement.
TACAAAGCCAACTAGAAGGATTCCTCTTTGCTCTGACCATCTGAATCAACTCCTTTATGGCTGATCTTTGCCTATGGCAAGAATACCCTTTTCTTGACTGTATCTATGATCAGACCCAAGTACTCTAATCTCCTTGATGGTTTTGAAGAAGATTTGTATAGGTTGAGAATCCACCAGGCATTCCAGGTAGTTGACTGTGGTGACCATACTTTGGTCTAAGCGAGCTACCAACTGGTCTATCAAGAGCAGATAGTCTAGGTAAGCTATAATCGTTATACCTCAAGCCCTTAATCTGACCAGAGGAGGGGCCAGGACCTTTGTAAACACCCGAGGTGCCGTAGCTAGACCGAAAGGCAGAGCTACAAACTGAAAATTTAGTTTTTCTACCTTGAAACTTAGATATTTCTGGTGAGCAGGGTCAGAATGATACCAGAAGCTCTCCTCCTTGTAGGATGGAGACAACTGGTCGGATTGATTTCATGCGAAAAGAGCAAATATTCAGGAACCGGTTTAGAACTTTGAGATCTAGAATGGGTCTGACATCTCCATTTGGTTTTGGCACCGTGAAAAGGTTTGAATAAAACCCCTACCCCTGCTCTTCCATGGGGACTGCCATGATCCCTTTTTGAGACAAAAGATGGTCCAATGCTTGAAAAATAACTTCTTTTTCTCTGGATCCTTGGGGACATTCGATCTGAGAAAACGAGGAGACGGGAACTCTCGTAACTCTAGTTTGTAACCTAAAGCTATTGTGGAGATCACCTATCTGTCTCAAAACTCCTCCAGCCAGACCCTTGAGAACTGCAGAAGTCTTTCCCCCACTCAAGAGAGTGGGGGCACCCCTTCATAAGAGGCTTTAGTATTTTTTAGGTTTCTCTCCTCTCTCCATCCAAATCATCACCATACAGCCACAGAAAGGAAAACTAGCCAGGAGTTTTTTTGCATTGCGCTTTGGCTAACCAATTTTTAAACCAAAGGATTCTACACATATGCACCAGCCCAAGCGTAAGGCACGAGGCCTGAATAAAATAATCTCTCATAGCGTCAATTGCAAAACATAAAGCCCCTGGCAGCTCAGCTAAATCCTGGGCTTGCTGATCAGGGATAACCTTGAGCACCTGTCTCAACTGGTCTTTCAAGGACTGACATACACCAATTGCTGCCACTGCAGGTCGAGTCACTGAACCTGCCAAGAATTTTTTTTTCTTTTTAACAGGAATTCAACTTTCTTATCAGTTGGATCCCCAAGCATTTGAGCGTTGTCAAGCGGACAAGTAAAACTTTTATTCACAGAGGATATAGCAGCGTCATTTGCTGGTATCTCCCACTTTTTATTGAATTTTTCCTCCATGGGATAAAGTGTTGAAAACTTTTTAAGAGGAAAAAAATGCTTATCTGGGTGATCCCACTCAGAGTACATAAGTTGTCCAGCCAAAGCTTAAGGAGGCTTTAGAGAACCCATACAAGAACTGGGCTTTTCAGCTGACTTAGTTAAGGATACCTTAAATGTGGAATAGACCATTTCAGTAAGAGATTGCACCAGAAATTTCTCAGGTTGTGAAGCAGGTTCATACATACTTGACCCCTCAGAAGAGGAGTCATCAGCCTCTTCATGATCCCTTGAGAGGGATTCATTTTCTCACTCCCACTGTTCCCCTGTTTGAGGGTCCTGGGTGGTAGAAGGGGGCCTAACGCGCTTTCTCCTATTCTGGGAAGATGCGATTTAAAGCCATTAACCTTTCTTCCAATCTCATCATAGCTGAGGAGAATATAGATGGGGGGTGAAATGTTGGAAACAATGGCAACACCTGCCGAACCCGATGGCTCACTCTGACTGTCTCCCCCATTCCTCCAGGGGAGGATGATGCTGTAGAAGCAAGACCAGGGTCCTCAGAGCCCAAAAGGTAAAACCTTTTTTGGGGTGTTTGCACCTCCCCTTATGCCAACCATAGTACCAAACACAAACAAATTCACCAGGTAGACCCATTATCGCTGGGATAGACAGTCTAACAAGTAATCTAGGATGCTACATCAATCACTTTCTACAAGATTTGGTAACACAACTTCCATCCTTTGTCAAAGATTATGGACATATGCTTGAAATTCTTTCATCATTCTTGTGGCAACTGCATTTCAAGTGTCTCTCCCTGGACGTCACATCACTCTACTCTTCTATTGAACACAGATATTGCATAGCAGCGGTATATTTAGCAGATAGAATATTTTCTATCCAATAGTGATATACATCCCTTACAAACTAAATTCCTCCTCGACTCCATTGAGTTTTGTCTCACTCACAATTATTTCTCTTTTGTGGACGAGTACTTCAGACAAATTAGAGGGACAGCCATGGGAGCTAGATTTGCTACCAGCTACGCAAACCGCTTCATGGGCCTCTGGGAAGACAGGTCCATTTGGGCCAACAATCCCTTTAAGGCTCAGCTTGCCCTCTACACTAGATACATAGATGACATTCTGATCATTTGGGATGGATCTAACACGGATCTAAATAAATTCCTCGAATATTGTAATTCTAATCCATGTAGCATTTCCTTCACCCATGTGGTTGATGATACAGCCCTCGTCTTTCTAGACCTTGATTTGCAAATTGATGAAGAAGGCATGATCCTGTCCAAAACCCATTTCAAAGAATGCCATAATGGAAACCCAATAGGCCTCAAAGTGTTTGGCATTGAAGCCATCAAAAGCGATGACAACATAGGGAGGAGATTTCAAAGATTTTGTAGACAAGAATCATTCTGGATTTTCACTTTTGGTTCCTTGGCCCCTGTTGGAATGAATGAAGATCTTGAAGTCCACGGGGTTATTTAGATACATTACTAGAATCAGCATGTACACAGACTACTCTTACATCAAACACTACTGCCCCTTTTATGTTAATTTGCCGGTATGTCCACACTCATATTTATATCCTATTTTATTCCATTTCACTTTTTGAACCACAACTATTTTCACATCTACTAAGTACCCTAGGGCCTATTTATTTCCCCATATATTTATCATGAATTTTTGAAGCCATCTGCACAAGTTGTTACCTCTATTCCTTTCATCAATTTCTCTTTCAGTTCAGATATTGGCATATTCATACAACCATATCTGTATGCATCATCATTAATCATATATATATATATATATATATATATATATATATATATATATATATATATATATATATATATATATATATATCATATCATATTTTATATATTATACTAGACACTACAGTTATCAACGTCTGCATCTACTACTACTATTTTTTTTTTAATTCTCCACACTCACTTTCGACATCCTAACTTCTCCTACAAGTTGCCTCTTGTAAATTGCAATTGCATCCTGCAGCCTAATATTACTACAACAATTTATTTCATATATATGTATATTTATATATATCTTTACAAATAAGACAGATTCCTCTGAGTGCATATCCTGTACTGGCAGTTCCACCCTTATTTGGGATGGTGTGTGTCCTGGTCTTCACACACCTATCATGTGCTCGCCATCTGGAGCCACCGATGTATGCTATCCTCACAGCATACACCAATCTGGCTCGTCAAAAGATTGCCGTCTCCTTAGATCAGCCTCTTCAGGGTACTGGGCAGACCTTTGGACACATGATCGGCCTTTGGAACGCATGACCACGCCCACTCACTCAATGACGTGCGCTCCAATGAAATACCATACATTCTCCGGGTCTATCACGAGGACTTACAAGTATGCCCATGGATCCGCCATCAACCGGCCTATTTAACAAGCCCCCACGGCTTGGCACTGGAGAAAGCCTGCAGCTTCTACTGAGACAGAACAAGACCTGAAAAAGCTTTGAACAAGTACGTGCTCTTGACAGCCCCCGGTGGTGACTTTGGGCATGACAATGTTTACTGAAAGGAAAAAAAAACCCATAAGAACTTAAAAATTCTTTAGGAATCTCCACTTATCTTATCCTGCTGCAGGGTTCTGTGATAAACCAAACAGACCCAATATTTACCCCTTACAACGGGCTCCGTTAAAAAAACCTTCAAGGACTGGGGCCCTTTTTTATCGGGGGTTAAACTCCCTTGGACCCATATAGCACCCCGCCAGGAAGCTATATGGCTGAAAAAACCAAAGCACTGGATCCCGGGGTCCAGCTCTCAAAATAGAGAAGTGTTGCAGGCTAAACCTTGTTTCTTCAGACACGAAGCCCAGGTACCATTCAATTTGGCCTAATTTGGCTGCATAGCCCCAGCGAGGATTACTCCAGTGGAGCTCAGCAAAGCACATCTTTACTCGTGACCAACACCTTAGACACTGGCAAAAAAAATGGGGTACTCCCAGTAATCCCAGGGAGGGTATTACTAGGAGGGGTTATATAGCGAGTTAACTTACTGTCTTAGGGTGTGCCAGAGTCCATCACCTAAAGGTGGCCTACATAACCCACATAGTAACTACTATGGCACTGTGTCCCGTGATTTATGATAAAGAAAGAAATAAATGTCCGGCAATGTAAATCCATCTCTGATGACAGCACCTGATGGACCTAAAAAAAAACACACAACTCCGCCTCCATGGGAGGCTCCCGCTGACTGACGCTTCTTCGTGATGACAGCTGTTATTTAGTTGAGGGTGGGGTCACCCGTTTACATTAGCAGGTGGCCCCGCCCTCAGCTATATAACAGCTGTCATCAGTATGAAGCGTCAGTCAGTGGGAGCCTCCCAATGGAGGTGGAGTTGTGTGTGTGTTTTTGTTTTTTTCAGTCTGTCAGGCACTTTCATCGAAGATGTATTTAAATCACGGGACATTTTTATTTTTTTATTTTTTAACAAAGGACTTGCCCCAAAGTGTCTCCTGTCATTTTTACTATTTTTTGTTGCAAAGTTTTTAAAGTTTCATAGAGATACAATACAGAATAAACAAATGCGGGTGCAGCCGCTACAACAAACAAATTTATAAATCAAAACAGTAGAATGAGAACTGTAAGGAACCATTTAACCGTAAGCTGAAGTTAATGCACCTTTGCTAGTGTATACTGAATGGTTGAAACTTGGGTGATTGAGGTGTTCGCAGATATATCCCATATTCACCTTTACATGGAAGTGCTTTGAGGCAGCTCCCTAAGAATGTAATAGAGACATAGCACGTTGGAACGGGCAACGCTAGTTGTCTATAGCTAAGCTCATGGATCAAGCAGTTACGGACGTCTGTCTATAACCCTCAGACAGATGCATCCTTGATCATAAGCCACTGGCGTGGTGAAAAAAAAGCCAAGCTCCCCTGACCCTGTACTGGTGCCATACTCGCACAGGTGGCCCTCTACTGCGTATGCAGCCGCTGCAGTATTGCCAACGTTGAGTTCCACCTGGTGGGCATGTTACAGATGAGGCGGTTCTTGGGCAGGAAGAGGCCATAGAGGAAGAAGAAAAGGAGTGGGTGGAGGAGAGAGGTGTGGCAGAATCACCACTAATAGCATTTTGGAGGCGTGGTGGCGGAACAAGCTCCAACAATACTGCACTCTGTCCTGCATCCTTCCCAGCTATCAGCAGGGTTACCCAGTGCGCTGTGAAAGAAAGGTAACATCCCTGTCCATGCCTGCTGGACCATGAGTCAGTGTAATATGCACCTTACTGCTGACCACCCAGCCCAACGAGGCCAAGACGTTGCCTTCCACATGTCGGTAGAGAACCGGAATGGCCTTCCAAGAAAATAATTGCCATTTGGGAACCTGCCACTGAGGTACAGCCCATTCCACAAATTCTAGAATGGGGGCAGAGTCTACCAGCTGAAAAGGCAGCAGTTGGAGTGCTAGCATTCAGCTGCTGAGCATGTGGAAGCTGGGACAGAATTTCATTCGCTGGGTTTAGCAACTGGGCTAGGGAAATTTGCCTGCTACAATCAGATGTTGGTGTACCCCTAGCAGATTGCCCAGAGGGAGGTGCTTGGGACACCTAATTCTCCACCTTCATTCCTTTCAGTGCAGGTCTCTGAGAGGACTGAAGTTATAGTGGGGTTGGAGATCCCAGCTGATGAGGAGCAAGGAGAGGTCCACCTTCTTTGGTGTGGGTCTTTTAAGCATTGTTGCCAACGGACTGCATGGGAGCTCAACATATGTCTGGTCAAGCATCAATATGTTGCAAACAGCAATGGTGCGATCTGCTACACGTCTCAAAAAAGGCCCACACCAAAGAACTTTTGGAAAAACATGCGGAGTCAGCAGCACCCTGCACATGTGGAGCTATGCGGTGTGATGCAGTCGGTTGCCTGCCCTTAATCTGGCCCCTGGAGGGCATCCTGCCTCGTTGGAGATGTGACTCCTCCTCCTCTCTTCTATCTGGCACCCATGAAGAGTCAATGACCTCATCATTCCCTCCCTCCTTGGCACTGGAGCAAACCTGGCAGTATGCTGCAGCTGGGGGAACATGACTGCCAGTTTTTTGTCCTTCTTGGACACCCCCTCTCTCTGGGCTCATGTTACTGCCTTCATCCTCAACCTGGGTACCATAATCAGAGCCTTCAAAATGCTGCGCATCCTCCTGCAGCATGTACCCTACACTGTGGTCGAACAGTTTGGGGGACACCTCAGAGCATGATGGTGGGGCTAGGAAAGGAGTGACTGATGACATTGAGCTGATAGAAGAGGCCACTTTGGCAGCTACATTGGCAGACAAAGTACCCTGAGCCAGGGTGACAGAGGATGAGGAAGATGAGGATGGCTTGGTCATTCACTCTACCAACTCTTCTCTATGTTATGGCTCAACACGGCCAGCTGCCAAAAAAAATGACAAGTGTGCCCCACGGCCACATGCTGAGGATGCACCGTGTCCATGGCCAGCACTGTTGGCTGTGGACACAGAGCCTGCTTGCCCTCTTTAAGTGGCCTGTGAGCAACTTCCTCTCCTTGGTGGCCTTCTAGACATACTGTACAATTAGATAAGCAGAATAATGCCTGAAGTTTACTAAAAACAGTACACCAGGAATGGCCTACAGTCAGGTATAGGCTTGGCTATACACATATATATATATATATATATATATATATATACACACACATATATATATATATATATATATATATATATATATATATATATATATATACATATATATATATATATATATATATATATATATATATACATACATACATATATATATACATATATATATATATATATATATATATATATATACATATATATATATATATATATATATATATATATATATATATATATATATATATATATTGAACTGCAGCTCACTGAGTCACCTACCTGCCTGCCTGCAAGTGTCTTTGAACACGCACTCCAGGAATAGCCTACAGTCAGGTATAGGCTTGGCTGGACTACAATGCAGTGGATATATATTTTATAAACTGCAGCTCAGTGAGTCACCTACCTGCCTGAAAGTGTCTTTGAACATGCACTCCAGGAATGGCCTACAGTCAGGTATAGGCTTGGCTATATATATATGTATACACACTAAATATACACTGCAGCTAACTGAATTGCCTGCCTGCTCAAACTAAATGAAATTACACTCTCTCTGCCTCTCTCTTAGCAATGTCACCAACACACTACACACGGCCAACGTGCAGGTGGCCTTATATAGTGTGGGGCGTGGCCTAAACCCCCTGAGCCATAATTGGCCACACGCACCCTGCCTTTGGCCAATTTTTACTCTCTTCGCTGACGGCGCTGTGATTGGCCAAAGCATGCAGGTCATAGTGCATTCTTGGCCAATCAGCAGCCAGCAATGCACTGCGATGACACAGTGCACATTATGGACCATGACGCACCACTCGAATTTGGCACGAACGGCCCATAATGTTTGATCTTCGAACGATCAAACAGCCGATGTTCGAGTCGAACTCATGTTCGACTCGGACAGCCCATCCCTAACTGTGCTATAAAGTTAATGCTGCATCACAACCACAGCTAAGGAGAAAGTATCACAAGTGCTTTTCCGTTTTGCAAGTACACTATTATCAGCACATCACCTTACATACAGTCTGCTGTCCACTTGTTTTCCACATTCGATTTACAAATACTGCAGTCTAATACCCTGAGCTAGCTGAAGACAAAGAAGACAAAGGAAATTCTATCACCTCCTACAAAGTACTGTAGTTCACTTTGCTGAAGCTAACGTTGCATTACAACCTGGGGGAGGGGGGGGGGACCCTTGAGCACAGGATATACTTATTGTGTTTACTACTGTGTGACCACAACAGTTATTGCAGATTTGGTGTGCATGCTTGGAGGTCAGTGGGAAGTTGCTCAGTATAATTGTTTGAGGATATTGAGTGCCTGTCTTACTGTGCGCCTGTCTGCATGTACATCCTGACAGTGGTCATTGATTTTTAAAGTTTCATGTACACATTGACTGTGATCTATTGTCATTCTCTATATTTAAGTTACCACTTTGTTTATTGTGCTAAGTATTTTCTCAGTAAACTTCCTACATGGTTAATTGACAAATGGTGTGAGACTATATCTATTACTGCAGCCGGTGAAGTGACGGCTTCCAAGAATATGGTAAATATTAAAAATAATTTAAAATTATATATATATATATATATATACACATACATACATATACATATATATATATATATATATATACACACACACACACACACACACACACACACACACACACACACACACACACACACACACATATATATATATATATATATATATATATAAAAATAATAAACTGTGTGGTGTACCATTACTGTATTTTTCCTTACTGTTAGGTCTCACACTAACATCACCATACAAGTGTGCCAGAGGGGTTGGAGTCTGTTCTTGGGGTTGATAGGTAGAGTACAGGATTAAACATGCATCAGCAGTTCCTACGGGGGGTGAGTGCTACAGAGACAATACAACTTTCTCTTAGTTTTACACGTCTTCTCTAATTCATCCATTTTCTGTTCCTATACACACTTCTCAGTCACCAACTGTTCAATGTGATTGCAAACATTTGCATCTGCCTTTACCGCCATTGCTAATATATTCTTACTTACACTTCCTATCTGATTCATTAATTGTGTTCTGTCCTTATGCCACCACATTTCTTTTTCTATAGCCATGATTTTCATTCTCAATAGCATACATATTACATTACCATTCTCACTTTCTTGCGTTTGTTTTCGATGATGGTTTATGTTTTATATCATCAATTTGAACATCACATTGGCTCAATAAATCCTTAACTTGGGTGGGTTAAAGCGTTTGCTGCCAAAGTGTTAAAATTGACACAGGCATGTCTCCTAATAAAATCTTCAATGACCTCCATTGATATGCTAAATTCACACTGAAGCTTGTCTAACCAGTTTTTACAAGACACAGACACACAGTTGTTCAAAAGTGAATATGGACTTGTAGTCCTTCAAGAAAAATGACACTATTAGCCCTTGTACACACGGTCGGACATTCCGACGGAAAATGTCCGATCGGATCGCGTTGTCAGATAATCCGACCGTGTGTGGGCTCCATCGGACTGTTTCCGTCAGAATATCCAACCGACAAAGCTTTAGAGCTGGGCTATAACATTTTCCGACAACATGATCCGATCGGACGAAGTGTAGAGAATTCCGATCGGACAAAGTGCCACGCATGCTCAGATCAAATTCCTAGACCAAAACTATTGGCTACTAGCATGAAACGTAGTCCCGTCGTAACGAAATAACGTCATCACGTTCTGAACGATCGGATTTTCCGACAACTTTGTCCGACCGTGTGTATGCAACACCAGTTTCGGATAAAATCCATCGGATTTTGTTGTCTGAATGTCCGACCGTGTGTACAAGGGCTTAAATCAGTGCCTTACTATATCCTTATTACCGATAATTTTAGCCCTCTCAGATCTCAGGCCACATGGAAATTCTATTGGAACAGAAAGCTATTTCACTCTCACATGGATATAAAAAAAAAAATATAAAATATAATCTATATTTCTCCTACTTTCTCCTCAAAGATGTATAGTTTATCCTATAAATCTGCAGGGTGCATCAGTTAATCAAGGGTGATCAGCCCCTCACTCGCCAGCACACTTGACCAGCTACACAAGCCTAAAACAATTTGCATTAATGATACAATAAACTTTAACACATACCAATAGATATGCATGTCCACTCACTGATGAAATATTTCACAGTGTGTACCTGTGTATTGTAAGTACATGAGTGCATGTGGGCTGTATTCAGTATCAGTGTCTGGTAGTACCTGTGTATTGTGAGTACCTGAGTGTTGTCTGAGTAGTGTGTGTGGATCGTTAGTACTTGGGTATTGTGTGCACGTGGGTCTGCAAGTACCCGTGTATTGTCTTGTTGAGTATTAGTGTCAGGAAGCGAGTCGTTAGGTAATTTGGACTGGGTGTAATCCCCAATCCTCATTAAATTTAATAGGTACAATGCCAGATGGGTGTGGAGACACGACTCTTTGTACATCTTGCAGCATTCCTTGATCATCGGATCCAGGGCGAATACTGCTGTGCAAAATGTAAGTGCATTGTTTCCCTAGAAGCCCAGGTTCTGAATCTGGGGAACCAACTGTCAGCACAGAGAAGACCATCTATACTAAAGGGATGAGCCAGGAACGTCCCCAGCAGGTGCCAGGAGGCCAGCACAGAAGCGGGTGGAGACAAAGAGGTGCAGGCACTAGAAAAGAGTAGATGGGTGACAGCAGTAAGGGTTGAGGGGGAAGTGGCAGGAAGGCTGATCCAGGGTTGGGGCATCCCAATAAGTACGCTACATTGGGTGACATTGGTGAGACCAGTCAGGGACCAACACTGCTGGAGCTGAGGGACTCTCCTAGTTGCAGGGGGAAGAACTCCTCCAGTGTAAGTGGGGGGGGGGCAAAGGGAAAGGAAAGAAAGATTCTGGTGGTAGGGGACTCAATTCTTAACAGGACAGAGAGGGCAATCTGTAACAAAGACCTGAAGCGCCGAACTGTATGTTGTCTACCGGGCACTCGGGTTCGGCACACCACAGATCTGGTGGACAGATTACTGGGAGGGGCTGGGGAAGACCCGGCTATCATGGTGCACATTGGTACCAATGACAACGTCATAGGCAGATGGAGTGTCCTAAAGAAAAATTTTAGGGACTTTGGAGCTAAATTGTGGAAAAGGACCTCCAAGGTAGTATTCTCAAGAATACTACCAGTACCTCAAGCCACAAAAGAAAGACAGAGGGAGATTAGGAAAGTAAACAAGTGGTTGAGGAGCTGGTGTAGTAAGGATCTACTGATTACCAACAATACAGACCTGATTATGGATGTGGAACTACGGGGCAATTTAGGAGACAGCTATCACAGGTCAATTTGCTTCTGTATAAATCACACAAATAGGAAACACAAGGGGAATAAAAAGACACTGAATTTCAAAAGAGCCAACTTCCCTAAACTACGAACCTTGCTAGAAGGCATAAATTGGGATAAAATCTTAGGAACAAAGAACACGGAGGAGAGATGGGTTTGCTTTAAAAGCATATTAAATAAGGGCATGAGCCAATGCATTCCATTGGGTAATTATTTTAAAAGAGCAAACAAAAGTCATGGATGGCTTAACTCCAATGTAAAAATGCATATAAAAGCAAAAGAGAAGGCCTTCACAAAATACAAGGTTAAGGGATCATCATCAGCATTCAGCCTTTATAATAAATGCAAGACATGTAAGGGTGCAATTAGGGCAGCTAAGATGGAACACAAAAGACACATAGTGGAGGAGAGCATAATATAAATAAAAAATCCCAAGAAATTCTTTAAGTATGTAAACAGTATACAAGGGACGACAGACCATATTGGCCCCATAAAGAATAAGGAATGACATCTGGTTACAAAGGATGGGGAGATGGCAAAGGTGTTGAATTTTTTCTTCTCCTCAGTCTTCACAAGGGAATCGGGGGGCTTCAGTAACCAAAACTGCAGTGTTTATCCTCATGACACGTCACAGGAAGCACCTCCATGGTTAACAGAGGACAGATTTAAAATTAGACTTGGGAAACTTAACATTAATAAATCAATGGGATAAGATGGCTTACATCCGAGGGTATTTGGGGAACTTTGTCAAGTAATTGATAGACCATTGTTCCTCATTTTTATCGACAGTCTACTGACTGGAATGGTACCAGCTGATTGGAGAAAAGCCAATGTAACACCAATATTTAAAAAGTCCCAAAAATACATCCCTGGGAATTACAGACCGGTTACCTAACATCAATAGTATGCAAGCTCTTTGAGGGGACTATATACATGATTTTAGTAAAGAGAATGGTATCATTAGCAGTAATCAGCATGGATTCATGAAGAATCATTCTTGCCAAATCAATCTAGTATCTTCTATGAGAAAGTGAGTTTGCCATCTAGATAAAGGAAGGCCCATAGACATGGTGTATCTGGATTTTGCAAAAGCATTTGACACAGTTCCCCATAAATGTTTAGTGTACAAAATAAGGACCATTGGCATGGACCATAGGGTGAGTACATGGATTGAAAACTGGCTACAAGGGCGAGTTCAGAGGGTAGTGATAAATGGGGAGTACTCAGAATGGTCAGGGGTGGGTAGTGGGGCCCCCCAGGATTCTGTGCTGGGACCAATCCTATTTAATTTGTTCATAAATGACCTGGAAGATGGGGTAAACAGTACAATCTCTGCATTTGCGGACAATACTAAGCTAAGCAGGGCAATAACTTCTCCGCAGGATGTGGAAACCTTGCAAAAAGATCTGAACAAATTAATGGGGTGAACAACTACATGGCAAATGAGGTTTAATGTAGAAAATTGGAAAATAATGCATTTGGGTGGCAAAAATATTGTCAGAAACCCTGAAATCAGACCAAGAAAGAAGTATAGTTAAATCACACTTGTGTAATAATAAAAGTAAATAGATCAAACATGGTCAAAACATAGCCATAGTTCAGGAATCGGAAAGGATAGTCAGACAAGCCAAACGTCAGGGAGCCGGAGATGAGCGTAGTAAAACAGCAAGCAGGATCTAGAGCCAGAGGGATGTCAGCCAAGCAAGTCTTTTACCAGGCATGCAGGAGATAGTCTCTGTGATGTTGACTATGGCGAAGGCAGAGATCCTCTGGGCTGGACAGCTTAAGTAAGCTTAGCCAGCAGCACAAGGCAACGTGGCGGGGCACAAGATGGCGTGGGCATAGCATGAAGAGGAGGACTTCAGTGAGGACTCCCAGTCTGCTGCAGAGGACACAGGTGGGGGCTGAACATGCGCTAACAAACCCCTCACCTATGCAGATATGTCTGGGTTCACTGCAGATATTAAATCTCTGTGAGGTTGACTATGGTGAAGGCAGAGATCATTTGGGCTGGATGGGTTAAGTAGGCAGGACTGATGAGCAGAATATCATCAACAGCTGAGTAACTGTGGAGAGATATGAGCTGGCAATTAGCAGACAGCTGAGCAGCCAGCTCAGCCCAGCCCTGACAGTTCCCCCTCCTCAATGACCCCTCTCCCTTGGTGGACCACCAGGCTTGCAGGGAATACGTCTATGGAAATCACGGAGGACAGGGACATGTAGGTCCGAGGATGAGACCCAAGAGTGTTCCTCCGGACCGTACCCTTTCCAATGCACCAGGTACTGTATGCAAACAAAGGTGGGACTTTACATGAAGTGCGTGAGTGCAATGAGATAAAATTTGGTGAGCAATTGGGAAAATGTATTAATTGGTTCATAAAGTTAATCAATGTAAATACAGTATACATACAATATTGTCAATTCCATATAAGAATATATTTGGTACAAAAAGGTAAAAATAATGAAACATCTATACATAGTAATATGAACACAAGACCATTTTCCACCGTACACCAAATTCATGTTAATATAAAACCATAGATATAAGGTAGTGCCTGCCTGACAAATGGCTCGGATATCCAGTTGGAAGAAATATAGATAAGATATTTGGAGAATTAAACATAGTTGAAAATAAACGCGACAGTTGATAGCTCTACGCATTTCGTGGCTGAGGTACCACCCATCAGGAGCAAGCGCTTGGCTTCTCTAAAATAAAAATGGTATAGAAATAGTCTGTTATTGACAGACATATGGTAAAGGTGGGGCAATAAGAAAAAGACCCCACCCTGAGTACATTCTTACGTAAAATGGTGAAAAATGGCAGTAGCTAGATGTCGGCCACCGCCAGCCATTCGGAAGCACCATCCCCGGGAGCCAAGGCGGACAAGTCAGCGGGGGCAACCCTCAAGGCGCCATCCGGCCGGCACAAACTCACGGGCAAATCTGCGTGTAAAGTGAAAAGTTAAGCGGCAATACAAAGCAAAAAGTGTCACCAAAAGATAAACTAAAGTGATTGTGTGAACAGAAACAGTGTGTATTGATGGTGAGAGAATAAATAAATAAATAAATAAATAAATAAATAATTATTGGAGAAAGGAGAGTGCAATCATTTGTCATGGTCAAACCATTTGTCAGGCAGGCACTACCTTATATCTTTGGTTTTATATTAACATGAATATGGTGTACGGTGGAAAATGTTCTTGTGTTCATATTACTATGTATAGTTGTTTCATTATTTTCTAACTTATTGTACCAAATATATTCTTATATAAAATTGACAATATTGTATGTATACTGTATTTACATTGATTAACTTTATGAACCAATTAATACATTTTCCCAATTGCTCACCAAATTTTATCTCATTGCACTCACGCACTTCATGTAAAGTCCCACCTTTGTTGCTCTCCTCAATTTATCATAAGGATAACTGTGTGGCCCTGGGAGTTGGGTAACTCCACAATGAAATCCATAGACAGGTGGGTCTATCAACTGTAGGAAGCCCCCTGGAAGGTGTCATGGAGTTTTACTCTGCGCACACACCGAACAGGCAGCTATGAAGTTGGATACATCAGCACGTAGATTAGGCCACCAGAATTGTTGGGAAATGGCACAAAAGAGTTGATTCTTCCCAGGGTGGTCAGCAGCCTTGGGAGAATAGTAAGTCTGGAGCACGGCAGTATAGAGACTCTCTGGGACAAAGCAGTGGTCACAAGGTTTCTCAGGAGGAGCATTGACCTGAGCAGCAATAATTTTGTCACCCAGAGGAGAAGTGAGACTGGTGCGAACCATAGCCAGAATAAGATTGGGAGGAATCACACTTGTGTAGCACTTACCCTCCGAAGGAGCTGCTGATAATTGAATGGGCCTGTACTCTGCTATTCCACCCTCAATAATTTGGCTCAACCTACTTGACACAGCTGTGTAACAGTGTTGGTGCGAAGACCCAATAACAAAGAACAATTCAATAATAACAGATTACATACATTTCACCTTTTGTTGTTACCTGGGTATACGCAGCTCCACCTGCTAGGAGAATAAACAAGCCTCACAACAATTGTACATAAACCAAAATATAAATTTACTGAGGCAAGTTTAAACAATAAGTACAAGAATTGTATTGGCACACAAGTTTGACACAATACTGAGATAAGTGTTTGTAAATGGTTATACTCAAGGGTTACCTAAATGACCCCTGCAGGTGCACCTCCAAGTGTGACTAATGCTCAGAGCGATAAACTCTTGGCACTGGGCACCTTCCCACTTACAGCAACAGCCGTGCAGACACTCTAAGCCTGCAATACACTTTACAGCACTAGCAAAACAATATAACGCAATGTAATACTCAAGAACTCCCCCTGTGAAGAAATGCAGTTCTTTGTATGTAGCGGCAACACTGTAAGGCCTGACAGTAAATGATGTAGTCTCTTGTCTTCTGTCTTCAGCTAGCCATTATACTGCAGTATTTGTATTTCATTGGATTTGCAGATGGCAATGCGACGTAAAGTAATGAACAACAGTAACTCCAATTGTGCAATGCACCTATAAACTCCTTTTCCTGGGAATATATCCCCACCATCAGTCGATTTTTAGTGAAGTAAGGCTTTGAGGCCTATCTGAGCACAGTCTAATTGAAAGGACTGTTTCGTGGAACTACAGGTATCAGCAATGCTATGAGATTAGTCGATGTGTGTGAAGTGCTGTATATAACTTCTGGGCAACAGCCCTCTCACCACACCAGGCCTGGATAACTGAATGCCTCCACTCCAGTGGTCTCAGTCCTGATGCCTGCCAGCTCTTTCACGCTGCACCCCTCCGCAAGATGACCGGGACCCTCTTTTGGCTCCATCGGGTGTTCTGGATCCTCTGGTCAGATCACACCGTTGCTCCAGCACACTGTGGTAAGACACTCTCAGTGATGGCCGTTCCTCTCTGCATGATACAAGCCGCGGCTCTTCAAACACCCACCTGCAGATCCCTGTAGGCAGGCCATGCATCCCCGCAAGAAGAAACAGAAAATGGCCGTGCCAAGCCTTTTATTACCTACCCAGCATGCAGTTCTTTCACTCAGTGTTCATGGTTAGGTGAGTGGGCATTGTGGGTAGGTGAGTCCTTTCACAAAGTAAAACAATTAAGTCACTTCCTGCTCAGCTACTATGTGAAAGTTAAACAAGTCTCTTTCCTTTTCATACCAGTAAAGGGAGCCAAATACCAATCTAATAACATGGTCCTATTAATAGCATTACATGGCAAAAATTTCAGTGCTAGACTTGTTTAATAATAAAAGTAAATAGAATAAACGTAGTCAAAACATAGCCAGAGTTCAGGAACCAGAATGGATAGTCAGACAAGCTAAACGTTAGGGAGCCAGAGATAGGTGTAGTAAAACAGCAAGCAGGATCTGGAGCCAGAAGAGATGTCAACCAAGCAAGTCTTTTTACCAGGCATGCATGAGAAAGTCTCTGTGATGTTGACTATGGTGAAGGCAGAGATTCTCTGGGCTGGACAGCTTAAGTAAGCTCAGCCAGCAGCACAAGGCAACGTGGCGGGGCACAAGATGGCGTGGGCCTAGCATGAAGAGGAGGACTTCAGTGAGGACTCCCAGTCTGCTGCAGAGGACACAGGTGGGGGCTGAACATGCACTAACAAACCCCTCACCTATGCATATATGCCTGGGTTCACTGCAGATATCAAATCAACATTCTCAGTGGCCATTACTGATTTGAAATCAAACCTTCTGGTCCTCACTGAAAAGATGGCGACAGTGTATGCCACAGGCAGACACAGAGAAAGAACATTACACAGGCTGGAGAAGGAAGCAGATTCTCATGTCTCATACTTCATTGAAATGAACAGACATTTAGAGGATCAAGACAATAGAGGACACAGAAATAATATAAGGGTAAGGGGGATCCCTGAAGACTGTAGACACTGATCAGATCATCCCTCCTTTACAGAGAGTCTTCAATAGCTTATTGGAACGGCAGGAGGATTCAGAAATAGAATTTGTTAGAGCACACAGGGCCCTCAGAGCCAAGGGCTCAGACACTGCTCCCCAAGGGATATCATTTGTTACCTTCAAAATTACCCGCTTAAAGAGGACATTATGAGGAAAAGCATGCAGAAATGACAACATTGTTTTTAATGGTGATAATATCATGCTCTTCAAAGATCTCTCTCAAATCACTTTGAAAAACCACAGGGCACTGCGCCCTGTTTTGGACAAAGTTAGAGAGAGAGACTTGAGATACACATGGCGCTTTCCTTTCGCTTTGGTTGACACTAACGCTGTTAAACAACATGTTTTACGTTCTACTAATCTGCCAGAATTCTGTGAGGTCCTAGATTTGGAATTAATAGAACTCCCAGAATGGTATCAAGAGTTCATCTTACCACCTCCCACCAGAAGTCCTCCCAGCTCTCCCTTCTCCACACCAGAAAAACAACAGTCAAAAAAAATGAAGTACGGCTGTGGTGGTGGCTCACATTTGGGGACCCCCACCTCACGCCCTACCCCTTCCAGGTCTCACACAGCTGAATAAATGAGTGCCTCTGCTTGCCTGGATTTGATACAAAAAACTCCCCATGCCTGAAACTGACAGCTGACTATAAAAATTCAGACCTTGTTCTCCTCTTGTGATGCACTGATGCAGCAATAAACTACCTATGACCCATTTCCTGTTCACGGCCTTGGGAACTAAGGTTCAGCTGAAGGATACACCTGTTAACACCGCCATGAACTTCTGAATGGAGCCACATATTAACACAGTTTAGACAGCTTGATTGAGGGGGTTGTAGAACACCGCAGAGCACCTGGTCATGTTGACCCACCCTCTGGAACCATTGAGGTCCATTGTATCTCAACAAGAATGCAGCACGACTTTGATCAGGGGTGTAACCCCTGTGAATCGCTGAGACCAGGAACTCTCTTGGACTTAATGTTCAGAGATGAACCCCCCTTGACATAATTCTCAGTCGACATAAGCTTCAGGAACATCCCTCACTAGACCCAGAGACACTCACAGTAAGGGCCGGCCTACTTAAAACTGAAGGAGTCGTAAAGAATCCTTGGGACACATCTAATGCCGCGTACACATGAGCGGACTGTATGGCGTACTTAGTCCGTCGAAAACACATTTCAGCGGACAATCCGCTCGTGTGTGGGCTTCAGCGGACTTTTTCAGCGTGCAGTCCGGCGTACTAAGTATTTCGGTTTTTTCGAAATTCTGTCCGTCGTACTTTGGTTTCAGCGGACAGTACGGTCGTCAGTATGCTAGTTCGACGGACTAAGAATGGCGCATGCCCAGAAAGGATTTACATGGCGGAAGGGTGCATTGCTGTGTCTTGGACTTCCTATTTCTAGTCCCGTCGTACGTGCTGTACACGTCATCGCGCAAGCTTTCGACGAACTGTTTGTGCATCCGTGTGTGGTCAAGTCCGTTCAGTGGAAAGTAGGGATGAGCCGAACACCCCCCGGTTCGGTTCGCATCAGAGCTTTCGAACGGACCCCACGTTCGTTACGAACGTTAGAACCCCATTGAAGTCTATGGGACTCGAACGTTCGAAATGGAAAGTGCTCATTTTAACGGCTAATATGCAAGATACTGTCCTAAAAAGGGTTTGGGGACCTGGCTCCTGACCCAGGGGACATGGGTCAATGCCTAAAATGTTTTTAAAAATGGCCGTTTTTGCGGGAGCACTGATTTTAATGACGATTAAAGTGAAAAAAAAAAAAGTGAAATATTCCTTTAAATATGGTGCCTGGGGGGTGTCTGTAGTATGCCTGTGAAGTGCCACGTGTTTCCCGTGTTTAGAACAGTCCCTGCACAAAATGACATTAAACTGAAATAACACCATTTAAAACTGCTTGCGGTTTTAATCTTATATCTGGTTCCTGCAATATGGTTGAAAATCATTCAGAAAAATGGCATGGGTAGCCCTCCCTGCCCATTACCAGCCTATTTGGGTCTTGTACGCATATTAAGGGGAACCCCGTACCCATATTAAAAAAAGGAAATGCGTGTGGCCCCCAGGCCCTATATACTCAGAACAGCCTTATACAGGCGGTGCAAACAAGACAGGGACTGTGTAGGTTTGTTGTGTTAAGTTGAATTTGTTTGTAATTTTCAACTTGTACATTTTTAAAGTGTAGCTCCAGTCAAAAAAACTATTTTTAAGCTTTTTGGAAAACATAGGGAAGGGTTATCACCCCTGTATAATTTGTTTTGTCGTCCATCTTTTTTCATCTCACTTGCTGTTGTCTCCTTCCGTTTGCAAGTAGGAGATGTTTGTAAATTGGATGTTTGAAAGTAGGGGCCTGCCCTATATGCTCTGCAGAAATGGCGGAACAAGGTGTTGGTTTTGCCACAACATTGTAAGCCCTCAAAGTTACTCTTGGTGGGCGCTGGAGCGCTCTGCTGTGAACGATTATATCAAGAATTGTAATTACATGCCATTGTTGAACAGTGGTAGAAAAATTGACCTTTGGTGGTTGTGGTGCTGGTGCCACAACACTGTAAGTCCTCACAATTACTCTGGGTGGGCACAGGAGCGGGCCTTCCTGTGAAATATTATATCAAGAATTGTAATTACATGTCCCTGTTAAACAGGGGCAGAAAAATTGGGCTGCTGGCACTGGTGTTACGACACTGCAACCTCTGCCATATACTCTAGTTTTATTGCAGGAATTAGCCCTGCTGCAAAGCATTGCATCAAAAATTGTACTTAAACGCCCCTGTTAAACAGGGGCAGAAAAATTGGGCCTTAGGCACTGGTGCTGGTGCCACCACACTCCAACCTCTGCCATATACTCTAGTTTTATTGCAGGAAGTAGCCCTGCTGCAAAGCATTGCATCAAAAATTGTAATTAAACGCCCCTGTTAAACAGGGGCAGAAAAATTGGGCCTTAGGCACTGGTGCTGGTGCCACCACACTCCAACCTCTGCCATATACTCTAGTTTTATTGCAGGAATTAGCCCTGCTGCAAAGCATTGCATCAAAAATTGTAATTAAACGCCCCTGTTAAACAGGGGCAGAAAAATTGGGCTGCTGGCATCACCCAGAACCAAAAATGTTCTTCCAACATATCAGCGGAGGAGGAAGAGGATAGACAATCAACATAACAGGACAGTCACTCAGCATCAGCATAGGCAGTCTTGAAGGGATGTGGTATTTCAAAAAAAATTAGTCGGTTACATCAGCTTCAGGTGCTTGGTAGCTGTGGGTGATCCAAGACTGATTAATCTTGATGAAGGTCAGTCGATCAACTGATTCGGTGGACAGGCGCACCCTGTGATCGGTAACAAAGCCACCAGCAGCACTGAAGGTGCGTTCCGAAAGAACGCTGGATGCAGGACAGGCCAGTAGCTCAATTGCATACTGTGCAAGCTCTGGCCAGTGATCCATCCTCAAGACCCAGTAAGCCAGAGGATTTTCGGTGGGAAAGGTGTCCAAGTCTGACCTTGCCCCTAGGTATTCCTGCACCATGTAAATTAGACGCTGGCGATGGGTGCTGGAACCAATCATACCTTGGGGCTGCGGACTAAAAAATTGTCTGAAAGCATCAGTCAGACGGCCACCTTCTCCACCGCTCCTTCTGACTGATGCCTCAGCAACACGTTGTCCAGGACCAGGAGTTTGTGACCTCCCAGTCTCTGGGAACGCGTTGCACAGAGCTTTCTGCAAGGCCTCCCGGAGATGTCTCATCCTCTGCTCCCTCTGCGATGGCAAGATAAGGTCGGCAACCTTACCCTTGTACCGTGGATCAAGGAGAGTGGCCAGCCAGTAATGGTCCCTCTCCTTGATCCGAAGAATACGAGGATCCTTCCGCAGGCTTTGCAGGATCAGGGAGGCCATGCAGCGTAGGTTAGCTGAGGCATTCGGTCCGGAGTCCTCTGGGTCACTAAGGACAACATGATCCGCAGCTACCTCCTCCCAGCCACGTACAAGTCCACGTGTTTCTTGGGACTGTAAATCATCCCTATAAGACTGCTGCTGCTGATGCTGATGCTGAGTGCCAGCCTCCACCTCCATGCTGACACAATCATCCTCCTCCTCCTCTTCCCCCTCCTCACCCTCTTCCTGTGTGATGGGTGGCACAGCAGGAACACTGTCTGGATAAAGGGGGCCTTGAGAGGCAAGGAAGTCCTCCTCTTCCTGCCTCTGTTGTGCCTCAAGTGCCCTGTCCATTATTCCACGCAGCGTATGCTCCAAGAGGTGGACAAGAGGTACAGTGTCACTGATGCATGCACTGTCACTGCTCACCATCCTTGTGGCCTCCTCAAACGGTGACAGGACAGTGCATGCATCCCTGATCATGCCCCACTGGCGTGGTGAGAAAAAACCAAGCTCCCCTGACCCTGCCCTGGTGCCGTAGTCGCACAGGTACTCATTGATGGCCCTCTGCTGCGTGTGCAGCCGCTGCAGCATGGCCAATGTTGAGTTCCATCTGGTGGGCATGTCACATATAAGGCGGTTCTTGGGCAGGTTCAACTCCTTTTGGAGCTCAGCCAGCCGAGCACAGGCATTAAATGATCGGCGGAAATGCACACAGACTTTCCTGGCCTGCTTCAGGACATCATGTAAGCCGGGGTACCTGCCCAAGAACCGCTGCACCACCAGGTTAAGGACGTGAGCTACACAGGGCACATGGGTCAGTTGTCCCTGTCGGAGGGCGGAGAGGAGGTTGGTGCCATTGTCGCAAACCACCATTCCTGGCTTAAGCTGGCGTGGCGTCAACCACCTCTCGGCCTGTCCCTGCAGAGCTGACAAAACATCCGCCCCAGTGTGGCTCCTGTCCCCCAAACAAACCAGTGCAAGCACGGCAGGGCATCGTTTTGCCTGCGTACTTGCGTAGCCCCTGGAACGCCTACGGAGCACCGCTGGTTCTGAGGACAGAGCACTGGAAGAGGCCATGGAGGAAGAAGAAGAGGAGGGGGTGGAGGAGAGAGGTGTGTCACAACCAATAGTAGCATTTTGGAGGCGTGGTGGCGGAACAACCTCCAACACTACTGCACCTTGTCCTGCATCCTTCCCAGCAGCCAGAAGAGTGACCCAATGGGCCGTGAAAGACAGGTAACGTCCCTGTCCATGCCTGCTGGACCATGAGTCAGCGGTAATATGCACCTTACCACTGACCGCCCTGTCCAGCGAGGCAAGGACATTGCCTTCCACATGCCGGTAGAGAGCCGGAATCGCCTTCCGTGAGAAAAAGTGGCGTTTGGGGACCTGCCACTGAGGAACCGCACATTGTACAAACTCACGGAAGGGGGCCGAGTCTACCAACTGAAAAGGCAGCAGTTGAAGTGCTAGCAATTTAGCCAAGCTAGCATTCAACCGCTGGGCATGTGGATGGCTGGGAGTAAACTTCTTCCGCCGGTCCAGCAGCTGGGGCAGGGACATTTGCCTGCTATAATCGGATGTGGATGTACCACTAGCAGAGGTCCCGGAAGCACTTGGCTGTGACACACCTAATTCTACACCTTCATTCCTCTCAGAGCAGGTTTCAGAGAGGACTGAAGGTCTAGTGGGGTTGGGGATGCCAGCTAATGAGGAGCAAGGAGAGGTCCGCTTTGTTCTTTGGTGTGGGTCTTTGAGGTACGCTTGCCAACGAGCTGCATGGCAGGTCAACATATGTCTGGTCAAGCATGTGGTGCCCAAGCGGCTGATGTTTTTGCCACGTGAGATACGCTTGAGACATATGTTGCAAATAACAGCGGTGCGATCTGATGCACTCGTCTCAAAAAAGGCCCACACCAAAGAACTTTTAGAATAACACGCAGAGGAAGCGCTCTGCGCAGGCGGAGCTCTGCGGTGTGATTCAGTCGGTGTGCTGCCCCTAAGCTGGCCCCCGGAGGGCATCCTGCCTCGTTGGACATGTGCCTCCTCCTCCTCCTCCTCCTCCTCCTCCTCCCTCCTTCCAGGCACCCACGTGGAGTCAGTGCCCTCATCATCCCCTCCCTCTTCATCGCTGTAGCAAACCTGGCAGTATGCTGCAGCTTGTGGAACATGACTGCCAGATTGCTGTCCTTCTTGAGCATCCCCTCTCTCTGCGCTCACGCTACTGCCTTCCTCTAGCTGAGTGTCATCATCAGAGCCCACCAAACACTGGGCATCCTCCTGGAGCATGTACCCAACACTGTGCTCAAAGAGTTCAGGAGACTCCTCAGGAGGACGTGGTGGGTCTAGGGAAGGAGTCACTGATGATGACATTGAGAGGAGGGAAGACGATGTGTTGGCAGCTGCTTTGCTACTACCCTGAGACTGGGTGAGAGAAGATGAGGAGGATGAAGAGGGCTTGGTCATGTCCCATGGCCACGTGCTGATGACAATGCACCGCGTCCACGACCAGCACTGTTGTCTCTAGACACAGAGCCTGCTTGCCCTCTTTTATCGGCTCGCGCCTGTCTGCCTCTCCTTGCTGGCCTTCCAGACATGGTAATGGCCTGAAGGGAGTTGGGCAAAACAGTAGTTGGGTAGTTTATATTGTGCTGGAGGCACACAACACCCACTAACTCCTGCAGATGCCTTTTTTATAGAACAGCAGAGATAAAGGGGTATATACAGATGTATACTGTGCTGTGCTGGAAGCACACACAACTTCCAATAACTCCTGCAGATGACAATTGGGCCCAAATAGAGAACAGCTATGTAGGTGGATTATAGCGGTATTTACTGGGTACAGAGCACGCAGACAGCACGCACTATCTCCTGACACTACTGACTGCAAGCTCTTTTATTAAAGATGGACCACTAGCTATATAGGTGAGGTGAATATCGCGGTGTATACTGCGGTCAGGGCACGCAGACAATAACCAGAAAACAGCAGAGTTAAAGGGATATATACAGATGTATACTGTGCTGTGCTGGAAGCACACACAACTTCCAATAACTCCTGCAGATGACAATTGGGCCCAAATAGAGAACAGCTATGTAGGTGGATTATAGCGGTATGTACTGGGTACAGAGCACGCAGACAGCACGCACTATCTCCTAACACTACTGACTGCAAGCTCTATTATTAAAGCTAGATCACTAGCTATATAGGTGAGGTGAATATAGTGGTGTATACTGCAGTCAGGGCACAGACAATAACCACTACACAAGAGCAAGATAGGAAATCAGCCAAAAACGATTGGTGTGTAACTGTGTTGAAGGTACACAGAACACCCACTGCTTCAGATGCCAACACACTACACGAGGCCGCCTCAAAGGCGGCCTTATATAGTGTGGGGCGTGCACTACATAGCCTGAGCTATGATTGGCCACAGGCAGGATGCCTGTGGCCAATCATGGCTCTCCTCGCTGCTGGCGCTGCGATTGGCCAAGCATGCGGGGTCACAGTGCATGCTTGGCCAATCACGAGCCAGCAATGCACTGCGCCACCGCAGTGCATTGTGGTCCGCGCGCGCCACACGAATTTTGACGCGAACGGACCAAGAGTTCGGATTTCGTCAAACGCCCGAACAGCCAATGTTCGAGTCGAACGTACGTTCGACTCGAACACAAAGCTCATCCCTAGTGGAAAGTACGATGGACTGTCCGTCGGATTGTATGACGAACTAAGTATGCCATACAGTCCGCTCGTGTGTACGCGGCATTACACTACCTATGCAGGGTCGATTTATTTAGACCCAAATAACTTGCCTTAGGCCGCGTACACACGCGGGGACTGTTCGCCCAACTTTGTCCGTCAAACAGTTTCGGCAAACAGTCCGCTCAAAATTAGCATGGACGGACATGGCCACACACGACGTACGAACAGTTTGCTGAAACCGTGCGCGATGACGTGAACGGCACGTACGATGGGACGAAAAATATGACGTCCTATACACTGCATTATAACTTTCGACGTGTAAATCCTTTCTGAGCATGCGCGGAACTTAGTTTGTCGAACAAGCCTACACACGAGGGAACTGTTCGCTGAAACAAAGTTTCAGCGGACAGTTTTTCGGAAATTCCGAAAAACCTTGTTCAGCGGACTGTTCGCTGAAACTGTCCGCTGAAAGCCCACACACGGGCGGACTGTCCACCGAAACACTGTTCAGCGGACGAAGTTGGCCGAACAGTCCCCGCGTGTGTACGCGGCCTTACACAATAGAGGCCGTGACCTTCTATGTTCTACCGTTAACTTTTATGTTGTACAGTTTTGATTCGGATATTGATATGTCCATACAGTGTGACTACAAAAACACTGGTCATAGCTTTCTTACGGCCCTACAAAGTGTACATGAGCCAAGGTTTTCTCAACTCAGATACACTACTTTATTACTTTAGATATGAATATATATTACCTAGAGGGTTTTTGTTATTGCTCCGTTTGTTAAAGGGTTCATCTCTCCTCTCTGAATCTTCATCTTTCTTTCTACCCAATTTCATTCTTGTATATTCCTTCTCCCCCTTCTGTTTTTATTTTGCTTTTTGGTTTTGAATTTGGTAAAAAACTTAGTCGTTAACAGGCTCTTGAGATCTATATTGCAGAGTCCACAACTGACATCTTACCTCCTGAATCGTCCTGATGGCTTACTCCTCGCTGGGGAAATGGCCCTTGATGTGATCTCACACAATACAAAAGACTTGAATATATGAGAGAAGCGCACCTCCTTCCTCATGGAACTGAAGAAAGGTAGGCAGCACTTTGTTTTCTCGCAGGAAACCCACTTGAAAACGAACCAGGTACCAAAACTTACTAATACTTTCTTCACAGAGGCATACCATTCAACCATTGACAGTGCTAAAAGGGAGTGTTGACCTTAGTGAGCAAGGAGGCCACGTTCACCCTCACGGATCACCAAATAGAACCTGAAGGCCGATTTGTTTTTCTCAAAAGGTACCTATAGTGGCAAGCCAATCACGTTAGCAAAGGTCTATTTCTCCAACTCAGCTCATATTACTTTTTGACAAAAGATAATACAGGAGCTTAAAGGTTTTGTGCCGGGTCTCCTAATTCTGGGTGGTGACTTTAACATTCCACAGAACCCTGCAGTTCATTCCTTCTGTGGGAAATTCTACATCACGTATAGAGCCCTTAAATAAATCAAAACCTTATTGAACTCTCTACAGTTGATAGACACCTGGAGGTTCCTTCACCCAGACTTTAGAGACTTTACTTCTAACTCAATTCCTCACGATTGTTATTTACGCATTGATTAT
The DNA here is from genome assembly GCF_037356315.1 of Lithobates pipiens. Lineage (NCBI taxonomy): Eukaryota > Metazoa > Chordata > Amphibia > Anura > Ranidae > Lithobates > Lithobates pipiens. The sequence goes on along the minus strand of NW_027507764.1, from coordinate 28,947,621 downwards.
TTGTTCATCACCCAAAGGTATCTGTAAATCATGACAGGCATACATATAGATATTGTGGCAGAGCGTCCCAGAGAAGAAAAGTCCTGTTCGAGGTTTATACGTCTCCCAGGCTCCTTTCCTACACATTTAGGAATCTCTGATCCATGGTCCAGTTTGGGTCTTGGTCCTCTTCCCCAGGCTAATTTAGGCTCACCTGAGCGGACAGCTTGTGCTCTCAGCCTGGAAAACACAGAAAACACTGGTCTCTGCTATTAAAGGGGTTGTAAAGGTAAATGTTTTTTCACCTTAATGCATTCTATGCATTAAAGCGGAGGTCCACCCTAAAGTGGACCTTCCGCTCATTGGAATCCTCCCCCCCTCCGGCGCCACAATTGGCACCTTTCAGGGGGGAGGGGGGTGCAGGTACCTGTACAGTACAGGTATCTGCACCCACTTCCGGCATAGCTATCTGCGGAAAGGGGCGTAGATTACGCCCCTTTCCGAAAGTCCCCCGCTGCCTGCTGGGAAACACACGGATCCCAGAGGCAGCGGGACCATCCTTATTGCGCAGCGCGACTCGCGCATGCGCAGTAGGGAACCGGGAATTTAAGCCGAAAGGCTCCACTTCCTGATTCCCATACCCAAGATGGCGGCGGCAGCACCCGAGAGACGATCGAGAGATCGGCTTCGAGTGCCGACATCGCGGGCATGCTGGGCCGGTAAGTGTCATTATTTTAAAAGTCAGCAGCTGCAGTATTTGTAGCTGCTGGCTTTAAAATAAATAAAAAAATGGCGGAACTCCCGGCGGACTCCCGCTTTAAGGTGAAAAAACATCTCCCAGTGCCGGGGCCCCCAGCCCCCCCGTTTTACTTACCTCACCCCTCGAAAGTCCCACGCTTGCCCCCGACTTCCTCTTCACCACTCAACCTGGCCGCTGATTGGCTGGAGTGGAAGGATTGAAGGCAGTGCAGCCATTGGCTTGCGCTGCTGTCAATCACATCCAATGATGCGGCATGCCGGGGGCGGGGCCGTGTGATACAGCCAGCGGCTATAGCCGCTGGCTGTAACACGGGAGCGCACCCACAGGTGCTTCTCACCATGTGAGGGAGCTCGCATGAACGTGAGAAGTACCTGCGGGAAGAAGCAGAGACAGCCGCCGAGGGACCCCAGAAGAGCAGGTTCGGGGCCACTCTGTGCAAAACGAGCTGCACAGTGGAGGTAAGTATAACATGTTTGTTATTTTAAGAAAAAAAAATTCCTTTACAATCCCTTTATCTGTATCTGGGGAAGTTGACAAGCTCTAGGCTTGCTCAGACTGTTATTTAGCCGCGTCTCAGCTCTGTAGTTAGAGCCGAGACACGGCTAGGTTTTTGTTTTGCTATTTTTGGTTCTTAATTGTTTTATGGAACACTGTACAGCACCTGTATATAGACTTATATATAACACAAATAAACACAGCACTGTTTTTCACTACCTCACTGGATTTGGTATCTGTGCCTGAAAAACTGCTCATCCCCCCAGGTTACAGTATACAATACATTTCTGATCATGCTTCAGTATCACTTGTAGCAGACTTATGCACGCCCACACATAGATTGAATACCTGGAGACTAAACACCTTTCTATTGACAGACCCCGGCCTGTTACCCAAAATCGCAACAGCACTTTCAGACTTTTTTCAGCTCAATACCACCCCAGACATGGGCCCCATGATGATCTGGGAAGCACATAAATGTACCATCCGGGGGGGATTGATCAAAATGGGATCCTAGCGCAAAAAGACACAGGAGCGGGAAATCAAAAATCTAGCAGGAAAAATGTATAGACTAGAAATTACACACAAACAATCTCTGTCTGTCCAGTCTGCAAAATAATTATTAGAAACTAGGATGGCACTACAGCAGATATTCGAGGCTAAAACTAAGAGATTGCTGTTTTTTAAACAGAAAATCTACTATGAGTCAGGCGACAAAACAGGAAGATTTCTAGCCAGAGCACTAAAAGACATTAATGCTTCCAAAAACATTATGGGCATGAGAACACAAGATGGGTCATTAGCTGTTACTACAGATGCCATAGCAGTGCACTTCCATCAGTTTTACACAAAACTGTACAACCTCCCGCACCAGCACAAACCCTCCGACATGATGGGTGACAGTACACAGGTAATCCAGGATTACTTAAGCAAAAGCGGACTCCCTAAATTAGAAGAAGTGAAGACAACTCCCCTGGAAGATAAGATCACCTTGTCAGAAATTCAGATGGCAATTAAAGATCTCAAGTCAGGGAAAAGCCCGGGGCCGGATGGTTTCACATTCACTTACTACAAAATATTTAGCGTTTAGCGACATTTTATCGGCCCCCTTGACCAGGGTCCTGAACTCCTTGTCTTCACCCAGACCAGTGCCACCTGACTTCCTCTCAGCCTACATAACAGTAATACCTAAGCCTGAAAAAGATGCCACGGAGTGATCCAGTTATAGACCTATCTCCTTATTAAATCTAGACCTCAAGCTGCTAGCAAAAGTTATGGCCAACAGACCACTTCTTTCTGACTTGATAGGTCCGGAACAAGTCAGCTTCATGCCTGGTAGACAGGCGAAGGACAATGTGATCAAGCCCCTCCTTTTAACACACGCTGCACATACTCAGAACTTTGGAGGCCTTCTCCTGTCTACGGATGCAGAGAAGGCCTTCGACAGGGTCTCCTGGGACCATATGCTAGCCCCATGTAAACACGTTGGTTTAGGCCCACACATGATGGTGTGGATTTCTGCCCTCTATCAAAACCCTTCTGCTAGGTTAAAGATAAATGGCTCATTATCGGATAAAGTCACTAATTTGAAAAGGCGTCATCAGTCGCATGTGCTTGGTTACAAAACTCTAAAGCCATGAATGGGGATACATTCAGAGGGGTAATCAAGGGCTCTGCAGATGGATACAGACAATCAGTGGAAAACAGCATATATCCTCTCCCACAAATGCTTCATTAGCACTACAACACAGGAGACCGCATACAAGCTCTTGACACATTAGTATGCCCCCTCTGCCAAACTAAAAAGATGGTTCCCCCATACCTCCGACAGTTGCTGGAGACGTAGAGAAGAGATAGGCACCCTCTTGGCAATGCCCATTGTTGAGTGCCTTTTGGAGACTAGATTCACATTAGATGCAGCCTGTTGCCTGCTCCACATCACTAACTTTCCACTTAGACGATACAAAAACAGGGGCGGACTGACAACTCATGGGGCCCCCGGGCAATAGAAGTTCATGGGGCCCCTTGGGTGCCACACTCAAGCCACACACACCTGCACAGGGAGACTTGGGGTGGACAAAGCACACGGGGACACGGCGGGGGGGGGAGCACACAGGGGGAAACTGGAGGGAGAATACACACACACACACACAGGGGGACACTCACACGGGGACACACACGCACACAGGGGGACACTCACACGGACACACACACACAGGAGGGAGACCATACACACACACAGGGGGTCACTGGAGGGAGAACGCACACACACACAGGGGGACACTCACACGGGGACACACACGCACACAGGGGGACACTCACACGGGGACACACGTGCACACAGGGGGACACTCACATGGGGACACACACAGGGGGACACTCACACAGGGGAAGACACACACAGGGACACACACAGGGACACACACACACAGGGGGAGAAACACACACACAGGGACACACAGGGGGAGAAACACATACACAGAGGGACACACACACAGGGACACACACACACACAGGGACACACACACACAGGGACACACACACAGGGGGACACTCACCCAGGGGGAGACACACACACGGAGACACTCACCCAGGGGGAGACACACACACGGAGATACTCACAGAGGGGGGCACTGTGGGGTGGGGGGAACCGGCGCCCCATGCATCTGTACCGCTGCCTCCCCAATCCCCATCCCCCCATCACTTATCACTTGTGGCAGGCCCAGGCTTCACTTACCGGATGCCGATAATACTTATAACGGCGCAGATCCCCGCTAGCCCCTTCACTCTTCTGCTGTGCCTGTATCACATGCTGATTATAATACTGCTAACGACGCGCTGCTCCCCGCCGGCCCCTCCTTCCCTCCAGTCCTTCCCAGGTGCTTGTACTGTATGCGTCGTGGCATCGCCTGGGACGGACGGGAGGGAAGGAGGGGCCAGCGGGGAGCAGTGCGCCGTTAGCAGTATTATAATCGGCATGATCACGGCATGTAATACAGGCACAGCCGCTTCAAGTGACCGGGCCCCTAATGGCCCCCGGCCCTCGGGCAGCGCCCGAATGACCGACTGGTCAGTCCGCCCCTGTACAAAAAGTCCTTGAACAAGCATCTGCTAAATGCTGCCAAGACTTTAATACTGCTCCGATGGAAAAGCACCTGGGCCCCATCTATAAAGGGCTGGCTGAGGAAAGTCTCTGAGATTTGCCAGGTAGAAGAAACACTAGCCCAAACCTCTGACAAAGTGGAGAGATACCAAAAAACTTGGGCTCCATGGTTTACTTTTAAAGTCGTAGTTACCCATGAAAACCCAATGAATCAATAACTGAAAAGTAGATAACTGAGCTGATCCACCTTCAGGGACACCAGCAGTATAATCGCTAACCTACACAAACATCTGAATAAATGTAAATTGGGTCTTGCCAGGGCAAGACTTTATACTTTCCTTTCCCCTACCTTTCCTTTCCCTTTTCTGACCCTATCTGTTGATAATTATGAAATACAGATACATCAACATACATCAATAAATGATTGTGATAACCGATTTAACCATCATATATAGCTAAAAGATACTAAAACCTTGGACTGTTATGAAGATAAACTGAGTTATAGGTTCAACGTTATATAACCATTTTTGATACCCAATGGGTCTTAATATTGAGCACCTTAAGATGCCCGACTGTGCGGTTACACTGTCCTTGTTATCTGCTTTGATCTGTAAAACTGAATATGACTTCAATAAACTTTTGATGTGTTAAAAAAAAAAGAGGCGTAGTTGAAAGGAAAATGTGATAATGTCAAAATATCTGATCCACTGTCCTAATCTTTTTGAGGCATTCTGCAAGAAACTCTTTATTTTTAAATGTATAGATCAGCGGGTTCACTAAGGGGGTCCAGAAAAATAATACAAATGTGAAAGTGTTGGTGAGCTGTGTTGTTACTATCTTAGCTGGCAACATATAGACACCAAGAACGAGACCATACTGCATGGAGAACACAATGAGGTGGGAGCTACATGTGGAGAAGGTCTTCTTCCGGCCAGAGGATGAGGGAATTTTAAGAACTGTATGAATTATATAAACATATGATACAAAAACAGACAAAAGTGTGATCAATATCATGAAGAAGATTATTACAGCACTAAGATTACGGATGTGCGTTGTATTGGAGGTGGCCAGGTCCAAGAACGGAGAAGAGTCACAGAAGAAATGGTCAATTTTGTTATGGCCGCAATATAGTAACTGGCTCTGTAAACCAGATATTACACTTGTAAATGAGGCAGAAAAGACCCAAACTGCAATGATCACCCAAAGATAGATTTCATTATTCACAAAGGAGGAATAGCGCAATGGATGACATACAGCCAAGTATCGGTCAAAAGACATTAAAACATAGTGAAAGCACGAAACATCTCCTGTGGTTCCGTACACCTGACATTGTACAATACAGCCAGTGACAGTGAAGGTCGGCCTCTCATGAAGAACATCATTTAGGAATTTTGGAATAATGCTTGAGATGTTCAGCAGATCAGATACGCACATGCTCTGAATTATGAAAAACATCAGTGCCTTGAGACAAGCGCTGCTAAAAATGATATAGATGATCAACACATTTTCCAGGCAAATCAAAAGGTAAATGATCAGAAACAGAACAAACATCGGGATCCTGAAACCTTCAAAAGCTTTAAATCCGGTGAGCAGAAATTCAGTGACCGCTGTGCAATTCTCAGGATACACCATCTGTGGAGACAATCAAACATCAGATACATTGTTCATGTAGCACAGGAGCCGCTAGTATATTTGGGTCCTCTGTTCTTCTCCTGGCCCTGTACGGATGATCCCCATTCCAACTGACACCACCAAATATTCCTTTAAAGGATGAAGTTGAACCCAAGCAACAGAATTTCCTCTTTAGATAGATTACATGAACACAGATGGATGCAGCTATAGGGTTCAGGATAGCAAGGAGCCAAGTGGTTAACTGAGTTCAGACTCCTGCAGGTAGTGACCAGAATAACTGTTGAAAGACGGCAGTCTGCAGCAGTAAGGGCCACTGGCACATGCATCACTATTAGAGACCTGTGCTGAAAAGTGTCTATAACTTGAAGAATCTGAATGGCAGCAACAGCTTGTAATTGAACATGTCGATAAGTAGGTTAGGAACCCTCTAACCCAGTCCTTAGATAATGATCAGCAAAGCAATGACTGTCCAGTGATGAGGGGTCCCTCTTTTCTCTTTAAGATGCAGCTATTCTGGCTGTGGCTCTCACTCTTCTGCAGGCAACAGGTCTCTACAAGTCTGCATCCTGTACTCGATGCTCTGCTAAAACTGTGTACTCTGCAGCTTTCTGGCCTAACACGGTCCAGTCTAGTCCAACATGCCTCAACACAGCTCTCCCATATACACCTTCTTACACTAGCAAAGTCTCTCTCCAACTCTCCTTCATGTTCCTGGGATTTTATGTTTATTTGATCCCACCCCCCCCCCCCCCCCTCACCCCCCGATGATTGCCTCTGGACTTTGTCTCGTTCTGTTTAGCTTAACTGTGGGTTGAACTATAGACCTGTATTAAAAGTTGTGATGAGCAGTAATGCTAAACACTGCCATTGTGTGGTTAAATACAAATCTACATTACAGTAACAATGCACAGTTACATACTCCCCCCACTGAAATTCTTTGGTCCCCAAAGAAACTTTGTTCAAACCAACAATGTTTGAGAGGTTTAACAGTACAACAGTATTAATCAGGAAGTTCTCATTGTAAAACAAATTTAATAACAGGGTTTTCCACCATGGGCTAGGATGGGCAAGTGGAAGGGGTTAATAACCCTCTCCCCCAATCCTTAAGTAACAATCGACAAAGAGATGAGCATCCAGTGATGAGGGGCCCTTCTTTTCTCTTTAACATGCGGCTATGCTGGTGATGGCTCTCACGTATTTTCGGTGAACTGGTCTACACAAGTCTGCTTCCTGTACTCATTGCTTATCTTAAACCGTGTACTCTTCTTGATCTAAGGTGGTCTGGTCTAGGCCCACATGGCCCAACACAGCTCTCCCCTTGGTGATTGCTACTGGACTTTGTAGTTCTGTCTCAGCTTCACTGTGGGGAATAATTCTGCTTTCATTATACAAACGCAACAGTCTCTGTACTCCTATATTAAAAGGTTGTGATGAGCAGTAGTGCTAAACACCATTGTGTGGATAAATACACATCTGCATTACAGTAACAATCCACGGAAGTACATTTAGAAGATCAATAAATCTGCCCTATGGCTTCTGTTTGTTTTGTTTTTTGGGTATAACTATTTACTATTGAAGAAGTAGGCTTTCAGTCACCGGTTGTCTACTCTCATTTTTAGAACATATTTTTACACATGTAGTGGTAGCCCCAGAGGAACTACAAGTCCTTATGCTTCCTGAGGTGATGACCTACTTGGTGTCAGAAACCATGAAATCAGGCCGAGACAGAAGTACAGTTAAATCAAACGTTTAATAATAAAAGTAAAAAGAACAAACATAGTCAAAACATAGCCAAATTTCAATAACTGGAACGGATAGGCAGAAGTCAGGGATCAATGTAGTGAAACAGCAAACAAGATTTGGAGCCAGAAGGGATGTTAGCAAAGCAAGTCTTGAACAGGATCACAGGAGATTTTTCTGTGATGTGACCAAGGCAAAGGCAGAGCTCCTCTGGACTGGAGGCTTAAGTAGGCAGGACTGACGAGCAGGATATCATCAACAGCTGAGTAACTGTTGAGAGATAGGAGCTGGCAATTAGCCGACAGCTGAGCGGCCAGCTCAGAGAAGGAAGGGCTGAGCCCAGCTCTGACACGTGGGTAGTACTTGAGCTGACTGATAACTCTGTGATATAAATAGGTTATAAAAAACAGTAATGATCCCCAAAGAGTACATATAATCTGCTATTAAACAGAATAAGCGACAGAGTGGCCTTACTAAATGATACTACATAAACTACTGGCCAGTGGGCTGACGTTGGGCCCTTAGATACTAGTAATGCCATGTACACACAAGCGGAATGTCTGACAGAAAAAGTCAGACAGGAGCTTTTTATCGTGTACTCCGATTGTGTATGTATGCCACATCTGACTTTTTACGTTGAAAATTCTGACGGACCTAGAAAGAGAACATGTTCTAAATATTTCAAGCGGAACCAATTCCTATCGGGAAAAATGCGTCTGTATGCTGTTCCGAAGTACCAAAAATAACGCATGCTCTGAAGCAAGTACGAGACGGAAGCTATTGGCTACTGGCTATTGAACTTCCTTTTAACTTCCTTTTTTGAACAGTCTCGTCGTACGTCACTGTGCTCTTGACAGTCGGACTTGGGTGTGATCGTGTGTACTCAAGACAGTTTCAGCAGAAACTAACTAGAGAAGAGCGCTACAGCACATTTGGCTATTGTTGTTGATATTACTGCCTGCAGTGGGATACTTTCATTCTTCTCCTTGGATTGCAGGCTTTGAAGATAATACTCTTATGCCCGGTTTTTCCCGTCGGAATAAATTCTGAAGGTTTTTCCAACGGAATTCTGCTGAAAATGTTTTATTATATCTTTTCATGTGACAACACTGAATAAATGGCCCTTTGCTACAATGTAAAAGTAGTGAGTTCACAGCTTGTATAACAGTGTACATTTGCTGTCCCCTGAAAATAACTCAACACACAGCCATTAATGTCTAAACCGCTGGAAACAAAAAACAAAACAAAAAACGAGTACACCCCTAAGTGAGAATATCCAAATTGGGCCCAAAGTGTCAATATTTTGAGTGGTCATCATTATTTTCCAGCACTGCCTTAACCCTCTTGGGCATGGAATTCACCAGAGCTTCACAGGTTGCCACTGGAGTCCTCTTCCCCTCCTCCATGACGACACCACGGAGTTGGTGGATGTTAGAGACATTGCGCTCCTCCAACTTCCATTTGAGGATGTCCCACAGATGCTCAATAGGGTTTAGGTCTGGAGACATGCTTGGCCAGACCATCACTTTTACTCTCAGCTTTTTTTAGCAAGGTGTTTTTGGGGTTGTTATCATTTTGGTATACTGTGCAGAGTTCAGGAGTGCACTATGTACAACATTCAGAGTTCAGAAGTGTGCTATATGCAGAGTGCAGAGTTCAGGAGTGCACTATGTATAAGATGATGTAAATGGTGTTTTGTGTCCCTGTAAGGACCTCCATTATAACAAACTGTTTTACTAATTGATGTTTTATCATTTGTTATCAATCATAAATCATTCTGTATGTCAGCTCTCAGCTGTCTATAGAATGTCATCATTAATGATACAAGTGGAATGTTGTTTGTCTCACCATTCGTCCTGGGAATACGATCATCTGTGTTAAAACACTGAATGTGTAATTTTCCACGTTCCATGTACTTCCATGCTCTGGCAGAGGTCTCTGTAACATCTTAGGGGTTTTTCTTGGGCCCTTTTATAGTTTTATGATTATCTACTTTAATCATTTGCTTTGCGTAATTAACCCCACTGGGATAAATCAGTAGATTATATATTGTTTTTCAGACTGAAATAAAGAAAGGCTCTAACCTGTTTTTTTTTTTTTTTTTTTTTACACGGAGACCAACTTAATTGTTTTAGTCTTATACATTAGAACCTTTTTGAACCCCCACCTCCCAGCCCAAATACTGGACTTCCTGCAGACCGATCACACAATTTGTTTAATTGGATGGTTACCTGGCTTTATGCATGCGATCTAGACCTGCCTGCAGCTCTTGCAGATAAGAATCCCTATCAAAACTAAAAACAACAACCCAGATATGCCAAAGCATGTGTTTTTTTGTGTGGGCTTAGGAATGGGGTGCACAATTTTTAGAAATGAGGCCAGGTCCCCATGTAAGCCAAAATAAGACCACAAGCTGGAAAAGGCCATCTGGTGTCACAAAAGCAGAGTTCAGGAGTGTGCTATATACAGAATGCAGAGTTCAGGAGTGCACTATGTATAGATAAGGCTAAATTATGTGTCAACATACAGGAGACATTATCAAGGGGAAAAAATTGAAAAAATTATGACACATTACTCTATGTATAACGTACGGAATTCAGGGGTGTGCTATGTACAAAGTGCAGCATTCAGAAGTTCACTATGTACAAAGTGCAGAGTTCAGGAGTGCACCATGTATAGAGTGCAGAATTCAGGTGTGTGCTATGTACAGAATGCAGAGTTCAGGAGTGCACTATGTATAAAGTCCAAAGTTCAGGAGCGTGCTATGTACAAAGTGCAGAGTTCAGAAGTTTGTGATATTGCCAGAAACCATAAAATCAGACCGAGACCGAAGAATAGTTAAATCACACTAGTTTAATAATAAAAGTGATTGAACAACCGTAGTCAAAACATAGCTAATAGTCCGGTAACCGGAATGGATAGTCAGCCAAGCCAGAAGGTCAGGGATAGTGTAGTGAAACAGCAAGCCAGATATGGAGCAAGAAGGGATGTCAGCCAAGCAAGTCTTTGAACAGGAATGCAGGAGATCATCTCTGTGATTTATACCAAGGTGAAGGCAGATATCCTCTGGACTGGATGGCTTAAGTAGCCAGGACTGACGAGCAGGATATCATCAACAGCTGAGTAACTGTGGAGAGAGATAGGGACTGGCAATTAGCCAACAGCTGAGCAGCTAGCTGAGAGAAGGAAGGGCTGAGCCAGATATACAGGTACAAAGCTCAGAAGTACACTATGTATAGAATACAGAGTTCAGGAGTGCACTATGTATAGAGTGCAGAGTTCAGGAGTGCACTATGCACAAAGTGCACAGTGCAGAAGTGTGCTATATGCAGAGCTCAGGAGTGCACTATGTACAAAGTGCAGAGCTCAGCAGTGCACTATATACAGAGCACACTCCTGAACTCTACAGTGTAGAGAGTACAGGGTTCAGGAGTGGGCTACCTAAAGAGTGCAGAGTTCAGGAGTGCTCTATGTACAGAGAGCATAGTTCAGGACAGGAGTGCATTACATACATAGTGCAGGGTTCAGGGGGGTGCTACATACAGAGTGCAGGGTTTAGGTCTCTTCTACAGCTCCTTGCTATGCATGAGATTCACATCTCATTTCTACCCCTCCTCAACTCCGACCTGTGCACTCACTCCCCCCTCCATTACCTCATCTTTTACTCCCTTTAAAGCTCTCTCATCTTCCAGGTATCTTATCTTTGATGCTGTATTATCTGAACCACAGGGCCTAGCTCTAGTACCTCCCCATTGTAGGTGGTTCTGCCTCTTTTACTTGCAAAAAAGACATGGGGGGAGGGGGGGGTGGCGTCGGCACCAGGAAACAGATGGGGATCACAGAGACTGCTGCCTACTGCATGATGTCCCCCTCCAGTCCATGACCGCAATGCATTGGTGCACCTGCAACTCCCTTGCCCCAGCAAGTGCAGGGCAGGGAGGGGTCTGTGGGACTGCCTTCTACAGAGGGCATCGCTATGGAGCCTTGCACTCACACGGTATGGATACAGTACCGTTTTCTATAGCTTTAAAGCTCAACTCTGGGAAACGATAAAATTATCCATTGCAGTGGGGCTGAGCCCATACTGCAAAAGTTAATATTCTTTTGTAGGTCACCCAGAAAAGCAGATTTACTTACCCCACCCTCTGCTACTGCTAGACTGGTCTCTTCTCCCTTATGCACTAGTGCAGGTTGTGAGGACACCAAGAGACAGTCCACCTCCAGAGCGAGGAGTGCCATCAGCTGGAGCAAGAGAGTATCATTTAAGTAAAAGTGCTTCTTCTTTCCCCTAGACAAAATGAGCAGTTAACCATTGCAATGTGGGCAAAGCCCCACTGCCAGGGGTAATTTGATAGTTTCCCAGAGTTGTGCTTTCAGGACCACCCACTACCTGAGCAAGATCCAAAGAGGAATTGGGTGGTGTCCATCACATGGTCGGCCTGAAGACCTTGGGAAGTAAATAAAGAAAGGAAGTATATATAAAAAAACAAAAAAAAACAAACATACACCCATAGGCCTTGGGTGATGAGGAGCACTGAGGGCTAAGCTTTGAGTTTGGTTTGAAATGAGTGTAAGGCCTATAGCAGAAAGCATTGAAAGGGCCTCTGCTTCTATTTAGCAAAGAAAGGGGTCTTTTGCTCATAGGCTTGATGATATTTAATTTTGTAAATATACTTTAATTATTTTTATGCAGTTAAATGCACTGTATTGTATACAGTATGTAATGCAGTGTAACCATTGTTGATATACTTTTAAATAATTTAATTGCGTTTGACAGTGGCTATTGCATTATGTTCTGTGCAGAGAATAATGTACAAACATGTACTGTTCACAATGTAACTAATTTAACCACTTGCAGACCGGACCATTTTGCTGGTCAAAGACCAGACCACTTTTTGCGATTCGGCACTGCGTCGCTTTAACTGGCAATTGCGCGGTCGTGCGACGTGGCTCCCAAACAAAATTGACGTCCTTTTTTTCACACAAATAGAGCTTTCTTTTGGTGGTATTTGATCACCTCTTTGCGCTATAAACAAAAATAGAGCGACAATTTTGAAAAAAACGCATTCTTTTTTACTTTTTGTTATAATAAATATCCCCCAAAAATATATAAAAAAAACATTTTTTTCCCTCAGTTTAGGCCGATACGTATTCTTCTACATATTTTTGGTAAAAAAAAAAATCGCAATAAGCGATTATTGATTGGTTTGCGCAAAATAGGGATAGTTTTATAGCATTTTTATTAATAATTTTTTTTTTTTTTTTTACTAGTAATGGCGGCGATCTGCGATTTTTATTGCGACTGCGACATTGTGGGGGACCCATCGGACATTTTTGACACATTTTTGGGACCATTGTCATGTATACAGTAATCACTGCTATATAAATGTAGTGATTCCTGTGTAAATGACACTGGCAGTGAAAGGGTTAACCAGTGGGTAGCAGTGTAGGGGTTAAGTGTTCCTAGGGGTGTGTTACTAACTGTGGGGGGGTTGGGCTTTCATTTAGTGAACACTGATCTCTGCTCCAATCACATGGAGCAGAGATCAGCGTCACTAGTTGCTAGGCAGAATGGAGAAATGTTGTTTACACAGCATTTCCTCCATTCGGCGGCTCCGTGAGACGATTGCGGGATGCCCGCGGCGATCGAGTCCGTGGGTCCCGCGACCAGACTCACGGGGGTCCCGACCAGCGCGGGAGCGTGCCGCCGGCGACGCGCTCCCGATGGCAGGGCGGCATCGAATATTGGACGTACCTGTATGCCATTCTGTCGACGTACATCGTCGTGCGCTGGTCGGGAAGTGGTTAATAGAACAGTTAATCATATAAGTGCTTCACCATTTGGAGTGGACGTACCTGTATGTCCCTCAGAAGTCATGCAGTGGCGCGATCCTTTGATGGCTGTGATCTTCGAACACAGCACATCATAGATCAGGATATGGGCGCTGTGATTGGCCCTACCGATAATGTGATGGATGTGGATGATTTTACATAGAGAGCTGTCACAAATCACACAGACTGCAGCTATCCCCACACAGTACACCAAGCACCACTGTCCCTGTCCCATGAGCATCTGTCACAGTTTACCAGTGTCCCATTAACATCTGTCACAGTGTACCGGTGTCCCACCAACATCTGTCACAGTGTACCAGTGTCCCACCAACATCTGTCACAGTGTACCAGTGTCCCACCAACATATGTACCAGTGTCCCACCAACATCTGTCACAGTGTACCAGTGTCCCACCAACATCTGTCACAGTGTACCAGTGTCCCACCAACATCTGTCACAGTGTACCAGTGTCCCACCAACATCTGTCACAGTGTACCAATGTCCCACCAACATCTGTCACAGTGTACCAGTGTCCCACCAACATCTGTCACAGTGTACCAGTGTCCCACCAACATCTGTCACAGTGTACCAGTGTCCCACCAACATCTGTCACAGTGTACCAGTGTCCCACCAACATATGTACCAGTGTCCCACCAACATCTGTCACAGTGTACCAGTGTCCCACCAACATCTGTCACAGTGTACCAGTGTCCCACCAACATCTGTCACAGTGTACCAGTGTCCCACCAACATCTGTCACAGTGTACCAGTGTCCCACCAACATATGTCACAGTGTACCAGTGTCCCACCAACATCTGTCACAGTGTACCAGTGTCCCACCAACATATGTCACAGTGTACCAGTGTCCCACCAACATCTGTCACAGTGTACCAGTGTCCCACCAACATATGTCACAGTGTACCAGTGTCCCACCAACATCTGTCACAGTGTACCAGTGTCCCACCAACATCTGTCACAGTGTACCAGTGTCCCACCAACATCTGTCACAGTGTACCAGTGCCCCACCAACATATGTCACAGTGTACCAGTGTCCCACCAACATATGTCACAGTGTACCAGTGTCCCATCAACATCTGTATCAGTGCACAAAAACATTGTAATAGTGTTCCATTGTGACATTAACATTTGTCAGCGTCCACCTATGGAAATTCAACATCTGTCAGTGTATTAGTACACAAAAAAAAAGTCAGTGTACCAGTGTCCCACCAATAATTAATTTTTAAAGTGCCTCATCCCCCTGTACTCACATGCAAAGGCAAACACACACGTTGGTCCCGTACGCATAAATGGCGATCACACCACACATGAGGTATCGTTGTGAAAATCAAAGTGAGAGCAATAATTCTAGCAGCCGACCTTCTCTGTAACTCTAAACTGGTAACCAACGAAGGCTTATAAAGTGTCGCCTATGGGGATTTTTAAATACTGAAGTTTAGCGCAATTTCACGAGAGTGCGCAATTTTAAAGTGTGACATGTTTGGCATCCATTTTCCTGGTGCACCACCACATTTTATATTTGGGTATTATATTGTCTTTGTGCACATTGAAATTCAGTAAAATGTATTTTGCGTTAGTGTGTAAAATTGCATTTGAAAAATAGTTTTACTTTTTTAATTTTAATTTATACAAAATTTTGTTAAAGAGGGATTCCACCAAAAAAAAAAAATATTAAAAGCCAGCAGCTATAAATACTACAGCTGCTGACTTTTAATAAATGGACACTCACCTGTCCCGGGTTCCAGCGATGCCGGCAGCCGAAGCCGATCGCTCGCTCGGCTCTCGGCTGCCGCCGCCACCATTCTAGGTGAGGGAATCAGGAAGTGAAGCGAATCGGCTTCACTTCCCGGTTCCCTACTGCGCATGCGCGAGTAGTGCAGCGCAATAGGAATTCTCCGCGCTGTCACTGGGACCCGTGTGTGTCCCAGCAGACAGCGCGGCAGGAGAGGAAATGGCGTAGACTCCCACGGGAGTCTATGCCCGGAAGTGGGTGTAAATACCTGTCTTTGACAGGTATCTCCACCCCCCTCCCCCCTGAAAGGTGCCAATTGTGACACCGGAGGGGGGGGAGGGATCCGATCAATGGAGGTTCCACTTTAGGGTGGAACCCCACTTTAAGGAAATTTATTTATTCTCTTATTATTCTTTGCTCTAGGATTGATGTTCCCATATTTCCAGTTACATATTGTTCTGCACGAACCCGCTGTTGGGACCTATTTTTTGGGGATCCCTGTGAGGATCTCTCGAGCCTTAAGGATTTACCTTTTATTTTGTGACTTTTTTCATTCTGGATATGTATCCCCATTCTTGCTCAGCACCATCCTAACAATCTTTTTAACAAATATTTGACTCCATTAATGTAGTATTGGTATGTGCACATTTTTTGGCTATGATGCTTCCATGTTTTACACAATGTTTGCTTTGTTATTTTCTGGAAATCTACACTTCGTCTTCTCCATTTCAGAACATCTCCAACTATCATCTTCTTCATATCCCTGAAGAAGGGCTTGATCTTGTTTCTTATATACTATATATGGATATTATGTATCACTTTGTGTATGGTTGTTATCTTGGACAGTTATACTGTTTTATGAAATACATATTTCTATGTTTTGAAAATATTGTGTCTTTAAAATTTCACCCTTAAAGTCCCTTTGTACTGGGGGGTACTTTTTCTTTATATATAGTAGAGTGTGACACCTCCTCTTGATACCTTAACCACTAACCCCCCCCACCAGATCAATTTTCAGCTTTCAGTGATCTCACATTCTGAATGGCAATTAGTCATGCAACACTGTACCCATATGAAATTGTTGTCCTTTTTTCCCACACAAATAGAGCTTTCTTTTGGTGGTATTTAATCACCGCTGGGTTTTTGTTTCTTTTTGCATTATAAAAAAAAAAAGACTGAAAATTCTGTAAACAAAAATGCATTTTCTTTTTTTCTGTTATACAATTTTGCAAGTTAGTAGTGTTTCTTCATAAATGTTGGCCAAAATTTATATTTCTACATATGTTTGGTAAAAAATAACCCAAATTGGCACCATAGCTTGTGGACTTTCACAAAGACCAAATAATATACGGCAATCTCTGAAAAACACCTGAAGTACTGACAGCCTAGCTCATCTCTTGAGACCCTAAAATGCCAGGAAAGTACAAATACCCCCCAAATGACCCCTTTTTGTAAAAGTAGACATGCCAATGTATCTAGAAAGGGGCATGGTGAGGTTTTTGAAGTTGTAATTTTTCCCACAATTCTTTGCAAAATCAAGATTTTTTTTCTTCTTTTTTTTTTTCCCACAAAAATTGTCATATTACCAGGTAATTTCTCACACACATCATATGCATAGCACAAATTATACCCCAAAACACATTCTGCGATTCTTCCAGAGTATGGTGATACCACATGTGTGAGGCTTTTACACAGCGTGGCCACAGAGGCCCAACATGTAGGGAGCACCTTCAGGTGTTCTGGAGCATAAATTGCACATCTAATTTCCTGACTACCTCTTACATTCTGAAGGCCCTGAGAGCACCAGAACACTGACAAAGACACTGAATGTCTACATCACAAGGACTTCTCCACTCTACTCTTCTCCCGCCTCCCTTAAAGGACTCTGAGCACAATATCTGCACACTTTAAGCCCTTGTACACACGGTCGGACATTCCGACAACCAAATCCGTCGGATTTTGTCCGAAACTGTTGCATACACACAGTCAGACAAAGTTGTCAGAAAATCCGATCGTACTTAACATGATGACGTTATTTCATTAGGACGGGACTACGTTCAGGCTAGTAGCCAATAGCTTTGGTCTAGGAATTTGATCTGAGCATGCGTTGGCACTTTGTCTGATCAGAATTCTCTATACATGATCGGACAAAGTCCGATCAGAGCATGTTGTCGGAAAATTTTATGGCCAAGTTGGAAAACTTGGTCCGTCGGATACTCCGATGGAAACAGTCTGATGGAGCATATTGTCGGAAAATTTTATGGCCAAGTTGGAAAACTTGGTCCGTCGGATACTTCCGACGGAAACAGTTCGATGGAGCCCACACACTGTCGGATTATCAGACAACACGGTCCTATCGGACATAGTCCATCGGAATGTCCGACCGTGTGTACAAGGGCTTAGAAAGACTCTACTCTGCTGCATTTCTTGTAGTGTGTTGTTTTAAAATTGTGCCAGAACGTTTGTTGGGCCCGTGGCATCAGGATTTGAAGGGGGCAGTCTGACATAAAAAGGTCATTCTCTTCCCTTTTATCATAGGTTCTTTCAGGATTTACTTTTATTACTGTTTGACTTATTGTGATCTTCTTTGCATGGCATACCCTTTGCACATTTACAAAAAGAGATGATCTGAACACCCCCCCCCCCTCCCGGTTCACGTCAGAACTCTCGAACATAGCAAAAGTTTGGACCCGAAACACAAACCTCATTGAAGTCTATGGGGCCCAAACTTGAAAAATCAAAATTCCCCATTTTGAAGGGTTATACGCAAGTTATTTGTCAGTAAAAGGGTATGAGGCCCGAATACTGCCCTGGGGGACATGTACGAATCCAAAAAAAACGTGATTGTTTTTAATCACTTCCGTCCCCTTAATGACCAGGCCATTTTTTGCGATTCAGCACTGCGTCGCCTTAACTGAAAATTGCGTGGTCGTGCCCAAACAAAATTGACGTCCTTTTTTCCCACAAATCAAGCTTTTTTTTGGTGGTATTTAATTACTTCTGGATTTTTTATTAAAAAAAAAGACTGAAAACTTTCTTAAGTATTTGTTTCTCCTTTACGGATGGGCACCGATGAGGCGGCACTGATGGGAACTGATGAGGTGGCGCTTATAGGCACTGATTAGGTGGCACTGATGAGCACGCACAAATATGCCACACTTATGTGCACTGATATCTGGCTATAATTAGCACTGATAGGCGGCACTGTTGAGCACTGATGGACAGATAGGCGACCTGGATAGGCGGCACTGATGGGTGGTATTTATTGGCAGCAGTGATAGCCAGAACTGACTGGCATCACTAATGGGTACTGATTGCTGGAACTTGTGGGAACTCACTGCTGGCACTGTGGGAGCTTTATAGTAATCAGGGCACTGATTATCAGTGCCCTGATTACATGCCTAAATGTCCTCTGTGAGGAGATGCCGCTGATTGGCTCTCCTCTCCTCACACTCTGTCAGTTTGAGGCAAGGAGAGCCGATTACAGGCATCTACGTGTTTACATGTAACCGTCTGTGATTGGACACAGCCAATCACATGCTTAAAGAGCTGCAACCGCTTTTTACAGAGTTTGGGGTTACGCCGAGTAATAGCAACACAACGCAGCCCCGGGGGCGCAGTCATAGGACGTCCACCCAGAATGAGAGCCGCACCACCCAGCCGTAGTTTGATGGTGGGTGGGTGGCAAGTGGTTAATGAATGTAGAGTTGTTTTAGTGCATGCCTCTTATACTTGTATGAATTTCAACTCTAAGTTGTAAAAAAAAACATAGATTTGGTTCAAAGGAAAATGTCAAAATATCTTATTCACTGTCCTAATTTTTTTAAGGCATTCTGCCCGGAACTCTTTATTGTTGAATGTATAGATCAGCGGGTTCACTAAGGGGGTCCAGAAAAAGAATATGAATGTGAAAGTGTTGGCGAGCTGCAGTGTTACTACTTTGGCTGGCAACGCATAGACACCAAGAGAGAGGCCAGACTGCATGGAGAACACCACGAGGTGGGAGCTACATGTGGAGAAGGTCTTCTTCCTCCCGGAGGACGAGGGAATTTTAAGAACTGTTTGAATTATAAACACGTATGTAACAAAAACAGACAAAACTGTGACGAATAACATGAAGAAGCTTATTACAGCAATAAAGATACGGATGTACGTTGTATCAGAGATGGCCAGATCCATTAATGGAGAAGGATCACAGTAGAAATGGTGAATGGTGTTATGACCACAAAATTGTAACTGGCTCAGTAAACCAGATATTACACTTGTTAATGAGGCAGAAATAATCCAAAACACAATGACTGCCCGAAAATAGATTCTATTGTTCACAAAGGAGAAATAGCGTAATGGATGACATACAGCCAAGTATCGGTCATAAGACATTAAAACATAGTGAAAGCACCCAACATCTCCTGTAGTAGCAAACATCTGTGATTGTAAAATGCAACCAGTGACAGTGAAGGTCGGCCTCTCCTGAAGAACGTCATTTAGGATTTTTGGAACGATATTTGAAATGCTCAGCAGATCATAGATGCACATGCTCTGAATTATAAAAAACATCAGTGCCTTGAGATTAGCGCTACTAAAGATAATATAGATGATCAATACATTTTCCGAGCAAATTAAAATGTAAACGATCAGAAACAGAACAAACATCGGGATCCTGAAGCCTTCAAAAGCTGTAAAGCCGGTGAGCAGAATTTCAGTGATGGCTGTGCAATTTTCGGGATACACCATCTGTAGAGGAGACAATCAACATGACATACAATATTTTGAAGATCAATAAATCTGCTTCTGGTTTTTGTACTAAAGCTAATGTTTCACGTTGAAGCAGAAGACTTCAACCATCTAGTCATCTTCACTCATCTTTATAACATAGTGTTGTAAATGTTGGACTAGTGCAAGCCATGAAGGTTGGTTGAGCGAGTCCTTATGCTTCCTGAGGCAATGAGCCACTTGGGTAGTACTTGAACTCATTGACACACCTACAGTCGAAATGTGCTTTAGTAAGCAAGTAGGCAGGTGCAGTCTATTTTCTCCAGGGTAGGTGGCACTCGACCGCAGTTGCATTGCAGATGGAGGGGGAAGTCAAAAAGGGCCATGGTTCCTCTATGATTTCCTGGGTCACTATGGAAGCTATCTTATTGGATGCTGCTACCCCATGTGACTATAGCAGCCATCTTGGGCCAATTTTCAGCTTTCAGCGCTGTCACACTTCGAATGACAATTACACAGTCATGCAACCCTGTACTTATATAAAACGTGTATCTTCTTTTTTTCCACACAAAAAGAGCTATCTTTTGGTCTTATTTAATCACCCGTTTTTTTTTTGCTAAACAAAAGTAAAAAAGAACAGAGAATAAAAGTGTTTTCACAGTTTGCTATAAAATGTAGCAAACAAGTAATCTCCTTCACTGATGAGCCTGCACTAATGGGCACAGATGAGGTGGCACCGATGAGGCTGCACTAATAGGTGGCACTGATATGTGAGACTTATGGGCACTGAATGGCAACACTGGTGGGCACTGTTGGGACTGCACTGATAATCAGTGTCAATATCCCTTTAACAAAAGCCAGTTATCAGCTCTCAACTTCTCTTCTCTCCTTTCCTAGTGTGAGGAAAGAAAAGCTGATAACGGGCTTGTGTTGACATCCGTGATCAGCTGTAAATGACTGACAGCTGATCACATGGAAAAGCACTGCTGTGAGTGACCCTTTACTCAAAGAATTAAAGTACTCAGTGATCACAAAGCATGGTAGCGGCTCCCACCCATAGGTGGACATCCATGGACACGCTCCTGGCAAAGTATGCCTGGGCTGTAGCCATCTTTTGGCTATAGCATGGGCAGGAAGGGGTTAAGGCAGGGAGAGGTTCCTACTGAGTAGGGAAAGGATAGGGACATACCATCCTTTCTGGAGACCTACCTCTTTGGGGATGGAGCTTCCAGGTCGCATTCCACCCCTCAAGATAGATGCAATCAGTACATTCGAGCCCTGCTCCGCTACACATCACTGTTGCAGTCCGAGTGTTCCAGGTCAGATGCCTTCCTGCTGGGCTTGTTGTGAATTTCTGAACTTTAACATTAATACAAGTTCTGTTCTCTGCAACTTGACTCAGTGTTTACTGCATCAGCACCATGCTGCACCTCCCCACACCTGGAAGCAGTCAGCAGGATACAGTATGCCTTTTCTTGCAGCAGGTGAGTGAGGAGGAGCAGAAACAGTCAGTGCACAGCTAAAATTAGCCCTGGCTCTGGTGCCCAAGGTTAATGGCTCCAATATTCCTCTGGCTAAGTGGGAGGAGAGATTCAAAAGTTCTTCATGTCTGTATCAGGTTCCTGCCTGAAAGATCAAGGAGCTGGCTATTAACCCCCCTAGCGGTAATCCCGAGTCTGGCTCGGGGTAGGAATACACTGATAGGAGCGGTAACCCCGAGCCAGACTCGGGATGACTTCGCTCGATGCAGGGGAGGACACAGGGATCGTTACTTACCTTGTCCCCTGGATCCAGCGATGTCCCCCGCGCTGTGTGATCGAGCCGTTCTCCGCTCGATTCACAGTGCCGAATGCCGCCGAGCTCCGTTCCCTGCGACGTTACGGCGCACGGGAGCGGAGAACGGCGGCAAATTCAAAAAAGTTAAAACACACAAAACACACACAAAACACACACAGCACTGTAATCTTACAGATTACAGTGCTGTATTAAAAAATACACACCCCCTTTGTCCCTAGTGGTTTGTGCAATGCCCTGCATGCACTTTTATATTATAAATACTGTTTTTTACTGCCTGGAATTTGGAGATTGCCCATAGCAACCAAAAAGTGTCAATTTTTCAGTGTTTTAGGATTTTATTACATTATTGAATAAATTTTATTATTCTTTATTATATTATAAACTTTATCATACCCGGGATGTCTGCTAGACTCTGGTTTGAACAGATTTAAGAGCGTTATTCCTAAGAATTACAGGAATACAAAATAAAAGCCAGATTTCCGTGCAAAATAATTGTACCGCTTTCAGCACCTTATTCCAGACTGAATCATACCGCCAGGGAGGTTAACTCTTTGGAGGATGAGGTCCACAGACTGGGGATGGCACTGTCAGAGAAAGATTGGGCCACCCTGGAACAAACTGTGGAGCAACTGGAGGGCCTGTTCGGGGAAAATGTGATAGTTCCAGAGTTGAGGTGGAGATTCCTTGTCTGGAGGCAGCAAGAGAATGAGACAGACTGGGCGGAGGGAACCGCGCATTCATCTAAGGCTCGCCAGTTCCTAAAGGTCTTGCAGGACAATTTTATGGGTCAATGGTAGACGCATCAACTAGAAATAAAGTTTTACGGGATCTACTGATTACCAACAATACAGACCTGATCACGGATGTGCAAATATGGGGAAATTGGGGAAATTTAGCAAACAGTGATCACAGGTCAATTAGCTTCCGTATAAATCACACAAATAGGAAACATAAGGGAAATACAAAGACACTGAATTTCAAAAGAGCCAACTTCCCTAAAACTACAAACCTTACTAGAAGGGATAAAATCTTAGTAACAAAGAACACGGAGGAGAGATAGGTTTGCTTTAAGAGCATATTAAATAAGGGCATTATCCAACGCATCCCATGGGGTAATACATTTAAATGAGCGAGCAAAAGTCCTGGATGGCTTAACTCCAATGTAAAAATGCATATAAAAGCAAAAGAGAAGGCCTTCAAAAAAATTAAAATACAAGGTTGAAGGATCATCACCAGCATTCAGACTTTATAAAGAATGCAACAAGATACGTAAGGGTGCAATCAGGATGGCTAAGATAGAACATGAAAGACACATAGCGGAGAGCAAAAAAAAAAAAAATCCCAAGAAATTCTTTAAGTATGTAAACAGTATAAAAAAAAAGGGAGGACAGAAAATATTGGCCCCATAAAGAATGAAGAAGGACATCTGGTTACAAAGGATGAGGAGATGGCGAAGGTATTGAATTAATTCTTCGCCTCAGTCTTCACGAGGGAATCGGGGGGCTTCAGTAACCAAAACTGCAGTGTTTATCCTCATGACACATCACAGGAAGCCCCTCCATTAGGGATGAGCCGAACACCCCCCTGTTCGGATCGCACCAGAACCTGCGAACAGACCTAAACTTCGTGTGAACTTTAGAACCCTATTAAAGTCTATGGGACTCGAACGTTCACAATCTAAAGTGCTCATTTTAAAGGGTAATATGCAAGTTACTGTCCTAAAAAGTGTTTGGGGACCCGGGTCCTGCCCCAGGGGACATGGATCAAAAAAGTTTTAAAAACGGCCGTTTTTTCAGGAGCAGTGATTTTAATAATGATTAAAGTGAAACAATAAAAGTGTAATATTCCTTTAAATTTCGTAGCTGGGGGGTATCTATAGTATGCCTGTGAAGGGGCTCATGTTTCTGGGGCTTAGAACTGTCCCTGCACAAGTGTCATTTGTGCAGGAAAAAAAGTCTTTTAAAATCACTTGCGGCTATTGTCGGGTCCCGTAATACAGAGAACATTCAATGAGTGTTCTCTGCATTAGCCGACAATTCATTCATTCATTGATTAAAAAAAAAAAAAAAAAAAAAAAGCGTGGGGGTTCCCCTAAATTCAATTACCAGGCCCTTCAGGTCTGACATGGATATTAAGGGGAACCCCGTGTCAAATTTAAAAAAAAAATAAAAAATGACGTGGGGGTCCCCCTAAAAATCCATATCAGACCCTTTATCCGAGCACGCAACCTGGCAGGCCGCAGGAAAAGAGGGGGGGACGAGAGAGCGGCCCCCCTCCCTCCTGAACCGTACCAGGCCACATACCCTCAACATTGGGAGGATGCTTTGGGGGTCTGTGACCCCTCAAAGCACCTTGTCCCCATGTTGATGAAGACCAGGGCCTCATCCTCACAACCCTGGCCGTTGGTTGTGAGGGTCTGCGGGCGGGGGGCTTATCAGAATCTGGAAGCCCCCTTTAACAAGGGGACCCCCAGATCCCGCCCCCCCCCTGTTTGAAATGGTAAGGGGGTACAAAAGTACCCCTACCATTTCACAAAGAAAGTGTCAAAATGGTTAAATAAGACAAACACACTTTTGAAAAATTCCTTTATTAAAAAAAAATAAAATAAAAAAAAAAAAAAATAAAAAAAAAAGATTCCAGCGGTGCTAATCCACTCTTGCTATCCAGCGACGGGTCTCCGGGGTCCAGCGATGGATGATCATATCCAGCGACGGGGGATCTCTCAGTCCAGCGCTGTCCATACATCCTTCTTCTGTCTCCACAACGGAGACACTGCAGAGATCCCAGCGCTGACGTTTCTTATATTAGGTGGGCGGGGCCACCCGTCACCTGACCCCGCCCCTCTGACGCTGGAGAGGGAAGCCAGGGGTTCCCCAGTGACGTGTGGGTGACCCCGCCCCCTCTGATGTAACGCAGGTTTCCGTTACATCAGAGGGGGGCGGGGTCACCCACACGTCACTGGGGAACCCCTGGCTTCCCTCTCCAGCGTCAGAGGGGCGGGGTCAGGTGACGAGTGGCCCCGCCCACCTAATATAAGAAACGTCAGCGCTGGGATCTCTGCAGTGTCTCCGTTGTGGAGACAGAAGAAGGATGTATGGACAGCGCTGGACTGAGAGATCCCCCGTCGCTGGATATGATCATCCATCGCTGGACCCCGGAGACCCGTCGCTGGACAGCAAGAGTGGATTAGCACCGCTGGAATCTTTTTATTTTTTTTATTTTTAATAAAGGAATTTTTCAAAAGTGTGTTTGTCTTATTTAACCATTTTGACACTTTCTTTGTGAAATGGTAGGGGTACTTTTGTACCCCCTTACCATTTCAAACAGGGGGGGGCGGGATCTGGGGGTCCCCTTGTTAAAGGGGGCTTCCAGATTCTGATAAGCCCCCCGCCCGCAGACCCTCACAACCAACGGCCAGGGTTGTGAGGATGAGGCCCTTGTCTTCATCAACATGGGGACAAGGTGCTTTGAGGGGTCACAGACCCCCAAAGCATCCTCCCAATGTTGAGGGTATGTGGCCTGGTACGGTTCAGGAGGGAGGGGGGGCCGCTCTCTCGTCCCCTCTCTTTTCCTGCGGCCTGCCAGGTTGCATGCTCGGATAAAGGGTCTGATATGGATTTTTAGGGGGACCCCCACGTCATTTTTTTTTTTTTAATTTGATGCGGGGTTCCCCTTAAAATCCATATCAGACCTGAAGGGCCTGGTAATTGAATTTAGGGGAACCCCCACGCTTTTTTTTTTTTTTTTTTTTTTTTTTATCAATGAATGAATGAATTGTCGGCTAATGCAGAGAACACTCATTGAATGTTCTCTGTATTACGGGACCCGACAATAGCCGCAAGTGATTTTAAAAGACTTTTTTTCCTGCACAAATGACACTTTGTGCAGGGACAGTTCTAAGCCCCAGAAACATGCGCCCCTTCACAGGCATACTATAGATACCCCCCAGCTACGAAATTTAAAGGAATATTACACTTTTATTGTTTCACTTTAATCATTATTAAAATCACTGCTCCTGAAAAAACGGCCGTTTTTAAAACTTTTTTTTGCATTGATCCATGTCCCCTGGGGCAGGACCCGGGTCCCCAAACACTTTTTAGGACAGTAACCTGCATATTACCCTTTAAAATTAGCACTTTAGATTTCTCCCATAGACTTGTATAGGGTGTTCCGGCTTTTCGAATTTGCTGCGAACAGCCCAAATTGTTCACTGTTCGCTGAACAGGCGAACAGGCAATGTTCGAGTAGAACATGAGTTCGACTCGAACTCGAAGCTCATCCCTACCCTCCATGGTTAACAGAGGACAGAATTAAAATTAGACTTGGGAAACTTAACATTAATAAATCACCGGGACCAGATGGCTTGCACCCAAGGGTACTTAGGGAATGTGGTCAAGTAATTGCCAGACCATTGTTCTTAATTTTTACCGCCAGTCTACTGCCTGGAATGGTACCAGCTGACTGGAGAAGAGCCAACATTGCACCAATATTTAAAAAGGGCCCAAAATACATCCCTGGGAATTACAGACCAGTTAGCCTAACATGAATAGTATGTAAACTCTTGGAGGGGATGATAAGGGACTATATACAAGATGTTAGTAACGAGAACGGTATCATTAGCAGTAATCAGCATGGATTCATGAAGAATCGTTCTTACCAAACCAATCTACTAACCTTCTATGAGGAGGTGAGTTGCCAGCTAGATAAAGGAAGGCCCATAGACGTGGTGTATCTGGGTTTTGCAAAAGCTTTTGACACAGTTTCCCATAAACATTTACTGTAAAAAATAAGGTCTGTTGGCATGGACCATAGGATGAGTACATGAATTGAAAATTGGCTACAAGGACGGGTTCAGAAGGTGGTGATAAATGAGGTGTACTCGGAATGGTCAGGGGATGGGTAGTGTGGTCCCCCAGGGTTCTGTGCTGGGACCAATCCTGTTTATTTCATCCTCCAGGTCATTTATGAACAAAATAAACAGTTCAAGCTTAGTATTTGCGGAGGATATTAAGCTAAAACAGGGCAATAACTTCTCAGCAGGATGTAGAAACCTTGCAAAAAGATATGAACACATTAATGGGGTGGGCAACTGCATGGCAAATGAGGTTCAATGTAGAAAAAATTAAAATAATGCATTTGAGTGGCAAAAATATGAATGCAATCTATACACTGGGGGAGAACCTCTGGGAGAATCTAGGATGGAAAAGGACCTGGGGGTCCTAGTAGATGATAGGCTCAGTAATGACATGCAATGCCAAGCTGCTGCTAACAAAGCAAACAGAATAATGGCATTAAAAAGGGGATCAACTCCAAAAGATAAAAACGATAATTCTCCAGCTCTACAAGACTCTGGTCCGGCTGCACCTGGAGTATGCTGTCCAGTTCTGGGCACCAGCCCTCAGGAAGGATGTACTGGAAATGGAGCGAGTACAAAGGGGGGCAACAAAGATAATAAAGGGTCTGGAGCAGGGCTCGAGTCCTGCGGGAACGATGTCCCTGCCCTTTTTTCACAGCAGGAACTCCGTTCACCTTGCAGGACTAGAGCCGCCAAAGCCGATCCTTCACTAAGCAACGAAGCCCAGCATCGCTGCATAGTGAAGGACGGCGTCCTCCCCTCCCTCGGTCCTCCTCCTCCAGCAGCCGTGGCCATACCATAGAGGGCCGTGCCTGCCAATCTGCAGCACTAGATCCCCGTTGCAATACTGTCATTGGCTGCTAGAACCGCCATTGTCCTAACAACCAATGACATCACCTGTGCTCCCTGCCTTCATCAGCAAGTTCCTCCGCCCGGCTTTTGCCCCCCTGCAGCATGCTCCTTTGTCAAGGACTTATCCAGGTACACATTTTTCTACTTTGTGATGGCTCAGTCACAACTCTGGGGGGGAACTCTGGGGACACTTTGATGGGGGGGGGACACTCTGATGGAAACACCTCCTCTCTGGTGGAAGGAATAGTCCCCCATCATTGGTGTCAGTGGGAGGAATTGTGCCACATCATCATTGGTGTCAGTGGGAGGAATAGTGCCTCATCATCATTGGTGTCAGTGGGAGGAATAGTGTCCCATCATTGGTGTCAGTGGGAGGAATAGTGCCCCACCCATCATTGGAGCAGGTGTGTCAGGAGGAAGGTGTCTCTGGAGCTCCTCCAGGTGATCGGTGTGAGAGGGGAGTGTTGGTGAAATCTATCCCAGCTCTCCTGGCTCCTTTCTGGGGAAGCCATGGAGGCCAGTGGGGCCTCTCCTGCTGGAAGTTCGCAGCCATCTCCTGGGCCGTCGGGTGACATGCCTTCCTGTGTACAAGCCGATCTCTCTACCCATAGTGAGGACGAAGGCTCCCAAGCCATTCGGGAGCGAGTGGTGGCAGGCTAAAGGTCCTAAATTGGGAGAGGGACAAGCTTTACAAGCTACAAGCGGAGCTGAAGTGCCTGCAAAGGCAACGTGAGGGCTTACACAGCCAGAAATGATGATCCATGGATTCAGTGATCCAATTGGCCAAAGTCCGTGTGGACCATCAGGAGACCATCGTGGCCATGATGGAAGGCAGAGATGGGCCCTTCAAGGAGAAATTTGGAAATGGCAGGAGGTTTAGAAGGATGACAAAGATGGAGGTGGAGGAGGAGACCCCCAATTCTGCCCCACTGCCCCCCCCCGGGAGAGGCAAGCAGCCCCGTGCCTTCCCAGGACTCAGGAGGCATGCTGGGTGCCATCCAGGTAATGGAGTCTCCTATGCGGGGGGGGGGGGGGAAATCAGTTGGTATTTAAAGAGGAGGACATTACGGATGATGTTTCTGATAAGGTAAAGCCCACCAAGTTCCATGTTGTGGATAAGACTATTTTTGCGCCCATCTTGTATATAGTCCCTTATCATCCCCTCCAAGAGTTTACATACTATTGATGTAAGGCTAACAGGTCTGTAATTCCCAGGGATTTATTTTGGGATGTGCCTGATGATAGTCAGGCTGCTAATGCTGTGTGCAGCAATGTTGTGTCTGCAGATGCTGCAATGCAGCAAGAGTTGCATTTAAAAAGTGTCATTTCTGTGGATGAACTACAGGTGTCAGCAGAGCCCATTAACCTTTCTTTAGCAGAGTCCAAAGCTGTTTGCCCCACTGCTGCTGAAGACTCTACAGCACAGCATCAGGAGACAGTTGGTACTGCAGCAGTGACTGACCATTCCGGATGGGAGATTGAACATTTCTGTGACTGATAATCACCGCAGAACCAGTGTGATGGACAATTGTCCTGCTACGGATTCTGATAATTCACTTCAAACTGTTGATAATGCTAATAATAACAATAATAATGTACAGACTAATGTGACTTCAGTGTGGGGCCTTGGCCCTGATAAACCTACATTTGCTCAGGTGGTACACTCTACTCCTGGTAGCTACGCTCCCAAACAGGGTTTTCCCCTACAGCCTACCACTTTGGGCACCCCGGGATCTGGTCTTGGGTCTCTGGCTTCTGCTGGGGATCCCAGACGTAATGTAGTAATTCTGAAATGGCAAGGTGGTGCAGTCCCTCCAGGCGGCATGCAGTAGTGGATCTGATTCTGGAAATGGGTTTTGGGGCAAATGACCTGTATGACTTTATACATGTAGCTGGGACATGGGATTATACGGTTAGCTTCACCAGGCCAGAGGGTCTTGACCTGTTCTGGGAGCGATATGAGGCTCGGTACAGGTCAAGACCTGAATGGGAAGGTCTGGCTTCAGTTGTGATTTCTCAGAGGTCAACAGTAAAAAAAATAACAATTATTCTGACTAATGAGAGCGTCCCCGCTCGTGATCTAGAGGTTTGGTTAAGGAATTATGGGGAGGGTTTAGATTAAGCCCAGCAAAATCCTTGATGAGCATAACATCTGGACTGGGGGTTGGTCAGTAACAGTCAGGTTGGCCAGGGATGGGAATGTTGTCAGTCACCTGCCCTCCTCAGCTTTTATAGGGAGGGATAGGATGACTATTTTCTACCCTGGTCAGCCAAAGCTGTGTCGCTGCTGTGGAGAAAAGGGGCATTTGAGCTCCTCCTGTTCAGCCTTGATATGTTCAGTTTGTCGGGGTCAGGGTCATATGGCCAAGGACTGCACGGGTATGATCAGGTGTAACCTGTGCCTGTGCCTTGGCCATCCCTACAGCACATGTCCTAAAGCCTGGCACAATATGGAGAAGGAGGTAATGGATGACTTGTCTAGGATGGAGGGCGAGGCTCCTGGTGTACCATCCTCTGCGGTGACTGACCCCCCTGGTCCTGCTCAGGATCCCTCTCCAGTTCCTGTGGCCACCCCTCCTGTGTCTGTAAGTATTCCTTCTGTATCTGTCTCCGTGTCCCCCCAGCCTACTGTACCCTTTCCTCTTGTGTCAGAACCTTTCAAGTCTGTGGCCCCCAGGTCAGTTACCCCCCAGGTGTCTACCCCTTCTAAGTCTGTCTGAAAAGGGAACACCACTCCCACAGAAGTGGTAGCATGTACTAAAAAGGTCGCTTCTTCCTCTGTAAAGGAGTCTTCTGTGAAGATTCCAAAGAAAAAAAATAAGAGATGATGGCATTTCTGAAGCTGATCTGCAGTACCTGAAGGAGAGAAGGAAGGTTGGAAAGCGGGAGCAGGTGGTGAGGACGGAACGGGCTCCAGGGCCTGTCTCCAACCGTCATAGGTCCTCTGAATGGTATATTTCTTCATCTGGAGCTTCTTTGGTGTGAAGTTCAGATTCTGAAATGGAATTTGTGGCTGCCTCAAAAAAGAGAGAGGCTTCTGGTGATGAGCAGCAGAGGGGAGCTAAGAAGCAATCCACCCAATAACCCAAATGGTGGTTCCCCCTCCGTTAAAAGTGGGGACAATAAAGGTCGCCAGCATTAAGTCAGTAAGAGCTCGTTCTATGGCCTTCTTTTTGTTCAGCCAATTAGACGCTGACATTTTATTTTTGCAAGAGACTAGGCTCACCTCCTTGGCAGATATTCATATGGCCAAGAGAGAGTGGAGGAATGGTCTATCTTGCTGGTCTCTTACAGCGGTGTTTAAAACCGGCATGGCAAATGTCCGGCGGGTTATTGAGGTGGAGATTGGGAGATGTATGGTCTTAGACGTCCTTGTGGGGGGGCAGGACCTGTGCCTAATTAATGTTTATGGGCTGCACACAAAGTGGGACAGGAAATGCCTTTTTACAAGGATCAAGCCATTTCTTTTTACATCCCGGCAAGTGGTCTTTGGAGGTGACTTTAATATGGTAACTAGGCCCAAGGACAGGAAGGACTTCAAGGACAGGCTGGGACATGATAGCGTATTTTTAAATAGTATGGTTAGGGATGCTAGTCTTGTGGATGTGCACATTAAGCACCTCCCGGATGACACCGGGTTCACCTTTCATCGAGGTAGTAGTCAGAGTAGGATAGATAGGTTTTTTTGTTTTTTTTAAGGAGACCTCTGCTTTCTCGCCCCCAGTGGTGCAGGCAGTAGAGTTCTCTGATCACTGTATGCTATCTGTGGTCCTGAATGCTTCAGACGCCCCTCAGAGGGGCAAGGGCATCTGGAGATTGAATTTGACTCTGTTCAAAGGAAGAACATGTTAGACAATCCTTTGAGAAATTCTTTCAGGCTCTGGTGACCATCCTGGACTTTTGTAGCAGCAAGGCTGAGTAGTGGGAGCTGACCAAAAAGAGGTTCGCTGGATTCTCCAGGGCCCTATCTAATAGAAAACAGTTTAATACATGACCTACCAAAGTTTATGGAGGAAGCTGGATATTCTTGTCTCGAGAGGAGGAGATCCTGGGGCAATCTCCGAAGTGAAACTCCTTCTCAGGAAGTGTCAATATGACCGGCATGCCTCTTTGGTTCTAGAGAGGGACTATGAGAAGTACCACTCACCTAACCCTTACCAGAACTGCAAACAAGGTGAAGCTGTTAAAACGGTTGTTGGCCTTAAGGACAGTACAGGTTCCTTGACAAAGTCCAGGTCAGGGATCCTGGAGGTCGCGAGGTCCTTTTATGCTGACCTTCTTGGGAGGAGAGAGCTTGACCGTGACAAGATGGACAGCTTTTGGACTCTACTCCAGGTCTAATTAGTGGAGATGTTCCATTGATGAATTGGACAGAGGAGATCACAGTTGATGAGGGCAATTGAACAGTTTGCCATCAAAAAGTCACCTGGACCGGATAGCTTGATGGCTGAGTTTTACAAAGCCTTTAAGTCTATTCTGGCCCCACATTTAGTAGAGGTTTTTAACAGTTGCCTTGCTGAGGGGGTGCTTCCTTCCATGAGGCACTCGGCTGTGATTCTTCTTTCAAAGGGTAAAGACCCTTTTAGGATTGAGAATTGGCGCCCCATCAGCCCTCTTAATGTCGATAGAAAGATACTGGCAAAGATTCGTTTCTGGCGCCTATCGTCAGTAGCAGAGTCTTTGCTTTCTCGCCATCAGCACTGTTCGGTCCAGGGTAGAAGCATCTTCACAGTGTTTTTAGCTGTCCGGGAGGCCTTGGAGTGGTGCAGGGCTGCAGGCTGGGGAAAGTATTTGCTGACATTGGATCAGGCAAAGGCTTTTGATCGTGTTAACCATGAGTACCTATGGTTGCTCCTTAGTAAGTACGGTCTGCGGGTGGTTGTCGATTGGTTAAAAGTCTTGTATAAGGGGGCAGAAAGCTTTCCTCTTGTTAATGGTTGGGTTGGGCAGTCCTTTGAGGTTGGCTCCGGAGCGCGCCAGGGTTGTTCCCTGAGTCACCTGCTCTATGTGTTTGTTCAATCGACCCCTTCATCAGGAGGCTAGAGAGTGGCATGTTGTGTGGGGTGCCAGTGGGGCTCCCGGGTGAGCCGCCTTTGATGGTTGTTGCCTATGCGGACAATGTGTCGGTGATTGTCACTGGGGCAGATGAAGCAGAGGAGGTGGTCTCTCTGACATCACGGTATTCTGAAACATCAGGCTCCAAGATCAATCAGGTAAAGAGTGAAGTTTTCTGGATGGGAAAGGAAGGTGAGGGGTTTGATCTCCTGGACACTTTTCCAGTGCCCCAGGAAACAATTAAGATTCCAGGCACTGAATTTGGACCCGGCGATTATGGCCTCAAAAACTGGGAAGGCAGACTGGAAATTTCCAATACTAAGGTGGTCAGCTGGAAGAGATGGAAGTTATCTCTGAGGGAAAGGGTTGATCTGATTAAGACTTACCTGATTCCGATCTTCTTGTATGTCAGCTTTGTCTGTATCTTACCAGTGTCTCTCTAAGCTGGGGTCAGTAGTGTGTTCTTCCAGATGCTGTGGAACAGCACCCCATCAAGAGGAATGTCACCTATCTATCCAGGAGGGAGGGTGGCTTAGGTATGGTCAACCCAGTTCTTTTCTTTTCACTGCCATTTCTCAAATTCAACATTGGTAATATGCTTACAGTGGAACCTCCTGGATGGGTAGGCATATTTAGATCTTGGTTTAGGCCTTTTCTACGACTTTGGGAAGAAGGTGGCCAAGTGAAGAATCTCAGGGGTCATCGTGGTCAGCTACCAGGCTATGTTGCTCCGTGCCTGAAGTTATTGTCGGCTGAAGATCTCAGATCGGTTCCGAGGAAAGTCCTTATGAGCCGAGTCTTGAGCGGAGTCTTTCATGACTCACTGGCCTTAAGGGATTATCCAGGCCCAGTTTTGAGGGTGGGGTTAAGATTGATTAATTTGGACAGAGTACCCCCTATATTTAGGGATCTGGCCTGGTTGTGCTTCCACGGGAGGCTCTATGTTCGGGGCAATTTAAAATTCCGCAGTGGGGTGGATCGTAGCTGTCCTCGGGAGGAGTGTGCAGATGAGGAGGAGACTATGGACCATTTTTTGCTTCATTGCCCCTTTAACAGAGATGTACAAATAGGTGGGACGGGCCCTCGGTGTTCCTTTCTTCTCCAGGCTGGGTTATGCTGAGTGGGCGTACGGAGCATTCAATACTGGTGGGGTTTTTTGTTTGGATACACCATTTCTAGTTAGCCTAGTAGTCCGTTATTTCACCTGGAACGCACGGTGTCAGGTCTGCACACGGCCTAAAATCCTTCCTTTTGAGGTGGTGGTGTATGACATTCTGCATGAGGTGGAGAAGATTTGGGCGCTTGAGAGAGACAAGCGGAGTCAGGGAGCTTGGTTGAAGGAGTGGAGGGGTTTCAAGCCTCCCTGACTGCCAGGAGTCTCTTTCCCGGGTGTGGCTGTCTGTCTCTTATCAACCTAGATTTTAACTTATGATTCATTTTTGATAAATGGCTGCGTACATAGGTGATGGGTTGTGCCTCTTAGGCCCTCTCTGCTGCTTTATGTAAATAGTTTTCTAAAAATGTTTTGTTAATGGACTATGTATATATTCCGAATATAGATGTGTATTCCTTAGTTTTCTGTTGAAGTTTTATACTATGCTTTTGTTTTTTACTTTTGTATAAAATTGGTCGCTTGATTCTTTTTTAATAAAAGATCAATAGTGCCTCGTCATTGGTGTCAATTGGAGGAATAGTGCCTCATCATTGGTGTAAGTGGGAGATTCCGTCTCAGCTATAATCCATCTATCTGTGAAGGTTTCAGAGACTACATTGATAATGGTGGTGAAGAGATTCCTGAAAAGCTGAAACCAGTGGTGACAGCAGTGAACAGTCTTCCAGTGACATCCGGAGATTGTGAAAGGGGCTTCAGTACAATGAATTTGGTGATGTAACCCATTGGGAGTGGGCTTGGCATTGAACGCCTGTCTTCTCTTTTGTTTATTAGTCTCATTGCCCCCCCCCCCCCCCCTGTGCATTTATGGGATCCTTTACCATATGTCACAAAAATGGCTGACCACACATCCCAGTGCAGATGATACTAAATCTCGTAAAGTTGATAATCTTGCACAGCAAGGGCAACGTTATTCCAGTTTGTGGGATATTTTCTAATGGGCTGTGTAACATAGAATTTGCAAAATAATTTGGAACAGGGTATATTTCTGTTAGAAATTCCCTGCGAGGAAAAGATTACCACCGATTTTGGTGATTATTCTGTTAGTTTGACAAGTTAACTTATTTTGTTTTTGTAAACTGGCACTTTACAATAAATGTCACACTGTATTTTCTGTGAAATATATATGCATATGAGCGTATTTTCTTTTTTTTTTTTGTGGTGGTGGAGTGGATCTTGGGTGGGAGTTCACACACTTTTTTCCCCAGGACTTGACCCCTGGTCTGGAGGATATTAGTTATATTATGAGGAAAGGTTGCGAGCACTGAACTTATTCTCTCTGGGGAAGAGATGCTTGAGAGGGGATACGATTTCAATATACAAATACCGGACTGGTGACCCCACAAGAGGGATCAAACTTTTTCGCAAAAGGTAGTTTAACAAGATTCGTGGCCACTCATTAAAATATGAAAAGGAGGTTTAACCTTAAACTACGTAGAAGGTTCTTCACTGTAAGAGCGGCAAGGATATGGAATTCCCTTCCACAGGCAGTGGTCTCAGCGGGGAGCATCGATAGTTTCAAGAAACTATTAAATAAGCACCTGAACGACCACCACCATACAGGGATATACAATGCAATACTGACATATAATCACACACATGGGTTGGACTTGATGGACTAATGTCTTTTTTCAACCTCACCTACTATGTAACTATGAGAGCCTCATTCAATTTGCGGTAGCACTATAGAATCTCTGGAAATGCCTATGGAAGAGGCAACTGTGGCAGTGACAAAAAAGTATGACCCATTGCAATTGAAAGAGGAAGCCCTGGCTTCTTCACCTCTGTCAGCCGATCACACAGCGTTGAGGGAACTCACCTAGATGTGGCCTTCCTGAAACAAGAAATTTCCTAAAACAGGATTTGGCCTCTCCCACCAAGGGTGGGACCAAGAAGAGGACCGTAAATGTTGGCAATGCAGCCTCTTAGGACACATAGCTAAGAACTGTGGCTGAGCTGAATTAAAAGCACATCCAAACTGCCATTACCTGCTCTGTGCAGTGGTTTTGCACAGAGCAGCCAAGATCCTCCTCTTAAATCGGGTCCCTCTTCGGAACTCCTGCCCCTCCAGCAAGCAGCTTGCTCCATGTGTCCATTTAGACATGGAGCTGCGGCTAGGCCCCACCCCCCCCTCTCTCCTCATTGGCTCACTGCCTTTGATAGCAGAAGAAGCCAATGGTGCTCCACTGCTGTCTCAGCCAATGAGGAGGGAGAGTCACAGGCAGCTGAGTCTCTCCTACAACATTGCTGTATGTAGAAGTGCTTAGATAAGTATTAGGGGGCCTGCTGCACACTTTTTTTTATCTTAATGCATAGAATGCATTAAGATAAAAAAGCCTTCTGCCTTTAGAATCACTTTAAACTAGTGGCCTCTGAGGTAGAGGGATGACACTCACGACAGTCTACACAAGGTCCCAGCAAACTGGTCTGTGGTCGTACCTAGTCCTGTGGTGATGGCCTTAGTTAATACACTAAAGGTATCATGCCTCATTGATACCAGTTCAGAGGTCACTGTCATGAAGTATGACTTCTACACCAAGTGTTTCTGGACATGACACCAATTGGACCCCCTCTTTGCTATCCCTCAAGGCAGCCAACAACTTGACTATCATAGTAGAAAGTGCAAACCTAGGTGAACATCCAGGTCATTGACCAGGTGGTGGATCAAGTACGGGTGGTGGTGACTTGTAGATCAGTAGGTTCAGCTGTGCCTATTGTCATAGGCATGAACATCCTCAAGGATTTTGACTTACCCGCTAAAATTTAGCATTCTGGTCAGCGTGTGTAGGGCTGTGGTTTGCAAGCTGTGTTGCTCAATGTGATACTGGCCTATGAGGCTCAAAAAAGAGCAGCAAAGAAACAGCCTGTACAGGTGGGGGTTATGCACACCCCCCCCCCACCATAGGGGTCACCATAATGGTGGAACCCCACAAAAAAAAAAAAACTCTGTCCAAGGTCCACAAAAGGAAGGTCCTGGTGCAACTCATTAACACAGAGAAGACCCCAATTGCACTCCCCAACCATGCCACCCTAGCAGACCTGTATGTAGAGGCTCAACACTATCTCAAAAGCTCAGCCCAGGGTAGAAGACAAATGTGCCCCACTACAGCCAGCCATGGCTTTGTTGGATAAGTTCCAATACCAAATATTGCTAGAACTGGAAATTCCCTTCTGAGACTACCCTCTGCCACAACAACTGCTTCATCAACTGCTGGGAAAACACTTAATAGTCTTTACACATCTGTAGTCTTCCAGGCTGGTAGCAAAGGCCATTGACTCCCTAATCTATATGGGGACACTCCATCTGGGAGTGATACCATCAGATTCCTCCAGTTCTGTGACTGCAGGTCAAAGATCTACTTTGCAACATGTTGCAAAGTGGGGTGATTCAGAAGAGCCGTAGTAGTACTGGGCCAAGTACTTCTCCACCCTTGCCTTGGCGAGTGGCTACTGGCAAGATTCAAGATCGCGAAAAGACTGCCTTCATTACACCATTGGGCCTATTTCAAATTTAACAGCACGTCCTTCCGGCTAACGCTCCTAGCACTTTTTAGTGCTCAATGGAGAGGTGTTTGGGAGATTTCAACTTTGAGACTGTGCTAGTCTACTTGGGACAACATCATTTTCTACAAGACCGTGTTAAGCATCTGGACTGGGTGTTGGCGAAAAATACCAAGAACGAGCAAGGCAGTAGACTGGATCCTTGAAACAACCACCCTTTCCCCCAACTTCAGTATATATGACGTGATCATAGCAGGGACTAATCCTGTCAAGGGACATCTCTACTGCAAACCAATAAGCTTCGTGGCAACTGTTCCGCCAAACCAGCAGGAGATAGAGGAATGTTTGACACTCTGGAAGTTGCACCTGTGCAGGAAGTCCCTGTTCAATGGTACCTGCATCCGCTTTTGCTTGAGCCTCCAGTCATTTGGAAGCAGTAAGCCCCACTACAGCAACTTCGGACAGCCCAGCCACTCCAGTGAGTTCCACAGACTGTCTAGACATGACTGAGAAGTCAGTCTGGGGCCTGGGTGAAGGGGGTAAGGAGGACCCCATTGACCCCCATCCCCCTACAGCCCCAGAGTCACAATCGGAAAATGAGAAATTGATTACTTGCAATGTGACTCCACAGAGAACACTAAAGTCCATGACCCCTTGCAGTCTAACCACAGGCACTCTGTTAAACTCTCTTAGTCCTGTTGTGCATTTACCATATTCATTACATTTCTCCTGTTCTTTACCATGTTGTGATGCTGAGGGCAGCATCTGTCGGGGGGAGTCAAGAGGAAAGGGAGGAAGGGGGGGGGAAGGGAGGGGGAAGTCAAGAGGAAAATGGCTGCACTGTGACTCTGGCAGCCATCTCGAGTCATGCAGAGTCTATTTAAGGCCTCCCCAGGGCTTGGCACACATTTCACAAGTGGGTAGTGTAGGAACAGATCACCTGTCTAACAGGGCCAATAAATAGCAACAGGGAGAGGTTCTTGACGAGAAGAGAAAAGATAGGGACACACCATCCTTCCTGGAAAACTTCCCTTTGGGCACGGACAAGCCGGGCCTCATTTCAACCCTCAAAGCAGACATGGTCCGCACATCTGAGACCTGCTCTGCAGTCACTGTTCTTGTGAGTGTTCCCAGTCGGGCACTTCCCTGCCGGGCTTGTTGTGAATTGCTGAACTTTAACCTTATTGCAAGTTCTGTTTTCTACAACTGGGCTCTGACTGTTTACTGCTTCTGGGTAGGTGCAATGTGGTACGTGGGAGTAAAGTATTGTGAAGGGATAAAATGAGTAGTGGCAAAACACACACACACACACACACACACACACACACACACACACACACACACACACACTTAGCAAAAGTATTGGGACACCTGCCTGTACACACGCATACAACTTTAACCACTTCCATACCGGGCCTATTCTGGCACTCCTCTCCTACAGTTAAAAATCATCTTTTTTTTTTTTTTTTACTAGAAAATTACTCAGAATCCCCAAACATTTTTTTAGCGGAGACCCTAGGGCAGTGATGGCGAACCTTGGCACCCCAGATGTTTTGGAACTACATTTCCCATGATGCTCATGCACTCTGCAATGAAGTTTAGCATCATGGGAAATGTAGTTCCAAAACATCTGGGGTGCCAAGGTTCGCCATCACTGCCCTAGGGTATAAAATGTCGGTCGTTGCAACTTTTTAAGTCACACGGTATTTGCACAACAATTTTTTCAAATGCATATATTTTTTGAAAAACGCAGGCGTGACTTACATGTACATTCGCTT
The DNA here is from genome assembly GCF_037356315.1 of Lithobates pipiens. Taxonomy (NCBI): domain Eukaryota; kingdom Metazoa; phylum Chordata; class Amphibia; order Anura; family Ranidae; genus Lithobates; species Lithobates pipiens. Next base: position 28,908,609 of record NW_027507764.1, on the reverse strand, counting down.
CAGTGCGGAGAAGCACCGGAGGCGGTGGGGGGGGGGGGGGGGAGGATTTGCCTTCCCGCCGCCTGTAAGAATGAGCAAGTGGCTGAACTGCTATGATTGTTCTTACGGTGCACAGGATCGCCGGCAGAAAATAATGATGATGATACCTGAACGAAGGCTGCAGGCATCATTCAGATATGTCCACTCAAATTCAATGACGTGATTGGGCTGCAAGTGGTTAAGGGCATCCCAGTCTTAGTATCATAGGGTCCAATATTAAGTTGGCCCACCCTTCTAGGAAGGCTGCCCACAAGTTTTAGGAGTGTGTCTATGGCAAGGCTCTCAAACTGGTGGCCCTCCAGCTGTTGTGAAACTACAAAGTCCCATGATACATTGCAAGGCTGACAGTTACAAGCATGACTCCCACAGGCAGCGGCATGATGGGACTTGTAGTTTCATAACAGCTGGAGGGCCACTAGTTTGAGAACCCTGGTCTATGGGAATGTTTGACCATTCTTCCAGAGGTGCATCTGCCTGGCTTGCAGTCTACTATGCAATTCAACCCAAAAGGTGATGTGGTCAGGACTCTGTGCAGACCAGTTAAGTTCCTTAACACTTAACAGAAAGAGACATAACACTCTGACAGACAATAGCAGGAGACACCAGTATCGGGTTGCTTTGAGCCGATCATATTAACATCTACTCTGAGTCTCACAGTGTAAAGAAGCAAGTGGTGGGTTTATTGAACGTTCTGTACATGTGCACCATTTGTATCCACAAAATTGATTTCCCTGTGCGAGACTGAAGACATACAACAAATGATCAGAGACTGCAGACACACTAAAGAGGTGGTTGGAGACATTACATGAGACTGCTAGAGATCACTGCCATGACAGCCCCATTACAAATCAATACTTCCACTAATAACTTTCCAGATCTGACAACTGCACAGGATCTACCAAAGATCCTGAGGTTGGACCCCGGGGTTCTATGGAGAATAATCTGTGTGTTTAATAATGAAGGTGATATATCAGAGAATAAATATTTTCAATGTTTTCTATGATAAGAATCTCCTGAAGATGTTCCATATTCCTCCTCAGACATCATCACATCTCCTGTACATAAAGCACATTATGAAGATGATGTAAATGGAGTTTTGTGTCCCTGTAAGGACCTCCGTTATACCAAACTGATAACAAATGATAAAACATCAATCAGTAAAACATTCATAAATCATTCTGTATATCAGATCTCAGCTGTCTATAGAAAGTCATCATTAATGATACAAGTGGAATGTTGTTTGTCTCACCATTCGTCCTGGGAATACGATCATCTGTGTTATAACACTGAATGTGTCCTTCTTCATGGTCCATGGACCTCCATGCTCCGGCAGAGGTCTCTCTTAGGGTTCCGTCTCATGGATTCTTCTCGGGGCCTTTTATACGTTTGTGATCAGATACTTTACTGATTTATCCCCGTGGGGTTCATTTCCCAAAGCAGATCATTAGATAGATATTCTTTGCAGCATCCAAAATAATAAATTAATATATATATATATATATATATATATTATATATTTATATTACACACACACACACACACACACAATTTTCAGACTGAAATAAAGGAAGGCTGTAACCTGTTTTTTTTTTACACTAACTGGGACCAACTTTTAAATTGTTTGAGACCGTTTAATGATTTATGAGCCCCCCCCCCCCCCCCAGCTCAATGCTGTAGTCCAGCTACCGGGACTCTTGCAGACCTATCACACATTTTGTTGAACTGGCTGGTAATGTGGTTTAATGTGTGGAAACTAGAACTGCCTGAACCTCCTGCAGATAGGAATCCCTGTCAAAAACTAAAAACGGCAACACCAAGATACGCCAAATCATATCTTAGGAATGGGATGCACAATTTTTATAAATGAGGTCAGGGCCCCATGTAAGCCAAAAAAATAGGACCCCAAGCTGGCACAGACCATCTGGTGGCTTTTACCAATATCCATCAGAATGACCACGGGTGGCGGTGTACCTGGTGGGACCCAACCTTTCTATAAACTCATCAACTTAGAGTATGAGATAAATATCAAATTTGGATATTTAATTTAGTTTCTTTAAGTCATTGCAGAACCTTCCTTTGGCTACCATCGGGGTTGGAGATGACCACTACGGGACCTAACCAGTTGCTGTTAGATTCCTCCATAACCTCATTTGTTGTTCTATTCCTCCATAACCCGATTTACTTTTAGATTCTTCCACAACTCCATCCTGCATGCTCTTTATTGATTTTAGCTCAGCACTTAATACAATTTTGCCAATGAATCTTGTTACTAAGCTGAACTTTTTGGGATTGAGCCTAATGCTTTGTAACTGGATTTCGGATTTCCTGGCAGCAAAGAGTAAAAATTGGTATTTGTTACTTATCAATGCTGTCCCTTAGTAGAGGGGTGCCACAGGGATGTGTGCCAAGTTTACCTTATTTTCGGTTTACCTTATACCCTTCAGATTGAGTTTCCCACTCCGAGTAGGACTCCGGGTTAAAATTTGCAGATGACACCACATTAGTGGGGAAAATAAGGGGTGGTGTTGAATCTGCATATTGTCAGGATATTGAAAGTCTAGTTGGATGGTGAAGAGAGATACTTACAGTTAAATGTAGCAATGACAAATAAGACTATTATTGATTTTAGGAAAGTACGGGAAGGTTAACTATGAGTCAATTGTGAATAATGGGATGGAGGGTGAGAGGGTAGAGAAGTTCCACTTTTGAAGAAAAATCATTAGGGAGGACCTGTCATGGACAGAGCATATATCCCATCTGGTGGGCAAGAGTCTTCAGAGACTGTACTTTTTGAGAAAGCTATGGAGGGTTTTCCCTCGATCTATACAGCTCTTGAATGCTAGAGGTATTTTTGGAATAAATGGAATTGTGACTTACAGTATGCATTTATTACAGTATGTAGGCTGCTCATGGTTAAAGGTTTTATGCGGTGCATGGAATGGTTTTATTAATGTGAGGGAACTACAAGTGTTTCATTTTATGGTTGTTATTGTATAAGGCCAATACATTTCTCCGATTCAGAATTTCTGGGTGTTTATCATTTCACCCTCCCTCCTAGATTGTAAGCTCTAAGGAGCAGGGCCCTCCGATTCCCCGTCTTGAATTGTAATGTCTGTCCTAGTGTTGTAAAGTGCTGCGTAAACTGTCTGCTCTCTATAAATCCTGTATAATAATAATAATAATAATTTCATTTCTCCATTCTATGACATATTTCTCATTGGAATCATTGATCTGGTCTTTTCTTATCATTTATCAGCACGCAATGGAAACAAGGGGATGATGCAAGCCCTATAGTTTGAACTGCGCCTTGTTGATCAGTAAGACTTTATGGTGGTATACGTTGGGACAGCTGTTTGTAGGTGGTCCCAGTATGATAGCACCATCTTCTGGACTGCCAGCAGTAAGAGAAATCTGCCTTAGTCCAGCATGCACTGATGGACTTGTAGGAACTGCCTGCAGAATTCCAGGTAAATTATTTCTAATGGGCTGGAGTCCTGTTAGCCCTTGTACACACGGTCGGAGATTCTGACGGAATGGGTCCGATCGGACCGGTTTGTTGGATAATCCGACTGTGTGTGGTATGCATCGGACTGTTTCCGTCGGACCCAATTTTCCAACTTGTTGGAAATATTTTCAGACAAACTGGTCCCATAGGAAATACTCCGATCATGTGTAGAGAATTTTGATCGGACAAAGTGCCACGCATGCTCAGATCAAATTCCGACATCAAAGCTATTGGCTACTAGCCTGAATGTAGTCCCATCGTAACAAAATTACGTTCTGAAAGATCGGATTTTTCGACAACTTTGTCCGACCGTGTGTATGCAACAGTTTTGGACAAGATCCGACGGATTTGGTTGTTGAAATATCCGATCGTGTGTACAGGGGCTTAGGGTTGGTCTGGGAACAGGACCCTATACTTCACTACCATAAAGAAGGATGACACTAAAAGATCTTAATCCACGCTATTACCAGTGTGGAACCAAATCTTACAGGGCACCAGAAATGTGCAAAGGTACCATGAAAGATGAGCTGGTTGTAGAAGACAGCCTTGATGAATGAGCGTTCGATGTAGTCATCTACATTCTACTCATAGAGCACTTTCCATGGCTGCACATCATTCCTTATGATGAAAAGTATACCAGTTTTGTTGACTGGCAAAAAAATTTTAGGTAGACAATCTTCCTGAAGCACGAGAAGGATTCCCACTAGGCTAAGAATGAGGTCTAGCAAAAGAAGTTGAATTACTTGAGTGAAATCTGGAAAGAAACCCCAGGTCTTCTGATAAACCCGTTTGTGATTTCCCACCTGAACACCCCATAGAATAATGATTCAATACTGTTAAACTTTAGCTCCACGTCTTGACGTTTGATCATAGACGCTTCTGAATTTCAGTCGGAGATGGCTACAGAGCCACAGAACATGGCAGAGTTACAAATATTTGATTATGAATTCTCTGTACATGTTGGTGCAGAAGTACAGTAGACATTGAATGGACAAGAAATGGTGAGTGATGAAGAGTCTGAAATAAATTACATATGGTCAACTTTCTTAGTTATGTAGCTTTCTTGAGGGAAAGGATCCTAACATATGTATTTTTTTGTAGTAAACTTCACAATTCAAACGTATAGGATCATGTCACACTTAAGGCCCATACACACGATCAGACTTTTTGACAACAAACATGCAAATTAGCTGTTTTGGAGCAACATCCGACCGTGTGTACGCTCCATCGGACAAACTTTTTTGGTTTTCATCAGACTTTTGTTGGCTGTGCGAACGGACAAACATTCTGGCAACAAAAGTCCGATGGAGCAAAGTCTGATCGTGTGTACAGAAAACCATAGGACTTTTGTACAAAGTACAAACAGGCATGCTCAGAACCAATGCAAAAGACCAGACAACAATACAGAAGTTGACCACAGGTGGCGGTAAAGAGCAGAAAAAACACGTGATTTGGTGAAAGTTGGCTGAAAAAGTCCTGCTGTGTGTATGCAATACAAGTTCAGGGCCGACGCCCTTTGTACAAAAATCCAAGGGAAAGTTTGTACAAAGTCCTATCGTGTGTATGAGGCTTAACAGTTCTGAACAAAGGGTTGTAGTCGTTACTCTGTGCACCATCATTTCCACCACTGATTTTATTTCGTTACTAAAGTCATTGAAATCTTGTTCAATGCATAGCGCCCAACTTTACCTCATTTTGGGAACCAAATGCCTCTATTCCTGTGAGCCTAAAGGCCCATACACACGATCGGACTTTTTGACAACAAACATGCAAATTAGCTGTTTTGGAGCAACATCCAACCGTGTGTACGTTCCATCGGACAAACTTTTTTTGTTTTCATCGCACTTTTGTTGGCTGTGCGAACGGACAAACTTTTTGACAACATAAGTCCGATGGAGCAAAGTCCGATCGTGTGTACGCAAAAGCATCGGACTTTTGTACAAGGTACAAACACGCATGCTCAGAACCAATGCAAAAGATTAGACTACAATACAGAAATTGACCAAAGTTGGCGCTGGAGTCATTGAACATCCTCTTTTGAAGTGCCATCAGTACGTTGAAACGTCACTACGTTCGGGTTTGTTGCCTAAAAAGTCCTGCCGTGTGTATTCAATACAAACTTGTGGACTACGCCCTTTGTACAAAAGTCCACGTGAAAGTTTGTACAAAGTCCGATCGTGTGTATGAGGCTTTTGGTGAGTGATGTGCATGGAGAGGCAGGGTGGACTAAACAAAAACACATTCAGAGTGGAGCAGGATCAGAACCCCAAGCTAGAACAGTTCCACAGCGCACCCACTCCTAGTGCAACTCAAACCATATTCAGTGACCGTAGCAAGATTTTCCACTTTACAGCAGCAGGAACTTTCCAAAGCCTGTGTCATTAAAACCACCAACATGTTAAAAAAAAAAAAAAAAAAAAAAAAATGAAGATTTCCAGATCACTGGAGAAAAACTGGACTGTTTAGAATCCAAAGTAGACTGTACTGTGAAACAAGTGAACCAGAACTCTAATCTAATCATTACAAGAGCAATTGGACCAAGTCCAGGCCAAGATACAGGACCTGGAGAATAAGTCTCAATGCAATAATTTTAGGGTCATAGGCCTTCCCGAGACAGGCACAGATCTGGAGCCTGGATTACACCCCTTGATGCAGGGCCTGATACAAGCTGGAAATGGATCACTTTCACCAGACCTTAAAGTGGAAGTAAACCCATGGATTTAAACAGTTAAAAAATAAATAAATAAAAAAATAAAAAGGCATGCCGGGAATGCCAACTGCACATTGGTTGTGCTCTCAGCCAAACTATCAAACCATCCAATGGCTGGTGTCATAACGAATCACATGTGAAGCACTATAGCAGTTGTAGATTAAACAGAGGCAAAGATGGCAGCTTCCTTGGCTGAAAATGATAGGGGAGTTTACTTCCACTTTAACAGCCCCCAGATCAGACTGCCTGCCCCGGGATATAAAGCAAACCCCACTTCTACAGGGTTAAAAGAGAAAATAATGACCCAACCCAAAACATGCTGGATGACGTACATGTACGTGATCCCACCTGCTCACAATAAATTCACTGGAGGCAGGTGGTTCATCCCAGGTGTCCGTGCCCTGTATACATCATTCCCTGAAACGTTTGCAGTGTTTATTCTGATGGAAGAGTTTCTTTGTGACATTTTTGGTTTGATGCAATGAGATTTAAATCAATGAATACATTTAAGTCCCAACTTCAGCATGTGGGAATACCAGCGAAAAGACTCTCCTAGCCTAGGGAAGTGCTGTGTATGCAGTAAACACATACTTTGTAAAGTTCATGTCAAACATTGGAGGAGCTATGCGAAGGTGGCGAGCACGAGGAGATCTGCTCAGATTTCACTCTGTAGGGTGGTAATTTTCTGAGACACAAAATATCAGTAAACAGAATCAGCCTTATACAATCTACAGCAACACAGTTTAATCACTTGCCACCCAATGAGGTTTGGAGTGGTTATACTGGGGTCATGGCCACAGCTGCCAATATACCTGCATCCCTTTTTCAGCCAGAAATGCTGCACAAAATGTAAAGCTGGGTACACACAGGGCCGAATGTAAAACCAGCAGCCACCCCAACACCCGATCAGCGCTCTCAGCCAATATGAGAGCACTGATCGGAGTGTTTTGGTGGTGGGGCACATCCTCCCGTCAGAACAGCTCAGCTGGGGAGATCGCTGTACATACTTTGCATAGTACGTACAACGGCTCCGAACAGAGCTGACAGTTTTTTTTTTCCGTTTAATACACCCCCCCCCCCCCCCCCGAAAAAAAAAAAAAAATCTGTAGTGTACCAGGCTAAAAAGTGAACAGCCACTTGATCGTATTTACATGCATTGGAAAGGTGCCAACCCTCCCCCTCCATGGCTCTCCTATTTCATTGGGGAGCCCGAGACTGAAGACAGTGGTTCTGCTGGCTGACCATAGAGACGACCATGGCCTTGACCCTCTCTATGGTCTAAGAACCAGGAAACAACAAATACTTTGACTCTTCCAGTTTTGGTCTAACAATAGAAAGCCTTGTTGTCCAGGAAAAAATAAAAAAACAATTTTCACAGCATATGCTACAACCAAAGTTATTGTGGAATGTGATGAAGACATCAACCGCTGATCATAATGAAGTTTTGAAAGTTTATTTGGATGAGAAGAGTTACAAAATAAAGATTGGATAGAAGAAAGATTATACGCATGCGACGATCCTTAAACATGGCAGGTGTCCCAAGGACCTGACCTCTTCATAAAATGGAAAATTACATTCCTATCCTCGACAAATGCCATGAAGGACCATCCCAAGCATTAACACATTTTACAAGAGACATTCATTTCTACCATCTACAAGAGACATTCATTTCTACCATCTACAAGAGACATTCATTTCTGTTATCTATAAACCCCCTCATCAGCTTGACTGATCAAGTGAACATGGCCAAAGAAGAGATACAATTTACGGATAAGAGGTTTTTCCAGGGACTGTATACCCTACCCCCCCCCCCCCCCATCTATCCACAATAAGGGGCAGAAAAATGATCATTGACATTCATTATGGAGGGAAGCCAACATTGGGCGACAGTGTGTGCAAAACCTACATTTTCTAGCTTTGGATGGAATGACGGAGGTTTGAAACCTGTGTTAGGTTTACTGCTAAAGGGGCCCAAAAAGATATTTTCCTTCACTTCCTGTCCTGGTAACATCATATCACAACAACATTTTAGGAGGTTCAAATTGTTGCCCTGCTCTATAAAGAAAAGCATGTTTTTTCTGTTGTTGTGGGAGAATTCCCCTTACTTCCTGTCTGGTAAATCCTTGTCAGTAGGACAGAAATAAAAGTATGTCTTCTAATGGTGCCCCGGATAACAGAGTAAATCTTGTAATTCCAATCCTTCCAAACTCCATCCAAAATGGAAAAAAACATTTTGGCAATAGATACACTGCAAAAGGTGCAGGCTCCGGGGCTGTAATCCCAACTTTCACTACACTACCTACTGTTTCACCGACCTGGAACAAGCAGGCAGCTAGTGAAGCCTAAATCTAAACAAGTCACACTTGTACCTAGTCCAGCAATGTTGCTTCTTGTCTAATGCTTCCTCCTAAAGGCCTGACTATTTCATCAATCAGATCCCCCACTCTGACGTCACCAGTCCCTGGGCAGATGTCTCACATCTGATACGCTAAAGATATCTTTATACAACCATTCCATACACCTAACCCAGCATGGAGGGGCTCAGTAAAGGTGGTAGTAATAGTGATGAGGAATCGGATCGGGTCACACAACTCATAAAAGGAGATCCGCCCAGCCCCATAATTCAGATCTATCCTGATTCGGTTACTGTAGACATTTCCAGGTATTGGGACCTCCTTACTACCATGGATCACTGAGTAGCTATTGCCTCCATACCTCTCCAAACACCAGGACTTGTCATTATAGCCAATCACTGACTGAACTCCTCTCCTGTCTATACTGGGGTAACACATCCCGATTCTCCACCAGTTTGACCCCCGGACATTGACTTCCCAGCAATGTCGACCTGAAGAAAAACTCTGACTGCTCAACACCTGAGAACACCAAAACCTCTCTGGTGTTTCTGGGAGATTCTGATGTGACGATGAGAAGGATAAGGTTTTCCTGTCATCCGATATACGTAGAGTATTACCAGCTGTGCTCACATCCAGTAATAAGTCTGTTAACCCCGAAATAACTTTGTCCTTTGCACTAAAAATTGGAAATGTGCCTGCAAATACATGGACATTTACCCCAGACATGATCTCAGATAACCCTGTGTGTAATGTTTGCGAGATCCCCGCCACATTCAGATCCCCTCCATCATAGAGGAGTTCATCACGTCGCTCTCTGTCATCATCACACAAGGCCCCTGTGTCCGATTTCTGTAGGACAGTCAGTGGGTCCGTCATGTTACACAGCTCCTCAATGTCCCCCATCTTCCTGACCAGCTCCTCCTCCTTTATTTCCAGCTGTTGGATCAAATCAGACACTGAAAGAGAGACCCGCTCTACCTGCCCAGAGATCTCACTCAGGACTTTCTTCTCCAGGTCTTTCAGACGTCTCCTGAGGTCTCTGAACAGGACAGTGACTCTCTCCGTTTCGTCATCTGCTTTTCCTTGTACTTTACTCCTGTGCTCCTGCAAACTCTGCACTCTATTCTCCATCTCCTCTCTCTCGGCCATCAGTTTCTTCAGAACATTTCTCAGTTTTTTCTTCCTAATCTCAGAAGCCTTATCCAGAGACTCGACCTGGTGCTCCCAGTGTTCCTCATCTAGCCTGCATGACAGACAGATACAGGTTAAGTCCTCAGTGCAGTAATACTTCAGTAGTTCCTTATGGATAGAGCATTTCCTGTTCTCCAAGGAAGTGGTGGGTTCCCAGAAGACTTGTTCTGGTGACTTTCTGTGGCGTCCCAGTCGATTGTCACACAGAGAAGCTTCACCATGCAGACGGGATTTCGTAGCAGGTACAGGAGTGTGAATACATGGAGTACAGAAGACCCCGGACTCCTCCTGATCTGGTCGAGTAGACAGTAAATTATCCACTATGTTACACAGTGCAGGCCGCTCCTGGAACTCTTGTTTGCATTTAGGACAGGAATAACCTTCAGACCTCTCCTGTGTATCCAACACATGACCAATACAGTCCAGGCAGAAGCTGTGTCCACATCTCAAAGTTACTGGATCTGTAGAAATGTTTAGACAGATGGAACATTCCAGCTCGTTCCTCGGATCAGCAGATGCCATCACTGAGATAAGAAGAGAGAAATGACAGTGAAAGACTCCATAACCAGTGTGACCATTTGTGTACATTCCTACACGCACTTCAGGATAAATTAACCAACTACGATCTGATAGGAAATCTCATCCCTCTGCTTATTCCACACTAATTCAGATAAATCCCTCATCCAGCTTCATCCCCAGTCCAGACAATGCATCTCTGCTTAGAAAATATAGTACATACCAAACTCATCCTATATAGAACACTGCGTATGGCTCGCTTTATGGAATAGAACCAGAGTTTATCCTGATCATATCCCCCCTCTTGTCTTTCTGCACATACGATATATTTAATTCGTAATCTGGCACTGCTGGTTGTAATTCACCTTTCCTTCTTGCACCCAGGACCCTACCCAATCTATGGATTACTCCTCAGGTCAGAGCCCACCAAAATCTATGGATTACTCGTCAGGTCAGAGCCCACCAAAATCTATGGATTACTCGTCAGGTCAGAGCCCACCAAAATCTATGGATTACTCGTCAGGTCAGAGCCCACCAAAATCTATGGATTACTCGTCAGGTCAGAGCCCACCAAAATCTATGGATTACTCGTCAGGTCAGAGCCCACCAAAATCTATGGGATTACTCCTCAGGTCAGAGCCCACCAAAATCTATGGGATTACTCCTCAGGTCAGAGCCCACCAAAATCTATGGGATTACTCCTCAGGCCAGAGCCCACCAAAATCTATGGATTACTCCTCAGGTCAGAGCCCACCAAAATCTATGGATTACTCCTCAGGTCAGAGCCCACCAAAATCTATGGATTACTCCTCAGGTCAGAGCCCACCAAAATCTATGGATTACTCCTCAGGCCAGAGCCCTCTCTCTCTAGTCCATGGATTACTCCTCAGGTCAGCTGTCAGTCCAACTCTAACTACATTTCCCATGAGGCATTGCAAGGCTGGCAGGTACAATCAGGGATAAAATTGGGAAATGTCTTGGTAGGCCGCTTGCCCACAGTGCCCTGGGGCCGCTTTTGGCTCGAAGCTTGCCATTCAGTAAAATGAAGAGCAGCGGCTGCCGCCGCATTTTCAGATGCAATGCCCCCCCCCTCCTCTTCTGATCCACGTGCCACCCACTGAACTGCAGGCTGCGAGTGATACGCTTGAGGAGGAGCAGGAGAACGCCATGGTGCTTGATTTCTCCCTACATCCAGTGACGCCCACTAGTCTGGTGCCTGCAGCTGCAGAGTCACGAGTGACATGTGTGAGGGCAGCAGGAGAATAGGAGAAGTGAATGGCCATTGAGCAGAAGAATTAAGGTGCTGCAATCCTGCATATATTCATTCTCTCGCTCTTATTTTTTTTTTAATTGAACTGAATGATTTTTTTGCAGGTAAACTAAAAATGTGCATTATTTTTTTGCCTGCAGAGCATTGCACCTGGTTGCATTTCCCCTAGGTGGGGAAAAAAACACCATGTTTTACATTGTAAGACCCCAGGGCCGGACTGGCCTACCGGGAAATTTCCAGGTAGGCCGCCTGACCTGGAGCCGCTTTAAGCCATGGCTGGTTGCAGAGCACCCCCTCCCTGCCTCCTCTTATGTCATGTGTCACACACAGCAGGCATCCCCCGCTGTGTGTTATGGAGGGGTGTGTGTGTGTGTGTGTGTGTGTGTGTGTGTGTGTGTGTGTGTGTGTGTGTGTGTGTGTGTGTGTGTGTGTTCGGTGGCGCTGTAACAAGGTCCTGCGCCCCAATCACCCCCCCCCCCCAGCCCGGCTCGTGTGATAGGCAAAATACTTAATCAGCATTCCATTTAATAAGTGTTCCGCCTATCACATGAGCCGGTCTAGGGGGCGGGACCTTGTTACAGCACCGCAGATTACATACCCAGCTCTGTGATACACATGCATTGGTGAGTATGTAATGATGGGCACAGTGACGCTGCATTTGATGAACAGTGAAGCTGAATTCGTGGACACTGGTAAGGCTGCATTGATCTACTGTCCCATGTCTGCAGCCTCTAACCATCTCCTGTCCCATGTCCCATGTCTGCAGCCTCTAACCATCTCCTGTGTCATGGTTAGAGGTTGAGCATAGGATACAAGAGATGGTTAGAGATTGCAGACATCTCTTGTATCATGTCCTCAACCTCTAACCATCTCTTATATCATGTCTGAAGTCTGTGAAGGGAGTCTGGAAAGGAGTCAAGAGTGGGAGTGTCACCGGGATGGGGGTGATGGGAGAAGTCAGACATGTGTGGACTGTGGAGAGGAGAATATAGGCTAAAACCAGAGCCACAAAGCTCTGCCTGGTGCACCTGAGAGCAGTTCAGCGACAGCGTTGCCAGGCCAGTCTGGCAGCCAGATAAGTATGTATTAAGTGAGAGTCCCTGTCTCTGGGAAAATGCAGTTGATAAGGAAACAGAGTTTGCATGTCAGGTGACTGCAAGGCTACAGAGCAATTATTTTGAGGAGAAATCTGCTCTGGCAGCTTTCTCTGGATTTTACCATCTTCAGATGGGGCTCTGTAGTTAGGAGATTCCTCATTCTTGGGTGGGACGGGATCTTCAACCCTGTGTCCAGGTCTTCTGGATAGCCAGCAGGTTGTGTGCCCAGGTGCACACAGCCCATATAACGAGGGGCTGGTGAGAGAAGGAAGGTGAAGTGTGAGCAGCTTGCTGTGGCTGTGTGGAGACAGACCCGTGCCTGGAGAGTGGTCTGCCCTGTGTGGAGACTGTAGCCCATGTAAGGGGGATTCTTTGCCCAGGGACTGGGAAAGTCTCGCCAACCCTGAGTCGGGAAGACCACGGAAGCCAGTGAGTCCAATGGGCTGGAAAGAGTCAACTCTGTTGAGAGCAAACAGAGGAACTGCTGATAAGAGAGACAAGTGGCTTGGTATGTTTTCCATTTATGAGTGCCAAATGAAGTTAAACTCTCTATGTGGGATTCCTGGATGGAGTTTTGTTTTTCCCCCCCCCCCTTTAATAAATGTGGGCTACCAGGCCCTTAACTATAAAATGCCTGTCTGATGTGGACTCACTGTACCAAAAAGCATCTATCCACTTGAGCTAAACACCCAATATCTATCTATTATAGTAATAAAAGAACTGCTCTACCCCCAAGTATATATAAAAAAAAAAAACACTATTAGGCTGCAGTTTAGGTGAGAAACACAGTAAACAAAATAAAAACCAAAAAAAAAAACTGCGCCAATAAAAATGTCCACATCAATCCGAAGGAAGATGGATAGAAAAACACAGCAATGGATTACGAAACTTAATTAAACCAGCTCAATAAGTCCATTGATAAAGCACAAGTCCGTTAATAAGGCTGAATAAACACCACTGTGATCCACAAATAAATGTGACCCACCACCGAATGGAAAGCCGCTTACCAAAGGGCAAGCACAAAACAGCGTTTGGCTATAACCCAGCCGCGGCCTTTATCATCCAGAGGGCTCAGGGGAAAACTTCAAGGTGTCCCAGGTGTCAAGCTCTTTTTTCCCATATGGCTTACAGTTCAGAAGATTGAGGGGCATATGAGGAAAAAAAAATGGGACCATAGCATAACGTAACAAAATAATAAAAAAAAAGTAAATGGTACTCAAACAAACATCGCAAGTTTTAAAAGCATTTAGAAGCAATGCCGGCCGGCATAATAGGAGCCCTTCCTCCTTCGTAACGACACGGTGTCACTGTACGCGCCTCCAGACGCGTTTCGTCATACACATCCCCATTGAAAATGTCTGTGTATGACGAAATGCATCTGGGAGGGCATACAGTGATGTCACTGCGTCGTTCCGAAGCATGCTTAAAAGCATCCTACATGCTTTTAAAACTTGCGATGTTTGCGAGTACCATTTACTTTTTTAAAATAAGTTTCATGCTACTGTATGGTCCCCTTTCTTCTCATATGCCGCACAATCTTCTGGACTGTAAGCCATAATGGAAAAGAAAAATAGCTTGGCATCTGGGGGGGGGGGGGGATTTTTTTTAATACACTCTCCCAATGTGTTTGGTTAAAGCGCATGCTTTTCCCTTTCATGAACAAGAAAATAATGATGTTACGATGTTGGGCTGGTACAATAATGCTATGGGGCTGGTATGAAATTTTTTCCCCAGGGCTGGTTTTTACTCTGAGGCATGATGGGACTTGCAGTTCTACAACAGCTGGAAGGACCCAGGTTGCCTACCCCTGGTTTATACAGTGGGTGCACCCTTTAATATATGTAGTGCCCTTGTAGATAGGTGCTAGGATTAGTGCCATATAGGTTTTGTTCCTTTGCTTAATAAGAGAACTGCTAGGGAAATGTACTTAGCTCCCTGCTTAAGGCCGCGTACACACGGGCGGACTGTTCGCTCAACTTTGTCCGCTGAACAGTGTTTCAGCGGACAGTCCGCCCGTGTGTGGGCTTTCAGCGGACAGTTTCAGCGGACAGTTTGACGGACAAAGTCTTTCGGAAATTCCGAAAAACTGTCCGCTGAAACTTTGTTTGAGCGAACAGTCCGCCCGTGTGTAGGCCACTTTCGAAATGAGCAAACTGTTCCCGCTCGGAGGAAAGTCTGCTCATTACGAGCGCGTCTCCAGGTAGGCGCGGCTCTGGCATTCCGGCCGGAGAGAGCGACGTGTCAACATCTCCTGGAGAAGAACAAGAAGAACAAGAAGAACAAGAAGAACGGAAGGCGGCGACGGCGACAGCGGCGACAGAAGACCGGGCCACCGCCTGCAAAAGAGCTACAAGAAGGCGCGGTGGCCGGGCAGAAGAACCGAAGAGGGGGACAAGTCCCCCGAAGTCGGGAGAAGAGGCCGGCGGTGGGGAGGAATAAAGCCGGACTCCTCCGCTAGCAAAAGAGCTACACGAAGATAGCGGAGGAGTCCGGCGAGAAGACCCCCGAAGACGGAAGACCCCCGGAGCTGTGCAATAAAATATTTTTTCTCGTGTGTTGTGTTTTTTTTTTGGGTACTTTTATTTTACAGGTGAATGGGTAGGGGTACATTGTACCCCATACTCATTCACATAGGGTGGGGGGCCGGTATCCGGGGGCCCCCTTATTAAAGGGGGCTCCCGGATTCCGATAAGCCCCCCGCCCGCAGACCCCGACAACCAACGGCCAGGGTTGTCGGGAAGAGGCCCTTGTCCTCATCAACATGGGGACAAGGTGCTTTGGGGTGGGGGGGCCGCGCGGCCCCCCCTTCCCCAAGGCACCCCCCATGTTGAGGGCACGTGGCCTGGTACGGCTCAGAAGGGGGGGGGCGCGCTCGCCCCCCTTTCCTGGCCGGCCGGGTAGCGTGCTCGGACAAGGGTCTGTTGTGGACTTTGGGGGGACCCCCACGCCGATTTTTTTCGGCGTTGGGGTTCCCCTTTAAGTCCATTCCAGGCGGCGGTGCCCGCGACGTCTCCTTCGCGGGCCCCGCCTACCTGTACACGCGCTCGAAATGGGCGGACTTGCCTCCGCCTTACGTAGGCGAGTCCGTTCATTTCAAAAGTTGAGCGAACTGTTCGGCAAACAGTTCGCTGAAACAGTCCGCTCGTGTGTGGGCAAGTCCGCTCATGCAAATTTTGAGCGGACTGTTGCGGCAACTGTTTGACGAACAAAGTTTCAGCGAACAGTCCCCGCGTGTGTACGCGGCCTAACAGAGAGCGGTGATGGTGTAATCTGCATAGTGTGCTCAGCTGCTGGTTTGGTCTGCCTCTGGCCTCCTCTGTATCCAAGTAACCTAGGAAGGTTCTGGATGAATAGGTGGATGCTATGCAAAACACAGCATGAATATTAATGTCACTCCATCCAATCACTGAAGGATGCTGGGAGAGTATTTATTCACAGAGCATACTGAGTCTTTCCTGGAGAGGATTGCACCAAGCCAGGGGAAGGGGAAAAATAAAATAAAAATTCAAGATTCCGATAAGCCCCCCTCCTGCAGACCCAGACAACCACTTGCCAGGGTTGTTGGGAAGAGTCTTTCGACCCCAAAGCACCCTCCCCATGTTGAGGGCAAGTGGCCTGGCATGGTTCAGGAGAGGGGGCACCCACCCCCCCTTTCTGGCCTGCCAAGCTGCTTGGTATGGATTTTTTGGGGGGGGGGGGGATTTGCTGTGGATTTCCCCTTAACAACTTCAGTACGTTCACCCCTTCCTGCCCAGACCAGTTTTCATCCTTCAGCCCTCTCACATTTTGAATGACAATTACTTATTCGTGCAACACTGTACCTAAACAAACCATGCCATTCCCCCCCCCCCCCCAAACTTATGCTCAGCCCAAACAGTTCACCCATCCGAGCATTATGTGTCAACAAAAATTCCCCCACAAAAAAAAAAAAAAAAAAAAACACCACTGAGCACCAATCTGCATGCTTACCATTTAAGCATAAATCTCCTCTTCCCAGTACAAACCCACCCTTTGCTGAAATATAATCATCCCACCTAGCACAGAATTCTCTACCCCTAATTTTTCCCCTCCTAGTACACATCTTCTCCCCTCATCTTCAAATCCCCCTCCCAATCCCAACACAAATGCCCCTAAAGCACCATGCTTAGCACCCCCCCCTCAGAATGATACTTATGCCCTACCACCCCCCCCCCCAACACAAATCCCCTTCTGGTGCCCCCTGTTCTCCAAAGCTCCCAACTGTTCCTGATTGAGGGATTGTCCCCGATTTGGAGCAATGCCTAAACCCCCCCCCCATCCCTCATTTTGGTCAGATGCATATAAAATAAAGTTAAAAATAAATACAATAAAAAAAAATAAAACACATTTCCCAGTGCTAAGCCCGTCATCCATATTCTAAATTGCTGCATTTGCACAAAACACACACACACACACACACCTTGTGGATTTAATAACCCCTTTCTTGGGCCAATTCTCCTTTAAAAAAAAAGGGAGTGGGGAGGGCGAATGTCCTATGCCTACATACATTTGTTAGTAGGTGTCCCTCACTCCCATCTCAAAATGTTATATACACCTCACATGATATCACAGTGCCCAGGACAGCCGCCCCTCCTGCCCACCCCTTGTCCCGGCCCCGATTACATGCCCCAGTCAAAGCAGCGCAGAAAAATTGGTCCTTGGGTGTCGGCAGTGCCCTAAACTAAAAATATTGTTGGAAGCTACCATAATCAAGATTCAGGAACAGGATAGGCAGTCTTCAAGGGATCCCAGATCCCTAGCAAATTCAGTTACATCAGCATCAGGGGCTTAATAGCTACTGATCCAGGACCTATTCATTTTGAAAAATGTCAGCCTATCAATGGAGTCTGAACAGGCTTGATCTATTACAAACCCCTCCTGCAGCACTGAATGTCAGTTCAGAAAGCACACCAGATGCAGGACAGGCCAGTAGCTTGATTCAATATTGGGCATGTTCTCCTCAAGCCTCAGCGGATGCTCAGTTGGAAAGGTCTCCAAGTCTGCTCTTGCCCCTAGATATTCCTGCACCATATAATGCACCTTCTCCACTGCTCTTCCTCTGACCGAAATAAGCCCCAGAAACATGTTGTCCAGGACTAAGAAATGGTAACCTCTCAGTCTGTAAATGCGTTTGGCAAGGCGTCCTGAAGAGGTTTCATCCTCTGCTCCCTCAGTGAAGGCAGGATGAGCTCTGCAAAATGGATCAAGAAGGGTTGCCAGCCAGTAAGGATCCCTCTCCTTGTTACCACCAAATCCTCGGGTCCTTTTGCAGGCTTTGCAGAATCAGGGAGGCCAAGCAGCATAAGTTTGAAGAGGCACGAGATTCTGAATACTCTGGGTGACCAAGGATGACATTGTCAGGAAACTACCTCCTCATACAACTCCTTGGGTTTCTGGGGACTGAAAACCATCTCTTGAAGACTGCTGTAAGTTATCCTCTACATTCATGCAGACACAATCCTCCTCCTCCTGTGTTTGGCAGTCCAGCAGAAATGGAATCTGCATAAAGGAGGCCCTTGAGAGGAAAGGAAGTCCTCTTCCCCAAGTGCCTTGTCCATGATTCCATGAAGCATGTGCTCCAGCAAGAAGACTAGTGGGACAGCGTCACTGATGCATGCATTGTTGCTGCTCACCATCCTTGGGGCCTCTTCAAATGGTGACAGGACAGTGCATGCATCCTTCATCAGTAGCCACTGGCATAGCAAAAAGAAGCCAATCTCCCCTAAACCTGTCCTGGTGCCATATTCACACAGGTACTCATTTAAGGCCCTCTGCTGTGCGTGCAGCCAATGCAGCATTGCCAATGTTGAGTTCCACCTAGTGGGCAAGTTACAAACGAGGCAGTTTGTGGGCAGGTTGAATTTCCATTGAGTGCTGGCATTGCTTGACCACCGGAAATTACCACAGACTTTTCTGGCCTGCCTCAGCAGATGATGCAAGTTTGGGTACCTGGTCAAGAAACACTGCACCACCAAATTCAAGACGTGTGCCAAGCATGGAACATGTGTCAAGTGTCCCCGTCAGAGGCCGGAGAGAAGGTTGGTGCCATTGTCACATACAACCATTCCTGGCTCGAGCTGCCATGGCATCAACCACCTCTGAGTCTGCTGCTGCAGAGCTGACAGAATTTCTGCCCCAGTGTGGCTCCTGTCCCCCCTAGACAGACCAACTAAAGCACTACATGGCATATTTTAGCCTGGCTGCTTGAGTATCCCCAGCACACTGCTGGTTCAGACGACAATTCAGCAGAAGAGGGCATAAAACAGGAAGAGGAGGGGGTAGAGCAGACAGATGTGGCAGAATTACCACCAGCTTTTTGGAGACGTGGTGGTGGGATAAGCTCCAACACTGAACCCTGTCCTACATCCTTCCCAGCTGCCAGCAGAGTTACCCAGTGTGCCGTGAAGTAAAATGTAACATCCCTGACCATGCCTGCTGGACCATGAGTCAGCGGTAATGTGAACCTTGCTGCTGACCACCATGTCTAATGAGCTCAAAACATTGCAGTAGAGAGCTGGAATGGCCTTATGTGAAAATAAATCTATTTTTGGAACCTGCCACTGTGGTACAGCACATTCCACAAATTCATAAGAAAGAGGGCAGAGTCTACCAGCTGAAAAAGCAGCAGTTGTAGTGTCAGCAGTTTGGCCAAACTAGCATTTAGACGCTGAGCATGTGTATGGCTGGGAAAATATTTGTTTACGGTTCAGCAACTGGGGTAGTGAAAGCAACAGGTGTTGTACTACTAGCAGATTGGGTGGCACCTATTGCTATACCTTCATTCCTCTCAGTGCAGGTTTTTTGAGAGGACTTGAGCTATAGTAGGCGTTGACATCCCAGATGAGGAGCAAGGAGAAAATAGGATTTTTTTTTGTACTCACCGTAAAATCCTTTTCTCTGTAATTCACCGTCCGACACAGCTCTTCTCTTAGCCATTGGGTTGTTATGCCACCTTTTAGGAGATTACTAGGCATTACATGTTATGTAAAACACAGAACTTTTCAGTCCCGCCCAAGGGGTGGTCCCTTAGGTAACAACCCCACACCCTGCCATGCAGTCATCAGTACGTCAACAAGCAGTATAACGTAAAGAAAAAACAGGAGGGGTGGGTGGCTGTGTCGGTCGGTGAATTACATAGAAAAGGATTTTAAGGCGAGTACAAAAAAAAAAAAAAAAAAAAAAAAAAAAAAAAAAAAACCCACACTATTTTTTCTCTTATATTCACCGACCGACACAGCTCCTCTTAGCCATTGGGACGTCCCCAAGCAGTGCCAAACGAGGGGTGGGAAACAGCATAAAAACCTCATCCACCATGGCAAGTGGGAACAAGTGTAACTTTACCTACAAACAGTGTGTGGAAAAAAAACACCACAAAACCAGGGTACCCTCAACAGGAGGGACTACCCACAACCGCACCAAAAACTGCGTAAATTAATGCAACAGTGCATTAACTTAAGGTACTGCATTTTTCCCCCCAAAAAACAGGAAGAGAACAATTGCAACTATACAGCCGCCTGCAAAACTTTGCAGCCAAAACAGGCATCAGCCGATGCACTGACGTCTACCTTGTAGAACCTGGTAAAATGCGTGGACAGACGACCAGGTCGCCGCTTTACACACTTGAGCGAAAGACGCTTGGTGTCGGAAGGCCCAAGACGTTCGATAGCCCTTGTGGAGTGGGCCGTGCCCGAAAAGAGGGGGGCTTAGGACACAAGGATGATAACACAATGTCCTCATTGATGTGAAAAGCCAAGACCACCTTTGGCAGAAAGGACGGTTGTGGACGCAACACCACCTTATCCTTGATAGGCGACTTGCAGGACAAAGCCGCCAGTTCCGAAATCCTCCTGGCCGATGTGATGGCCACTAGAAAGACCACTTTCTGGGAAAGAGTCAACAGGGGAATCTCCCTGATATTTTCAAACGGCGGTCTTTGAAGCATCGATAACACCAGGTTCAGATCCCTTGGTGGTAACGGTGGGCGCACCGGAGGGACTAAACATGTCGCACCCCCTGAACAAAAGTGCTCACTAGTGAGTGAGACACCAAAGGGTAGTTGGGGGGGGGGGCGCGGGAAAGACAGCCAAGGCCGATATTTGTTCTTTATGCCAATTTCTGGTCCACCCCTTGCTGAAGAAACAGCAGGATCATGGATATAGAAAAGGAGCGCGAATGCCATCCTTTCTCCTCACACATGAAGATGTAGGCCTTCCAGGTACAATGATATATCTTCCAAGAAGATTTGTGATCTCAGCATAGTAGGGATCACCGAGTCAGACAGCCCCCGGTTCCTCAACACCTGGCTCTGAATAGCCATGCCATTAAAGCCAGCGATAGTAAAGCAGGATGGAGAATCGGACCTTGAGACAGAAGGTCCTCTCGCAATGGCAGTTGCCATGGGACGTCTACCACCAGGTGCACTATGTCTGCGTACCAAGCACGCTGAGGCCAATCTGGGGCAACCAGAATTACCGAGATCCCCTCGACTTCCACTCTGCGAAGCAGACGTGGTAACAGTTTTAGTGGAGGAAAGGCATAGATCATCTGGTATTGATCCCACTGAGCCACCAGCGTATCCGACGCATCTGCCCACGGATCTCTTGTCCTGGACACGAACCTCAGCACCTTCCGATTGAGATGGGAGGCCAGAAGAGCCATGTGTGGTGTGCCCCATCGCAGGCACAGTAGCCTGAATAACTCAGGATGCAACGCCCATTCTCCTGGGTCCAGCATCTGGCGACTTAGGTATTCCGCCTGCCCGTTCTCCACTCCCAGGATGTAAATGGCCGACAGGGCTGGTACATGTCGCTCTGCCCACTGAAGTATGTGAGCGACCTCCCGTGCATCGGCTGAGATTCTTGTCCCTCCTTGGTGAGTGACGTATGCCACTGCAGTGGCGTTGTCCGACTGGATCCTGACCAGATGCCCTTGCAGTCTCATCGACCATGTGGAGAGGCATGGCCTGATCGCTCTTAGTTCGAGCAGATTGATCTGCAACTTGGATTGCTCCAGAGGCCCTGAGCCGATTGAACCCCTCCCCCCCCCCCAAATCACTCCACCTCAGCCAGATAGGCTGGCGTCCGTTGTGATCACTGTCCATGTCAGAGGTAGGAACGACTTCCCGGACTGAAGCACCAGTGACCTCAGCCACCAGATCAGGGAATCTGACCAACTGGCTGACCTGGATCTGTCGATCTAGGGACAATGGAGATTTGTCCCACTTCCTCAAAATCTCCTTCTGCAGAACTCTGGTGTGGAACTGGGCATATGGTACTGCCTCGAAGGAGGCCACTATGAGACCCAGGACTCGCATGCAGAAGCGAAGAGACGACCACTTGCAGTTCATCAGCAGTTTCACCACGGCTCAGAGTCTGCAGCTTGTCTGAAGGGAGAAACAAACACTCTTGCTTCTTTGGAGTCCAGCAGCAAGCCTAGGTACTGCAAATGCTGAGTCGGTACTACCACCGACTTTATAGGTTCAACAGCCACCCAAATTCTTGCAGGGTCTGCATGGTGATCGCCACATCCTCTTCTCAGAAGATCATCTAGGCATCCCACGATCACAATCCCGCGTTGCAATGCCAAAACTGGAGCCAGTACCTTGGTAAAGACTCAGGGGGGGCTGATGCCAAACCAAAAGGGAGAGACACAAACTGGTAGTGGGATTCCCTGACTGCAAACCACTGAAACTTTTGATGCTGAAGGCATATGGGTATGTGCAGGTACGCATCCTGGATGTCTAAGGACGCAAGGGAGTCCCCTTGATGGAGTGTAGCGACTACTGTGCAAACCGATTCCATTCTGAACCTCTGCACTTTCACAAAGTGATTGAGGGCTTTTAGATCCAAAATTGGATGTACCCCTTCCTTCTTGGAGACTACAAACAGGTTGGAGTAGAACCCCTGGAAACGTTCCGAAACAGGTACAATTCAGCAGGTCCCTGGTATGCTGGAGGGGAAGAATCTGTTTTGCGGCCAAGGGAGGAACCATCTTGTAGCCGTAGGAAATCAGATCGCAGACCCATTGGTCGGACAGTCGAGAGGACCACCGGGCTGCAAACTCTCGAAGGCGACCCCCCCACCCGAGTCATGGGTGGGGGCAAACCTTCATACGGTAGCACTTTTGTTCACAGGCTTGTGGTTCCAGGGACGTTTCTGTCCTTCTGTGGTCATCCTGTCGGGCTAGGGATGATGTTTTGCTGAAGCTCCAGGCAGACGAAAAAGCAGTTTGTGAAAGGAAAAGGAGGGCCCTTGCCTACGACGTGGCTCCTTAGCCTTCCTGGCCTGTGAGAGTAGTGTACTCTTATCACCTGTGGCATTTTTAATAATGTCACCCAAAGAGGCTCCAAAGAGCCGGTCGCCAAGGAAGGGAAGATCCATCGGGGCTTTCTTGGATGCCTGGTCGGCAGACAAGCTTTTCAACCAAATTAGGCGCCGCAGTACCACTGCTGACACTGAAGCCCTGGATAACAGGGGAAAAGTATCCAGGGCCGCATCACAAAAAACGTACTTAAGGCCTTGCACTAGTTGGTCTGCTAGTTTCACGCAGACAGGAGAAGCCTGTTCTCCAAATTCGTGGTGCAACAGTTTTGCCCACTCTGTCTGTGACACAAGTGCGGATGCCAGTACTGGTCGCACGGCTGCCCCCACAACCGTAAACAAGGAACGAGCCACTGCCTCTGCCTTCCTGTCCATGGGATCCTTAAATGCAGGAGTCCCCTCTACCGGGATCGTGGTTACTTTGTTTAACCGGTATACTGAAGGGGTCCACGACCGGAGGAGCCGACCACTTTTTGAGAAGGCTCTCCTCAAAAGGGGTAACGCACCGCCATGTATTTGGGGACCGAAAAGGTCCGTTGCGGGCGACCCCATTCCTTGTAAATGAACTTGTCAAAATAATTCAAATACGGGAACACCTTAGGTGAACGGACTGGCTTACGGGACCCAAAAGGGGCCGCTACATCAGCAGAGGGATCTGCTGGCTCCTGAATCTTCAGGGTATCATGCACAGTTGTGATAAGTGCTCCAACAAGCGCTTTGTCACGCACGGACCCGGATAGGGACTCATCCGGACTGTCCGAACGGTCCTGGTCAGCGTCATCTGAAACGACAGAGTAGAGGTCACCAGCCTCAGCAGGGCCAGAGTCTGCGTCAGAGCTCTCCCCAGAGGATGGGAGGCCCCCCCCATTTTGTAGCACCTTTGCGCCCACGCACCGCCTCCATCTTGGCAACAAACGAATTGAGGACTGCCGACAAGGTGTCCAAAAGGCACTGTACATTCCGCAGGTGAACCGGTTGCAATTGCCTGGATTTCGGGGGGAAGAAGTTTCTGAAGCCATGCTGACCCTACCCTGTCTGCCACCTGAAGTAGGCTTAGGACAGTGACAGTCCCACCCGCCTTACTGCTGCTGGCTGAGGGGCTCTTTCCCGCAGGATTCATCACCCTGAAGGGTTCTGCGCTATTCAGCAAGTAGTGCCTGTGGTCTGTTGGCTCCCAGGTGCAGAGGAATCTGCTCTGTCAGTGAAAGCTGCTGCTAAAACCGCTCTGCAATGTGCTCAGGCTCAAAGGAAATGGCCACCCAGCGTCCAGTATAAGGACATAAAACACTGGGAAAATGGCCGCTGGAGCAAAGGGACACATGCTGCCGCTAGCGAAAGCTTAAAAACGTGTTCAGGCTACTAAAAAATGGTCACTGGCATCCAGTATAAGGACAAATCACAGGGAAAAATGGCAGTCGAAACACAGGAGAGCATGCTTCCCCTTGCCCACACCTAAGATGGCCACTGACACTGAAACCATGAGGGACAGAGCTGAAAAAAAATGGCAGTGATCAGCACTGCAAGGGACACAGGCACAGCCTCACAGGCACCCCCAGGGACAAGAGAAAACAGGACTCAGGGCACAGCCAGCCAGTGCAGCCCCCCCAAAGGTGAGAACCCCTGCACAGGACACACACCGCTCAGCAGCCACATGCAGCATCCCCCACGGGGGGGGGGGGAGGGGAGGGAAGATAGGGACAGGGAGAGAAGAGAGGGAGGTGAGGGACCCCGAATCGACCTCCCAGGAAATGCCCAGCTGCTCAGCCCCACCGAGGCAGGGAAGGTTGTACTTACCAGCCCTGAAGAGCTGGGAGACATTCCATTACAGACCCACTCTGATCAGTACATGGTGGCTGCTGGCCTCGGCACACTGACGCAGACATCAGTAGACCCGCCATATGTGCGCCCCGGAGCATAAAAGCTCACCGACCACCTCTGGAGCTGAGGTTTCATCGTGGCCGACCCAGCGCAGAACTCTGATCTGCACACACTCGATGGCCAGGCTGGGGAGATAAGGGTATCCACCCCGTCACCCAGCCGGCTGTTGATAGCAGATCACAGGATCTATCATCTTGCCAAAAAGCCAAGCTTCTGCAGAAGAAAAAAAA
Organism: Lithobates pipiens; assembly: GCF_037356315.1. NCBI lineage: Eukaryota > Metazoa > Chordata > Amphibia > Anura > Ranidae > Lithobates > Lithobates pipiens. The sequence goes on along the minus strand of NW_027507764.1, from coordinate 28,883,482 downwards.
AGGGACGGACTGATGGGCCCATCAGGGTTCCTAGGTCCTTCACTAGGCAAAATAAAATCTGATGACTGCATGGCAGGCTGTGGGGTTGTTACCTAAGGAACCACCCCCTTGGGTGGAACTGAAAAGTTCTGTGTTTTACATAACATGTTTTACATAACATATTCTCCTAAAGGTGGCGCAATAACCCAATGGCTAAGAGGAGCCGTGTCAGTGAATAAGAGAAATCTGCCTTTTTTTTTTTTAAATGTGGGTCTCAAGTGCCATGTCTTGTCAAGCATACGGTGCCCAATTGGGTGGTGTTCTGGCCACGCTTGATCCGCTTCAAACAGATTTCCAAACAGCAAGGGTGCCATCTACTGCACGTGCTGAAAAAAAGCCCACACCAATGAACTTTTGGAAGTCAGAGGGGAGTCAGCAGCACCCTGCACCTGTTGATCTCTGTGTTATAATGCAATAGGGCAGCTGCCCTTAAACTGGCCCCTGGAGGACATCCTGCCTCTTTGGAGTTGTGCCTCCTCCTTACTTTCCTCCTCTCAGGCACTCAAGTACAGTTAGTGACCTCATCAGCCCCTCCCTCATCACTGAAGCAAACATGGGATTATGCTGTAGCTGAGGGAACATGACTGCTAGTTTCTTGTCCTTCTGTGGCCCCCCCGCACTCTAGGCCAGGGGTCACACTACAGCCCGCCAAGGTCTTTTACCTGGCCATTCGGGAACTGGAGCCCAAAAACACACGGTTCACCCGTAAAGATCCCTTCCGCCATAGGTGGAAATAAGGACCAATCTCAGGCACTGTCCAGGGTGGGGGCAGAGACACAGATCCCGCTTCAGTGCGGGAAAGCTTTACAGGGATCCTCCTCGCAGCTGCCTGTTGATAGCGGTAAGTCCCGCAGCACTCCGTTCTCTAACCCCATGCACTGGTCAGGCTGGCTGCATTGCTCCAGCCCCCAACAGTCTGAGGGACAGTGAACTGGCCCCCTGTTTAAAAAGTTTGAGGACCCCTGCTCTAGGCTCACGTTACACCCTTTCTCAACCTGGGGACCAACATTGGAGCATTCAAATTGCTGCACATCCTCCAGCAGCATGTAACCAACACTAAGGGGACAAATGTCCTACAAAGAATGCACTATGTACACGACCACTTTTCACTGTAGACAGAGGACATTTGCCCTCTTTTAGTGGCCTGTGAGCGTCTGCCTCTCCTTGGTGGCTTTCCAGACATGATGATAGGGATTTTTTTATTTATTTAAATACTACACAAAAAAAAAAAAAAAAAAAAAAAAAAATTATAGTGTGCATTATATATAAAAACACATACACTACATGCTCTAGCCACCAACTAACCTGCCTAAGCTATCTCCAGTTCGACACCACACTACATACGGCTGCAGCGTAAGCAGCCTTATATAGTGTGGGGCTTGGGCTTCGAACCTGAGCTATGACTGGCCAAAGGCACCCTGCCTTTGGCCAATCATAGCTCTCACAGAACAGCACACTGATGACCTGCACGCTTTGGCCTATCAGCAGCCATCAATGCACTGTGATATTGTAGTGCATTATGGGGCGCACAAACGTCCCGCAAGCACCCCATGTATTTGTTCTACGAACACAGGTTGTTCAAGTCAAACCTACGTTAGACTCAAAACATTGGGACCATCCCTAGCTACCACCTGTCCCTGGACATTTTGTTAGTACAGACAACCAAAAGGATCTATAGATTTGTGCTATTTAACTAGAGATTCACCGACCCTTGTGGGGAAAAAAAAATAAAAAAATAAAAAGGAAGCAGTGTAATACGATTACAATATTTTTTCTTACTACTCTTCCATACCAATTACCGATACTTAACGCAAATTTTCTTTACACTTCAGCTATCAAAGTTCATCCCTGATCTGTAAATGATTAAACAAATAGAAATCCAAAGAAACAAGGTTTATTTTTCCTCTGTCTTTCATCAGCAGAGCAATGCTGATTTTTTTTCAAATTATTTTTTTTATTTTAATTTTTTTGACAGTTGCAAGCAGGAGGAGAACGCCACTGACAGCTGAATGAGTCATCGGTTAACCGCTTGCCGCCCGCCGTCAAATGACGGAGGGGCGGTGTGGCTCTCATCCTGGGTGGAAGTCATATGATGGGGCTGGGACTCAGCACAACACCATTCTCTGTAAAGATATATATGGACTAAAAACGACCGAAAATTGACTTTAAAAAAGGCACACAGGTAGGCCAACTAAAAGTAATTAAGTATAAGTGTGCATGTGCGGGTTCCCAGAGAAAGACACGCTCTGACCGGGCTCCTCACACCCCAACCCATAAGAGCTATATACAGCATAGACAATAGAACAGAATCCTGGGAAACAAGGCAGCAGACACCCCAAGATGGTAATGAACCAGCGGGCGATGGGTCAGCCCAAAAAAAAAAAAAAAAGCAACACAAACAGCCCAAAAGCAGCGGATCGGCTGGGCCCTCCCCAAGACACAGACAGCAATCTAAGATGGCACCAGCACGAGGCAGCACAATCGCAAACGCTGACATGGATCCAGGTAATGGTACACCCCAGGGGGGGAATAGCTAACAAACCCCAGCCTGAGTGGATAAGGGACCCCTTCTCCTCCCAATCTTCTGGAGAACTAGAGACAGACATCCAGGGAGAATACCTATCACAGCCCCCCCATCACCGGCCATATTTAGGGACATACAAGAGCCTGCAGACTCCCCAATGTCCTCTACGGACAGAAACAGATGTTATCTTTAGCCAACCTAACTGACATTCTAGAGCCTGAACCACAGCCAGCTCACTATGCTGGGGACACTGTTACTTGCACGTTTTTCCACAATGCTGCAGCAGGAGCTATCAAAAGGCATGTGCAATAATCACCACTGACCTCAAAAGGGACATTCAATGTATTGGCGAATGATTTGAAATGATAGAGAATAAGCTGGAGTGCACAGTCAAAAAAAAGTAAAGAATTCACACATAATCACGGACCTCCAGGATAGATTGAAAGAAGCTAATGCTAAAATTGAAGATCTGGAAAACAGATCTCGCAGATATAATGTGCATATACGAGGCTTCCCTGAAACCCATACAGATCTAGACAGAGCAATAAGAGAGCTAATGAAAGATCTGATTCCTGACAAACGCACATCAAATGGAGATCAAATTTATCAAGCCCTAACAGTCCCTAGGCAGGATGGCCTACCACGCGACAGTCAAGCCGCACTATTATCGCATAAAAGAAAAAAAATTGATGTTTGTTGCGGGCAACAGATAAGACCTAACTTTATTGAGAGCACCTATAAAGCTCTTCACAGACCTAGCTACTTCCACAGTTCAAAAATGAAGAAACCTGAAGCCCTTACTTCAACAGCTTATGAACAAACAGATAAAGTACAGATGGACATTCCCCTTCAAGCTGTGGTTCACCTTCAAAGGCAGATCTCACTCTTTCACAACATTCCAGGATGGGGGAAGACCTACTGCTGAAACTGGGGATCATTTCACGAGACTTGAACGCTCCTTCCCCCTCACGCCAGGAGAATCGCTTTCACTGTTGTAGCAGGACCAAAGAAACACGCGACTCAGACCGCCTCAAACTACCTAAAAGCGAGAGGCTTCATAGCCCCGGAGGGGAGATTGCTTTTTTTTTTTTACACGCTAGCCTGGTAGATGTCTACTAATAATGGTAGACCATACACAGTCACCCCTGTTTTACTGCCACAGTGCTGTAAGTTGCACAACCTGTTTAAATGATTATAGTTTAAAGTTCGTTCAAATCAGCCATTCGTTATTTCCAAAGAAATGGTGAGGGCCTGGAACCACAAACCCCAGATAGGGGCCAAAAGGAGCCCCTGGACCGGTGGGTGACTCCAGGATGGGTATTAACGAAGGGGAACTGCCTGTTCCAGGTTTGCAGGTCGGGAAACTGGGGGGGGTCCTGGGCTGCCCAAAAGCGTTACAACATTTTTTAGAATTCATATGGTGCCCTATTGCCTTCCTCTGTTGATGAGGGTACTCTCGCACACAAAAATTCAGACAATGCGTTCGACAGGGACAGAGCCCCAACATGTCCCTAATTCATCTAGTTATATTAAGAGTAATTTTGGGCCTAGGGCTGAATGTTCAACTTTCTATTACTTACCTAATCTGTTTTCTCATCTTTCTTTCCCCTTCATTGCCCCCAATCGTGGCTACACGCTCCAACTTCGCGATCTGGTCCTCTGTCAATTAAGAAACTGATAGCTACCACCCCATAGAGTCTGATACTACATTAGGTGGCACAAGGTAAGAGTGCTCTGCCCTACCATGACGGCTAAACCTTATCCCACGGATTATTCCATAACCTCCCACAACGTAGATGGCTTGAATTCCCCAACTAAAGCTTTCCAATTTTACTACACAAAAAGCAGATGTTCTCTTGCTGCAAGAGACCCATTTCTCCAAATCTTCAGCTCCCCTATACTTGAATAACAAATACCCCCAATATTATTTAGCATCAGGCCCGGAGAAAAAAAAAAAAAAAGGAGGGGTGGCGTTCTGTTACTCAAATCCAACTCCTTTCACTCCCGTCACTATAGTCAAAGACAAGGAAGGCAGATACATTATGGCAGTGGGTCACCTACACGATCTTCTGGTGTCGTTTATTTCATATTATGCCCCCAACTCTGGTCAGATGGAATTTTTTGGTAAAATGCTAAAGATTTTGATGCCCAGAGCTCAGGGACAGGTGGTCATGGGAGGGGATAGCAATATACCATTAGATAGAACAATGGACAAATCAGACCCCTCTAAAGTTGCTTCTTAAAAAAATGCCACTTAGCAGCAGCAAGATAGCGCGCCTTCTTCATTCCTATGACCCGATTGATATCTGGGGAGGGAAAAAAAACCCACGGTCAGGGAATACACACATTTTTAACAGGTACATCACACATACTCCTGGATAGACCATCTCTTCGTACATACCATCAGCAAAAACACTGAATACTCCCTGGTCTGTCCCTTCCCCCATCAAACGCTCCACAATGGGACTATGGTCCAAATCATGTCCTTCCCCAAGGAGATTAAATGCAAGCCTATTAAATTACCCCATACCTTTACACTGAAATTGAAAAAGAACTCCAGGCCTACTTTAGGCTAAATAAGGCCTCAGATACATCCCCGGCAATAAACTGGGTGGCAAACAAAGCGGCTATACAGGGGAAATTAATACAAATAGCGGCTAGAGCTAAACGGAACCGAGAAAAATTAAAAAACTAGAGTTGAAACTAGATAAGCTAACAAAAGAACAGCACGCTAACCCCCAGGTGGACATAAGGCATATGGTAGACGAAGCGAGACTAGCACTAAACCCAAGCCTGACCACTAAAGTCGAGAAGCATAAACGCTCGTCCAAACAAATACTACACACTGGGGGACAAACCAACTACAATGTTAGCAAGGAAGTTAGTACCTCGAACTTGCACGCCAACTCTGCCTAAGCTGCCATTGCCTAATGGCCACCCCACACAAAACTGATCCTCCGTGACTTTCATAAAATTCTACTCAAAACTGTATAGCTCACAAAAAACAACTATTCTCCAATCAAAGCAATTTTTTTTTCAAGAAGTTCAGCTACCCCCAACTCACACATCCCCATATCCCCTTGTCTGATGGACAAGGAATTTACGGAACTAGAGATCAGGTTGGCAATAAAAACCATACACCCCTCTAAAGCCCCAGGACAGGATGGCTTCTCAGGTCATTATTACATAAAATACCAAGGAGATCCTTATCCCTCACTTATGCTCATATTTCAATGACCTTACACAGGGCAGCAAAATCCCCCGCCATGAAAATGTAGCATACCTACATGTACTACTGAAACCAGGAAAGGACCATGGATACCGCATTATCTACCGCCCAATCTCCCTGATAAACATGGATCTAAAAATAAGGACCAAAATATTAGCCCTTAAACTAAATTTCTTCTTCGCACATTAAGTCCACCCAGACCAAGCGGGCTTTGTCCCAAACCGCCAAGCTTCAGACCAGACCCACAGGATTATTAATCTTATTTCAGCCATTCAGTCGGACTGGGACGCCAAGGGACATAGACAGGGCATGCTGCTTTCATTGGACATCCAGAAGGCGTTCGACTCCCTATCCTGGGAATATTTATTTGATGTACTACATCGCTTTGGGTTTGGCAAACGTTTTCTGGCCCTCCTTCAAATGCTTTACGATACCCCAGCGCCATCTTTACCGATCAGGGGATACTCTTCCCAATCCCTAGACATGGATGCCCACTATCCCCATTATTACTCGCCCTTGCCATAGAGCCCTTGGCCATAAAGATTCGCTCCAGTCCTGATGTCAAAGGCATAGTATGCGATGACAGAACATAAATGCTTATTCTTCGCAGACGATCTCTTGCTAGCTCTATCGTCACCAATCACTTCCCTCCCTAATCTATAGGCCATATTGCAACCATTTTCGGAGATCTCAGGGCTTTTTAATCACAGCAAATCCAGGGCACTAAACCTTTCACTGCTGAATCCCATCCAAATGGAAAAAAAATAAATTATCTGGAACAATCCCACCAATTTATATAGGAACCAGAAGCTCTTTCATACCTAGGAATACGATTGACACCCTCTATACGAACCTTATATAAAAACACAATTACCCGGCTCTGTTTAAAAGGCTGATGGGAGATTTAGCTAGATGGCAGATTCACCACCCATCGTGGTTTGGCAGACTACACTCGATAAAAATGAATGTACTACTGAAAGTTCTGCACGTGTTCCGTACGTTACCAGTGTCTCTGGTCTGCTCGGACCTGCAAGCTTTTCCCCAAACACACACACACACACACACACAAACTTCAGTTCATATGGGGAGACAAGAGGCTTAGGGTGAACAAAGGTACAATATACACTCCAAAACAAAAAGGGGGACTGGGCCTACCTGACCTGCAGAAATAATTTAATGCAGCTCAATTGGCCCAACTTGTGAAGTTTCACTCCCAACAATCCCAAATGGTTTGGATGACCATGAAATCATATTCCTGCCACCCAGTCCAATAATCACACTGAATGTGTTTACCAATGAAGGAAAGAACAATTATATTATGCCCTACTCTCTCCTTCTCTTTGGAAATATGGGATAGACTTTCACAAACCCAAAAATGTACAGTGGTGTGAAAAAGTGTTTGCCCCCTTCCTCATTTCCTGTTCCTTTGCATGTTTGTCACACTTAAGTGTTTCGGAACATCAAACCAATTTAAACAATAGTCAAGGACAACACAAGTAAACACAAAATGCAATTTGTAAATGAAGGTGTTTAATATTAAAGGTGAAAAAAATCCAAACCATCATGGCCCTGTGTGAAAAAGTGATTGCCCCCCTTGTTAAAACATACTATAACTGTGGTTGTCCACACCTGAGTTCAATTTCTCTAGCCACACCCAGGCCTGATTATTGCCACACCTGTTCACAATCAAGGCATCACTTAAATAGGAGCTGCTTGACACAGTAAGGTCCACCAGAAGATCCTTAAAAGCTACACATCATGCCGAGACCCAAAGAAATTCAGGAACAATTGAGAAAGAAAGTAATTGAGGTCTATCAGTCTGAAAAAGGTTATAAAGCCATTTCCAAAGCTTTGGGAATCCAGCGAACCACAGTGAGAGCCATTATCCACAAATGGCGAAGACATGGAACAGTGGTGAACCTTCCCAGGAGTGGCCGGCCGCCCAAAATTACCCCAAAAGCACAGCGACGACTCATCCAAGAGGTCACAAAAAAGACCCCACAACAACGTCCAAGGAACTGCAGGCCTCACTTGCCTCAGTTAAGGTCAGGGTTCATGCCTCCACCATCAGGAAAAGACTGGGCAAAAATGGCCTGCATGGCAGAGTTCCAAGGTGAAAACCACTGCTGAGCAAAAAGAACATCAAAGCTCGTCTCAATTTCTCCACAACACATCTTGATGATCCCCAAGACTTTTGGGACAACATTCTGTGGACCGATGAGACAAAAGTGGAACTCTTTGGAAGGTGTGTGTCCAAGCATATCTGGCGTAGAAGGAACACTGCATTTCATAAAAAGAACATTATACCAACAGTAAAATATGGTGGTGGTAGTGTGATGGTCTGGGGCTGTTTTGCTGCTTCAGGACCTGGAAGACTTGCCGTGATAAAAGGAACTATGAATTCTGCTGTCTACCAAGAGATCCTGAAGGAGAATGTCCGACCATCTGTTCGTGTACTCAAGCTGAAACGAACTTCGGTTCTGCAGCAGGACAATGATCCTAAACACACCAGCAAGTCCACCACCAAATGGCTGAAGAAAAACAAAATGAAGACTTTGGAGTGGCCTAGCCAAAGTCCTGACCTGAATCCTATTGAGATGTTGTGGTATGACCTTAAAAAGGCCGTTCATGTTCGAAAACCCTCTAATGTAACTGAATTAGGACAATTCTGCAAAGATGAGTGGGCCAAAATTCCTCCAGGACGCTGTAAAAGCCTCATTGCACGTTATTGCAAACGCTTGGTTGCAGTTGTTGCTGCTAAGGGTGGCCCAACCAGTTATTAGGTTTAGGGGGCAATCACTTTTTCACACAGGGCCATGATGGTTTGGATTTTTTTTCACCTTTAATAATAAACACCTTCATTTACAAATTGCATTTTGTGTTTACTTGTGTTGTCCTTGACTATTGTTTAAATTGGTTTGATGTTCCGAAACACTTAAGTGTGACAAACATGCAAAGGAACAGGAAATGAGGAAGGGGGCAAACACTTTTTCACACCACTGTAAATCCCCCCCATAATCCACTAGCACCTCTTCTGAGAAAAATTCCCCCCCCCCCACATTTGAATGGTGGACCAATAAAGAGCTGATAAGGATTGCAGGCCTTTGCGACCATAGAGGTCTGCCAACTGAAAAGGCATTATAGACTAACCCAAATACACAATTTGTATACAAACCATGGCACGCAAGGGTGATTTAGAGACAATGACCCCCATGGAAAATATGTGTAGACAGTATGATAAGCTTAGAGATCATATATCTGCTATACATATACACAATATTTACATATATTACGGTGAAATTGAGTTACATGACTTTATGGGAACAAAATCTCCAACTTTAGATCTCGATGAATGGCACTCGATAATAACAGCAGCATCTTGTTCACTCATCAACACCTCCATTATTGAGGCCAACTATAAAAGGTTTTGTTAAGATGGTATATGGTACCGGCTAGACTGGCGACTTTTGAGCCCGGAGCCACCCCGGTTTGCTTGCGAGGATGCGGACAGCATACCATATATGGTGGACATGCCCCAAGGTCAGGAGATTTTGGATCAGGTTCTACAACTTTATATACACCCTTAAGCCGCGTACACACGGGCGGACTGTCTGGCCAACTAAGTCCGTCAGACAATCCGACAGACAGTCTGTCCTACTTTCGAATGAACGGACTTGACCACACACGATGAACAGACAGTCCGCTGAAAGCTTGCGCGATGACGTGTACAGCACGTACGACGGGACTAGAAATACGACGTCCAATACACTGCAATGCAACCTTTCGCCGTGTAAATCCTTTCTGAGCATGCGCCATACTTAGTCCGTTGAACTAGCCTACTCACGAGCGGACTGTCCGCTGAAACCAAAGTTGGACGGACTGTATTACGGAAATTCCGAAAGACTTAGTCCGCCAGACTGTCCGCTGAAAAAGTCCGCTGAAGCCCACACACGAGCGGACTGTCCGCTGAAATGTGTTTCGGCGGACTAAGTTGGACGGACAGTCCTCTCGTGTGTATGCGGCTTCACTCAGATTAACCTGTCAAAATCTGCAAAACACGCACTCCTGGGTGGCAAGGTAGCCAAGGCCTCCAAACACTGAGGAAGGCTTCTCACCTTCATTATTTATATCAGCTAAAAATACGATAGCAAGAAAATGGAGGTCTGCGGCCCTACCATTTGACCAACTTAAACATAAAATGTCATGGCTTATGCTAAATGAAATACTTACAGCAATAGTACAGGATAAAATGAAAGTGTTTAATAAAGTATGGGACACATGGATCAGATATTTGACAAATGACCCTCGGACCATACCAACTGAGGACCTTTCTTAAATGAACTATGCAATGATCATCCGACTTGTGAACGACCCCTACTTACAAATGGCAGGTGGCGCCGGCGGGCACATCGGAAAACAGCGGAGAAAAAAAAAAAAAAAAAAAAATCTGCGCATCCGGATTACAAACAAATCCAACTTCCAAACAGGTAGTCCCTAACCTGTTCGTAACTCGGGGACTGCTTGTACCCAACATGTCACACTTTAAAATTGCACACACTCATGGAATGGCACCAAGTGTCGGTACTTCAAAATCCCAATAGGCAATTTTTACAGGTTACCAGTTTAGAGTTAGAGGAAGTCTAGTGCTGGATTTATTGCTCTCACGCTAACAATCACAGCAATACCTCACATGTGTGGTTTGAACGTCTTTTATGTATGCGTTTGCTTCCAAGAGCGAGCAGGTACAGAGGGTGCTTAACTTTAATTTTTTAATTCCTCCTCTTTTTTTACACTTTAATTTTTTTATTCCTATTACAAGGAATGTAAATAAATATATTCCTAGGAATAGGGCATAACAGGTCCCCCTTTACAGCAAGATCTGGGGTCTACAAGTCCCCAAATCTCGCCTATAGACTGGGAAGCCTGCCCTCAAAGCATCTTGCCCCAATGTTGATAGGGACAAAGAGCCTCTTTAAACAACTCCAGGCAGTGATTGTGGGGGGGGGGAATCGGGGGGGGGCATGCTTATCGGCATTGGAAGCACCCCCATGACTAAATATGGGGTACAAGGTTTTTACAGCCGCTTCTTCCTAGCGTTGGTAGTGGCTTTGCAGCTTTTTTTTCTTCTTACATCGGTGTGCATGGGGGACTTAGAGGGTCCAACAATGATGGAAATACTGTAGGTTTTCTTCACAATTACCGAGCCTTGGAATGGTTTCTAGAATGTAAAACAGACATTTTCTACAAACCATTTTACATTTTTAAACCTGCATTTTATTTACAGTATTTCATTTGTTTCTAGGAATGGTCTAATGTGTGCCAAGCAAATAAAATATTGCCCTATTTCTTCACTATTCAGCACCTAAAAATCTTAGCAGGCTGACAGATGCTGCAGCTGGCCGGTCAACAAGTGGTAGCAATTTTTAGGGCAGTATGTTCCCAGGAATGAACACCTGGAAGGTATGCTGCTTGTGTTATGGGTATTTGTCCCTGGAAACATACTGCCCAGCCACAACATCTCAGAGTTTTCTAGGCTGCAAACAGAGGAGCTGGATGGTTTGCCTGTGTCTGCCACCGGGAACTCATAAATGTCCAAGTGTGCAATAAAAGCCTTACACCTTGGGATTGTTGCTAAACTTGCTGTACAACATCCAGTTGTGTGTCTGTTGTGAAAACATATCAACCTTATCATACTAGACTGGTCCTCCAACATCCCGGAGATCCAGACCATGCAATGCTTGTCATCCCTCATGCCAAGATAGAAGAGGATCAACAGCTGGGGGGGGGGGTACCACGTAATACTCAAAATCTACCCAAACAAGTTTTTTTTTTTTAATACTTGCCGACTGCCCAACTGTAAATGTTTGTCATTACTTTACAGTTAAATAGTGAGGTTATGGCGGCAGCTTTTTTCCTCAAGCGGTCAACTTTCTAATAAAAGTGATTCCCAGTAGCAGATTTGCCAGATCACCACTTATTGGTGGCAGGAGAGGTTTTACACCGCCCCCCCCCCCCCCCCCAATTCCCGGCTTACCAGAGCAGTCGGTAAGCCCAAAACCGACTTGGCGCGGCCGATGACTAGGCAGGAAGCCAAGTGAGGGCAAGATCGCCACCACTTGGCTCTATGCCCTTGGAGGACCAGAGCGTCCATCACTTTTGTTTTTTTATAATGCGAGAGGTTTTGCAGAGTAAATAGATGCCTAACATTTCATGGGTAAGCTGTAGTTATTCCAAAGAAAATTGAAATATTTTGTCACACTATTTGCGCAGTGGTCTTTCAATTACAATGATGACCATTTTATTCTCTAGGGTCTCAAAACATAAAAATATAAAAACACCAAACACACAAAATCTCAAAAATATGAGTACACCCCTCACATTTTTTGCAATTATTTTATTCTATCTTTTCATGTGACAACACTGAAGAAATGACACTTGGCTACAATGTAAAGTAGCGAGTGTACAGCTTGTATAACAGTGTAAATTTGCCGTCCTCTCAAAATAACTCAACACACAGCCATTAACGTCTAAAAACTGCTGGCAACAAAAGTGAGTACATCCCTAAGTGAAAATGTGCAAATTGGGCCCGAAGTGTCAATAATTTTGTGTGCCCACCATTAAATTGTCCAGCACTGCCTTAACCCTCTTGGGCATGGAGTTCACCAGAGCTTCACAGGATGGCACTGGAGTCCTCTTCCCCTCCTCCATGACGACATCACGGAGCTGGTGGATGTTAGAAACCACCTTCTGTTTGTTTGAGGATGCCCCACAGATGCTCAATGGGGTTTATGACTGGGGACATGCTTAGCCAGTCCATCACCTTTACCCTCAGCTTCTTTAGAAAGGCAGTGGTCAGGTGTGTCTGGGGGGGTCGTTATGTTGGAATACTGCCCTTCGGCCCCATCTCCGGGGGGAGGGGGGGCACTCCCACCACCATGCTTGACTGTAGGCAAGACACACTTGTCTTTGTACTCCTCACCTGGTTGCCGCCACACACATACCTGAACCACATCATTTTATCTTGGTCTCATCAGACCACAGGACATGGTTCCAGTAATCCATGTCCTTAGTCTGCTTGTCGTCAGCGGACTTTCTTGTGCATCATCTTTAGAAGAGGCTTCCTTCCAGGATGACAGCCATGCAGACCAATTTGATGAAGTGTGCGGCGTATGGTCCGATTACTGACAGGCTGATCCCCCACCTTCAACAATGCTGGCAGTGCTCATACATCTATTTCCCAAAGACAACCTCTGGATAGGACGCTGAGCACGTAGACTCAACTTCTTTGGTTGACCATGGCGAGGCCTGTTCTGAGTGGAACCTGTCCTGTTTTACTGCTGTATGGCCTTGGCCATTGTGCTGCAGCTCAGTTTCAGGGTCTTGGGAATCTTATAGCCTAGGCCAGTGATGGCGAACCTTGGCACCCCAGGTGTTTTGGAACTACATTTCCCATGATGCTCGGCTACACTGCAGAGTGCATGAGCATCATGGGAAATGTAGTTCCAAAACATCTGGCGTGCCAAGGTTCGCCATCACTGGCCTAGGCCATCTTTATGTAGGGCAACAATTTTTTTTTTCCAGATCCTCAGAGAGTTCTTTGCCATGAGGTGCCATGTTGAACTTCCGGTGACCAGTATGAGAGAGTGAGAGTGATAACACCAAATAGAACACACCTTATCCCCATTCACACCTGAGACCTTGTAACACCAACAAGTCACATGACACCGGGAAGGGAAAATGGCTAATTGGGCCCAATTTGGACATTTTCACTTAGGGATGTACTCACTTTTGTTGCCAGTGGTTTAGACTTTAATGGCTGTGTGTTGAGTTATTTTGAGGGGACAGGAAATTTACACTGTTATACAAACTGTACACTCACTACTTTACATTGTAGACAAGTGTCATTTCTTCAGTGTTGTCACATGAAAAGATAGAAGAAAATATTAACAAAGTTGTGTGATGCTGTAATATTATTATTATTATTATTATTATTATTATTATTATTATTATTAATGGGTTCCAAGTAAATTTGTTTACTTGTAAAAAACAAATGTCAGGGAAAAAAAAAAGCCAGGGTCAGCAAATTGTTTAACCGAAGTTCTCCAAAACACCCCTCATTGTAAATCAATTATGATGCTCAACACCTTTCAACTCAGGGAAAAGAAAAAGGGGAAAAAAAAAAAAAAGGAAGAAGACACGCGCCACTCCAAGCGGTTCATTTAAACATTTATTATGAAATGAGAACTTTTTTTTTTTTCCTTTCGATAGTGACAGATCAATCCCCATCCCTTGTACACCATAACCAATAGGAACAATACTAGTACTGCCTGTGTTAATAGAGGGAATTAATACAGCAATTGGGAAGGAACAATCACAAGGAGGAACCCGTGAGGAACAGACATTTAGAGATTGTGGATATAAATTGTCTAGTCATAACCTATTTTTCAAGTTTTGAATGGAGCAGGGGGGGGGGGGGGGGGACTATAATCCCTGTTAGGGATTAACTGTGCCCTGGGGCTCCATTAGATGGTGTCCCACCACTTCCTGCCCTGGGGACAAAATGTTTTACTAGACAGGAAATGAAGAAAATTATAAAACAAAGCCCACAGATACAAATCTGACAGGGGTTTTAGCCCATATTTGAGAAAAGTTATCGTTCTGTTTTGTGTCAGATAGTTCCCCTCACTTCCTGTCTGGTAAACCATTGTCAGACATTCTCTGACAGAGCCCTGGATAGCTAAAAAGATGACAGGAGGTTCTAATCCTTCACTCCATCCAAAACTGAAGAAAAAAAAAAAAACAAACCCACACACAACACATTTTGGCTAGAGATATATAGTGTAAAGGTTCAGGCTCCAGGGCTGTCATCTCAATCCTGGCTACACTACCTCGTGGGTCACTGACCTGGAACAAGAAAGAAGTCAGGAAAGCCTGAAAATTGTGACCTCCTGCATGCGTGTTCCTGGTCAATAACAAACTAGGTAGTGAAGTGGAGTTTAGGGTGAAGATGAAGGCCCCGGAGCCTGCAGCTTTATGCATAACTCAGTAATGGTGGTGTGAGCCCACTGCTTCCACCAATTGGCCAAGTATTTCACCAATCAGATTCCCCATCTGGTGATGTCACCAGTCTCTGGGCAGATTTCTCACATCCGAATTGCCCCCCCGATATCTTTATACAACCTTCCCATACCCATAACCCAGCATGGAGGGGCTCGGTGAAGGTGGTGGTGAAGGTGTGGAGGTGTCGGATCGGGTCACACAGATCATAGAAGGAGATCCGCCCGGCCTCATAATCCAGATCTATCCTGACTCTGTTACTGGAGACATTGCTGGGTAAGGTGATCTTCTTCCTGTCATGTATCACTAAGTACTTATCTCCTCTTACCAAACCCCAGGATTTCATATTCCATCCAATCCATGACTGATCTCCTCTCCTATCTATACTGGGGTAACACATCCCGACTATCCAGTACTCAGACCCCCCGACATCCACTTCCCAGTAATGTCTCCCTGAGGAGAACCTCTGACTGCTCATCACCTGAGGACACTGAAATCTCTCCGGTGTTTCTAAGAGATTCTGATGTGATGATGAGAAGGAAGCAGTTTTACGGTCATCTGATATATGTAAATAATTACTAGCTGTGCTCACATCCAGTAATATGTCTGTAACCCCCAACACCCCTGATGTTTGCTGCACAGCCCCAATATTTGGTCCTCCAGCCTGGTGGTATGATCGTTGTATGGCGAGATAGTGTTTAAGGCGTTTCCTTGATGGTTCAGCATTGGGGAGAACTTTGTCCCTTGTAGTAGAATGTGGATAGACATGTGTGCCTGTACATTTCCATACATTTACCCCAGACATGATCTCAGATAAACCTTTGTGCAAGATCCCTGCCACATCCAGATCCCCTCCATCATGGAGGAGTTTGTGTTCTCTGTCCTCATCTCCATCCTCAGTATCACACAAGTCACCTATGTCGGATTCCTGTAGGACAGTCAGCAGATCCGTCATGTTACAGAGCTTCTCAATGTCACCCATCTTCCTGGACAGCTTTTCCTTCTTCATTTCCAGCTGTTGGATCATATCACACAGTGGTAGAGAGACCCGCTCTACTTGCCCAGAGATCTCACTCAGGATTCTCTTCTCCAGGTCTTCCAGACGTCTCCTGAGGTCTCTGAACAGGGCAGTGACTCTCTCCGATTCATCATCTGCTTTTCCTTGCACTTTCCTCCTGTGTTCCTGCAGACTCTGGACTCTTTTCTCCGTCTCCTCTCGCTCCGTCATCAGTTTATGCAGACCATTTCTCAGTTTTTTCTTCTTCATCTCAGAGGCCTCATCCAGAGTCTCCACCTGATGTCCCCGATGTTCTCCATCCAGCCTGCAGGACACACAGATACAGGTGGAGTCCTCAGTGCAGTAATACTTCAGTAGATCCTTATGGACAGATTTCCTCTTCTCCAGGGAAGTGGTGGTGTCACATAAGACGTGTTCTGGTGACTTTCTGTGGACTCTCAGGTGTTTATCACACAGAGAAGCTTCACAATGCAGACAGGATTTCACAGCAGCTACAGGAGTGTGAATACATGGCGTACAGAAGACCCCGGACTTCTCCTGATCTGGCTGAGCAGACAGGAAATTCTCAACTATGTTACGCAATGCTATGTTCCTCCGCAGTGCAGGCCGATCCTGGAACTCTTCTCTGCATCCAGGACAGGAATAACCTCCAGACCTCTCCTGTGTATCCAACACACGACCAATACAGTCCTGGCAGAAGTTGTGTCCACATCTCAGCATCACAGGATCTGTATAAATGTTCAGACACAAGGAACATTCCAGCTCCTTCCTCAGATCAGCAGACGCCATTGCTGACAACAGAAGATAGAAATAAAAGTAAAGTATCTGACACTCAATAACCAGTTCTGTACATTCCTACAAAGGATGAGGCTAAGACTGAAGCTGGCCATAGATGGATCAGCAATTGGTCATTTAACAGAGACTGGCCAAATTTTGATCCATCTATGGATGCTTCCACTTGAGAGAAGTCAGCTTTTCTCAAATGGGCATATTGGAAACTTGAATTCGATCAGTGCCTGCAGCCAATACGTTGCTACACTGATCAATACATTCTGACAGGAGAGAATTCCCCACTGTCAGAATACAAATGGTACAGTGGGGAGGATCCCTCCAACATCACTTGTGTGGATGGGGACATCAACCCACCCGGTGGCGGAACAAAAAGAAATGTGTAGCCAGTCTGACATTCCCAGACACAAATCTAAACCTGCCGGAGTTATCCTCCTGGGAAGCCATTAAAGCCGACAGCCAGTCATAGCTAGTGGAGGAAAAATTGCTGCCCCCAAAGCATGTGCAGTATATAATGATCATCTCTAGTAGTCCTAGGAATCCTTATAGGGAGCTTCAAATCAGGTACCCTCCCATGTATCAACAGAAAAAAGGGAGAAATGAGACCCCCATAGATCCTCCACTCTCCATGTTGTTTGAGGGGTATTACGATGTTATACTCTGTGGAAGTGTTTGGAAACTGCCTTTTCATTTATGCATCAGCAGACTATATACTCTCCATTTACTGGACTGCCTTTTTGTTCCATACTTGTCTTATTTTGCAAGTCCATAGCTAGTATAACAAGTGAATATATGTTTTCCCTCTTGCTGGATCCATATTATGGACTATAAATATAGTCCATATTATGGATCTGGTTTGCTCAATTAGGAGATTATGAGAAAGTACTGCTATACTCTATACCTGGCTTAGTATTTATATCACCCATCTAATAAACGGCGTTAACATTGTTTAGTCTACAAATACAAAGTTATCATGTGCTTGATCCACCTAAGAGGTGCTGGATTAAACGACTAAAATCAGATGAATAATATACAGGATGCCAGAACTTTAAAATTATAAGAAAAACTCGAAGGCCCTTTATTGGGATAAAGATTCCTGTCCACCCAAGATCAGCTTCAATGACGATACTCAGAGTTACACACAAACACTTCAGGATAATCAATCATGATCTGATACAAAATATCACTCCACCATTTAATTCAGATAAACCCCTCATCCAGCTTCTTCCCCAGTCCAATGGGGTACACTACATATCAGACACATCCTATATAGAACATTGGTGTAGGGCTCTCCTTATGGAATACAACCCTGCAGAGTTTGTCCTGTGTACAGCTCACATCCCCCCAAGTCTATGGATCACTCATCAGATCAGAGCACCCCCCCCCCCCCCCCCCCAAGTCTATGGATCACTCATCAGATCAGAGCACCCCCCCCCCCCCCCCCAAGTCTATGGATCACTCATCAGATCAGAGCACACCCCCCCCCCCCCCCAAGTCTATGGATCACTCATCAGATCAGAGCACACCCCCCCCCCCCAAGTCTATGGATCACTCATCAGATCAGAGCACCCCCCCCCCCCCAAGTCTATGGATCACTCATCAGATCAGAGCACCCCCCCCCCCCCAAGTCTATGGATCACTCATCAGATCAGAGCACCCCCCAAGTCTATGGATCACTCATCAGATCAGAGCACCCCCCCCCAAGTCTATGGATCACTCATCAGAATCAGATCAGAGCACCCCCCCAAGTCTATGGATCACTCATCAGATCAGAGCACCCCCCAAGTCTATGGATCACTCATCAGATCAGAGCACACCCCCCCCCCCCCCCAAGTCTATGGATCACTCATCAGATCAGAGCACCCCCCCCCCCCCCCAAGTCTATGGATCACTCATCAGATCAGAGCACCCCCCCCCCCCCCCCAAGTCTATGGATCACTCATCAGATCAGAGCACCCCCCCCCCCAAGTCTATGGATCACTCATCAGATCAGAGCACCCCCCCCCCCCAAGTCTATGGATCACTCATCAGATCAGAGCACCCCCCCCCCCCAAGTCTATGGATCACTCATCAGATCAGAGCACCCCCCCCCCCCAAGTCTATGGATCACTCATCAGATCAGAGCACCCCCCCCCCCCCAAGTCTATGGATCACTCATCAGATCAGAGCACCCCCCCCCCCCCAAGTCTATGGATCACTCATCAGATCAGAGCACCCCCCCCCCCCCCCAAGTCTATGGATCACTCATCAGATCAGAGCACCCCCCCCCCCCCCCCCAAGTCTATGGATCACTCATCAGATCAGAGCACCCCCCCCCCCCAGTCTATGGATCACTCATCAGATCAGAGCACCCCCCCCCCCCCAAGTCTATGGATCACTCATCAGATCAGAGCACCCCCCCCCCCCCCCCAAGTCTATGGATCACTCATCAGATCAGAGCACCCCCCCCCCCCCCCCCCAAGTCTATGGATCACTCATCAGATCAGAGCACCCCCCCCCCCCCCAGTCTATGGATCACTCATCAGATCAGAGCACACCCCCCCAAGTCTATGGATCACTCATCAGATCAGAGCACCCCCCCCCAAGTCTATGGATCACTCATCAGATCAGAGCACCCCCCAAGTCTATGGATCACTCATCAGATCAGAGCACCCCCCCAAGTCTATGGATCACTCATCAGATCAGAGCACCCCCCCCAAGTCTATGGATCACTCATCAGATCAGAGCACCCCCCCCCCAAGTCTATGGATCACTCATCAGATCAGAGCACCCCCCCCCCCCAAGTCTATGGATCACTCATCAGATCAGAGCACCCCCCCCCCCCCCCAAGTCTATGGATCACTCATCAGATCAGAGCACACCCCCCCCCAGTCTATGGATCACTCATCAGATCAGAGCACCCCCCCCAAGTCTATGGATCACTCATCAGATCAGAGCACCCCCCCCAAGTCTATGGATCACTCATCAGATCAGAGCACCCCCCCCCAAGTCTATGGATCACTCATCAGATCAGAGCACCCCCCCCAAGTCTATGGATCACTCATCAGATCAGAGCACCCCCCCCCCCCCCAAGTCTATGGATCACTCATCAGATCAGAGCACCCCCCCCCCCCCCCAAGTCTATGGATCACTCATCAGATCAGAGCACCCCCCCCCCCCCAAGTCTATGGATCACTCATCAGATCAGAGCACCCCCCCCCCCCCCCCCAAGTCTATGGATCACTCATCAGATCAGAGCACCCCCCCCCCCCCCCCCCAAGTCTATGGATCACTCATCAGATCAGAGCACCCCCCCCCCCCCCCCCAGTCTATGGATCACTCCTCAATTCAGTACAGTCCAGTAATGTTATGGCACACAATGGTGACTTTACTGGTGCTATTTCCAGGTGCTGTACAATGCTTCAGAGAAAAAAAATGAAACTTTCCACAAAAACTAACCATGTCATCAGCAATCCTAAATTATAGGCTGACCAACCCCACTGACTGTCAGACTCAATACAGAGATTATTACCAACCTTTATCTCTAGCAGAGAAGACCCGTCTCCTTCCCAGACTGAGGAGTACTGAGTTGGGTCTCCCAGGTGAGACTTAATTAACTGAAAGGGAGAGATGGGAAACCTGGAAGAGACAGGAAGATCAGAGGTCTCTATAGGTGCCGGGGAGATGTGTAAATCCTGAACAGGACTTTTCCAGGCTGCCTGCATATATATACACACACAATAATCTACACAAGAGGGTGAATAGAAGTCATCTTAGTCCTAATGTTGGCACTTGATGTTCTGGTGTACTCTAACCTCACCGGTTCATTCCCATTGAAAGGAGAAGATGGTAAAGATAAAATAACATGTGATTATGGGGGGGAGTGGAGTGACCTTGGGCCTGGGCTTGGTTGTGGATGGGGACCTTTCCAAAACCATGGTGGTGTCTTAAACTAGGGGCAAGGAGGGGACAGCGGGAGAACACTGCCGTGCAAGTCTCCAGGAGCAACAGGAACAGCCAGGAGGGCTGGTGAGTGTCACACAGTCAGAAGGACTGGGAGCCAACACCTAAGAGGACTGGGATGGAGCAGTCTGGGATGGGTGTAGAGCCAGTCAGGAGGACTTTGGTGGCATGGGCAGTGAGACAGGTACAACCAGGTTGGCTGCCAAGGCCTGAAGAGGTGGTACTGAGAGAAGTATGCCCATGTGGGACAGCTAGCACTAAGAACGACTACGATTATTTTGCTACACCATAGGGGCCTGTGGTCCCTGCCTGCAAAGGGCATTCCCATATGCACCATATGCCCATCCAAGTCCTATTCCCCTAATAAAGCCAAACAAAACAAAATACTGAAGTGTGTCTGGAAATTCATGTGCTTGGCTGTGCAGGGTGGGTAATGGGCCACAACCACCAGCAGCCCTTACAAGGGTACCGCTACACTAGTAAGGCATACCTAATTAAGGGACTGGGGAGTATATATATGATATGCATGACAGATTAAATATATAATAAATTCATATGTCATGCAAATTTATCATAAAAAGTTGAAATATGAACATAAAAAACACAATCTTGAATTTGCATGGCACTGTAAGGCCATCTACACTGCATCTGATAAACTGTAGTTTAGAAGCAGTTGGGCATTTTTTTCTGCAACCCCTGAACTCTCCTCTATGTTCTCCTACGTGTCCATGTATGTAGAGTCTTGTCTATGTTCTCCTATGTGTCCATGTATGCAGAGTCTTCTCTATGTTCTCCTATGTGTCCATGTATGCAGAGTCTCCTCTATGTTCTCCTATGTGTCCATGTATGCAGAGTCTCCTCTATGTTCTCCTATGTGTCCATGTATGCAGGGTCTCCTCTATATTCTCCTATGTGTCCATGTATGCAGAGTCTTCTCTATGTTCTCCTATGTGTCCATGTATGCAGAGTCTCCTCTATGTTCTCCTATGTGTCCATGTATGCAAGGTCTCCTCTATGTTCTCCTATGTGTCCATGTATGCAGAGTCTCCTCTATGTTCTCCTATGTGTCCGTATATGCAGAGTCTCCTCTATGTTCTCCTATGTGTCCATGTATGCAGAGTCTCCTCTATGTTCTCCTATGTGTCCATGTATGCAGAGTCTCCTCTATGTTCTCCTATGTGTCCATGTATGCAGAGTCTCCTCTATGTTCTCCTATGTGTCCATGTATGCAGAGTCTCCTCTATGTTCTCCTATGTGTCCATGTATGCAGAGTCTCCTCTATGTTCTCCTATGTGTCCATGTATGCAGTGTCTCCTCTATGTTCTCCTATGTGTCCATGTATGCAGTGTCTCCTCTATGTTCTCCTATGTGTCCATGTATGCAGAGTCTCCTCTATGTTCTCCTATGTGTCCATGTATGCAGAGTCTCCTCTATGTTCTCCTATGTGTCCATGTATGCAGAGTCTCCTCTATGTCCATGTATGCAGGGTCTCCTCTATGTTCTCCTATGTGTCCATGTATGCAGAGACTTCTCTATGTTCTCCTATGTGTCCATGTATGCAGTCTTCTATATGTTCTCCTATGTGTTCATGTATGGAGTCTTCTCTATGTTCTCCTATGTGTCCGTGTACACAGAGTCTCCTCTATGTCCTCATGTACAGAGCCCTATAAAGGAGTTTAGAGGCAGCTGGGGTTACTGACATTTCTCTCAAAATGAAATCCGGGGACTTTTTTTTTTTTTGGCCAATGGTAAACTATTTTATAAGCATATTTTCCTCAAATTATATATGCAGTGTATGCGTTTATAGAATGATTTTACCACCTATCAGTGCCACCACATGAGTGTGCATCAGTGCCACCTGTTGGTGGCACTGCCTGTTAGTGCCCATCAGTGCTGCCTATCAGTGCCACCACATAATTCCCTTTTGTGCCATCTATCAGTGACACTGTCTGTTAGTGCCTATCAGTGCCACTGCAAGAGTGCCCACCAGTGAAGGAGAAAAAAAATACTTATTAGACTGCTATAATAGAAACTGACCTCCTTCTTGTGCTTTAATTGCTATACAACCATTCAGGGAATCTCCTATGTCTGATGCTTTTTAATGTCGTGTGGAATTGTATTTTTATTGTTTTCTTTCAATTTGTTTAAATACAATTATATACTTTTAAGGATATTGTATTATAACCATCTATCTTTATTTGAGACACCATTAAAGTCCCAGGGTTGGTTGACCCCAAAGTCCAATTATTGTCCTTCTTGTGCTTGTGGCCATTACACTCTGTAGCTCCAGGCAATCTCGGCCCTCTGGACTACAATACCCATAATTCTTTGCATTACAGGAGGGAGGGGGAGGAATGCTGTGTTCTGTTCTCTACCCAATGTATTGCCACTGCCAGGAGAGTTATTGGAGGTGGGAACAGAGGTGGGAGGAGAGGGGGCAGTAATGTGTTCCCGGTCGATTCTTCTAGCTGAGAACAGGGGAGGAGGAATTACAGCTACAAGTAGCACACAGTCAAGTTGGAGCGGCTCCAGCTCCTCCTTTCCAGCTACTTTGCAAGTACTACCACAATAACGACCACACACCTGTCTTCTCTGACAGCCAACACGACCCCCGCCCACCAGGAAACTGCCTGCCCAGGATTGGCACGGCGAAAGCGGTGACACAATTGGGGACAGATGGGGTCCGGGGACCATGCCCGCAGTCTGGGGATTATCCTTGGAAATCGGGGATGCCTGTTCATCGTACTCTATGTTCTCCTATGTCTCCATGTACACTGAGTCCCTTCTATGTTCTCCTATGTGTCCGTGCATGCAGAGTCTCCTCTATGTTCTCTGTAACGGATCTCCGCCACACTCCTCTTGAGTGCTTCCATAAGCACACTGTTTCCTCCAGTTTGGACCTTCAGATATCAGCTATTACAGCCCACATATTGTAAGAACCAGGCAAGCCTAGCTCAGTTACAAAACTACAACATGGAACTGTTTATTTGAACATGGGTACATAGAGATACACTCAGGGGACAAGCCCCCCTCCTTTGCATAATGAAACAGGGCGGAGAGGACTTTACCTCCACCAGTAGCTTGACACAGGTGGATTCAAACTCCTCATCAGTAGACTGTCTTTGGGAGGGGCTGCTGGAGAAATCAACCCCTTCACAGCTAATCTACAGAGACATATACATCCCATAATAGGTTTCTCCCAAGGCAGACAGACACAATAGAACAAGGGAATACAGCCACACCCCAAATGATCAAACACAGAGCACACCATATTATGAGACTATATATTGTGGCAGAGCGAGGCTCTGTCCCTATGAAAATGGGGTTAAAGTGGACACAGAGTCTGCATATCAGCGGATTGCAGAGCTACAGTGCATAGATTTGAAAAAGAGAGATCTTGCTATTTCTGAAAGGGGCTCGGTAGTTTGGAGATCCTTCAGAGTCTTCGGTGGGACCAACCCTGTGTCCGGGTCTTGTGGACAGCCAGCAGGGTGTGTGGCCAGGTGCCCACAGCCCATATAACGATGAGCTAGTGAGAGCAGAGGGGAAGGAAGGTGGAGTTGGAGCAGTGACTGCTAGTAAGTGTCTCTGTGTGCATCCAAGGAGCTGAAAGCTGTGTGCATTGAAGGGCTTGAAGCTGTGTGCGTCCAAGAAGCCTAAACTGTGTGCATTGAAGGGCTTGAAGCTGTGTGTGGCCAAGGAGCCTAAAACTGTGTGCATCCAAGCAGCTCGTTTGAGGGGCAAGTACCTATAGCAGCAGTACTGCTGAAGAGTAGCCAGGTGGGCTAGCATTTTCATTTGGATTTTGTGTATTTAATTTAAGCTTGGACCCTTGCGTGGGATTCCTGGATGGACTTTTGTTTTGGTTTTTCCCTTTAATAAACGTGGGTTACCAGGCCTTTAACTATAAATGCCTGTCTGATGTGGACTCGCTGCACCAAAATGCATATAACCACTGAGCAGAACAACCCCCAATGCCACTACACACACACACCATCCAGTGTGGTTGTACAGTGAGTCTGATTAGTACAGATCAGACTGGGGTTCTCGGTAATCCTGTGCCCCTAATAGACACAGGGTGACTTAGACATAGGAGGTACATGGGGAGCTGAAACAATGATTTCCCAACCTCCCCAAGGGATTTTGGGTTCCACAGGCCCCCCCACCCACAGTGACTTCCATCACATCTCTCCCCTTTTGGCAGAAGACTAACACAGGAGAGACGGGTTGACTCCGAAGTTAGTCAGTAGTTCCAGTCCCCCCCCATGCTGGTATCCACACAGCACCCCAAATAAATTGTCCCAAACATAGCATCACCCAGCCAACCTCTGCCTCTCTCAGAGAACATACCCGCCGCTGGGGAGAAGTGCGGACTGACCCTTCTCCCTGGAGTCATTTCAGCTGCTGGAAAAAAGACAGGGTGGCTGGGCTCACTTCATCATGCTGTTGGGGATGTAGGCAGACTGCCCAACATCCCTAGAGTATACAGGTGGATACTGCATCTTTTGTTAGTTGAGGGCAGAGGCCAGCAGGACTCTGCTCTGTTGCCAGCTCTTCTGCTGGGTTGGTGGCATCCTTCTGGGGTGCCGTCTGCTGCTGGGAAGGGGAGCGGGCTGCTCCATCCCCCTTACCCTCATCTGGCTGCTGGAACGATTCTTTATACAGTCTGAATGATGATCATCCCTCAACCTGTATGTATTACCCAGTAGGATGCACTGGCTAATGCCCTTATTTAATATGCTTTTAAAGAAAACTCATCTCTCCTCCTGTTGTGAACAATTTTATGATGATGTATTTTAATGTAGTGTCATAAGTCTCCCTGTGTTTGTTCTCCCCTAGCCCGTTCTAAAGAGCTGACTGGGGCAGACTGACGCTGATTGAAATCCGTTAGGTAGTGGACAACTTCCTGGGATTGGAGAGAGGTGTTTTGCGGAGTGGGGGTATGTCCGCCAGCGAAGTGCCCCTGTGCATTGCACAGACGATCGTCTGAGGGGATATGTTTGCTCTGCAATGATCGGTTATGGGTGGATGTATGCCCATTGCCTCTGATCACCATATGTGGAGATACGCAGCACGCATCTGCAAAGAACCTTCCATCCACAAGGAAGGGTAAAATAAATCCAGGTATGCATTGTTCTCTGGAAAAATGTATATTAAGGATTTCTATCAACGGAATTGTAGTCATCATTCATTGGTTACTGTATAAATTCTTTTATTCTGTGTCATGTCTTTATTTGGTCATTTCCTTATATGGTCATTCACATCCTGTGTTCCTTTTCCTGTGAGGTCACACACTGTGTAGGAGGGGTTTAGCTGTTGGAGGCAAACCCTCCAGGGTGTGGTTTCCTGTTTATGTGTAAATAAAAGAACCAGGCTGACTACCCGCAGGGGAAGTTATGCTGATGGGACTGAGAATGTAAGAAGGATGGTCATGTCTGTTCATTTGGATGAGTGGGTTGAAAGGAAAAGGTTAAGGTAAAGTATTATATCATTAAGATGGAAATGGGTGCTTATATGAGCACAATAGATGTGGCGGTGTGTATATATGAAATTGTCTTATGTTACGCCAAGTATATACCCAACATGTCAGGCTCTGAAATTGTGCACGCTCGTGGAATGGCGCCAAACTACAGTACCTAAAAATCTCCATAGGCAACGATTAAATAAATAATGGTTACAGATACAGAGGAGGGCTAGTGCTAGAATTATTGCTCTTGCTCCAACAATTGCAACAATATCTCACATGTGTGATTTGAACACCACTTAGGCCGCGTACACACGGGCGGACTGTTCGTCCAACTTTGTCCGCTGAACAGTGTTTCAGCGGACAGTCCACTCGTGTGTGGGCTTCAGCGGACAGTTTCAGCGGACAGTCTGACGAACAAAGTTTTTCGGAATTTCCGTAAGACTGTCCGCTGAAACTTGGTTTGAGCGGACAGTCCGCTCGTGTGTAGGCTTGTTCGGCAAACTAAGTCTTGCGCATGCTCAGAAAGAATTTACACGGCGAAGGTTGCATTGCAGTGTATCGGACGCCGAATTTCTCGTCCCGTCGTACGTGCCGTACACGTCATCGCGCAAGTTTTCAGCGGACTGTTCGTTCGTCATGTGTGGTCAAGTCCGTTCATGCTAATTTTGAACGGACTGTTTGTCAAACTGTTTGACGAACCTAGTTGGGCGGACAGTCCGCCCGTGTGTACGCGGCCTTACATGTGCGTTTCCTTTGCTGCGCAAGCTCGCAGGGACGGGGGTGCTTTAAAATGTTTTTTTTTTTCCTAGTTATTTCTTTTTCATTGTCATAAAAAAAAAAAACTTTTATTGCTGTCACAAGGAATGTAAACATCCCTTGTGACAGTAATAAGTGGTGACAGGTACTCTTTATGGAGCACCTTCAAAAATGGCGATTCTGAATACTGTCCTTTTTTTCTTTTTTTATTTTTTTTTTTTTTTTTTTAAACTGCGCCATTGGCGGCCGTGTAAACCTGGAAGTGACATTGCTTCCGTGTTTACAGAAAGAAGACTGGAACAAAGCCATTTGCGGCTTCGTTCCAGTCCTCCTCTAGCCACTTGAGATCCGCGCTATAGCCAAATGACGGCTACAGCGCGGATCTCCTTTTCCGGATGAGGTCAATAGACGTAGTCCCGTGTACGAGCGGCCTGCGCGCCCCCTGTGATCGGCGAGTCCATGAGACTCGCCTGATCACCGAACTGTGCAAAAGGACCTCCAAAGGAGTTCCGCCGGAGTTCCGACGGAGTTCTGGCGGACTTTTCGACCGAACGGACTTGACCACACACCATCACACCAAACTCCGACGGAGTCGAACGTGATGACGTACGACTGGATTCGACGTAGGAAGTTCATAGCCAGTAGCCAATAGCTGCCCTAGCGTCGGTTTTAGTCCGTCGGAGTAGCACACACACGAGCGAATTTTTCGAAGGGGACCGGGTCCGGCGGAGTTCCGTCGGGAAAATTTGAAGCATGCTTCATTTCTAAAGTCCGTCAGACTTTTGCGAAGCTAAAGTCCGTTGCAGCCCACACACGATC
Organism: Lithobates pipiens; assembly: GCF_037356315.1. Lineage (NCBI taxonomy): Eukaryota > Metazoa > Chordata > Amphibia > Anura > Ranidae > Lithobates > Lithobates pipiens. The sequence goes on along the minus strand of NW_027507764.1, from coordinate 28,855,842 downwards.
GGATAGTCTGACGGACTCGGTCTGACGGACTTTGGATGTTGAAAAGTCCGCTCGTGTGTACGGGGCTTTAGTGTCATCTACCAGTGCCCAGCAGTGCCGCCCATCAGTGCCCAGCAGTGCCACCTATCAGAGCCACCTATCAGTGCCACCTATCAGTGCCCATCAGTCCCATCTATCAGTGGTACCTATCAGTGCCACCCATCCGTGCCACCCATCCGTGCCATCTTATCTGTGCCCATCTTTGCCCATCAGTGCCGCCTTATCTGTGCCCATCTGTGCCGCCTTAACTATGCCTATCAGTGCCCACCAGTGCAGCCCATCAGTGCCCACCAGTGCAGCCCATCAGTGCCCACCAATGCAGCCCATCAGTGCCCACCAATGCAGCCCATCAGTGCCCACCAATGCAGCCTATCAATGCCGCCTAATCAGCGCACTTCAATGAAGGAGAAAAATGACCCGTTTGCAAAATCTTATAACTATTAAAACATGATTTTTTTTTTTTTTTGCATCTTTTTTTGTTTGTTTAGCAAAAAATAAAACTCTGAGCTGTAACTAAATACCACCAAAAGAAAGCTCTATTTGTGGGGAAAAAATGATAAAAATGTCATTTGGGTACAGTGTTGTATGACCGCGCAATTGTCATTCAAAGTGCATCAAAATTGGTCTGGGACTGAGGGGGGTTTAAGTGCCCAGTAAGCAAGTGGCTAGCCAGCAGAAGTGCCGGATCGTGCCTCGGGTCTCCCGGTGGGATGGAAGGCCCAGGAAGAGCGGTAAGAGGGGGAGGGCCTGCAGGCATCATCCCGAGGGAGGAGGGGGAGGGTGGGGAAGGAGAGTGGTGGAGGGTGGGGAAGGAGGGGAGGGGGAAAAAGAGAGGAGGAAAAGGGGAGATAGGATAACCGCTAATGAGATACTGTAAATACTGCTGACCTTCTATTGTGAAGATGCTATGTACCCAGCTGTCCTACACAAGAAAGAGAGAAGCATTTACTGGTATAAATAGAGAGTCACGGCTGATTAACCCAATTAATGAAATGCATAGAGGTTGCCCTTCTGTCCTTCTAAACCTGGCTGACAGCACTGCTTGGAATTTCAGTGTAGCAGAGAAAGTGTTGTTCGCTCAAACAGGAATTTAGGTACACTGGATCCAGCCAGAAATCAAGTGCATCTTCTGTACAGAGAAAAATAAAGAGCACCACCCAATGCACAGGAGGAGTAACTACTATATGTAGCGGCGGGCTCCTGAAGAGCACGTGCTATGTGTTTTTCAAAATTAAACTCTACCAAGGCTGCAGTTAGGTTTGGGTATTATTTGTCTAAATTTGACTTCTGTATCAGTCTGAATGGACTGTGAGATATTCAGCCTGGCCACAGGGGGCACTATCTCTTCTGGCAGGCGTGGAATTAGGGTCTGGTCAGGTGTTTAAATTATTCTCTCCCTTGGAGTCAGGTCAGTGGGAGTGGCCCTCTCGCTGTGCCCTCTGGGAGAGGGTATTTAAGATGCGGACGTCACGTGGTTTGGGGTTTCCGGTCCAGTATGATGTGCTGATTACATGGTCCTGGTCCTCCTGACCAACCCCCAGGAAGGCCATGGCCTAGGGTGCGGATCCACCCAACTGTAATGCCTCGGGGCTGGCTAGCCCAGGGCAAGGAAACTAGAGGAGGATTCTGAGGTGGTTGGGTGCCGTCTCCGGTTCGGGAGAGACCCATTGTACTTCGAGCATTCCAGGGGAGGACTCTTTAGAAGAACACCATGTATGGGTTGGTTTTCTTAACTAGAGCCTGGAAGGGCTGAAGTCACTGAAAGAATCCGGTCTTGTGGATATTGCCAAGCAGGCTGAAACATCCAGGTATCCTTCAAGTGTTCTAAAGCTTAGTTTCCCTACATGGTCTGTGACAAAGATTTTGTTTCTGAGTAAGCACCTTGTTGGCTGCTAGGCCTTGTGAGAGAGGGACTGTCCAACCTGAGTGATCATCCAGCTGAAAATAGCTATTCACTGGATGCAGTCAAAGTAAGCAAGTACTTTGACATTGAGAGTACCTGAACTTCCCTTTCCAACCCTCTGATCCCAAGTTGAAAGACTGTTCAATGGTTTGAGTTTTGCAAATAAAATCCATTCAAGTGGATCTATTGTCAGTCTCAAGTTACTGGGCCATCTACCCCGGGACATCCCCTAGACCAGGGGTGCTCAACCTGTGGCTCTCCAGCTGTTGCGGAACTACAAGTCCCATGAGGCATAGCAAGACTCCGACAGCCACAAGCATGACACCCAGAGGCAGAGGCATGATGGGACTTGTAGTTTTGCAACAGCTGGAGAGCCACAGGTTGAGCACCCCTGCCCTAGACGTATCATAAGGAGAACGGAAGGTAACGGTAAGCCCAAAAGTAGCCAGCAGCTCCTTCGGGGGTTCGTGCTATATATATTGTGACATTGGGGTGTTTAGCTCAAGTGGTTAGAGGCATTTTTCAGTCCACATCAGGCAGGCGTTTATAGTTAAGGGCCTGGTAGCCCATGTTTATTAAAAGGAAAAGCAAAATAGTCCATCCAGGAATCCCACGCATGGGTCCAATCTTAAATTAAATACACACAATCCAAATGAAAAATGCTAGCCCACCTGGCTACTCTTCAGCAGTAGTGCTGCTATAAGTACTTGCCCCTCAAACGAGCTGCTTGGATACACACAGTCTTAGGCTCCTTGGACGCACACAGCTTCAACCCTTCAACGCACACAGCTTTGGGCTCTTTGGACGCACACAGCTTCAACCCTTCAACGCACACAGCTTTGGGCTCTTTGGACGCACACAGCTTCAACGCACACAGCTTTGGGCTCTTTGGACGCACACAGCTTCAACCCTTCAACGCACACAGCTTTGGGCTCTTTGGACATGCACAGCAGCAAGCTACTCCACCATCCTCCACACTCCATTCCCAACAGCCCTTCATTATATGGCCTGTGTGCAGCTGGGCACCCACCCTGCTCGTTATCAAGACCTGGACACAGGGCTGGAGATATGCAAACTCTGTCTCTTTTTCCTCCGATTTCATAAGGACAGAGCCTCGCTCTGTCACAATATATATATATATATATATATATATATATATATATATATATATATATATATATATATATATATATATATAATATATGTGTGTGTGTGTGTGTGTGTAAAAGTTACTCCATGTACCAGGCAGGGGTCTTGTTCATCCATTGCGGATAGTCCAGACTTGTCATCTAAAAAAAAAAAATATATATATATATATATATATATATATATATATATATATATATATTGTTAGAACAAAATATAGAAATTATCTGTGCATTGCAAACGTGAATTTTTATTTTTTTTTCACAATAAAGTTTATTGAACAAAACTGCAAGTTTACAATCATTGGAAAATGAAATGTATACAGTAATTAAACCATATTAATGAACTTAACGTAGTACATTGGAAAAGTTCGTAAAAAAAGAAAAAGTAATGATAACAAATGGGAATAAGAAGGAGTTGTAGTAAACAGTTGCGTCAGCTTCTCATCTTATTAAATTGCAAAACAAATAGCCAGTATGTTTGATATGTTGAACATATAAGAAAGGCACTTCAATGTCTGTTATATTTTCTGAATTGAAAATTTGGAAATAAGTGGGTATAACCACCTATTATGTTGTTTAACCACTACAGATCCGCGCTATTGCCAAATGACGGCATTAGCGCGGACCTACATTTCCGGGACTACGTCTATTGACGTCGTCCCGGATACGAGCGGCCTGCGCGCCCCCTGAGGGGCGCGCGCGGCGCGCTCTGTGATCGGCGAGTCCGTGAGACTCACCTGATCACCGATCCGTGCAAGGGGTCGATCCCGACCCCTTATCACGTGATCAGCTGTCAGCCAATGACAGCTGATCATGTGATAGAACGGAGCCGGTAATCGGCTATTATTCCTCCTCGCGCTGACAGCGCGAGGAGAGAAAAAAAAAGCCGATCACCGGCGGCCGTGATCGGGACATCAGTTCCGATCACGGCCAGCAATAAAGCTGACCACCTGCCCCCTGCCAGTGCCCACCTGCCCACCGCCGTGCCATCCTGAATAAAAGTAAGTGCCCCCCATCAGTGCCCCCCATCAGTGCCCATAGTGCCTACAGTGCCACCTACAGTGCCACCCACAATGCCACCCACAGTGCCATCCAGCAGTGCCACCAACAGTGCCACCCACAGTGCCCACAATCTGCCTCAAAGGTGCTGCGACCCAGTGCCGCCCATCAGTGCCCAGCAGTGCCGCCCATCAGTGCCCAGCAGTGCCACCTATCAGAGCCACCTATCAGTGCCACCTATCAGTGCCCATCAGTCCCATCTATCAGTGGTACCTATCAGTGCCCATCCGTGCCACTTATCCGTGCCACCCATCCATGCCATCTTATCTGTGCCCATTGTTGCCCATCAGTGCCGCCTTATCTGTGCCCATCGGTGCCGCCTTATCTGTGCCTATTAGTGCCGCCTTAACTATGCCTATCAGTGCCCACCAGTGCAGCCCATCAGTGCCCACCAATGCAGCCCATCAGTGCCCACCAATGCAGCCCATCAGTGCCCACCAATGCAGCCATCAGTGCCGCCTAATCAGCGCACTTCAATGAAGGAGAAAAATGACCCGTTTGCAAAATTTTATAACAAACTATTAAAACATGATTTATTTATTTTATTTTTTTTGCATCTTTTTTTGTTTGTTTAGCAAAAAATAAAACTCCGAGCTGTGACTAAATACCACCAAAAGAAAGCTCTATTTGTGGGAAAAAAATGATAAAAATTTCATTTGGGTACAGTGTTGTATGCCCGCGCAATTGTCATTCAAAGTGCATCAGCGCTGAAAGCTGAAAATTGGTCTGGGACTGAGGGGGGTTTAAGTGCCCAGTAAGCAAGTGGTTAAAATTTGATAAGCCTCCGTTTTGGTGAAGTTACGCCAGGGTTCCCAATTATGTAGAAATTGTGCTATATTTCCCCCCGTTTGATAGCAATGATTTCTTCCATTTCAAGGATATAGTGCACTTTTGAGAGCCACTCGGTGACGGATGGAATGTTTTTAGAGTTCTAGTATAAAGGAATTCGACTTTTAGCCGCATTGAAAAGATGTCTGGTACGAGATTTCTTGTAAGATCTGTATGATAGGTTATTAATATGTAAGAGGCACCAGGCTGCATCAGGGGTTCTATCTAGTCCCGTGATGAGTTTCGTCCAGTGTCTTACCTGGTTCCAAAATGTGGATATCTTTGGGCAATCCCACCATAGGTGCATGAAAGAACCCACCTCCGAGTCACATCTCCAGCAGAGCTTAGATTCTTGTTGGTCCCAGCTATTTTTTTTTAAGTGGTGTGATGTACCACTGTGTGCGAATTTTGTATGATGTTTCCTGCATGCGAGAGCTAAGTGCACATTCATGGGTAAAAACATTTGCCTTTTCCCATTGTTCTGTGGAAATATCAATTTGGAGGTCTCTTTCCCATTTTTGTTTGCATTTATCCTGTTCATCTTTCCCTGTACCAATCAACCATTTGTAGATCATGGAAGTGGTTTTCTTAGTGGGTGTTTTTCGAGCACAAATATGTTCAAAAGTTGTTAATGGTCTGAGAATTTTTTCTTTATCTTTATTGTTGGATATAAAATTGTGGATCTGTAAGTATGACCACTCCGTCATGGTAGGGGATGTGGTTTCCTTGTTCATTTCCTGTAGCGTTTTTATCTTATTATTTTGTAGGCAATGTGTTGCTAATAGAGGTTTGGTGGGATAAGAAGTATACATTTTTTTTTATTATTTAGGCCCGGTGTAAAGTCAGGGTTATTAGCCAACGATGTATGTGGTCCTGGAGTCGTAGAAATCCCCTGAGCTGTAGCTATTTTATGGAAAATTCGTAAAGTGGGGTTAATGATCGGGTGGGACTTAATAGTGTCAGGAAGATCCTCCTCACGGACGTCCGAGCGGCGAAAGTCGCAGAATATTTCTTGCCCAGTTCCAGGAGCGTTACCGCGATCAGCCGAAGGCGGCGACAGAAGGCGGCGACAGAAGAATGGAAGGCAGCGGCGACAGAAGACCGGGCCACCGCCTGTAAAAGAGCTATAAGAAGGCGCGGTGGCCCGGCAGAAGAACCGAAGAGGGGGACAAGACCCCCGAAGTCGGGAGAAGAGGCCGGCGGCGGGGAGGAAGAAAGCCGGGCTCCTCCTCTAGTAAAAGAGCTACACGAAGATAGCGGAGGAGTCCGGCGAGAAGACCCCCGAAGACGGAAGACCCCCGGAGCTGTGCAATAAAATATTTTTTCCCTGTGTTGTGTTTTTTTTTTTGTACTTTATTTCACAGGTGAATGGGTAGGGGTACATTGTACCCCATACTCATTCACATAGGGTGGGGGGGCCGGTATCCGGGGGCCCCCTTATTAAAGGGGGCTCCCGGATTCCGATAAGCCCCCCGCCCGCAGACCCCGACAACCAACGGCCAGGGTTGTCGGGAAGAGGCCCTTGTCCTCATCAACATGGGGACAAGGTGCTTTGGGGTGGGGGGGCCGCGCGGCCCCCCCTTCCCCAAGGCACCCCCCATGTTGAGGGCACGCGGCCTGGTACGGCTCAGGAGGGGGGGGGGGGGCGCTCGCTCGCCCCCCTTTCCTGGCCGGCCGGGTAGCGTGCTCGGACAAGGGTCTGGTGTGGACTTTGGGGGAACCCCCACGCCGATTTTTTTCGGCGTTGGGGTTCCCCTTTAAGCCCATTCCAGGCGGCGGAGCCCGCGACGTCTCCTTCGCGGGCCCCGCCTACCTGTACACGCGCTCGAAATGGGCGGACTTTCCGAGCGGGAACAGTTTGCTCATTTCGAAAGTGGCCTACACACGGGCGGACTGTTCGCTCAAACACAGTTTCAGCGGACAGTTTTTCGGAATTTCCGAAAGACTTTGTCCGTCCAACTGTCCGCTGAAATTGTCCGCTGAAAGCCCACACACGGGCGGACTGTCCGCCCAAACACTGTTCAGCGGACAAGGTTGGGCGAACAGTCCGCCCGTGTGTACGCGGCCTAAGTTGTTTGCTGTTGTACTACAGGACACCTCCCAGTCCTCCGCAATATCTGGCTGTACTCCTTCTGCGTTTGTAGCCTTCTACCTCTGGCCGCAGACTACTGGACTCTTCCGCTTCCGCTTATCCATTGCACCTGCATCCGTTGTTGGACTACAATACCCCTCCGTTGTTTGTCACTTCCTGCAATCACTTGTATGCCGTTGCTGGACTACAGGAACCCTTCTGCTGTCTGCTGGAACTTATCTCACCTTTGCCTGCATTCAGACACCGGACTACAATACACCTCCTCCTTCAACGGTCTTCTGCCTCTACCACCTGCTATCCAGTCAGGCACTTGTGCCCCTCTGTGCTCCTGAGCCCCTGTCACCACTACCAGGGTCTCTCGAGTCAGAGGTCTACGAGAGGCCACTCCCTGCACTCCAGGCTCTGCTTAAAGGTACGTGACAGTATCAGGCAGCCATGTCTGAGCCCACACAGGGAGATTCGGCCATGGATGATTTATGCCGTCATCTTGCTGGACTTACCCAGGCTGTTAAATCTCTACAAGAAGGCTATTCTCGATTGGAAGAGCGTGTCCAGGTCTTATCTACCACAGGCCCTACCGTGTCGGGAACTTCTTCTGCGCCATCAGTGGTTATGTTACCCCCTGAACCCAAGGTCCCAACTCCGGAGAGGTTTTCGGGAAATCGCAGCAAGTATAGAGCTTTTCGCAATGCCTGTGAATTGTTTTTTGCACTTCAACCCAGAACTTTCTCTCTAGAATCCACTAAGGTGGGTTTTGTTATCTCCCTCCTACTGGGTGAGCCCCAGGCTTGGGCCCACCACCTTTTGGAGCAAAAGGAAGCCTGCCTTAATAACCTGAATACCTTTTTTCAAGCCATGGGTTTGCTCTATGAGGATCCTCAACAGGCGGCCACAGCGGAAGCAGCTTTATATTCTCTTCAGCAAGGCCGCAGAGCGGCAGAGGACTATGCGTCTGAATTTCGGCGCTGGAGTTCCGATACTACCTGGAACGATGCTGCTCTGCGATACCAGTTTCGCATGGGACTCTCTGAACCTCTAAAGGATGAATTGGCCTGGGTGGGTGTTCCAGCAACTCTTGAAGCCCTTATCAACCTCTCCATCCAGATAGACAGACGCTTGAGAGAACGGAGAACAGAACGCACTGCCGGGCCATCCCGACCAGTCTGGATGTTACCCCGTGTACCTAATCCCCCTGCACATCCTGCTGCTGACACGCCTGAACCCATGCAACTGGGCTTACTTAGACCAACGCTCACCACCGAGGAACGACAACGCCGGCAGCTCAACAATCTGTGTCTTTACTGTGGAGAACCCGGACATTACGTGAGATCCTGTCCTGCCAAATTCCGTAAGCATTCTTCTGTATCTTCTCCTGTTTTACCTGCTGTGCCTAGTAATACTACTCACCTGGCTGTTCCCGTCTCTCTTCAGCTACCCGGAGGGAACATTCAAGTCCCCGCAATAGTTGATTCTGGGGCGTGCAGTGGATTTATGGACTTATCGTTTGCCCAAAAGTTCCAAGTGCCCTTACGGCCCAGGGCGAAAGGGTTGTCTGTACACCTTGCCGATGGGTCAGCTATCAAATCAGGACCAGTGACACAAGAGACATGTCCTTTGACTGCTACTATTTCCGGTAACCATCAGGAACAACTCTGCCTGGGACATTATTGAATCTCCCCTTTTCCCTATCATACTGGGTATGCCCTGGCTTCGGGCACACAACCCGCAAATAGACTGGTCCACCGGAAACATTTTCTTTTTCTCCCCCTATTGTCGTCAACACTGCTTTCAAGAATCAACTAAGGTTTCACCCCATTTAATGTGTATGGAGACCGATGTTGAGACTCGCCAGCACGTTCCTGAGACCTACCATGACTTCCTGGACGTGTTCAGCAAGAAGGGGGCAGAAACACTTCCCCCTCATAGACCCTACGATTGCCCAATTGAGATCCTTCCCGGAGCCGAAATCCCTTTCGGGAGAATATTTCCCTTAACAGAAGTGGAATTGGAGACTCTCAGGACTTACATTGATGACAATCTGAAAAAGGGGTTCATACGTCCTTCTACGTCCCCAGCTGGGGCAGGAATCTTTTTTGTAGAAAAGAAGGACCATTCTCTCCGCCCTTGTGTTGACTACCGGGACTTAAATAAAGTTACAGTCAAGAACCGGTACCCACTGCCTTTGGTACCCGAATTATTCCAGCGCCTTGGATCAGCTAGTATCTTCACAAAATTGGATCTTCGCGGAGCCTATAATTTGGTCCGTATCCGAAGCGGGGAGGAATGGAAGACTGCCTTCCGCACCCGCTTCGGACATTTTGAATATCTCGTAATGCCCTTTGGGCTATGCAACGCTCCTGCGACTTTCCAGCATTTTGTGAATGATATCTTTAGAGATTTTCTCGACCTGTTTGTTATAGTATATCTGGACGACATCTTAATTTTCTCCCCCTCTCTGCCAGCTCACAGGGAACACGTTAAGAAGGTTCTCACTCGGCTTCGCCAACACGGCTTGTACGCAAAACCTGAGAAGTGCGAGTTTGAACGTCGCAGCATTCAGTTTTTGGGGCTGATTATTTCGGTGGATGGAATCAAGATGGATCCGCAAAAAGTTTCGGCCATCCTGGACTGGCCAGCCCCTACTGATAAAAGAGGAATTCAACGCTTTGTGGGGTTTGCGAATTTTTATCGAAAATTCATCAAGGGATTTTCTACAATCATCGCTCCAATCACCAGATTAACGAGACAAGGTATCAAGTTCCAGTGGACTCCGGAGGCACAGGCCGCATTTTCTTCCCTTAAAGAACAGTTTGTGTCAGCATCTGTCCTGAAGCATCCTAATTCTGCGCTACCCTACATCCTTGAGGTGGATGCATCCGAAGTTGCAGTGGGAGCAGTCCTTTCTCAGAGACAGGGCCCAAAGGCTTTATTGCATCCGGTGGCGTTCTTCTCACGTAAGTTGTCTGAAGCGGAAAGGAATTATGATGTCGGGGACAGGGAGCTACTCGCTATCAAAGCTGCACTTGAGGAATGGCGCTATCTCCTGGAGGGAGCAGCTCATCCCATTCTGGTATACACTGACCACAAGAACTTAGAGTATTTGAAGACTGCTAAGAGGCTGAAGCCGCGTCAGGCCAGATGGGCACTGTTCTTTACAAGATTTTCCTTCCACATAACCTATAGGCCCGGATCAAAGAACACCAAACCCGACGCGCTATCCCGGATGTTCAGCGAACCCGAAGTTCTTCAACCCACAGACACCATCCTTGCGCCCGGAAATTTCCTTATGCTCCAGGAAGATCTTCTATCCCAGCTTAAGCAGGCTTCATCTTCAGCTCCACATCCCTCAAACACCACCTTATTCTCTAGCAATAACTTGTTATGGCATGAAAACAAGATCTACGTGCCCCAACAACTACGGGTTGCTGTTCTCAAGTCTTGCCACGACCACAAATTGGCCGGTCATTTTGGGGTACACAAGACCGCCGAACTTCTCCAACGCACCTTCTGGTGGCCTCAGCTGCTAAGAGACTGTAAACTTTATGTTGAATCTTGCATTACCTGTACCCAGAACAAGAGTAGCAAGACCAAAGCCTGGGGGTTGCTGAAACCACTCCCCATCCCGGAAAGGCCTTGGAAAATGATTTCCATAGACTTTATTGTAGAATTACCTCCGTCAGAAGGCTTCACCACTATCCTTGTGGTGGTCAACAGATTGTCCAAAATGGCTCACTTTCTGCCCATGAAGGGTACACCTTCTGCCCCTGAGACCGCAAGGATCTTCATTAAGGAGATTGTAAGACTCCACGGTATACCCGCGAACATTGTTTCCGACCGTGGGGTACAATTTACATCAAAATTTTGGAGAGCTTTATGTAAGTCCTTGAAAATTGATCTTTCGTTCTCGTCTGCCTATCATCCCCAGACCAACGGCCAGACCGAACGAACGAACCAGACCCTTGAGCAATATTTGCGGTGTTATTCTTCTTTTTCGCAAGACGATTGGGTATCCCTTTTACCACTTGCCGAGTTTTCCTACAATAACTCTGTTCATTCTGCAACTAATCAATCTCCCTTCTTTCCGAACTATGGTTTTCACCCTCAGTTCTTATCAGCCAATATCCCAGAATGCACGGTTCCAGCAGTTCAAGAAACTTTGGACTTTTTCTGCACCAATAACAAGTTGCTTCAAGAAACGATGGCAAGAACTCAAGAACGCAACAAAGCAGTTTTTGACAGAAAGAGGAGAGGGGAGCTCGACCTAAAACCCGGAGATTTGGTTTGGTTATCTACTCTGAATCTAAAATTAACATGCCCATCTAGAAAACTGGGCCCAAAATTTGTGGGTCCTTTCCCAATTTCCAGGAAAATTAACAATGTGGCTTATGAGCTGAAATTACCAGAATCGCTGCGTATTCACCCAGTGTTTCATGTGTCCCTCTTAAGACCTTCAATCCAGGATCCCTTCACCGATCGGAACGTGGGCCCTCCTGAACCTGTGCTTATTAATGGTGAAGAGGAGTTTGAAGTAGAAGCAATTTTGGATTGCAGAAAGAGACGCAACCAGGTCCAGTATCTGGTGAAGTGGAAGGGGTATGGTCCAGAAGAGAACTCCTGGGAACCAGAGACTGGCATCCACGCCAAGAGGTTGGTTCTGGCATTTAAAAGATCTCACCCAGGTAAGATGTCCCAGTTGGGCATCCGGAGGCTGCCCATTGGGGGGGGCAATGTCAGGAAGATCCTCCTCACGGACGTCCGAGCGGCGAAAGTCGCAGAAGATCTCTTGCCCAGTTCCAGGAGCGTTACCGTGATCGGCGGTGCGCGCGTGCGTGCGCGTGCGCGCGGCCGTTTGATGCAAATTGGCGCCAATAGCGCTATTTAAACTGGATCCATGCCTCACTGCCTTGCTGCCTGATCAACAGCGTTCCTGTGCTTCCTGGTGATCCGTATCTGAACCTGAACCTGTACCTGTACCTGTATCCTGATCCGTATCGAACCCGGCTTGTTCCCGACTCTGCTGTTTGCTGCCTGCCCCCCGACTTTGGCTTTGTACCCGACTACTCTTCTGGATTCCGTTTCTGTACCTGATCTGCCCGCCTGTGCCTGACCTGGACTGTTACACCATCCGTCAACTGTAAGTTGTTTGCTGTTGTACTACAGGACACCTCCCAGTCCTCCGCAATATCTGGCTGTACTCCTTCTGCGTTTGTAGCCTTCTACCTCTGGCCGCAGACTACTGGACTCTTCCGCTTCCGCTTATCCATTGCACCTGCATCCGTTGTTGGACTACAATACCCCTCCGTTGTTTGTCACTTCCTGCAATCACTTGTATGCCGTTGCTGGACTACAGGAACCCTTCTGCTGTCTGCTGGAACTTATCTCACCTTTGCCTGCATTCAGACACCGGACTACAATACACCTCCTCCTTCAACGGTCTTCTGCCTCTACCACCTGCTATCCAGTCAGGCACTTGTGCCCCTCTGTGCTCCTGAGCCCCTGTCACCACTACCAGGGTCTCTCGAGTCAGAGGTCTACGAGAGGCCACTCCCTGCACTCCGGGCTCTGCTTAAAGGTACGTGACAAATAGTTAGTGGAAGGGTTGAATAATTCGACCAAGGAAGGTGCGTGATATCTAGATCAGAGTAAGCCTTCTCAATATCGACCCAGTCCTTGTAAAACGAGTGACAATGCCAGTCTATGACTCTTGATAATTGTGCTGCATAATAGTATTTCTTAAAATCGGGTAAACCAATCCCTCCTTTTTTGTTTGGGTTTTTGTAGATATTTGAGTTGGATACGGGGTTTCTTATTCACCCAAAGGAAATTCCGTTTGATACGTGTTAAATGTATGAAGAATGAATCAGGGATGTCTATGGGGAGAGTATGGAATAAATACAACAGCCTTGGCAGAATTGCCATCTTCAAGACGGCAGCCCTGCCAAACCAGGAGAATTTCCCCTGCATCCATCTCTTGAGATTTTTTTCTATATTTTTCAGTAAGGGGAGAAAATTAAGTGAGTATAAAGAATTTATTTTCTGAGAGAGGCGTATCCCTAAATAAGTCAGGGATTGTTCTTCCCATTTAAATGGGCAGTTAGATCTCGTCTGTTTTTGTGTTGTTGTCTAAGTTCAATCCTAATGCTTCGCATTTTTTTAAAATTTATTTTAAAATTAGATAGGTGATGGAAATCTTGGAAAGCTTTTAGCAAATTAGGGACTGAGACATGGGGTTGTGTGATATAAAATAGTAGGTCTTCTGCATAGGCAGCTATCTTAAATTCTCTTCCTTTAATATCAAATCCATGTATTGCCTTTTGATTATTGTTCTAATTAGAGGTTCGATGGACAGGATGAATAGGAGTGGTGACAACGGGCATCCCTGTCTCGTGCCGCCATCAATGGTTACCTTTTTGGATAGTGTCCCGTTAATTTTGATATTGGCGCAGGGGTTGGCATAAATTGATCGTATCCATTTCATTAGATTATCTCCGAAAACCAACATGTTCACAGACCTTGAACATATAATCCCAAGCGACTCGGTCGAAGGCCTTCTCCACGTCAGTTGACAAGAGAAGGCCTCCGACCCCGCCCTGTACCGTCTGGTGAATTAAATTTAGAGATTTGGTGGTGTTGTCTTTTGCTTCACGGTTTGGCATGAAACCGACCTGTTCGGGGCCTATACGTTTTTCTAATAGAGGTCTCAGCCTATTTGCAATGATTTTGGTTAAAAATTTTAAATCTAAATTGGAGGAGAGAAATAGGTCTGTAATTAGTACATTCTGATGGGTCTTTGTTAGGTTTGGGTATTATAGTGATATGCGCTGTGAGGAACTCTTCTGAGGCCTTATGTCCTTGCTTGATAGTGTTGAGTGCTTTGGTAAGGGGTTCTGTTAGTATGGATTCAAATGATTTGTAATATTGTGAGGTCAGGCCATCAGGGCCAGGGCTTTTCCCATTAGGTATGTCTTGAATGGCATTAGAAACTTCTGTTTTTGAAATTGGGTGTTCTAGGAGAACTATAGCCCCGTACACACTATCAGATTGTCTGCTGAGTTTTTCCTTCAGATTTATCAAAACCATATAATATGAGGACAAACCTTAGGAGTTTTAATGTGTACGCAATCAGGCAGGCCCTTCTACTACATGGTTTTGGTAAATCTGAAGGAAAAACTCAGCAGACAATCTGATAGTGTGTACGGGGCTTTAGTCTTCTTTTGGTAGCGAGGGCATAGAAAAGTTGACTAAATAAGAGGTTATTGCTTGGTCACGGGTCCCTGAATCGTTTTGTTTTCTGGTTTGTGGGGGGATATTGTATAGCGATGAATAAAATTCATGGAATACGTCCGCAATTTTTGAAGAGTCGTGTGTCATACAGCCGGTTTTAGTGCGGATCCCGTGTATATTGTTCGATACCAATGAATCTCTAAGAGCTCTGGCCAGAATCCTACCTCCTTTGTCCCTATGCTCATAGAAAATAGATTTTCGGAAGAACAAAAGCCTCTTGGTTCTGTTATCCAGTAAATCTCGAAACTCCTTTCTTACCTTCGTAAGTTCTGCAAGATTTTCTTGAGCGAGAGATCTTTTATGTGTCATTTCTAGTTTTTCAATTTTTAATGATAGCTCATTAAGGTGTTTTTCTTTCTCTCTCTCTTTATTCTGCCCCCCCATCTGATCAGTTCACCTCTGATAACACTTTTGTGTGCTTCCCACACTGTCAGTGGCGAGACATCCAAAGTGTCATTTTCAGCGAAGTAATCTGAAATTGCTTTGTGAATATGAGCTCGAACCGAAGGGTCTGCCAGGAGAGAGGAGTTGAGTCTCCAGCAAATGGGACGTGTTCGTTTAGCGCAGTGTTTCTCAAATCCAGTCCTCAGGCCCCCCCAACAGGTCATGTTTTCAGGTTTTCCATTATTTTTCACAGGTGATTTGATCAGTTTCACTGCCTTAGCAATTACCACAGCCGTTTCATCTGAGGGAAATCCTGAAAACATGACCTGTTGGGGGGGCCTGAGGACTGGATTTGAGAAACACTGGTTTAGCGTTGAGCTGAAGTTGAATTGCTATGGGGGCATGATCTGATATCGTTACATTTCCTATTTCAGCTTTAAGCACATCTTGTATGTCCCTTTGAGAAATATATAAATGATCTATTCTCGCATATCTATCGTGAGCTGGTGAGAAGAAGGTAAAATCTCTATCTGTTGGGTGTAAAGTTCTCCAAGTATCGATGAGAGTAAGGGATTTTAGTAGTGTTTTGATTTTTTTTTTTTTTTTAAATCCTATAAGCAATGCTGGATTTGCCTGTGGAGGTGTCCAAGTGGGGCTCAAGAGGGGACGCTAAAGTCACCACCGAGTATGATGCAGCCTTCAGCAAAACTTTTGAGTTCATCAACAATTAATTGGCAAAAAGAAACATGAGAGTTATTTGGGAAGTAAACGTTTGCTAGTGTGACCGGTTTGCCCAAAATGGAACCTTTCAAAAAATAGATACCTCCCATCCGGGTCTAATAATTGGTGTCTCACATCAAAGTTTGAATTTTTATTGAGTAGAATGGAAACTCCTTTTGTTTTGGCGTGAGAGTTTGAGGCATGGAAGACTTGTGTAAAAATGTTGTTCGGTAATTTGGGGATTTGTGTACCTTTTTTTAAAGTGCGTTTCTTGTAAAAAAAAAAAAAAAAAAAAAAACAATCTGTGCATTACTTTTCTTAAGTTCATTAAGTAGAATGTGTCGTTTAGCTGGTATGTTTAGGCCGTTCACATTGTGAGAAATTATCGTAGGTGATCTGCCTAAGCTGGTGTAGGCCATGGTTTGCGTTTTATATAAGGGGGGGGGGGGGGGCAGGGCTGGACTGGAACAGAAATTTGGCCCTGGACTTCATCCAGACCGGCCCACTTACATTTTGAGTGTCCCATCAGCACCCCCTTACATCAGAGTGTCCCATCAGCAGCCCCCTTACATCAGAGTGTCCCATCAGCACCCCCTTACATCAGAGTGTCCCATCAGCAGCCCCCTTACATCAGAGTGTCCCATCAGCACCCCCTTACATCAGAGTGTCCCATCAGCACCCCCCTTACATCAGAGTGTCCCATCAGCACCCCCCTTACATCAGAGTGTCCCATCAGCAGCCCCCTTACATCAGAGTGTCCCATCAGCACCCCCTTACATCAGAGTGTCCCATCACCAGCCCCCTTACATCAGAGTGTCCCATCAGCAGCCCCCTTACATCAGAGTGTCCCATCAGCAGCCCCCTTACATCAGAGTGTCCCATCAGCAGCCCCCTTGCATCAGAGTGTCCCATCAGCAGCCCCCTTGCATCAGAGTGTCCCATCAGCAGCCCCCTTGCATCAGAGTGTCCCATCAGCAGCCCCCTTGCATCAGAGTGTCCCATCAGCAGCCCCCTTGCATCAGAGTGTCCCATCAGCAGCCCCCTTGCATCAGAGTGTCCCATCAGCAGCCCCCTTGCATCAGAGTGTCCCATCAGCAGCCCCCTTGCATCAGAGTGTCCCATCAGCAGCCCCCTTGCATCAGAGTGTCCCATCAGCAGCCCCCTTGCATCAGAGTGTCCCATCAGCAGCCCCCTTGCATCAGAGTGTCCCATCAGCAGCCCCCTTACATCAGAGTGTCCCATCAGCAGCCCCCTTACATCAGAGTGTCCCATCAGCAGCCCCCTTACATCAGTGTGTCCCATCAGCAGCCCCCTTACATCAGAGTGTCCCATCAGCAGCCCCCTTACATCAGAGTGTCCCATCAGCAGCCCCCTTACATCAGAGTGTCCCATCAGCAGCCCCCTTGCATCAGAGTGTCCCATCAGCAGCCCCTTACATCAGAGTGTCCCATCAGCAGCCCCCTTACATCAGAGTGTCCCATCAGCAGCCCCCTTACATCAGAGTGTCCCATCAGCAGCCCCCTTACATCAGAGTGTCCCATCAGCAGCCCCCTTACATCAGAGTGTCCCATCAGCAGCCCCCTTACATCAGAGTGTCCCATCAGCAGCCCCCTTACATCAGAGTGTCCCATCAGCAGCCCCCTTACATCAGAGTGTCCCATCAGCAGCCCCCTTACATCAGAGTGTCCCATCAGCGCCCCCTTACATCAGAGTGTCCCATCACCAGCCCCCTTACATCAGAGTGTCCCATCAGCGCCCCCTTACATCAGAGTGTCCCATGAGCACCCCCTAACATCAGAGTGTCCCATCACAGCCCCCTTACATCAGAGTGGCCCACTAAGCCACTGGCCCACCGGGAAACTCCCGGTAGTCCCGATGGCCAGTACATGCCTGGGGGGGGTAGGAATATTAGTAGTATAAGAAGAAAATAAACAATGTAACAATTAACGCAGCGGATTACTTGCTGTCCCCTGCGTTAATATTGTAGTTAGATGAGTAAATTATGAGAGATTATTTAAATGAGCGTAGTAAATTCTGGGTGAGTGCGTAGCGTGGCTATTTGGGAGCAATTTCACACTCCAAAACTTTGAGTAATTAACACACAAAATAACAAATGCGTAAATGTAAAATCACTGGAACATGAAATAGGAGGAGCCGAAATTCTCCTAAAAAGCATAAACTCTTCTAATATAGCAATTTAGAAAGGAACAGTTGTTGTTCTTAAGCGCGTAAAAAACAGCTTGACATATGCGTCAATACAAAGTTTGTAAAGATATATGATATTGTCTGAACTTTTACCTTACAAAGGTATGTGATCTCTGCTAGTTAGTTATGTCAGGTAAGTTTGCTTCTACTACGTATATGTAGATCTCAGGAGTCAACTTTTGCCTTAATACTATTTGGTGGGACCTCTAACAAGGTCTATAGGTGTAGGTCACCAATTTTTGGAGATGGGGGTTAAAAATAGTAAGTCAAATATCAATAGACTAAGTAATTTATTTTAAGTCCATATGTACCTTCTGGAGCGTATATTTTGGGTGATCAGCTCGGGGACCTCCTTAAATATAGAGCTGGGGGTGACGGTGTAATGTATGATTTTGGTTAATGATTTATCATTTTTAGGTGATCAAGGTAAAGGTGTGTGTGATCACCTCAAGTCCCCACAGATTCATCCCAAGGCCCCGCGGCGGTGAATAATCATACGCTACAAGACCAAGGGATAGCGGGGAGTTGGTTACCCTCATGACATATAGGAAGAGGTCTGTTACTCTCCTCTAACGACAGGGAGGTATCCCTTTTAGCCTCATGTCCTTTTACACTCTTTGAATTTAATCACAATAACAGAAGGGTAGGCGCAAAGAAATACCGAAAAATACAATATGTCTCATGTATAAAAGTCGTTAGTCTCTATAAACTCCAAGAAAAGGTTACGCAACACAAATCCATTGCTATATTTAGAATAAGTTGTAGGGGTTGCAAGACAAATGTCTTGTTATCCCCTTCTGTTTAGAGTAACCAGTCCCTTATAACTAGTGAGGGGAGCATAATCAATGTTACCTTTTTTGTCTTTGAATTGTACCTAGAACTGTAAAGGTGTCTCTGTTGTTTAAATGGGGCGTATCGACGAGTATTTTGGTATGTTAACCACTTGAGACCCGCGCTATAGCCGAATGATGGCTACAGCGCGGATCTCCTTTTCCGGGACGACGTCTATTGACGTCGTCCCGTGAGACTCGCCTGATCACCGATCCGTGCAAGGGGTCGATCCCGACCCCTTATCACGTGATCAGCTGTCAGCCAATGACAGCTGATCATGTGATATAACGGGGCCGGTAATCGGCTATTATTCCTCCTCGCACTGTCAGCGCGAGGAGAAAAAAAAAAGCCGATCACGGCCAGCCCTGCTAGTGCCCACCTGCCCCCTGCCAGTGCCCACCTGCCCCCTGCCAGTGCCACATTAATAAAAAGTAAGTGCCCACAGTGCCACCCAGCAGTGCCCACAATCTGCCTCAACAAAGGTGCTGCACCCCAGTGCCACATATCCGTGCCCATCAGTGTCATCTACCAGTGCCCAGCAGTGCCGCCCATCAGTGCCCAGCAGTGCCACCTATCAAAGCCACCTATCAGTGCCACCTATCAGTGCCCATCAGTGCCATCTATCAGTGGTACCTATCAGTGCCCATCAGTGCCACCCATCTGTGCCCCCCATCCGTGCCATCTTATCTGTGCCCATCTTTGCCCATCAGTGCCGCCTTATCTGTGCCCATCGGTGCCGCCTTAACTATGCCTATCAGTGCCCACCAGTGCAGCCTATCAGTGCCCACCAATGCAGCCTATCAGTGCCCACCAGTGCAGCCTATCAGTGCCGCCTCATCAGCGCACTTCAATGAAGGAGAAAAATGACCCGTTTGCAAAATTTTATAACAAACTATTAAACATGATTTTTTTTTTTTTTTTGCATCTTTTTTTGTTTGTTTAGCAAAAAATAAAACTCCGAGCTGTAACTAAATACCACCAAAAGAAAGCTCTATTTGTGGGAAAAAAATGATAAAAATTTCATTTGGGTACAGTGTTGAATGCCCGCGCAATTGTCATTCAAAGTGCATCAGCGCTGAAAGCTGAAAATTGGTCTGGGACTGAGGGGGGTTTAAGTGGTTAAAGAGTTCGACAACCAGCCGTCTGTTCATCCACCTGTAGGTTGATAGAAGCTCCTCAAAAGGTATGGATTAGTAGATGCAAAAATAAGCCATAAAAAGGTCAATTATAAAAGACAGGAAAAAAGGGCTGTATATGGTGACCTTAATATTTATCAGCAAAGAAGTTATATGTAACAAAAGAGATAATTTCTTATCCTGTGCTGCCATCTAGTGGCATAAAAAGGTAATGCTCTGAAATATAAAAAAAAGTTAAGAAAAAGAAAAAACACAGTACACTTGTGAAGAATCAGTTTGCAGTACCTCTACGGTGATATTGTAGTAAAGAGCATGTTAAGAGTCACATTTATGCAGACTGTTATAAATGGTTGTATTAACGTCTGTCTTTCATTTTGCTTGCTTTATGCGGAGGAGTGGAGGGATTGTAGTTATCATACAATTTCTGTTTTTTCCCTCCCAGCCCTTTAACATATGGCGATTTGCACGGCGATATGCGTGGTGATGTGAATGTTGTAGTAATCGGTGGAGGGAGACGGAACTCCTGATACCAATCGGCAATTAAATTTGATCAATCTGTAGGTTATTACAGAAATTAGGTAGTTCATCTGGGGTGCGCAGAAGGTATTGTTTCCCATTATAGGATGCCTGGACTGCAAAGGGGAACTTCCCTCTGTAAGGGATACCCTTTTCCCTCATGGGGTCTAGCAGAGGTTTAAGGGCTCTTCTATTTCTCAGGGTAATGGAAGAAAGATCTTGAAATAGCTGGATGGTGGTCTCATTAAAGACAATTTGATCGTTTTGTCTCGCCTTCTGAAGGATTTCTTCCTATAAGGTAAAGCTGGTAAGACAGCAAATAATGTCCCGTGGAGGAGCTGGGTCTGGGGCTCTGGGTCTGAGTGCTCTATGAGCTCTATCAAACTCAATGGGGGATTATTGTGGTCTCTCCAGTAGTTTATTGAACACCAGGCATGTACTGGCCATTGGGACTACCGGGAGTTTCCCGGTGGGCCGATGGCTCAGTGGGCCACTCTGATGTAAGGGGGCTGGTGATGAGACACTCTGATGTAAGGGGGCTGGTGATGGGACACTCTGTTGTAAGGGGGCTGGTGATGGGACACTCTGTTGTAAGGGGGCTGGTAATGGGACACTCTGATGTAAGGGGGCTGGTGATGGGACACTCTGATGTAAGGGGGCTGGTAATGAGACACTCTGATGTAAGGAGGCTGGTGATGGGACACTCTGATGTAAGGGGGCTGGTGATGGGACACTCTGATGTAAGGGGGCTGCTGATGGGACACTCTGATGTAAGGGGGCTGGTGATGGGACACTCTGATGTAAGGGGGCTGCTGATGGGACACTCTGATGTAAGGGGGCTGCTGATGGGACACTCTGATGTAAGGGGGTGCTGATGGGACACTCTGATGTAAGGGGGTGCTGGTGGGACACTGTGATGTAAGGGGGTGCTGATGGGACACTCTGATGTAAGGGGGTGCTGATGGGACACTCTGATGTAAGGGGGTGCTGGTGGGACACTGTGATGTAAGGGGGTGCTGATGGGACACTCTGATGTAAGGGGGTGCTGATGGGACACTCTGATGTAAGGGGGCTGCTGACGGGACACTCTGATGTAAGTGGGCTGGTGACGGGGCACTCTGATGTAAGGGGACTGGTGATGGGGCACTCTGATGTAAGGGGGTGCTGATGGGACACTCTGATGTAAGGGGGCTGGTGATGGGACACTCTGATGTAAGGGGGTGCTGGTGGGACACTGTGATGTAAGGGGGTGCTGATGGGACACTCTGATGTAAGGGGGTGCTGATGGGACACTCTGATGTAAGGGGGTGCTGGTGGGACACTGTGATGTAAGGGGGTGCTGATGGGACACTCTGATGTAAGGGGGTGCTGATGGGACACTCTGATGTAAGGGGGCTGCTGACGGGACACTCTGATGTAAGTGGGCTGGTGACGGGACACTCTGATGTAAGGGGACTGGTGATGGGGCACTCTGATGTAAGGGGGTGCTGATGGGACACTCTGATGTAAGGGGGCTGGTGATGGGACACTCTGATGTAAGGGAGTGCTGATGGGACACTCAAAATGTAAGTGGGCCTGGTCTGGATGAAGTCCAGGGCCAAATTTCTGTCCCAGTCCAGCCCTGTTGAACACTGAGCACAACACAGGTCTAATCTGATCCGCAGTGATTGATTCTGGGATTCCTCTGACTCTGATGTTACACCTCCTGCCCCGGTTGTCTAAATCTTCTAAATGTCTGTTGACATGGATTAGGTGTTGAGAGTGCTGATAAGAGACCTCATCTAATCTATTGATGGCTTTGTCTCTCTGCCTACCCGCTCTCTCCCCCGCCGCCATTTGCTCAGTTAGCATTAAAATGTCCGCATAAAGGTCAGTAATTGATTTTTTTTTTTTTTTTTTTAAATTAGATAGGTGATGGAAATCTTGGAAAGATTTTAGCAAATTAGGGATTGAGACATGGGGTTGTGTGATATAAAATAGTAGGTCGTCTGCATAGGCAGCTATCTTAAATTCTCTTCCTTTAATATCAAATCCATGTATTGCCTTTTGATTATTAATTGTTCTAATTAGAGGTTCGATGGACAGGATGAATAGGAGTGGTGACAACGGGCATCCCTGTCTCGTGCCGTTATTAATGGTTACCTTTTTGGATAGTGTCCCGTTAATTTTGATATTGGCGCAGGGGTTGGCATAAATTGATCGTATCCATTTCATTAGATTATCTCCGAAAACCAACATGTTCACAGACCTTGAACATATAATCCCAAGCGACTCGGTCGAAGGCCTTCTCCGCGTCAGTTGACAAGAGAAGGCCTCCGACCCCGCCCTGTACCGTCTGGTGAATTAAATTTAGAGATTTGGTGGTGTTGTATTTTGCTTCACGGTTTGGCATGAAACCGATCTGTTCGGGGCCTATACGTTTTTCTAATAGAGGTCTCAGCCTATTTGCAATGATTTTGGTTAAAATTTTTAAATCTAAATTGAGGAGAGAAATAGGTCTGTAATTAATACATTCTGATGGGTCTTTGTTAGGTTTGGGTATTATAGTGATATGCGCTGTGAGGAACTCTTCTGAGGCCTTATGTCCTTGCGTGATGGTGTTGAGTGCTTTGGTAAGGGGTTCTGTTAGTATGGATTCAAATGATTTGTAATATTGTGAGGTCAGGCCATCAGGGCCAGGGCTTTTCCCATTAGGTATGTCTTGAATGGCATTAGAAACTTCTGTTTTTGAAATTGGGTGTTCTAGGAGAACTATAGCCCCGTACACACTATCAGATTGTCTGCTGAGTTTTTCCTTCAGATTTATCAAAACCATATAATATGAGGACAAACCTTAGGAGTTTCAATGTGTACGCAATCAGGCAGGCCCTTCTACTACATGGTTTTGGTAAATCTGAAGGAAAAGCTCAGCAGACAATCTGATAGTGTGTACGGGGCTTTAGTCTTCTTTTGGTAGCGAGGGCATAGAACAGTTGACTAAATAAGAGGTTATTGCTTGGTCACGGGTCCCTGAATCGTTTTGTTTTCTGGTTTGTGGGGGGATATTGTATAGCGATGAATAAAATTCATGGAATACGTCCGCAATTTTTGAAGAGCCGTGTGTCATACAGCCGGTTTTAGTGCGGATCCCGTGTATATTGTTCGATACCAATGAATCTCTAAGAGCTCTGGCCAGAATCCTACCTCCTTTGTCTCCATGCTCATAGAAAATAGATTTTCGGAAGAACAAAAGCCTCTTGGTTCTGTTATCCAGTAAATCTCGAAACTCCTTTCTTACCTTCGTAAGTTCTGCAAGATTTGCTTGAGCGAGAGATCTTTTATGTGTCATTTCTAGTTTTTCAATTTTTAATGATAGCTCATTAAGGTGTTTTTCTTTCTCTCTCTCTTTATTCTGGCCCCCCATCTGATCAGTTCACCTCTGATAACACTTTTGTGTGCTTCCCACACTGTCAGTGGCGAGACATCCAAAGTGTCATTTTCAGCGAAGTAATCTGAAATTGCTTTGTGAATATGAGCTCGAACCGAAGGGTCTGCCAGGAGAGAGGAGTTGAGTCTCCAGCAAATGGGACGTGTTCGTTTAGCGCAGTGTTTCTCAAATCCAGTCCTCAGGCCCCCCCAACAGGTCATGTTTTCAGGTTTTCCATTATTTTTCACAGGTGATTTGATCAGTTTCACTGCCTTAGCAATTACCACAGCCGTTTCATCTGAGGGAAATCCTGAAAACATGACCTGTTGGGGGGGCCTGAGGACTGGATTTGAGAAACACTGGTTTAGCGTTGAGCTGAAGTTGAATTGCTATGGGGGCATGATCTGATATCGTTACATTACCTATTTCAGCTTTAAGCACATCTTGTATGTCCCTTTGAGAAATATATAAATGATCTGTTCTCGCATATCTATCGTGAGCTGGTGAGAAGAAGGTAAAATCTCTATCTATTGGGTGTAAAGTTCTCCAAGTATCGATGAGAGTAAGGGATTTTAGTAGTGTTTTGATTTTTTTTTTTTTTTTTAATCCTATAAGCAATGCTGGATTTGCCTGTGGAGGTGTCCAAGTGGGGCTCAAGAGGGGACGCTAAAGTCACCACCGAGTATGATGCAGCCTTCAGCAATACTTTTGAGTTCATCAACAATTAATTGGCAAAAAGAAACATGAGAGTTATTTGGGAAGTAAACGTTTGCTAGTGTGACCGGTTTGCCCAAAATGGAACCTTTCAAAAAATAGATACCTCCCATCCGGGTCTAATAATTGGTGTCTCACATCAAAGTTTGAATTTTTATTGAGTAGAATGGAAACTCCTTTTGTTTTGGCGTGAGAGTTTGAGGCATGGAAGACTTGTGTAAAAATGTTGTTCGGTAATTTGGGGATTTGTGTACCTTTTTTAAAGTGCGTTTCTTGTAAAAAAAAAAAAAAAAAAAAACAATCTGTGCATTACTTTTCTTAAGTTCATTAAGTAGAATGTGTCGTTTAGCTGGTATGTTTAGGCCGTTCACATTGTGAGAAATTATCGTAGGTGATCTGCCTAAGCTGGTGTAGGCCATGGTTTGCGTTTTATATAAGGGGGGGGGGGGGGGGGCAGGGCTGGACTGGAACAGAAATTTGGCCCTGGACTTCATCCAGACCAGCCCACTTACATTTTGAGTGTCCCATCAGCACCCCCTTACATCAGAGTGTCCCATCAGCAGCCCCCTTACATCAGAGTGTCCCATCAGCAGCCCCCTTACATCAGAGTGTCCCATCAGCAGCCCCCTTACATCAGAGTGTCCCATCAGCAGCCCCCTTACATCAGAGTGTCCCATCAGCAGCCCCCTTACATCAGAGTGTCCCATCAGCACCCCCCTTACATCAGAGTGTCCCATCAGCAGCCCCCTTACATCAGAGTGTCCCATCAGCAGCCCCCTTACATCAGAGTGTCCCATCAGCAGCCCCCTTACATCAGAGTGTCCCATCAGCAGCCCCCTTACATCAGAGTGTCCCATCAGCAGCCCCCTTACATCAGAGTGTCCCATCAGCAGCCCCCTTACATCAGAGTGTCCCATCAGCAGCCCCCTTACATCAGAGTGTCCCATCAGCAGCCCCCTTACATCAGAGTGTCCCATCAGCAGCCCCCTTACATCAGAGTGTCCCATCAGCAGCCCCCTTACATCAGAGTGTCCCATCAGCAGCCCCCTTACATCAGAGTGTCCCATCAGCACCCCCCTTACATCAGAGTGTCCCATCAGCAGCCCCCTTACATCAGAGTGTCCCATCAGCAGCCCCCTTACATCAGAGTGTCCCATCAGCAGCCCCCTTACATCAGAGTGTCCCATCAGCAGCCCCCTTACATCAGAGTGTCCCATCACCAGCCCCCTTACATCAGAGTGTCCCATCAGCGCCCCCTTACATCAGAGTGTCCCATGAGCACCCCCTAACATCAGAGTGTCCCATCACAGCCCCCTTACATCAGAGTGGCCCACTAAGCCACTGGCCCACCGGGAAACTCCCGGTAGTCCCGATGGCCAGTACATGCCTGGGGGGGGTAGGAATATTAGTAGTATAAGAAGAAAATAAACAATGTAACAATTAACGCAGCGGATTACTTGCTGTCCCCTGCGTTAATATTGTAGTTAGATGAGTAAATTATGAGAGATTATTTAAATGAGCGTAGTAAATTCTGGGTGAGTGCGTAGCGTGGCTATTTGGGAGCAATTTCACACTCCAAAACTTTGAGTAATTAACACACAAAATAACAAATGCGTAAATGTAAAATCACTGGAACATGAAATAGGAGGAGCCGAAATTCTCCTAAAAAGCATAAACTCTTCTAATATAGCAATTTAGAAAGGAACAGTTGTTGTTCTTAAGCGCGTAAAAAACAGCTTGACATATGCGTCAATACAAAGTTTGTAAAGATATATGATATTGTCTGAACTTTTACCTTACAAAGGTATGTGATCTCTGCTAATTAGTTATGTCAGGTAAGTTTGCTTCTACTACGTATATGTAGATCTCAGGAGTCAACTTTTGCCTTAATACTATTTGGTGGGACCTCTAACAAGGTCTATAGGTGTAGGTCACCAATTTTTGGAGATGGGGGTTAAAAATAGTAAGTCAAATATCAATAGACTAAGTAATTTATTTTAAGTCCATATGTACCTTCTGGAGCGTATATTTTGGGTGATCAGCTCGGGGACCTCCTTAAATATAGAGCTGGGGGTGACGGTGTAATGTATGATTTTGGTTAATGATTTATCATTTTTAGGTGATCAAGGTAAAGGTGTGTGTGATCACCTCAAGTCCCCACAGATTCATCCCAAGGCCCCGCGGCGGTGAATAATCATACGCTACAAGACCAAGGGATAGCGGGGAGTTGGTTACCCTCATGACATATAGGAAGAGGTCTGTTACTCTCCTCTAACGACAGGGAGGTATCCCTTTTAGCCTCATGTCCTTTTACACTCTTTGAATTTAATCACAATAACAGAAGGGTAGGCGCAAAGAAATACCGAAAAATACAATATGTCTCATGTATAAAAGTCGTTAGTCTCTATAAACTCCAAGAAAAGGTTACGCAACACAAATCCATTGCTATATTTAGAATAAGTTGTAGGGGTTGCAAGACAAATGTCTTGTTATCCCCTTCTGTTTAGAGTAACCAGTCCCTTATAACTAGTGAGGGGAGCATAATCAATGTTACCTTTTTTGTCTTTGAATTGTACCTAGAACTGTAAAGGTGTCTCTGTTGTTTAAATGGGGCGTATCGACGAGTATTTTGGTATGTTAACCACTTGAGACCCGCGCTATAGCCGAATGATGGCTACAGCGCGGATCTCCTTTTCCGGGACGACGTCTATTGACGTCGTCCCGTGAGACTCGCCTGATCACCGATCCGTGCAAGGGGTCGATCCCGACCCCTTATCACGTGATCAGCTGTCAGCCAATGACAGCTGATCATGTGATATAACGGGGCCGGTAATCGGCTATTATTCCTCCTCGCACTGTCAGCGCGAGGAGAAAAAAAAAAGCCGATCACGGCCAGCCCTGCTAGTGCCCACCTGCCCCCTGCCAGTGCCCACCTGCCCCCTGCCAGTGCCACATTAATAAAAAGTAAGTGCCCACAGTGCCACCCAGCAGTGCCCACAATCTGCCTCAACAAAGGTGCTGCACCCCAGTGCCACATATCCGTGCCCATCAGTGTCATCTACCAGTGCCCAGCAGTGCCGCCCATCAGTGCCCAGCAGTGCCACCTATCAAAGCCACCTATCAGTGCCACCTATCAGTGCCCATCAGTGCCATCTATCAGTGGTACCTATCAGTGCCCATCAGTGCCACCCATCTGTGCCCCCCATCCGTGCCATCTTATCTGTGCCCATCTTTGCCCATCAGTGCCGCCTTATCTGTGCCCATCGGTGCCGCCTTAACTATGCCTATCAGTGCCCACCAGTGCAGCCTATCAGTGCCCACCAATGCAGCCTATCAGTGCCCACCAGTGCAGCCTATCAGTGCCGCCTCATCAGCGCACTTCAATGAAGGAGAAAAATGACCCGTTTGCAAAATTTTATAACAAACTATTAAACATGATTTTTTTTTTTTTTTGCATCTTTTTTTGTTTGTTTAGCAAAAAATAAAACTCCGAGCTGTAACTAAATACCACCAAAAGAAAGCTCTATTTGTGGGAAAAAAATGATAAAAATTTCATTTGGGTACAGTGTTGAATGCCCGCGCAATTGTCATTCAAAGTGCATCAGCGCTGAAAGCTGAAAATTGGTCTGGGACTGAGGGGGGTTTAAGTGGTTAAAGAGTTCGACAACCAGCCGTCTGTTCATCCACCTGTAGGTTGATAGAAGCTCCTCAAAAGGTATGGATTAGTAGATGCAAAAATAAGCCATAAAAAGGTCAATTATAAAAGACAGGAAAAAAGGGCTGTATATGGTGACCTTAATATTTATCAGCAAAGAAGTTATATGTAACAAAAGAGATAATTTCTTATCCTGTGCTGCCATCTAGTGGCATAAAAAGGTAATGCTCTGAAATATAAAAAAAAGTTAAGAAAAAGAAAAAACACAGTACACTTGTGAAGAATCAGTTTGCAGTACCTCTACGGTGATATTGTAGTAAAGAGCATGTTAAGAGTCACATTTATGCAGACTGTTATAAATGGTTGTATTAACGTCTGTCTTTCATTTTGCTTGCTTTATGCGGAGGAGTGGAGGGATTGTAGTTATCATACAATTTCTGTTTTTTCCCTCCCAGCCCTTACATATGGCGATTTGCACGGCGATATGCGTGGTGATGTGAATGTTGTAGTAATCGGTGGAGGGAGATGGAACTCCTGATACCAATCGGCAATTAAATTTGATCAATCTGTAGGTTATTACAGAAATTAGGTAGTTCATCTGGGGTGCGCAGAAGGTATTGTTTCCCATTATAAGATGCCTGGACTGCAAAGGGGAACTTCCCTCTGTAAGGGATACCCTTTTCCCTCATGGGGTCTAGCAGAGGTTTAAGGGCTCTTCTATTTCTCAGGGTAATGGAAGAAAGATCCTGAAATAGCTGGATGGTGGTCTCATTAAAGACAATTTGATCGTTTTGTCTCGCCTTCTGAAGGATTTCTTCCTATAAGGTAAAGCTGGTAAGACAGCAAATAATGTCCCGTGGAGGAGCTGGGTCTGGGGCTCTGGGTCTGAGTGCTCTATGAGCTCTATCAAACTCAATGGGGGATTATTGTGGTCTCTCCAGTAGTTTATTGAACACCAGGCATGTACTGGCCATTGGGACTACCGGGAGTTTCCCGGTGGGCCGATGGCTCAGTGGGCCACTCTGATGTAAGGGGGCTGGTGATGAGACACTCTGATGTAAGGGGGCTGGTGATGGGACACTCTGTTGTAAGGGGGCTGGTGATGGGACACTCTGTTGTAAGGGGGCTGGTAATGGGACACTCTGATGT
Source organism: Lithobates pipiens (assembly GCF_037356315.1). Taxonomy (NCBI): domain Eukaryota; kingdom Metazoa; phylum Chordata; class Amphibia; order Anura; family Ranidae; genus Lithobates; species Lithobates pipiens. Next base: position 28,826,773 of record NW_027507764.1, on the reverse strand, counting down.
AAGGGGGCTGGTGATGGGACACTCTGATGTAAGGGGGCTGGTAATGAGACACTCTGATGTAAGGAGGCTGGTGATGGGACACTCTGATGTAAGGGGGCTGGTGATGGGACACTCTGATGTAAGGGGGCTGCTGATGGGACACTCTGATGTAAGGGGGCTGGTGATGGGACACTCTGATGTAAGGGGGCTGCTGATGGGACACTCTGATGTAAGGGGGCTGCTGATGGGACACTCTGATGTAAGGGGGTGCTGATGGGACACTCTGATGTAAGGGGGTGCTGGTGGGACACTGTGATGTAAGGGGGTGCTGATGGGACACTCTGATGTAAGGGGGTGCTGATGGGACACTCTGATGTAAGGGGGTGCTGGTGGGACACTGTGATGTAAGGGGGTGCTGATGGGACACTCTGATGTAAGGGGGTGCTGATGGGACACTCTGATGTAAGGGGGCTGCTGACGGGACACTCTGATGTAAGTGGGCTGGTGACGGGGCACTCTGATGTAAGGGGACTGGTGATGGGGCACTCTGATGTAAGGGGGTGCTGATGGGACACTCTGATGTAAGGGGGCTGGTGATGGGACACTCTGATGTAAGGGAGTGCTGATGGGACACTCAAAATGTAAGTGGGCCTGGTCTGGATGAAGTCCAGGGCCAAATTTCTGTCCCAGTCCAGCCCTGTTGAACACTGAGCACAACACAGGTCTAATCTGATCCGCAGTGATTGATTCTGGGATTCCTCTGACTCTGATGTTACACCTCCTGCCCCGGTTGTCTAAATCTTCTAAATGTCTGTTGACATGGATTAGGTGTTGAGAGTGCTGATAAGAGACCTCATCTAATCTATTGATGGCTTTGTCTCTCTGCCTACCCGCTCTCTCCCCCGCCGCCATTTGCTCAGTTAGCATTAAAATGTCCGCATAAAGGTCAGTAATTGATTTTTTTTTTTTTTTTTTTAAATTAGATAGGTGATGGAAATCTTGGAAAGATTTTAGCAAATTAGGGATTGAGACATGGGGTTGTGTGATATAAAATAGTAGGTCGTCTGCATAGGCAGCTATCTTAAATTCTCTTCCTTTAATATCAAATCCATGTATTGCCTTTTGATTATTAATTGTTCTAATTAGAGGTTCGATGGACAGGATGAATAGGAGTGGTGACAACGGGCATCCCTGTCTCGTGCCGTTATTAATGGTTACCTTTTTGGATAGTGTCCCGTTAATTTTGATATTGGCGCAGGGGTTGGCATAAATTGATCGTATCCATTTCATTAGATTATCTCCGAAAACCAACATGTTCACAGACCTTGAACATATAATCCCAAGCGACTCGGTCGAAGGCCTTCTCCGCGTCAGTTGACAAGAGAAGGCCTCCGACCCCGCCCTGTACCGTCTGGTGAATTAAATTTAGAGATTTGGTGGTGTTGTATTTTGCTTCACGGTTTGGCATGAAACCGATCTGTTCGGGGCCTATACGTTTTTCTAATAGAGGTCTCAGCCTATTTGCAATGATTTTGGTTAAAATTTTTAAATCTAAATTGAGGAGAGAAATAGGTCTGTAATTAGTACATTCTGATGGGTCTTTGTTAGGTTTGGGTATTATAGTGATATGCGCTGTGAGGAACTCTTCTGAGGCCTTATGTCCTTGCGTGATGGTGTTGAGTGCTTTGGTAAGGGGTTCTGTTAGTATGGATTCAAATGATTTGTAATATTGTGAGGTCAGGCCATCAGGGCCAGGGCTTTTCCCATTAGGTATGTCTTGAATGGCATTAGAAACTTCTGTTTTTGAAATTGGGTGTTCTAGGAGAACTATAGCCCCGTACACACTATCAGATTGTCTGCTGAGTTTTTCCTTCAGATTTATCAAAACCATATAATATGAGGTCAAACCTTAGGAGTTTTAATGTGTACGCAATCAGGCAGGCCCTTCTACTACATGGTTTTGGTAAATCTGAAGGAAAAGCTCAGCAGACAATCTGATAGTGTGTACGGGGCTTTAGTCTTCTTTTGGTAGCGAGGGCATAGAAAAGTTGACTAAATAAGAGGTTATTGCTTGGTCACGGGTCCCTGAATCGTTTTGTTTTCTGGTTTGTGGGGGGATATTGTATAGCGATGAATAAAATTCATGGAATACGTCCGCAATTTTTGAAGAGTCGTGTGTCATACAGCCGGTTTTAGTGCGGATCGCGTGTATATTGTTCGATGCCAATGAATCTCTAAGAGCTCTGGCCAGAATCCTACCTCCTTTGTCTCCATGCTCATAGAAAATAGATTTTCGGAAGAACAAAAGCCTCTTGGTTCTGTTATCCAGTAAATCTCGAAACTCCTTTCTTACCTTCGTAAGTTCTGCAAGATTTGCTTGAGCGAGAGATCTTTTATGTGTCATTTCTAGTTTTTCAATTTTTAATGATAGCTCATTAAGGTGTTTTTCTTTCTCTCTCTCTTTATTCTGCCCCCCCATCTGATCAGTTCACCTCTGATAACACTTTTGTGTGCTTCCCACACTGTCAGTGGCGAGACATCCAAAGTGTCATTTTCAGCGAAGTAATCTGAAATTGCTTTGTGAATATGAGCTCGAACCGAAGGGTCTGCCAGGAGAGAGGAGTTGAGTCTCCAGCAAATGGGACGTGTTCGTTTAGCGCAGTGTTTCTCAAATCCAGTCCTCAGGCCCCCCCAACAGGTCATGTTTTCAGGTTTTCCATTATTTTTCACAGGTGATTTGATCAGTTTCACTGCCTTAGCAATTACCACAGCCGTTTCATCTGAGGGAAATCCTGAAAACATGACCTGTTGGGGGGGCCTGAGGACTGGATTTGAGAAACACTGGTTTAGCGTTGAGCTGAAGTTGAATTGCTATGGGGGCATGATCTGATATCGTTACATTACCTATTTCAGCTTTAAGCACATCTTGTATGTCCCTTTGAGAAATATATAAATGATCTGTTCTCGCATATCTATCGTGAGCTGGTGAGAAGAAGGTAAAATCTCTATCTATTGGGTGTAAAGTTCTCCAAGTATCGATGAGAGTAAGGGATTTTAGTAGTGTTTTGATTTTTTTTTTTTTTTTTAATCCTATAAGCAATGCTGGATTTGCCTGTGGAGGTGTCCAAGTGGGGCTCAAGAGGGGACGCTAAAGTCACCACCGAGTATGATGCAGCCTTCAGCAATACTTTTGAGTTCATCAACAATTAATTGGCAAAAAGAAACATGAGAGTTATTTGGGAAGTAAACGTTTGCTAGTGTGACCGGTTTGCCCAAAATGGAACCTTTCAAAAAATAGATACCTCCCATCCGGGTCTAATAATTGGTGTCTCACATCAAAGTTTGAATTTTTATTGAGTAGAATGGAAACTCCTTTTGTTTTGGCGTGAGAGTTTGAGGCATGGAAGACTTGTGTAAAAATGTTGTTCGGTAATTTGGGGATTTGTGTACCTTTTTTAAAGTGCGTTTCTTGTAAAAAAAAAAAAAAAAAAAAACAATCTGTGCATTACTTTTCTTAAGTTCATTAAGTAGAATGTGTCGTTTAGCTGGTATGTTTAGGCCGTTCACATTGTGAGAAATTATCGTAGGTGATCTGCCTAAGCTGGTGTAGGCCATGGTTTGCGTTTTATATAAGGGGGGGGGGGGGGGGCAGGGCAGGGCTGGACTGGAACAGAAATTTGGCCCTGGACTTCATCCAGACCAGCCCACTTACATTTTGAGTGTCCCATCAGCACCCCCTTACATCAGAGTGTCCCATCAGCAGCCCCCTTACATCAGAGTGTCCCATCAGCACCCCCTTACATCAGAGTGTCCCATCAGCACCCCCCTTACATCAGAGTGTCCCATCAGCACCCCCCTTACATCAGAGTGTCCCATCAGCAGCCCCCTTACATCAGAGTGTCCCATCAGCACCCCCTTACATCAGAGTGTCCCATCAGCAGCCCCCTTACATCAGAGTGTCCCATCAGCAGCCCCCTTACATCAGAGTGTCCCATCAGCAGCCCCCTTACATCAGAGTGTCCCATCAGCAGCCCCCTTACATCAGAGTGTCCCATCAGCAGCCCCCTTACATCAGAGTGTCCCATCAGCAGCCCCCTTACATCAGAGTGTCCCATCAGCAGCCCCCTTACATCAGAGTGTCCCATCAGCAGCCCCCTTACATCAGAGTGTCCCATCAGCAGCCCCCTTACATCAGAGTGTCCCATCAGCAGCCCCCTTACATCAGAGTGTCCCATCAGCAGCCCCCTTACATCAGAGTGTCCCATCAGCAGCCCCCTTACATCAGAGTGTCCCATCAGCAGCCCCCTTACATCAGAGTGTCCCATCAGCAGCCCCCTTACATCAGAGTGTCCCATCAGCAGCCCCCTTACATCAGAGTGTCCCATCAGCACCCCCCTTACATCAGAGTGTCCCATCAGCAGCCCCCTTACATCAGAGTGTCCCATCAGCAGCCCCCTTACATCAGAGTGTCCCATCAGCAGCCCCCTTACATCAGAGTGTCCCATCAGCAGCCCCCTTACATCAGAGTGTCCCATCAGCAGCCCCCTTACATCAGAGTGTCCCATCACCAGCCCCCTTACATCAGAGTGTCCCATCAGCGCCCCCTTACATCAGAGTGTCCCATGAGCACCCCCTAACATCAGAGTGTCCCATCACAGCCCCCTTACATCAGAGTGGCCCACTAAGCCACTGGCCCACCGGGAAACTCCCGGTAGTCCCGATGGCCAGTACATGCCTGGGGGGGGTAGGAATATTAGTAGTATAAGAAGAAAATAAACAATGTAACAATTAACGCAGCGGATTACTTGCTGTCCCCTGCGTTAATATTGTAGTTAGATGAGTAAATTATGAGAGATTATTTAAATGAGCGTAGTAAATTCTGGGTGAGTGCGTAGCGTGGCTATTTGGGAGCAATTTCACACTCCAAAACTTTGAGTAATTAACACACAAAATAACAAATGCGTAAATGTAAAATCACTGGAACATGAAATAGGAGGAGCCAAAATTCTCCTAAAAAGCATAAACTCTTCTAATATAGCAATTTAGAAAGGAACAGTTGTTGTTCTTAAGCGCGTAAAAAACAGCTTGACATATGCGTCAATACAAAGTTTGTAAAGATATATGATATTGTCTGAACTTTTACCTTACAAAGGTATGTGATCTCTGCTAATTAGTTATGTCAGGTAAGTTTGCTTCTACTACGTATATGTAGATCTCAGGAGTCAACTTTTGCCTTAATACTATTTGGTGGGACCTCTAACAAGGTCTATAGGTGTAGGTCACCAATTTTTGGAGATGGGGGTTAAAAATAGTAAGTCAAATATCAATAGACTAAGTAATTTATTTTAAGTCCATATGTACCTTCTGGAGCGTATATTTTGGGTGATCAGCTCGGGGACCTCCTTAAATATAGAGCTGGGGGTGACGGTGTAATGTATGATTTTGGTTAATGATTTATCATTTTTAGGTGATCAAGGTAAAGGTGTGTGTGATCACCTCAAGTCCCCACAGATTCATCCCAAGGCCCCGCGGCGGTGAATAATCATACGCTACAAGACCAAGGGATAGCGGGGAGTTGGTTACCCTCATGACATATAGGAAGAGGTCTGTTACTCTCCTCTAACGACAGGGAGGTATCCCTTTTAGCCTCATGTCCTTTTACACTCTTTGAATTTAATCACAATAACAGAAGGGTAGGCGCAAAGAAATACCGAAAAATACAATATGTCTCATGTATAAAAGTCGTTAGTCTCTATAAACTCCAAGAAAAGGTTACGCAACACAAATCCATTGCTATATTTAGAATAAGTTGTAGGGGTTGCAAGACAAATGTCTTGTTATCCCCTTCTGTTTAGAGTAACCAGTCCCTTATAACTAGTGAGGGGAGCATAATCAATGTTACCTTTTTTGTCTTTGAATTGTACCTAGAACTGTAAAGGTGTCTCTGTTGTTTAAATGGGGCGTATCGACGAGTATTTTGGTATGTTAACCACTTGAGACCCGCGCTATAGCCGAATGATGGCTACAGCGCGGATCTCCTTTTCCGGGACGACGTCTATTGACGTCGTCCCGTGAGACTCGCCTGATCACCGATCCGTGCAAGGGGTCGATCCCGACCCCTTATCACGTGATCAGCTGTCAGCCAATGACAGCTGATCATGTGATATAACGGGGCCGGTAATCGGCTATTATTCCTCCTCGCACTGTCAGCGCGAGGAGAAAAAAAAAAGCCGATCACGGCCAGCCCTGCTAGTGCCCACCTGCCCCCTGCCAGTGCCCACCTGCCCCCTGCCAGTGCCACATTAATAAAAAGTAAGTGCCCACAGTGCCACCCAGCAGTGCCCACAATCTGCCTCAACAAAGGTGCTGCACCCCAGTGCCACATATCCGTGCCCATCAGTGTCATCTACCAGTGCCCAGCAGTGCCGCCCATCAGTGCCCAGCAGTGCCACCTATCAAAGCCACCTATCAGTGCCACCTATCAGTGCCCATCAGTGCCATCTATCAGTGGTACCTATCAGTGCCCATCAGTGCCACCCATCTGTGCCCCCCATCCGTGCCATCTTATCTGTGCCCATCTTTGCCCATCAGTGCCGCCTTATCTGTGCCCATCGGTGCCGCCTTAACTATGCCTATCAGTGCCCACCAGTGCAGCCTATCAGTGCCCACCAATGCAGCCTATCAGTGCCCACCAGTGCAGCCTATCAGTGCCGCCTCATCAGCGCACTTCAATGAAGGAGAAAAATGACCCGTTTGCAAAATTTTATAACAAACTATTAAACATGATTTTTTTTTTTTTTTGCATCTTTTTTTGTTTGTTTAGCAAAAAATAAAACTCCGAGCTGTAACTAAATACCACCAAAAGAAAGCTCTATTTGTGGGAAAAAAATGATAAAAATTTCATTTGGGTACAGTGTTGAATGCCCGCGCAATTGTCATTCAAAGTGCATCAGCGCTGAAAGCTGAAAATTGGTCTGGGACTGAGGGGGGTTTAAGTGGTTAAAGAGTTCGACAACCAGCCGTCTGTTCATCCACCTGTAGGTTGATAGAAGCTCCTCAAAAGGTATGGATTAGTAGATGCAAAAATAAGCCATAAAAAGGTCAATTATAAAAGACAGGAAAAAAGGGCTGTATATGGTGACCTTAATATTTATCAGCAAAGAAGTTATATGTAACAAAAGAGATAATTTCTTATCCTGTGCTGCCATCTAGTGGCATAAAAAGGTAATGCTCTGAAATATAAAAAAAAGTTAAGAAAAAGAAAAAACACAGTACACTTGTGAAGAATCAGTTTGCAGTACCTCTACGGTGATATTGTAGTAAAGAGCATGTTAAGAGTCACATTTATGCAGACTGTTATAAATGGTTGTATTAACGTCTGTCTTTCATTTTGCTTGCTTTATGCGGAGGAGTGGAGGGATTGTAGTTATCATACAATTTCTGTTTTTTCCCTCCCAGCCCTTTAACATATGGCGATTTGCACGGCGATATGCGTGGTGATGTGAATGTTGTAGTAATCGGTGGAGGGAGATGGAACTCCTGATACCAATCGGCAATTAAATTTGATCAATCTGTAGGTTATTACAGAAATTAGGTAGTTCATCTGGGGTGCGCAGAAGGTATTGTTTCCCATTATAAGATGCCTGGACTGCAAAGGGGAACTTCCCTCTGTAAGGGATACCCTTTTCCCTCATGGGGTCTAGCAGAGGTTTAAGGGCTCTTCTATTTCTCAGGGTAATGGAAGAAAGATCCTGAAATAGCTGGATGGTGGTCTCATTAAAGACAATTTGATCGTTTTGTCTCGCCTTCTGAAGGATTTCTTCCTATAAGGTAAAGCTGGTAAGACAGCAAATAATGTCCCGTGGAGGAGCTGGGTCTGGGGCTCTGGGTCTGAGTGCTCTATGAGCTCTATCAAACTCAATGGGGGATTATTGTGGTCTCTCCAGTAGTTTATTGAACACCAGGCATGTACTGGCCATTGGGACTACCGGGAGTTTCCCGGTGGGCCGATGGCTCAGTGGGCCACTCTGATGTAAGGGGGCTGGTGATGAGACACTCTGATGTAAGGGGGCTGGTGATGGGACACTCTGTTGTAAGGGGGCTGGTGATGGGACACTCTGTTGTAAGGGGGCTGGTAATGGGACACTCTGATGTAAGGGGGCTGGTGATGGGACACTCTGATGTAAGGGGGCTGGTAATGAGACACTCTGATGTAAGGAGGCTGGTGATGGGACACTCTGATGTAAGGGGGCTGGTGATGGGACACTCTGATGTAAGGGGGCTGCTGATGGGACACTCTGATGTAAGGGGGCTGGTGATGGGACACTCTGATGTAAGGGGGCTGCTGATGGGACACTCTGATGTAAGGGGGCTGCTGATGGGACACTCTGATGTAAGGGGGTGCTGATGGGACACTCTGATGTAAGGGGGTGCTGGTGGGACACTGTGATGTAAGGGGGTGCTGATGGGACACTCTGATGTAAGGGGGTGCTGATGGGACACTCTGATGTAAGGGGGTGCTGGTGGGACACTGTGATGTAAGGGGGTGCTGATGGGACACTCTGATGTAAGGGGGTGCTGATGGGACACTCTGATGTAAGGGGGCTGCTGACGGGACACTCTGATGTAAGTGGGCTGGTGACGGGGCACTCTGATGTAAGGGGACTGGTGATGGGGCACTCTGATGTAAGGGGGTGCTGATGGGACACTCTGATGTAAGGGGGCTGGTGATGGGACACTCTGATGTAAGGGAGTGCTGATGGGACACTCAAAATGTAAGTGGGCCTGGTCTGGATGAAGTCCAGGGCCAAATTTCTGTCCCAGTCCAGCCCTGTTGAACACTGAGCACAACACAGGTCTAATCTGATCCGCAGTGATTGATTCTGGGATTCCTCTGACTCTGATGTTACACCTCCTGCCCCGGTTGTCTAAATCTTCTAAATGTCTGTTGACATGGATTAGGTGTTGAGAGTGCTGATAAGAGACCTCATCTAATCTATTGATGGCTTTGTCTCTCTGCCTACCCGCTCTCTCCCCCGCCGCCATTTGCTCAGTTAGCATTAAAATGTCCGCATAAAGGTCAGTAATTGATTTTTTTTTTTTTTTTTTTAAATTAGATAGGTGATGGAAATCTTGGAAAGATTTTAGCAAATTAGGGATTGAGACATGGGGTTGTGTGATATAAAATAGTAGGTCGTCTGCATAGGCAGCTATCTTAAATTCTCTTCCTTTAATATCAAATCCATGTATTGCCTTTTGATTATTAATTGTTCTAATTAGAGGTTCGATGGACAGGATGAATAGGAGTGGTGACAACGGGCATCCCTGTCTCGTGCCGTTATTAATGGTTACCTTTTTGGATAGTGTCCCGTTAATTTTGATATTGGCGCAGGGGTTGGCATAAATTGATCGTATCCATTTCATTAGATTATCTCCGAAAACCAACATGTTCACAGACCTTGAACATATAATCCCAAGCGACTCGGTCGAAGGCCTTCTCCGCGTCAGTTGACAAGAGAAGGCCTCCGACCCCGCCCTGTACCGTCTGGTGAATTAAATTTAGAGATTTGGTGGTGTTGTATTTTGCTTCACGGTTTGGCATGAAACCGATCTGTTCGGGGCCTATACGTTTTTCTAATAGAGGTCTCAGCCTATTTGCAATGATTTTGGTTAAAATTTTTAAATCTAAATTGAGGAGAGAAATAGGTCTGTAATTAGTACATTCTGATGGGTCTTTGTTAGGTTTGGGTATTATAGTGATATGCGCTGTGAGGAACTCTTCTGAGGCCTTATGTCCTTGCGTGATGGTGTTGAGTGCTTTGGTAAGGGGTTCTGTTAGTATGGATTCAAATGATTTGTAATATTGTGAGGTCAGGCCATCAGGGCCAGGGCTTTTCCCATTAGGTATGTCTTGAATGGCATTAGAAACTTCTGTTTTTGAAATTGGGTGTTCTAGGAGAACTATAGCCCCGTACACACTATCAGATTGTCTGCTGAGTTTTTCCTTCAGATTTATCAAAACCATATAATATGAGGTCAAACCTTAGGAGTTTTAATGTGTACGCAATCAGGCAGGCCCTTCTACTACATGGTTTTGGTAAATCTGAAGGAAAAGCTCAGCAGACAATCTGATAGTGTGTACGGGGCTTTAGTCTTCTTTTGGTAGCGAGGGCATAGAAAAGTTGACTAAATAAGAGGTTATTGCTTGGTCACGGGTCCCTGAATCGTTTTGTTTTCTGGTTTGTGGGGGGATATTGTATAGCGATGAATAAAATTCATGGAATACGTCCGCAATTTTTGAAGAGTCGTGTGTCATACAGCCGGTTTTAGTGCGGATCGCGTGTATATTGTTCGATGCCAATGAATCTCTAAGAGCTCTGGCCAGAATCCTACCTCCTTTGTCTCCATGCTCATAGAAAATAGATTTTCGGAAGAACAAAAGCCTCTTGGTTCTGTTATCCAGTAAATCTCGAAACTCCTTTCTTACCTTCGTAAGTTCTGCAAGATTTGCTTGAGCGAGAGATCTTTTATGTGTCATTTCTAGTTTTTCAATTTTTAATGATAGCTCATTAAGGTGTTTTTCTTTCTCTCTCTCTTTATTCTGCCCCCCCATCTGATCAGTTCACCTCTGATAACACTTTTGTGTGCTTCCCACACTGTCAGTGGCGAGACATCCAAAGTGTCATTTTCAGCGAAGTAATCTGAAATTGCTTTGTGAATATGAGCTCGAACCGAAGGGTCTGCCAGGAGAGAGGAGTTGAGTCTCCAGCAAATGGGACGTGTTCGTTTAGCGCAGTGTTTCTCAAATCCAGTCCTCAGGCCCCCCCAACAGGTCATGTTTTCAGGTTTTCCATTATTTTTCACAGGTGATTTGATCAGTTTCACTGCCTTAGCAATTACCACAGCCGTTTCATCTGAGGGAAATCCTGAAAACATGACCTGTTGGGGGGGCCTGAGGACTGGATTTGAGAAACACTGGTTTAGCGTTGAGCTGAAGTTGAATTGCTATGGGGGCATGATCTGATATCGTTACATTACCTATTTCAGCTTTAAGCACATCTTGTATGTCCCTTTGAGAAATATATAAATGATCTGTTCTCGCATATCTATCGTGAGCTGGTGAGAAGAAGGTAAAATCTCTATCTATTGGGTGTAAAGTTCTCCAAGTATCGATGAGAGTAAGGGATTTTAGTAGTGTTTTGATTTTTTTTTTTTTTTTTAATCCTATAAGCAATGCTGGATTTGCCTGTGGAGGTGTCCAAGTGGGGCTCAAGAGGGGACGCTAAAGTCACCACCGAGTATGATGCAGCCTTCAGCAATACTTTTGAGTTCATCAACAATTAATTGGCAAAAAGAAACATGAGAGTTATTTGGGAAGTAAACGTTTGCTAGTGTGACCGGTTTGCCCAAAATGGAACCTTTCAAAAAATAGATACCTCCCATCCGGGTCTAATAATTGGTGTCTCACATCAAAGTTTGAATTTTTATTGAGTAGAATGGAAACTCCTTTTGTTTTGGCGTGAGAGTTTGAGGCATGGAAGACTTGTGTAAAAATGTTGTTCGGTAATTTGGGGATTTGTGTACCTTTTTTAAAGTGCGTTTCTTGTAAAAAAAAAAAAAAAAAAAAAACAATCTGTGCATTACTTTTCTTAAGTTCATTAAGTAGAATGTGTCGTTTAGCTGGTATGTTTAGGCCGTTCACATTGTGAGAAATTATCGTAGGTGATCTGCCTAAGCTGGTGTAGGCCATGGTTTGCGTTTTATATAAGGGGGGGGGGGGGGGCAGGGCAGGGCTGGACTGGAACAGAAATTTGGCCCTGGACTTCATCCAGACCAGCCCACTTACATTTTGAGTGTCCCATCAGCACCCCCTTACATCAGAGTGTCCCATCAGCAGCCCCCTTACATCAGAGTGTCCCATCAGCACCCCCTTACATCAGAGTGTCCCATCAGCACCCCCCTTACATCAGAGTGTCCCATCAGCACCCCCCTTACATCAGAGTGTCCCATCAGCAGCCCCCTTACATCAGAGTGTCCCATCAGCACCCCCTTACATCAGAGTGTCCCATCAGCAGCCCCCTTACATCAGAGTGTCCCATCAGCAGCCCCCTTACATCAGAGTGTCCCATCAGCAGCCCCCTTACATCAGAGTGTCCCATCAGCAGCCCCCTTACATCAGAGTGTCCCATCAGCAGCCCCCTTACATCAGAGTGTCCCATCAGCAGCCCCCTTACATCAGAGTGTCCCATCAGCAGCCCCCTTACATCAGAGTGTCCCATCAGCAGCCCCCTTACATCAGAGTGTCCCATCAGCAGCCCCCTTACATCAGAGTGTCCCATCAGCAGCCCCCTTACATCAGAGTGTCCCATCAGCAGCCCCCTTACATCAGAGTGTCCCATCAGCAGCCCCCTTACATCAGAGTGTCCCATCAGCAGCCCCCTTACATCAGAGTGTCCCATCAGCAGCCCCCTTACATCAGAGTGTCCCATCAGCAGCCCCCTTACATCAGAGTGTCCCATCAGCACCCCCCTTACATCAGAGTGTCCCATCAGCAGCCCCCTTACATCAGAGTGTCCCATCAGCAGCCCCCTTACATCAGAGTGTCCCATCAGCAGCCCCCTTACATCAGAGTGTCCCATCAGCAGCCCCCTTACATCAGAGTGTCCCATCAGCAGCCCCCTTACATCAGAGTGTCCCATCACCAGCCCCCTTACATCAGAGTGTCCCATCAGCGCCCCCTTACATCAGAGTGTCCCATGAGCACCCCCTAACATCAGAGTGTCCCATCACAGCCCCCTTACATCAGAGTGGCCCACTAAGCCACTGGCCCACCGGGAAACTCCCGGTAGTCCCGATGGCCAGTACATGCCTGGGGGGGGTAGGAATATTAGTAGTATAAGAAGAAAATAAACAATGTAACAATTAACGCAGCGGATTACTTGCTGTCCCCTGCGTTAATATTGTAGTTAGATGAGTAAATTATGAGAGATTATTTAAATGAGCGTAGTAAATTCTGGGTGAGTGCGTAGCGTGGCTATTTGGGAGCAATTTCACACTCCAAAACTTTGAGTAATTAACACACAAAATAACAAATGCGTAAATGTAAAATCACTGGAACATGAAATAGGAGGAGCCGAAATTCTCCTAAAAAGCATAAACTCTTCTAATATAGCAATTTAGAAAGGAACAGTTGTTGTTCTTAAGCGCGTAAAAAACAGCTTGACATATGCGTCAATACAAAGTTTGTAAAGATATATGATATTGTCTGAACTTTTACCTTACAAAGGTATGTGATCTCTGCTAATTAGTTATGTCAGGTAAGTTTGCTTCTACTACGTATATGTAGATCTCAGGAGTCAACTTTTGCCTTAATACTATTTGGTGGGACCTCTAACAAGGTCTATAGGTGTAGGTCACCAATTTTTGGAGATGGGGGTTAAAAATAGTAAGTCAAATATCAATAGACTAAGTAATTTATTTTAAGTCCATATGTACCTTCTGGAGCGTATATTTTGGGTGATCAGCTCGGGGACCTCCTTAAATATAGAGCTGGGGGTGACGGTGTAATGTATGATTTTGGTTAATGATTTATCATTTTTAGGTGATCAAGGTAAAGGTGTGTGTGATCACCTCAAGTCCCCACAGATTCATCCCAAGGCCCCGCGGCGGTGAATAATCATACGCTACAAGACCAAGGGATAGCGGGGAGTTGGTTACCCTCATGACATATAGGAAGAGGTCTGTTACTCTCCTCTAACGACAGGGAGGTATCCCTTTTAGCCTCATGTCCTTTTACACTCTTTGAATTTAATCACAATAACAGAAGGGTAGGCGCAAAGAAATACCGAAAAATACAATATGTCTCATGTATAAAAGTCGTTAGTCTCTATAAACTCCAAGAAAAGGTTACGCAACACAAATCCATTGCTATATTTAGAATAAGTTGTAGGGGTTGCAAGACAAATGTCTTGTTATCCCCTTCTGTTTAGAGTAACCAGTCCCTTATAACTAGTGAGGGGAGCATAATCAATGTTACCTTTTTGTCTTTGAATTGTACCTAGAACTGTAAAGGTGTCTCTGTTGTTTAAATGGGGCGTATCGACGAGTATTTTGGTATGTTAACCACTTGAGACCCGCGCTATAGCCGAATGATGGCTACAGCGCGGATCTCCTTTTCCGGGACGACGTCTATTGACGTCGTCCCGTGAGACTCGCCTGATCACCGATCCGTGCAAGGGGTCGATCCCGACCCCTTATCACGTGATCAGCTGTCAGCCAATGACAGCTGATCATGTGATATAACGGGGCCGGTAATCGGCTATTATTCCTCCTCGCACTGTCAGCGCGAGGAGAAAAAAAAAAGCCGATCACGGCCAGCCCTGCTAGTGCCCACCTGCCCCCTGCCAGTGCCCACCTGCCCCCTGCCAGTGCCACATTAATAAAAAGTAAGTGCCCACAGTGCCACCCAGCAGTGCCCACAATCTGCCTCAACAAAGGTGCTGCACCCCAGTGCCACATATCCGTGCCCATCAGTGTCATCTACCAGTGCCCAGCAGTGCCGCCCATCAGTGCCCAGCAGTGCCACCTATCAAAGCCACCTATCAGTGCCACCTATCAGTGCCCATCAGTGCCATCTATCAGTGGTACCTATCAGTGCCCATCAGTGCCACCCATCTGTGCCCCCCATCCGTGCCATCTTATCTGTGCCCATCTTTGCCCATCAGTGCCGCCTTATCTGTGCCCATCGGTGCCGCCTTAACTATGCCTATCAGTGCCCACCAGTGCAGCCTATCAGTGCCCACCAATGCAGCCTATCAGTGCCCACCAGTGCAGCCTATCAGTGCCGCCTCATCAGCGCACTTCAATGAAGGAGAAAAATGACCCGTTTGCAAAATTTTATAACAAACTATTAAACATGATTTTTTTTTTTTTTTTGCATCTTTTTTTGTTTGTTTAGCAAAAAATAAAACTCCGAGCTGTAACTAAATACCACCAAAAGAAAGCTCTATTTGTGGGAAAAAAATGATAAAAATTTCATTTGGGTACAGTGTTGAATGCCCGCGCAATTGTCATTCAAAGTGCATCAGCGCTGAAAGCTGAAAATTGGTCTGGGACTGAGGGGGGTTTAAGTGGTTAAAGAGTTCGACAACCAGCCGTCTGTTCATCCACCTGTAGGTTGATAGAAGCTCCTCAAAAGGTATGGATTAGTAGATGCAAAAATAAGCCATAAAAAGGTCAATTATAAAAGACAGGAAAAAAGGGCTGTATATGGTGACCTTAATATTTATCAGCAAAGAAGTTATATGTAACAAAAGAGATAATTTCTTATCCTGTGCTGCCATCTAGTGGCATAAAAAGGTAATGCTCTGAAATATAAAAAAAAGTTAAGAAAAAGAAAAAACACAGTACACTTGTGAAGAATCAGTTTGCAGTACCTCTACGGTGATATTGTAGTAAAGAGCATGTTAAGAGTCACATTTATGCAGACTGTTATAAATGGTTGTATTAACGTCTGTCTTTCATTTTGCTTGCTTTATGCGGAGGAGTGGAGGGATTGTAGTTATCATACAATTTCTGTTTTTTCCCTCCCAGCCCTTTAACATATGGCGATTTGCACGGCGATATGCGTGGTGATGTGAATGTTGTAGTAATCGGTGGAGGGAGACGGAACTCCTGATACCAATCGGCAATTAAATTTGATCAATCTGTAGGTTATTACAGAAATTAGGTAGTTCATCTGGGGTGCGCAGAAGGTATTGTTTCCCATTATAAGATGCCTGGACTGCAAAGGGGAACTTCCCTCTGTAAGGGATACCCTTTTCCCTCATGGGGTCTAGCAGAGGTTTAAGGGCTCTTCTATTTCTCAGGGTAATGGAAGAAAGATCTTGAAATAGCTGGATGGTGGTCTCATTAAAGACAATTTGATCGTTTTGTCTCGCCTTCTGAAGGATTTCTTCCTATAAGGTAAAGCTGGTAAGACAGCAAATAATGTCCCGTGGAGGAGCTGGGTCTGGGGCTCTGGGTCTGAGTGCTCTATGAGCTCTATCAAACTCAATGGGGGATTATTGTGGTCTCTCCAGTAGTTTATTGAACACCAGGCATGTACTGGCCATTGGGACTACCGGGAGTTTCCCGGTGGGCCGATGGCTCAGTGGGCCACTCTGATGTAAGGGGGCTGGTGATGAGACACTCTGATGTAAGGGGGCTGGTGATGGGACACTCTGTTGTAAGGGGGCTGGTGATGGGACACTCTGTTGTAAGGGGGCTGGTAATGGGACACTCTGATGTAAGGGGGCTGGTGATGGGACACTCTGATGTAAGGGGGCTGGTAATGAGACACTCTGATGTAAGGAGGCTGGTGATGGGACACTCTGATGTAAGGGGGCTGGTGATGGGACACTCTGATGTAAGGGGGCTGCTGATGGGACACTCTGATGTAAGGGGGCTGGTGATGGGACACTCTGATGTAAGGGGGCTGCTGATGGGACACTCTGATGTAAGGGGGCTGCTGATGGGACACTCTGATGTAAGGGGGTGCTGATGGGACACTCTGATGTAAGGGGGTGCTGGTGGGACACTGTGATGTAAGGGGGTGCTGATGGGACACTCTGATGTAAGGGGGTGCTGATGGGACACTCTGATGTAAGGGGGTGCTGGTGGGACACTGTGATGTAAGGGGGTGCTGATGGGACACTCTGATGTAAGGGGGTGCTGATGGGACACTCTGATGTAAGGGGGCTGCTGACGGGACACTCTGATGTAAGTGGGCTGGTGACGGGGCACTCTGATGTAAGGGGACTGGTGATGGGGCACTCTGATGTAAGGGGGTGCTGATGGGACACTCTGATGTAAGGGGGGTGCTGGTGGGACACTGTGATGTAAGGGGGTGCTGATGGGACACTCTGATGTAAGGGGGTGCTGATGGGACACTCTGATGTAAGGGGGTGCTGATGGGACACTCTGATGTAAGGGGGTGCTGGTGGGACACTGTGATGTAAGGGGGTGCTGATGGGACACTCTGATGTAAGGGGGTGCTGATGGGACACTCTGATGTAAGGGGGCTGCTGACGGGACACTCTGATGTAAGTGGGCTGGTGACGGGACACTCTGATGTAAGGGGACTGGTGATGGGGCACTCTGATGTAAGGGGGTGCTGATGGGACACTCAAAATGTAAGTGGGCCTGGTCTGGATGAAGTCCAGGGCCAAATTTCTGTCCCAGTCCAGCCCTGTTGAACACTGAGCACAACACAGGTCTAATCTGATCCGCAGTGATTGATTCTGGGATTCCTCTGACTCTGATGTTACACCTCCTGCCCCGGTTGTCTAAATCTTCTAAATGTCTGTTGACATGGATTAGGTGTTGAGAGTGCTGATAAGAGACCTCATCTAATCTATTGATGGCTTTGTCTCTCTGCCTACCCGCTCTCTCCCCCGCCGCCATTTGCTCAGTTAGCATTAAAATGTCCGCATAAAGGTCAGTAATTGATTTTTTTTTTTTTTTTTTTAAATTAGATAGGTGATGGAAATCTTGGAAAGATTTTAGCAAATTAGGGATTGAGACATGGGGTTGTGTGATATAAAATAGTAGGTCGTCTGCATAGGCAGCTATCTTAAATTCTCTTCCTTTAATATCAAATCCATGTATTGCCTTTTGATTATTAATTGTTCTAATTAGAGGTTCGATGGACAGGATGAATAGGAGTGGTGACAACGGGCATCCCTGTCTCGTGCCGTTATTAATGGTTACCTTTTTGGATAGTGTCCCGTTAATTTTGATATTGGCGCAGGGGTTGGCATAAATTGATCGTATCCATTTCATTAGATTATCTCCGAAAACCAACATGTTCACAGACCTTGAACATATAATCCCAAGCGACTCGGCCGAAGGCCTTCTCCGCGTCAGTTGACAAGAGAAGGCCTCCGACCCCGCCCTGTACCGTCTGGTGAATTAAATTTAGAGATTTGGTGGTGTTGTATTTTGCTTCACGGTTTGGCATGAAACCGATCTGTTCGGGGCCTATACGTTTTTCTAATAGAGGTCTCAGCCTATTTGCAATGATTTTGGTTAAAATTTTTAAATCTAAATTGAGGAGAGAAATAGGTCTGTAATTAATACATTCTGATGGGTCTTTGTTAGGTTTGGGTATTATAGTGATATGCGCTGTGAGGAACTCTTCTGAGGCCTTATGTCCTTGCGTGATGGTGTTGAGTGCTTTGGTAAGGGGTTCTGTTAGTATGGATTCAAATGATTTGTAATATTGTGAGGTCAGGCCATCAGGGCCAGGGCTTTTCCCATTAGGTATGTCTTGAATGGCATTAGAAACTTCTGTTTTTGAAATTGGGTGTTCTAGGAGAACTATAGCCCCGTACACACTATCAGATTGTCTGCTGAGTTTTTCCTTCAGATTTATCAAAACCATATAATATGAGGTCAAACCTTAGGAGTTTCAATGTGTACGCAATCAGGCAGGCCCTTCTACTACATGGTTTTGGTAAATCTGAAGGAAAAACTCAGCAGACAATCTGATAGTGTGTACGGGGCTTTAGTCTTCTTTTGGTAGCGAGGGCATAGAAAAGTTGACTAAATAAGAGGTTATTGCTTGGTCACGGGTCCCTGAATCGTTTTGTTTTCTGGTTTGTGGGGGGATATTGTATAGCGATGAATAAAATTCATGGAATACGTCCGCAATTTTTGAAGAGTCGTGTGTCATACAGCCGGTTTTAGTGCGGATCCCGTGTATATTGTTCGATACCAATGAATCTCTAAGAGCTCTGGCCAGAATCCTACCTCCTTTGTCCCTATGCTCATAGAAAATAGATTTTTGGAAGAACAAAAGCCTCTTGGTTCTGTTATCCAGTAAATCTCGAAACTCCTTTCTTACCTTCGTAAGTTCTGCAAGATTTGCTTGAGCGAGAGATCTTTTATGTGTCATTTCTAGTTTTTCAATTTTTAATGATAGCTCATTAAGGTGTTTTTCTTTCTCTCTCTTTATTCTGGCCCCCCATCTGATCAGTTCACCTCTGATAACACTTTTGTGTGCTTCCCACACTGTCAGTGGCGAGACATCCAAAGTGTAATTTTCAGCGAAGTAATCTGAAATTGCTTTGTGAATATGAGCTCGAACCGAAGGGTCTGCCAGGAGAGAGGAGTTGAGTCTCCAGCAAATGGGACGTGTTCGTTTAGCGCAGTGTTTCTCAAATCCAGTCCTCGGGCCCCCCCAACAGGTCATGTTTTCAGGTTTTCCATTATTTTTCACAGGTGATTTGATCAGTTTCACTGCCTTAGCAATTACCACAGCCGTTTCATCTGAGGGAAATCCTGAAAACATGACCTGTTGGGGGGGCCTGAGGACTGGATTTGAGAAACACTGGTTTAGCGTTGAGCTGAAGTTGAATTGCTATGGGGGCATGATCTGATATCGTTACATTTCCTATTTCAGCTTTAACCACTTGCCGACCGCCTAACGCCGATGTACGTCGGCAGAATGGCACGGGCAGGCATAAGCACGTACATGTACGTGATTTGCCTCCCGCGGGTCGGGGGCCCGATCGGGCCCCCGCCCGGTGCCTGCGGCGGTCGGTTTTCGTTCGGGAGCGATCCCGGACGAGGGGACGGCCATTCATTCATGGCCACCCCCTCGCGATCGCTCCCGACGAATAGAAATCCCCGGTGACATCACTTCCTCTCCTGTAATGTAAACACAGGAGAGGAAGTGATGTATTCTCTCCTCCGTGTCGGTATTTTTCGTTCCGACACGGAGGAGAGCGGATCAGTGAGTTGCACCAACACATCCCACACACAGTAGAACATGCCAGGCACACTCACACCCCCCCTTTACCCCCCGATCACCCCCCCAATTACCCCTGCCCCCCAGTCACAGTGACACCAATGTCATTTTTTTTTTTTTTTTTTTTTTTTTTGCATTGGTGTCATTTGTGACTGTAATAACTGTTAGGGCAGTTAGAGTTAGCCCCCTTTAGTTCTAATGTACCCCCCTAACCCCCCCAATAAAGGTTTAACCCCGTGATCACCCCCCGTCGCCAGTGTCACTAAGGCTGGGTTCACATTGCAGCGGTTTATGAGAACGAATGTGATTCGCACCGCACTGCAGTGCAAATCACATCCGATCTCTGTGCGATTCGAGTTCAGCCATTCGCCGCACCCGCCGCACCCGCCACACCCGCCGCACCCGCCGCAAATTCGCACGGGACCCTTTTTTTGGCCCGCAGCAGAATCGGATCGCATGGGTGTTCACACCATGCGATCCGAGTTTGCAGATCGCACTGCGATATGCGAACTGATCTGGGGGTGTCAGTAACATTTCACTGACACTCCCAGCAGTTCGCATAGGGCAGTGTGAACTGCCGCCGGGAGGCATGCGATGCGGGAACCCGCCGCGGATTCGCGGCGTTTCCGCATCGCTCCAGTGTGAACCCAGCCTAATAAGCGATCATTTTTCTGATCGCCGTATTAGTGTCCCAGGTGACGCTAGTTAGGCAGGTAGGTATTTAGGTTCGCCGCAGCTTTTTATAGCGCCAGGGACCCCCATATACTACCGCATAAAGCCCCCTGATTGCCCCCTAGTTAACCCTTTCACCAGTGATCACCATATAACTGTTACAGGTGACGCTGGTTGGTTAGTTATTTTTTTATAGTTTCAGGGCACCCGCCATTTATTACCTAATAAAGGTTTAACCCCCTGATCACCCGGCGGGTGTCATTTGTGACTAATAACTGTTAGGGCAGTTAGGGTTAGCCCCCTTTAGTTCTAAGGTACCCCCCTAACCCCCCCAATAAAGGTTTAACCCCGTGATCACCCCCCGTCGCCAGTGTCACTAAGGCTGGGTTCAGATTGCAGCGGTTTGAGAACGGATGTGATTCGCACTGCAGTGCAAATCACATCCGATCTCTGTGCGATTCGAGTTCAGCCATTCGCCGCACCCGCCACACCCGCCGCACCCGCCGCAAATTCGCACGGGACCCTTTTTTTGGCCCGCAGCAGAATCGGATCGCATGGGTGTTCACACCATGCGATCCGAGTTTGCAGATCGCACTGCGATATGCGAACTGATCTGGGGGTGTCAGTAACATTTCACTGACACTCCCAGCAGTTCGCATAGGGCAGTGTGAACTGCCGCCGGGAGGCATGCGATGCGGGAACCCGCCGCGCATTCGTGGCGTTCCCGCATCGCTCCAGTGTGAACCCAGCCTAATAAGCGATCGTTTTTCTGATCGCTGTATTAGTGTCACAGGTGACGCTAGTTAGGCAAGTAGGTATTTAGGTTCGCCGCAGCTTTTTATAGCGCCAGGGACCCCCATATACTACCGCATAAAGCCCCCTGATTGCCCCCTAGTTAACCCTTTCACCAGTGATCACCATATAACTGTTACAGGTGACGCTGGTTGGTTAGTTATTTTTTTATAGTTTCAGGGCACCCGCCATTTATTACCTAGTCTCACTAGTGTACCCCTAAATTTAGGGGTGTCTACTTTCCAAAATGGGGTCATTTGGGGGGGGTTTGTGCCATCTTGGCATTTTATGGCCTTCAAAACTGTAACGCCCTTAGAAAGCCTGAAGGCGGTGCTTGGTTTTCGGGGCCCCGTACGCGGCTAGGCTCCCAAAAAGTCCCACATATGTGGTATCCCCGTACTCAGGAGAAGCAGCAGAATTTATTTTGGGGTGTCATTTCACATATGCCCATGGCATGCGTGAGCAATATATCATTTAGTGACAACTTTGTGAAAAAAAAAAAAAAAAAAAAAAGTTTGTAATTTTCCCGCAACTTGTGGCAAAATATAAAATATTCCATGGACTCAACATGCCTCTCAGCAAATAGCTTGGGGTGTCTACTTTCTAAAATGGGGTCATTTGTGGGGGTTTTGTGCCATCTTGGCATTTTATGGCCTTCAAAACTGTAATAGGTAGTGAGGAGTGAAGTCAAATATTTACGCCCTTAGAAAGCCTGAAGGCGGTGCTTGGTTTTCGGGGCCCCGTACGCGGCTAGGCTCCCAAAAAGTCCCACATATGTGGTATCCCCGTACTCAGGAGAAGCAGCAGAATTTATTTTGGGGTGTCATTTCACATATGCCCATGGCATGTGTGAGCAATATATCATTTAGTGACAACTTTGTGAAAAAAAAAAAAAAAAAAAAAAAGTTTGTAATTTTCCCGCAACTTGTGGCAAAATATAAAATATTCCATGAACTCAACATGCCTCTCAGCAAATAGCTTGGGGTGTCTACTTTCTAAAATGGGGTCATTTGTGGGGGTTTTGTGCCATCTTGGCATTTTATGGCCTTCAAAACTGTAATAGGTAGTGAGAAGTGAACTCAAAAATTTACGCCCTTAGAAAGCCTGAAGGCGGTGCTTGGTTTTCGGGGCTCCGTACGCGGCTAGGCTCCCAAAAAGTCCCACATATGTGGTATCCCCGTACTCAGGAGAAGCAGCAGAATTTATTTTGGGGTGTCATTTCACATACGCCCATAGCATGTGTGAGCAATATATCATTTAGTGACAACTTTGTGTAAAAAAAAAAAAAAATTTTTTTTTTGTCATTATTCAATCGCTTGAGGCAAAAAAATAAAATATTCAATGGGCTCAACATGCCTCTTATCAATTTCCTTAGGGGGTCTACTTTCCAAAATGGGGTCATTTGGGGGGGTTTTGTACTGCCCTGCCATTTTAGCACCTCAAGAAATGAGATAGGCAGTCGTAAACTAAAAGCTGCGTAAATTCCAGAAAACGTACCTTAGTTTGTAGATGTGACAACTTTTGCGCAAACCAATAAATATACAATTATTGACTTTTTTTTTACCAAAGACATGTGGCTGAATACATTTTGGCCTAAATGTATGACTAAAATTGAGTTTATTGGATTTTTCTAATAACAAAAAGTAGAAAATATCATTTTTTTTCAAAATTTGCGGTCTTTTTACGTTTATATCGCAAAAAATAAAAATCGCAGAGGCAATCAAATACCATCAAAAGAAAGCTCTATTTGTGGGAAGAAAAGGACGCAAATTTTGTTTGGGTACAACATTGCATGACCGCGCAATTACCAGTTAAAGCAGCGCAGTGCCAAAGTGTAAAAAGACCTCTGGTCATTTACCAGCAAAATGGTCCGGTCTGAAAGTGGTTAAGCACATCTTGTATGTCCCTTTGAGAAATATATAAATGATCTGTTATCGCATATCTATCGTGAGCTGGTGAGAAGAAGGTAAAATCTCTATCTGTTGGGTGTAAAGTTCTCCAAGTATCGATGAGAGTAAGGGATTTTAGTAGTGTTTTGATTTTTTTTTTTTTTTTAAATCCTATAAGCAATGCTGGATTTGCCTGTGGAGGTGTCCAAGTGGGGCTCAAGAGGGGACGCTAAAGTCACCACCGAGTATGATGCAGCCTTCAGCAAAACTTTTGAGTTCATCAACAATTAATTGGCAAAAAGAAACATGAGAGTTATTTGGGAAGTAAACGTTTGCTAGTGTGACCGGTTTGCCCAAAATGGAACCTTTCAAAAAATAGATACCTCCCATCCGGGTCTAATAATTGGTGTCTCACATCAAAGTTTGAATTTTTATTGAGTAGAATGGAAACTCCTTTTGTTTTGGCGTGAGAGTTTGAGGCATGGAAGACTTGTGTAAAAATGTTGTTCGGTAATTTGGGGATTTGTGTACCTTTTTTAAAGTGCGTTTCTTGTAAAAAAAAAAAAAAAAAAAAACAATCTGTGCATTACTTTTCTTAAGTTCATTAAGTAGAATGTGTCGTTTAGCTGGTATGTTTAGGCCGTTCACATTGTGAGAAATTATCGTAGGTGATCTGCCTAAGCTGGTGTAGGCCATGGTTTGCGTTTTATATAAGGGGGGGGGGGGGGGCAGGGCTGGACTGGAACAGAAATTTGGCCCTGGACTTCATCCAGACCGGCCCACTTACATTTTGAGTGTCCCATCAGCACCCCCTTACATCAGAGTGTCCCATCAGCAGCCCCCTTACATCAGAGTGTCCCATCAGCACCCCCTTACATCAGAGTGTCCCATCAGCAGCCCCCTTACATCAGAGTGTCCCATCAGCACCCCCTTACATCAGAGTGTCCCATCAGCACCCCCCTTACATCAGAGTGTCCCATCAGCACCCCCCTTACATCAGAGTGTCCCATCAGCACCCCTTACATCAGAGTGTCCCATCAGCACCCCCCTTACATCAGAGTGTCCCATCAGCACCCCCCTTACATCAGAGTGTCCCATCAGCACCCCCTTACATCAGAGTGTCCCATCAGCACCCCCCTTACATCAGAGTGTCCCATCAGCACCCCCCTTACATCAGAGTGTCCCATCAGCAGCCCCCTTACATCAGAGTGTCCCATCAGCACCCCCTTACATCAGAGTGTCCCATCACCAGCCCCCTTACATCAGAGTGTCCCATCAGCAGCCCCCTTACATCAGAGTGTCCCATCAGCAGCCCCCTTACATCAGAGTGTCCCATCAGCAGCCCCCTTGCATCAGAGTGTCCCATCAGCAGCCCCCTTGCATCAGAGTGTCCCATCAGCAGCCCCCTTGCATCAGAGTGTCCCATCAGCAGCCCCCTTGCATCAGAGTGTCCCATCAGCAGCCCCCTTGCATCAGAGTGTCCCATCAGCAGCCCCCTTGCATCAGAGTGTCCCATCAGCAGCCCCCTTGCATCAGAGTGTCCCATCAGCAGCCCCCTTGCATCAGAGTGTCCCATCAGCAGCCCCCTTGCATCAGAGTGTCCCATCAGCAGCCCCCTTGCATCAGAGTGTCCCATCAGCAGCCCCCTTGCATCAGAGTGTCCCATCAGCAGCCCCCTTGCATCAGAGTGTCCCATCAGCAGCCCCCTTACATCAGAGTGTCCCATCAGCAGCCCCCTTACATCAGAGTGTCCCATCAGCAGCCCCCTTACATCAGTGTGTCCCATCAGCAGCCCCCTTACATCAGAGTGTCCCATCAGCAGCCCCCTTACATCAGAGTGTCCCATCAGCAGCCCCCTTACATCAGAGTGTCCCATCAGCAGCCCCCTTACATCAGAGTGTCCCATCAGCGCCCCCTTACATCAGAGTGTCCCATCACCAGCCCCCTTACATCAGAGTGTCCCATCAGCGCCCCCTTACATCAGAGTGTCCCATGAGCACCCCCTAACATCAGAGTGTCCCATCACAGCCCCCTTACATCAGAGTGGCCCACTAAGCCACTGGCCCACCGGGAAACTCCCGGTAGTCCCGATGGCCAGTACATGCCTGGGGGGGGTAGGAATATTAGTAGTATAAGAAGAAAATAAACAATGTAACAATTAACGCAGCGGATTACTTGCTGTCCCCTGCGTTAATATTGTAGTTAGATGAGTAAATTATGAGAGATTATTTAAATGAGCGTAGTAAATTCTGGGTGAGTGCGTAGCGTGGCTATTTGGGAGCAATTTCACACTCCAAAACTTTGAGTAATTAACACACAAAATAACAAATGCGTAAATGTAAAATCACTGGAACATGAAATAGGAGGAGCCGAAATTCTCCTAAAAAGCATAAACTCTTCTAATATAGCAATTTAGAAAGGAACAGTTGTTGTTCTTAAGCGCGTAAAAAACAGCTTGACATATGCGTCAATACAAAGTTTGTAAAGATATATGATATTGTCTGAACTTTTACCTTACAAAGGTATGTGATCTCTGCTAATTAGTTATGTCAGGTAAGTTTGCTTCTACTACGTATATGTAGATCTCAGGAGTCAACTTTTGCCTTAATACTATTTGGTGGGACCTCTAACAAGGTCTATAGGTGTAGGTCACCAATTTTTGGAGATGGGGGTTAAAAATAGTAAGTCAAATATCAATAGACTAAGTAATTTATTTTAAGTCCATATGTACCTTCTGGAGCGTATATTTTGGGTGATCAGCTCGGGGACCTCCTTAAATATAGAGCTGGGGGTGACGGTGTAATGTATGATTTTGGTTAATGATTTATCATTTTTAGGTGATCAAGGTAAAGGTGTGTGTGATCACCTCAAGTCCCCACAGATTCATCCCAAGGCCCCGCGGCGGTGAATAATCATACGCTACAAGACCAAGGGATAGCGGGGAGTTGGTTACCCTCATGACATATAGGAAGAGGTCTGTTACTCTCCTCTAACGACAGGGAGGTATCCCTTTTAGCCTCATGTCCTTTTACACTCTTTGAATTTAATCACAATAACAGAAGGGTAGGCGCAAAGAAATACCGAAAAATACAATATGTCTCATGTATAAAAGTCGTTAGTCTCTATAAACTCCAAGAAAAGGTTACGCAACACAAATCCATTGCTATATTTAGAATAAGTTGTAGGGGTTGCAAGACAAATGTCTTGTTATCCCCTTCTGTTTAGAGTAACCAGTCCCTTATAACTAGTGAGGGGAGCATAATCAATGTTACCTTTTTTGTCTTTGAATTGTACCTAGAACTGTAAAGGTGTCTCTGTTGTTTAAATGGGGCGTATCGACGAGTATTTTGGTATGTTAACCACTTGAGACCCGCGCTATAGCCGAATGATGGCTACAGCGCGGATCTCCTTTTCCGGGACGACGTCTATTGACGTCGTCCCGTGAGACTCGCCTGATCACCGATCCGTGCAAGGGGTCGATCCCGACCCCTTATCACGTGATCAGCTGTCAGCCAATGACAGCTGATCATGTGATATAACGGGGCCGGTAATCGGCTATTATTCCTCCTCGCACTGTCAGCGCGAGGAGAAAAAAAAAAGCCGATCACGGCCAGCCCTGCTAGTGCCCACCTGCCCCCTGCCAGTGCCCACCTGCCCCCTGCCAGTGCCACATTAATAAAAAGTAAGTGCCCACAGTGCCACCCAGCAGTGCCCACAATCTGCCTCAACAAAGGTGCTGCACCCCAGTGCCACATATCCGTGCCCATCAGTGTCATCTACCAGTGCCCAGCAGTGCCGCCCATCAGTGCCCAGCAGTGCCACCTATCAAAGCCACCTATCAGTGCCACCTATCAGTGCCCATCAGTGCCATCTATCAGTGGTACCTATCAGTGCCCATCAGTGCCACCCATCTGTGCCCCCCATCCGTGCCATCTTATCTGTGCCCATCTTTGCCCATCAGTGCCGCCTTATCTGTGCCCATCGGTGCCGCCTTAACTATGCCTATCAGTGCCCACCAGTGCAGCCTATCAGTGCCCACCAATGCAGCCTATCAGTGCCCACCAGTGCAGCCTATCAGTGCCGCCTCATCAGCGCACTTCAATGAAGGAGAAAAA
Organism: Lithobates pipiens; assembly: GCF_037356315.1. Taxonomy (NCBI): domain Eukaryota; kingdom Metazoa; phylum Chordata; class Amphibia; order Anura; family Ranidae; genus Lithobates; species Lithobates pipiens. The sequence continues at coordinate 28,799,537 of NW_027507764.1, read as the reverse complement.
TGACCCGTTTGCAAAATTTTATAACAAACTATTAAACATGATTTTTTTTTTTTTTTGCATCTTTTTTTGTTTGTTTAGCAAAAAATAAAACTCCGAGCTGTAACTAAATACCACCAAAAGAAAGCTCTATTTGTGGGAAAAAAATGATAAAAATTTCATTTGGGTACAGTGTTGAATGCCCGCGCAATTGTCATTCAAAGTGCATCAGCGCTGAAAGCTGAAAATTGGTCTGGGACTGAGGGGGGTTTAAGTGGTTAAAGAGTTCGACAACCAGCCGTCTGTTCATCCACCTGTAGGTTGATAGAAGCTCCTCAAAAGGTATGGATTAGTAGATGCAAAAATAAGCCATAAAAAGGTCAATTATAAAAGACAGGAAAAAAGGGCTGTATATGGTGACCTTAATATTTATCAGCAAAGAAGTTATATGTAACAAAAGAGATAATTTCTTATCCTGTGCTGCCATCTAGTGGCATAAAAAAGGTAATGCTCTGAAATATAAAAAAAAGTTAAGAAAAAGAAAAAACACAGTACACTTGTGAAGAATCAGTTTGCAGTACCTCTACGGTGATATTGTAGTAAAGAGCATGTTAAGAGTCACATTTATGCAGACTGTTATAAATGGTTGTATTAACGTCTGTCTTTCATTTTGCTTGCTTTATGCGGAGGAGTGGAGGGATTGTAGTTATCATACAATTTCTGTTTTTTCCCTCCCAGCCCTTACATATGGCGATTTGCACGGCGATATGCGTGGTGATGTGAATGTTGTAGTAATCGGTGGAGGGAGACGGAACTCCTGATACCAATCGAGCAATTAAATTTGATCAATCTTTAGGTTATTACAGAAATTAGGTAGTTCATCTGGGGTGCGCAGAAGGTATTGTTTCCCATTATAAGATGCCTGGACTGCAAAGGGGAACTTCCCTCTGTAAGGGATACCCTTTTCCCTCATGGGGTCTAGCAGAGGTTTAAGGGCTCTTCTATTTCTCAGGGTAATGGAAGAAAGATCCTGAAATAGCTGGATGGTGGTCTCATTAAAGACAATTTGATCGTTTTGTCTCGCCTTCTGAAGGATTTCTTCCTATAAGGTAAAGCTGGTAAGGCAGCAAATAATGTCCCGTGGAGGAGCTGGGTCTGGGGCTCTGGGTCTGAGTGCTCTATGAGCTCTATCAAACTCAATGGGGGATTATTGTGGTCTCTCCAGTAGTTTATTGAACACCAGGCATGTACTGGCCATTGGGACTACCGGGAGTTTCCCGGTGGGCCGATGGCTCAGTGGGCCACTCTGATGTAAGGGGGCTGGTGATGAGACACTCTGATGTAAGGGGGCTGGTGATGGGACACTCTGTTGTAAGGGGGCTGGTAATGGGACACTCTGATGTAAGGGGGCTGGTGATGGGACACTCTGATGTAAGGAGGCTGGTGATGAGACACTATGATGTAAGGGGGCTGGTGATGGGACACTCTGATGTAAGGGGGCTGCTGATGGGACACTCTGATGTAAGGGGGCTGGTGATGGGACACTCTGATGTAAGGGGGCTGCTGATGGGACACTCTGATGTAAGGGGGCTGCTGATGGGACACTCTGATGTAAGTGGGGGCAGCTGATGGGACACTCTGATGTAAGGGGGTGCTGATGGGACACTCTGATGTAAGGGGGTGCTGATGGGACACTGATGTAAGGGGGTGCTGGTGGGACACTGTGATGTAAGGGGGTGCTGATGGGACACTCTGATGTAAGGGGGCTGCTGATGGGACACTCTGATGTAAGTGGGCTGGTGACGGGGCACTCTGATGTAAGGGGACTGGTGATGGGGCACTCTGATGTAAGGGGGTGCTGATGGGACACTCTGATGTAAGGGGGCTGCTGATGGGACACTCTGATGTAAGGGGGCTGCTGATGGGACACTCTGATGTAAGTGGGGGCAGCTGATGGGACACTCTGATGTAAGGGGGTGCTGATGGGACACTCTGATGTAAGGGGGTGCTGATGGGACACTGATGTAAGGGGGTGCTGGTGGGACACTGTGATGTAAGGGGGTGCTGATGGGACACTCTGATGTAAGGGGGCTGCTGATGGGACACTCTGATGTAAGTGGGCTGGTGACGGGGCACTCTGATGTAAGGGGACTGGTGATGGGGCACTCTGATGTAAGGGGGTGCTGATGGGACACTCTGATGTAAGGGGGCTGGTGATGGGACACTCTGATGTAAGGGAGTGCTGATGGGACACTCTGATGTAAGGGGGCTGGTGATGGGACACTCTGATGTAAGGGGGCTGGTGATGGGACACTCTGATGTAAGGGAGTGCTGATGGGACACTCAAAATGTAAGTGGGCCTGGTCTGGATGAAGTCCAGGGCCAAATTTCTGTCCCAGTCCAGCCCTGTTGAACACTGAGCACAACACAGGTCTAATCTGATCCGCAGTGATTGATTCTGGGATTCCTCTGACTCTGATGTTACACCTCCTGCCCCGGTTGTCTAAATCTTCTAAATGTCTGTTGACATGGATTAGGTGTTGAGAGTGCTGATAAGAGACCTCATCTAATCTATTGATGGCTTTGTCTCTCTGCCTACCCGCTCTCTCCCCCGCCGCCATTTGCTCAGTTAGCATTAAAATGTCCGCATAAAGGTCAGTAATTGATGTGGAAAAGGGGGAATTGATATCTGCTGCTATATCCATCATAGCGGCGTGTGTGAGGTGCTGATCGGGTGGCAGGGGATTCCTTACCAGATCCTCTGAAGTTGTCAGGGACTCTGAATCAAAATCCTTCTCCTCCTCCTCCCTCGTGCTGGAACGCGCCATGTTGTCCTCTGCTGGGCCTCTCTTCCCCTGTCCCTGTGACAGGAATATCTCGGGTATCGCTTTGTGTTTTGAGGATCCCGGGGTCCGGTAGGCTTGTGCAATTCGTTTCATAACGAATCGAAATTCGGCCGAATTTTGCATCTTTCGGACATTCGGATGCATCCGAATGTCTGAATAAAAAAATAACAAATTACAACGAATACGAAAGAAATATAACGAATGAATTCGACATGATTCGAAATTATTTCAACCGCATTCAAAATTATTTCAACAGTTTCTAGCACCAAGTGACGCCAAGATACATGGCCCTAAAGTCGGGTCACAAGATATTTTCGAATGCGGTTGAAATAATGTCGAATCATGTTGAAATAATTTCGAATGCATTCGAAATTATTTCAACATGATTCGACATTATTTCAACCGCATTCGAAAATATTTTGTGACCCAACTTTAGGGCAATGTATCTCGGGGTCACTTGGTGCTAGACACTTCAAATTTCGATATGTTGTAGTGCTATTATTATTGTGTTTGCATACCAAATTTGGGGTTTCTAGCTATAAGTGACCCCGAGTTATGTGGCCCCAGAATTGGGTCGCAAAATGTTATTAGTTATTAGAGCAGAGAATGACATTTTGAGACCCGATTTTGGGGCCACATATCTCAAGGTCACTTATAGCTAGAAACCCCAAATGTGGTATGCAAACACAATTGTACGAGCACTACAACATATCCAAATTTTGAGTTTCTAGCACTAAGTGACCCCGAGATACATGGCCCTAAAGTCAGGTCACAAAATATTTTCGAATGTGGTTGAAATAATGTCGAATCATGTTGAAATCATTTCGAATCCGGTAGAAATATTTTCGAATTTGATTGAAATATTTTCGAATGTGGCCGATTTTTCGAATTCGGTAGAAAACTAAACGAAATACGAAAACGAATTTGAGGAAGTTAATGAATATAACTAAACTAAATTAATGAATTAACAAATTAAACCTAAACTAAACAAATTTTTTCCTTTTGCACATGTCTAGGGTCCGGGGATTGTTGTGGTGTGATCCCCGTCTCGAGAGTCTGCCCATGCTGTAGAAGGGTGTTCGTTATCGCTGGGAGAATCGCTGCTCAGCTCCGGAGCTCTGTCTTTAGGCGTCCATTACTGCCGCGCGCCAGGCCGAAGGATGACTTCTCTACAGAATAAATGAATATCCTACAGTAAAAAATGTTAGAAATATATACATATATGAAATGCCAATAAATTATAAGGTTACGGACACTGACATAATAGAAGTTTTTTTGTAATTTGGAAAACATCCCTAGAATAGACAATCCTAGTCAATAAAGCAATAAACAAAGGGATAGAGACCTACACCAACCAAAAAGTAACCATCCTTTAAAGCGGTTGTGTGCCCTAATTTGTAAGGTTTACCTATAGGTAAGCCTCATCATAGGCTTACCTGTAGGTAAAACTTACAAATTAGGGTATACAACCACTTTAAAGGATGGTTACCTATACAGTTTAGGAGATATTCCCTTTGCATGCAGCCACTGACATCAGCGGCACATGCGCTCTGAATGCCCGGCTGAAGGTCTGGCAGATGCCGACAGACCTTGCTGGGAAGAAGACTCCCATGTGCATGCGTGGGAGTGACCTGGAAGAAACGCAGAGGGCAAGATGTCAGCTCCCTCTGTATGGACCAGGCTGCTATACGGGGACCTCGTTCTAAGGTATTTCATAATGAGCTAGTATGCAGTGCATACTAGCTCATTATGCCTTTGCCGTGCAGGTATACAACTGCTTTAAATGATTCACTGATATTGACAAAACACATCAAATTCAGGCTCCTATGAGTAACTGCATTAAACATGTAATAATTTGTCTTGGCAAGGTCATATCAAAATAGATTTGTCAACTAAATAAAATATTTAATAGTCAAATGCTAAGAGTATACAAAACAAGAGTTCTGCTATTACCATTGTTCACTAGCAGGCCATTTGTATCAGCCTCTTTAATTCTGATTTCACTCAGTCAGTATATTTTTGTAGAGATATGAACATCAGAAGAGAAACAACTGAGGAGAACAGAGGGACAGGGGGATCTAGTTCCAAAAAAGGGGTAATGACTCTAATTAAGGGAAGGTTGGGAGCCATGGTCTGGGTGGAGAAGACATGGCTTTAGTAAAAAGATCAGTGGTCGATATGGTGGTGCAAAGAGTATTGCCTACACACTTGGAGCAGAACTAGTAGTGGGACATGCCCCTGAGGCCGCGTACACACGCGCGGACTGTTCGCCCAACTTTGTCCGCTGAACAGTGTTTCAGCGGACAGTCCACTCGTGTGTGGGCTTTCAGCGGACAGTTTCAGCGAACAGTCCGCTGAACAAGGTTTTTCGGAATTTCCGAAAAACTGTCCGCTGAAACTTTGTTTCAGCGAACAGTCCCCTCGTGTGTAGGCTTGTTCGTCAAACTAAGTTCCGCGCATGCTCAGAAAGGATTTACAGGGCGGAAGCGCTCGGTCTTGTAAAACTAGTGTTCGTATTGAAGCTAGCATATTCATCATGCTGCTAATTTTGTGTTTTTTTTAATATAGCCCGTTCTTTTCTTCTTCGTAATGCAAGAAAAGTGAAGTAGCTTTGCTGCTTATATTCACACAGAGTTATACTACATGTTTTTATTCATCCTCATCCTATGATTAATCTTCCAATTATAGCAAAAATATATTCCCAATTTATATAAAATAAAAAAAAATATATATATATATTTCAGAAAAAAAAAAAGAATTTATCTATTACTATATATTTTTGGAACTACCATTGTAAAAAAAATATCTATTACTATATATTTTTGGAACTACTATTGTTTTTTTTTTATTTTATTTTTTTTGGGTGGGGGGTTTGAAACAAGATGGACTTGCATTTTTTTGGGCCAAGCAGGACTATGCAAGTAGAGAGAGATAGATAGATAGATAGATAGATAGATAGATAGATACCCAAACCAGCATTTTAGCCTACACATGATTGCATGTTCAAAATCAGCAGAGCTTCCCCTCATTTCAAATGTTAAGCCTCAAATTTACAGCGACTGCACTTCCAAGTGCACTTGCAGTGCTTTAAAAATTGTACTTGAAGTTAGCATATTTACATGAACGTGTGTTTTGTAAATAACCCCCAGAGTCTTTTGACATATATCTGCCTACTCACAAATAAACTTTGTTTTTTTAACCCAAAATTATACAAAAATATTGATAAAAAAAAAAAAAAAAACATACAAGATTTTTTTGCAATAATAAATTTTTATTTTTCCTCAGAACCAAAAAACAAAAACAAAAGGGAGGCAACACTGGAGACAATTTTGACGTTTGTGAAGCCTTTTGTCCCCCAGGCACACATCAAGTGAGTGGCCACCAAAATTCCGAACCTGCGTAGCATGTACATAGGGAGCACAACCAGGTCCTAGAATCTCAAAGACCAGGAACAGCAGCAGATGAGATCTATGTCCCCAGACTGTGGTACTACAACAGACTGCGTCTTCTTTCAGAGCAGACTGAAGCCAGGCAGTCACTTCCGACTCTTCCGTCTAGCCTTCCCTCCACGCTTCGCTGGAGGCTGTGCCTCTGGTGGTGGAGTTGTGGTAGGAGGAGGAGGAGGAGGAGGAGGAGGAGGAGGAGCAGTAGGGTCTGTTTTGTAGAGCTTAGTGGTGGGTGTGAGCTCACCCTTCAGACCCACTTGTATGGCATCAAAAAAGATTGCCTCACACATGTTTCTTTGGGGTTTGTCCATTTCTTGGAGCTTGCTAGCCAGATAAGTGGCATAGGCCTCCTCAGGATTGGGGGGTTTGGACAAAATCTGTGTGGCTCGCTGTATCAGCACCAAGGACTCCTCCTCTGTACGGCACATCCTCCTGGGCCTTTTGCTGGCTAGGCGGAGGGGAGGGACCTGGCTCTCAGTCCTACTCCTGCTGGGCCCAGCTAGCTCCTGTGTGTGGCTGGTCCCGGCCTCCTCCTCCATACCACTGGTCCCGGCCTCCTCCTCCATACCACTGGTCCCGGCCTCCTCCTCCATACCACTGGTCCCGGCCTCCTCCTCCATACCACTGGTCCCGGCCTCCTCCTCCATACCACTGGTCCCGGCCTCCTCCTGGGTGAGCTCATCCTGTGTAAAAAAACAAAGCAATCAATAACTAAAATATGTCTATATTTAGAAATCATCAATCACTAACAATTTTACAGTTCTCACTTGCAAATACATTTGTCTTGAAATACAAAAGGCTATCATTTTGACACCATCATTTTTCCATCAGTTCATTAAGATTTGAGCCACATTTGTGTAAACTACTGTATCCTTCTATCTAATTTAATTTGTGATGAAATCCTAGATTTGGAAGCAATTCAAACATTGAACTTGACATCATTAATATTTGAGCAATCCAAACGTTAGAAACTAAAATATACCTGGCTCCAGCTGGGCGCATCAACCTCGTCCAGCAAGGAAGGGTCTGGATCTTCCAGGGATGGCTCACCTGAGGCGGAGGGAAGGGTGGAGGGACGGGTAGACGGAAGAGTCGAAAGTGACGGCCTGGCTTCTGACGTGTCATCCAGAAAACGCAGCCTGTCATAATACCACAGCCTAGGTACATAGACCTGACCTGCTGCTGCTCCTGATGTTTGGGACACTAGGATCTTTCTTTACTCCCGCCTATACGCGCTACGCAGGTTCTGAATTTTGTTGTTCACAAAATTAGTGTCTGCCTGGGGGAGTCGGGTTTTCACAAACGCCAAAACTGTCTCCAGTGTCTTCTTCCGGGCAGCACGGATTGGATATTGGGGGTGTTTTGTATCCCACAGATTGCTGTGGGACTCCACTAAATCGAGAAAGGTGGAGAGGAAGGCCTCCTCTTTAAAGGGGTCTGCAGTATACTTTTGCATTTTCTGAAAAAAAAAAAAAAAAGTCAGACCAAATGCACACTATATTGTGACAATGTAGGCGAGACACACACTACTACACACGCTACCCCCTCCCACACACACACACAAACACTCCCCCCCCACACACACACTCTACACACACTACTGCCCCCCCCCCACACACACACACACACACACACACACACACACACACACACACACACACACTACCCCTCCCACACACACACACACACACACACACACACACACACACACACACACACACACTAGCCCCACCCCCCTATACACCCACCCCCACACTACCACACAAAACACCAAGCCCACTCAACCACCAACCCACATAGAAATCAATTAAACATCAATAAGAATAAAATTCAATATGCATATCCCTAACGCAGGCTTTAAATTAACCGAAAATAAAATGATAACTATCTTACCGTCGCGTGTAGCACTCGCTGCTCCCGTTCGGACAAGCGTACGGCCTCGTGGTAACGCTTTATATACGGCGCATGCGCTCAGGCTCCGCCTGCGTCGCCCGCCCCTGACGTTCCTTGCGACCGTGTTTCCCTGCCCCTTTTACCCTCCTTCCGCTTGGGTGTATGAGAGTAGAAAATGGCGGATGCAAGTTCAATTAGCAGCGTGAGCAGCGCGGAGGAAAGCCATGGGCCCCATGCTTCAGGAGCAAGGAGGAGATATAAGGCCACCAATATGGCCTTCGAAGAGATGGTGGAGATGGTGGCTACCCTTAAAAGGGAGGACTATGATGGGGAACATGGCCCTTACCCAAAACCGAATATCAGGAAAAGCGCCATCTTGGACGAGGTGGTCACAGCCTTGGAGACAAAATTTGGGGTACGAAGAGGAAAGGACCAGCTGCAGAAAAGATGGTCGGACATCAAGTCCAGGGAGCCGGACCAATATGACCGCATCAAAAAGGTCCTGAAAAAAAGTGAGTAAACTCCGCGTTTCTCGTGACTGTCGGACATAATCGTTTGTTTTGATCGTAATCGTTCGTGTAGATAGTGTATGTAGAACTGGCGGATTTGATCGTAATCGTTCATGTAGATAGTGACTGAAACTGGCGGATTTATATTAATCGTTCGTGTAGGCGGTGTAAATCTGGCGGATTAGATCGTAATCGTTCGTGTAGGTAGTTTATGAAAATATGGCGCATATGGTTGTTCGTATATGTGGGCGTAAATAGCATGAATTTGTGTATGGTGTAAATTTATCTGGTGTTGGATTAGATTTTAATTAGTTATTATTTTTTTTGTATTGTTCATGATAAACTGAATTGTCACGCTCAGTTTATAGGATATAAATTTTTAATAAAGTTTCATAAATTTATTCAGTGCAATGTAGACTCAATTAAAAAAATGAGATAGATAGATAGATAAAATGCTGGTTCAACATCTGGACTAGGAAACTTTTATAAGTGTAGTTTGGGCCATCATAGAACATTTTTGACATAATCACACACAGGTACTCCAGGCGATGATTCGAGTGTGTCCGTCTGTGAAACTTGGACAAAAGATATACAGTATCACAGTTTGGTTAAAGGCTAGGTTCACATTGCTGCAATGTACGAGATCAAATGTGATTTGCACTGCAGTGCAAATCACATGTGATCTCTGTGTGATGCGATTTCAGCCATGCATATAGTATGGCTGAATTTACATCGCATCCGGACCAAACTTGTACATGGCCCTTTTTTTAGTCCACAGCCAAATCGGATCACATGGGTGTTCACACCATGTGGTCCGATTCCTGTCCGAGTTTAAAGATTGCACTGTGAAATGAGAACTAATTTGGAGGTGTCAATAAAACTTTACACTGACACTCCCAGCAGGTCACATACGGCAGTGCGAACTGCGCATGCGATGCGTGAAACCACAGTAGATTTGCAGCGTTCACACATCGCAGCAGTCTGAACACAGCCTAACTAAAAAAAAGGTCATTTTAAGGATGTATTAAACTAGGATCTTGTAATAACCAGCTAATAATTTTACACCACTTCAAACCAATGTTTCATATTCAAATTTCTGAACTCAAATATCACTATGCTTAAAAGTATTTTTATTTTTTTTTTCATTCTCATAGGGAAACAAAGACTCAGACAAGAGGCGGAGCAGCCCAGGACCCCCCGACCTCGCCAGCCTGATTGGGCAATTAGCCCCAGCCCCAGCCCCGTGTCGGTGATGGAGTCATCCAGCCCTGCGTCAGTATTGGAGCTGCCCAGCCCAGTGTCCTCGAGGGAGCAGCCAAGCTCGGTATCCTCCGCTGGACCAAGCTCCATAGCTCCACTGGATGAGCCCAGCCCAGGGCTAGATGTGGAGGAGGAAGAGCAGGTGGCGTTACACACCCCACAAAGTGAAAGTGAGTGTCTGACAACCCAGCTTAAGGTAAACAATTAATGGCTGTATATTTTAACCAATTTTTTATCTACACATGTTTTTAGGTGATGATCTGGTGGTGGTAGGAGAAGCTGCGGAGCCCTTTTCAGCGGACAGTGCCCAGAGGCTGATAGGGCAGATCATGGCCTGGAATGCCAGGATCGACTTAATGGAGAGCAACATCCAGGCCATGCAACAACAAATCCTGGTCACGCAACAACGAATCCAGGGCATTCAGCAACAGCTGGTCCCTATGAGGCAGGAAATGAAGGACATGATCGATGTTTTAGGGAGAATATAAGCCCCTTTTCCCCTAAAACACAATCGATCATGTCCTTCATTTCCTTGCCAAAAAGTTTTTAAGGTTTTTAGTTGATTTTTAGAGGCCAAATTTTGAAGATGCACACGGTGTGTCAACATGTGCTATGTGCCATCAGAGGATCGCAATGGACGCATTTGGTGTTTGCAAACCCTTCCTCATTCTAGTATGTGAGAGGAAGGGATTGCACACACCAAACACGTCCATTGATCACTCATGATGGTACATAGCACATGTTGACATTACCAATTTTTGGTGTGTATCTTCAAAATTTGGCTTTACCCCTTGTTTTATGTAAATAGTTAAAAATCTGATTTTATTATTTTACATTTTTGTGATAATTGCATTTTTGATATATTTATATATTTCTATGTTTACCAAAAAAAACAAAAAGAAAAAAAAGACAAAAAATAATTTATAAAAACAAAAAAAAAATATATAAAAAAAATTATTTTTTAAAAACCAATTTCACAAAAAAAAAAAAAAATAATTAAAAAAAAAATAAAAACACAAAAAAAAAAGATCTAAATAAGAGGCACTGGTTTGAATGTGCACTATTAAAAAATCAAAAAAAAAAATATATGTGTGTGTCTACTTCTTTCAATACTCAATACCAGTTTGGAAAGTCATTTTGTGTTTTCTGTCACAAAGGGCCTTATTTCCTATTGTCAAAAACCACTTTGCTATACAAATGCACTAGGACAGGAATATGCAATTAGTGGAAATCCAGCTGTTGCAGAACTACAAGTCCCATGAAGCATAGCAAGACTGACAGCCACAAGCATGAGACCCAGAGGCATGATTGACTTGTAGTTTTGCACCAGCTGGAGGTTGGCCAATTGCATATCCCTGAATTAGGTCAATGTAGGATACAAGCAACGTGAAAAGCAAACAAGAACCAAACTTAAAAATTTGAACAGACAAGACATATTTCAAGAAAAAGATTTTTTTTATTGGTCAGCTGGCATTGGAATAGCCCCCCTACCATTAAAATAGCTGACATAGCGGTCACGCACCTCCCGTGTTGTTTGGGGGGCTAAGCCAGGAAGGGCATGATCCAGCCCTGTCAGTTCTGGAAGCCTGAGTCCGGCCTCAGGCCCAATAGGCTGCAGGTACTGGTTACCAGAAAATTTCCTTAAAAAATTGTGCAGAATGCAGCAGCACAGAATAACATAGTTGAGTTTATATTCTGCCAGGTTGATGGCTGTCAGCAACAGACGGAACCGGCTGGCCATAATGCCAAAGGCACTCTCCACAACCCTTCTTGCTCTGGCCAGCCGGTAATTAAAAATCCTCCTCTCCGGGGTGAGGGTCCTTTGGGGGAAGGGTCTCATGAGATGTTCACTCAGACCAAACGCTTCATCAGCCAGAAAAACAAACGGGAGCCCCTCCACATTTTCGGCATCTGGTGGCAAGTCCAGGCCACCAGTGGTAAGACGGTGGCAGAACTCGGTCTGCCTAAAGACTCCTCCGTCAGACATCCGGCCGTTCTTCCCCACATCCACATAAAGGAAGTCACATTGTGCCGACACCACCGCCATTAGCACCACACTATGGAACCCCTTATAATTCCAATAGTAGGACCCCGAATGGGGTGGGGGCACAATCCTCACATGTTTCCCGTCGATGGCCCCTCCGCAGTTGGGGAAGTCCCAACGGGCAGAGAACTGGGAAGCCACAATCTGCCATTCCTGTGGCGTTGAAGGAAGCTGAAACAAAAAAAAAAAATAAAAATTAGTCATTAAATAAAAACAATTCATAACAAAGAAAATTCAAAAACATTTTGGAACAACAGTTAAACAGAAATCTTGCTAATTTGTTTTCTGCCAAGAAAAAAAAAAAGTAGGCGGACCAATTCACAGATTAATCAGCCCTCTGATGGACCAGAGGACATAAATTAGGTGGGTAAGTGGGGTGGGGGGGGGGGGACTAATTACTAAGTATACAACACATGAACCAAATTTGAGTGGGGTGGGGACTAATTACTAAGTATACAACACATGAACCAAATTTGAGTGGGGTGGGGACTAATTACTAAGTATACAACACATGAACCAAATTTGAGTGGGGTGGGGACTAATTACTAAGTATACAACACATGAACCAAATTTGAGTGGGGGGAATAATTAATGAGTTGACAATCCATATCTCTCTCTATATATCTCTCTCTATATATCTCTCTCTATATATCTCTCTCTCTCTCTCCACACAGGGTGTATACACAAAAAAGGTAAAAAGCTAAAAAAAAAAAATGACACAAAAAAAAAACACATTTAAAGAAAAAAAAAATGACACAAAACAAAAAAACATTTAAAGAAAAAAAAAAAGACACCAAAAAAAAAAAAAAAAGTAGGCGGACCAATTCACAGATTAATCAGCCCTCTGATGGACCAGGGGACATAAATTAGGTGGGTAAGTGGGGTGGGGGGGGGGACTAATTACTAAGTATACAACACATGAAACAAATTTGAGTGGGGGGAATAATTAAATTAATGAGTTGACAATCCATATCTCTATCTATATATCTATATATCTATATCTATCTATATCTATCTATCTATCTCTCTCTATATATCTATATCTATATATCTATATATCTCTCTCTCTATATCTCTCTCTCTATATCTCTCTCTCTATATCTCTCTCTCTCTATATCTCTCTCTCTCTATATCTCTCTCTCTCTATATCTCTCTCTCTCTATATCTCTCTCTATATATCTATATATCTCTCTCTCTATATCTCTCTCTCTCTATATCTCTCTCTCTCTATATCTCTCTCTCTCTATATCTCTCTCTCTCTATATCTCTCTCTCTCTATATCTCTCTCTATATATCTCTCTATATCTCTCTCTCTCTATATCTCTCTCTCTATATCTATATATCTCTCTCTCTCTCTATATCTCTCTCTCTCTATATCTCTCTCTCTATATCTATATATCTCTCTCTCTATATCTCTCTCTCTCTATATATCTCTCTCTCTATATATCTCTCTCTATATATCTCTCTCTCTCTCTATCTCTCTCTCTCTCTATCTCTCTCTCTCTATCTCTCTATCTCTCTCTCTCTATCTATCTCTCTCTCTCCCCACACACAGGATGTATACACAAAAAAGGTAAAAAGCTAAAAAAAATGACAAAAAAAAAAAAAAAAAACATTTAAAGAAAAAAATGACACCAAAAAAAAAAAAAGTGCATGCATTCATATAAAGGGGACATTCACATCATATTCCTGTCATGGATATTAAAAGTCATGATGAAATTAATACAAACATACAATGCAATATTAAAATAACAAACTTACCTTAATATATTCCTTCTGCAGGACCCGAATAATGGCAGAACAGGTCTCTGGAATAATGATCCCCAGAGCCTGGGGGGAGATGCCTGTCGAGAACTTGAGGTCCTGAAGGCTTCTCCCTGTCGCCAAGTAGCGCAACGTGGCGACGAGCCTCTGCTCCGGAGTGATGGCTTGCCGCATGCAGGTATCCTGCCTGCTGATATAAGGGGTCAGCAAAGCCAGCAGACGGTGAAAAACGGGGTCCGTCATCCTGAGATAATTCCTGAAATCATCAGGATTATTCTCACGGATCTCACGGAGTAAAGACATATGAGAGAATTGGTCACGCTGGCGCAACCAATTCTTTGTCCATGAACTCCTCCTCACCCTGTTCACAGACTGGGCTCGGGTCAAAGTATTAACCCCAACACCAAGCCCCCATATAGCACGAACTCGTTCCCGAGTACGTCCACACTCCATGGCTTTGAAACGGTCGGCTGGACAGACAAGCTCAACTGAACGCACTGAAGAACAGCCAGACCTATGAAGAACGACCTGAAACCCAGAAACGAGCGGACTAGAAGCGCCTAATAACAGGTACAACTGATCCACGCGTACCGAAAGACAGATACAAACCTCACAGGTAGACTGCGCCGCAGTGAACGGACAAATTAAGCTGGAGTCTGAAAAGCGCGAATCGTCTCTAACCAAACTTCTACTAACGCAAAGTCAGCAGAAGGAGCCCAAAGGGTGCTTTGCTGTGCCTTGGACCTCCTATTTCTAGTCCCGTCGTACGTGACATACGTCATCGCGCACGGTTTCAGCAAACTGTTCGTCCGTCGTGTGTGGCCATGTCCGTCCATGCTAATTTTGAGCGGACTGTTTGCCGAAACTGTTTGACGGACAAAGTTGGGCGAACAGTCCCCGCGTGTGTACGCGGCCTAACAGTTTGAATTTGGGAGCTGACTACTACAAAATACATATAGAATCTTATAACCCCTCAATTTAATACAGATCATTACATACCTCAGACGATTGACCATATGTGATGTTATTTCAGATGCTCCATCACCTTCCAATTCTCGTTTAACCAATATCTACTTCTGCACCAACATGTAAAGAGAACTCATCAAACATGCTTAGAGCCTCTGCCAAGTTGTCCTACTATGGCTCTGGAGTAATCTCAGATTCGCATACAGAAGTGTCTATAACTAAACGGCCAGACGAGGAGCTGAAAGTTGCGTCAATGTCTTGTGAGGGGCTCAGATGGGAGGCCTCACACAGCGGTTAATGAGATTGCACAGAAGAATAGCTTTCTTTGTTATCCTCATCACCTTGTTCTGTGGTTTCTGCTTTCCAGCTTTCATTCAGGTACTTAAGCACTTCCGAAGGTTGACATCTTTTAGTAGAGTCGATGGCCAAAAGATCACTCAACATCCACCATATCCCCGAGCCAACCTTGGTCAATGCTTCAGGAAATTTGTGCATCTGAAAATTGCTTTGCCATTCAACAAAATGTTTATATTCAATGTTATTGGGATTTGGCATCCTCCCATGGAAGCTCCCCTGTAAGTAGGCAATAGATGACCACTCCAAACGACCAAACATCAAGAATGCCATCCACAAACCAGGCCATCTGAGATTTCAACTTTGCACATTTCTTGAGCCCAACACCTTTTATTAGGCATTACAGGGTTAATTTGGCTTGTCTGCCTGAGGAAAAATGTGGCTCTATGGTTATTACGACAGCTGTTGCCCATTAAAATTTTGAGTAGCATTGCATTGAGGGTTTGGCTTATTTTTTGTCTTCCCCCCCTTCTTAATATTGCTTGGTACATGCCATAGTAGGCTGACATGGAGAGGTCCAGGAATAAGGAAAATTGTTATCCATACTTACCGTAATTTTCCTTTCCTAGATCCTCCCCATTCCCACCCAGTTTATCCGTCGCGAGGCGGGTATTTTTTGAACACTGGTGTGGGCAAACAGCAGCCCTTTATGGGCTAAGAAAAAGGTTGTCCATGAGGGGTCAGAGGGGCAGAGCTGACCCATAGCAGACTGACATGGAGAGGATCCAGGAAAGGAAAATTATGGTAAGTATGGATAACAATTTTCCTATATAAATATTTGTAGAGGACATTGAACTGGTGATTGGATTAATTACCTGTGTTCCTGTTGTGTGCTGAGAATACTTTTCCAAAACTGCTTTTTCCAAGTTCCTTCACAATGATGAAGTGCTCCTGTATGTCTACCTTCTGTAGTCCTTGTAAGGAAAAGGAGACAATTCTGTCCAGAAGACATTCCACACCATAAGCAATGGAGGCCATAGTGTCCTGGAGAGCAAAAAAAGAATTTTTTTTTAATTACATTATTATTAGGCAGAAAAATGATCTTTAAAAAGAAACCATAGAACTTGGTCAAATATGAATGCTGTTACCCTCGGTTATATACCTATACAGTAAATATGAAATGCTCAATAGACCTCCGTATCTGTATGTATTTGACTCAGGAATAAGGTTTGGCCACTAAATATAGAGCTTGAACACAACAACATCATTTTTGGATTTAAAGGACTTAAGGAAAGTCAGCAATCTATTTATAAAAAAGAAAATCATGCAATTAAATAACTTTAACAAATACAAAAAAAAATAGAAAAATCAAGACATATAGCAATACATAAATAAGTGGTGGGATATATCCAATAGAAATTAGTTCTGTTGTCTGCAGGGACCAGCTCAGTAACTGGTGGTCAAGAAACAATTCTTTTGCTCAAGTGTCTTTGGGGAAGGAAATGTAATAAAAATTGGCCACCATTGATGGAAAAGTGTCAGGGCTGGCTTAGCCCTTCCTTCTCTGGGCTGGCTGCTCAGCTGTCGGCTAATTGCCAGCTCTCATCTCTCTCCAAAGTCACCCAGCTGTTCCCGATCTTGCTCATCTGACCTGCCTACTTAAAGCTGTCCAGCTCACTTCATCTCTGCCTTCGCCTTGGCCACATCACAAGAAACCATCTCCTGCGGTTCTGTTTTAAGACAGGCTTGCTTACATCCCTTCTGGCTCCTTATCCTGCTTGTTGTTGCTCCACTTGGATCCCTGACTTCTGGCATGGCTGATTACCCAATCTGGTTATTGAACTCTGGACTGGCTGACTACTCGATCCGGTTACTGGACTCTGGCTATTCTTTGACTACGCTTACTCTATTTACCTTTTATTTTGTTATTAATAAACAAGTGTGATTTAATTGTACTTCTGTCCCGGTCTGGTTCATGGTTTCTGACAAAAGGTGTATCTACTGCCAGAAACATGTTGGTGACTATTATTTCTGGCAGACACTGGCATAAAAAGACTAAACATACCATAAGGATGACCTACATGGGATACTCTGCTTTCTTTTTGCTAATCAGCTATGCTGAGTTTGCGGTTTTGTTACATAAAGTTGGGAGGGTGAACACAGAGCTCAGCCAGGTAAGGAGTGTAATTTTAATCAGAACTATCAAGTAAAATATGAGAAATGGTTGTCTAACCTTTTGTACCCGGTACAAGACAGCAGAGGCCATGCTAAAGGCCATCAGAAGATATTAGTGACTCTTCCCTAAAATATTATCCCCAAAACTGTTAAGTCCCAGAATGACCCACAATGACCATGAGTGATGTCATAACATCCAAACAATCAATTGTCACATCTCTTTTCAGGCATCTGAAATAAAAACATTTTCAAGGCATTTTCCTGCTCAATGTTATCGTTCTCTTTATATTCTCAGCAAAACCTCATAGTATCAGACTGACAGACTTCATGAATTGAACGGGATTGTTCAGTGAGATATTTATGAAAAATGTTGTACTCCTGTTTTGTTGTGAGGGAATCTTTCATAACAAAAACTCAACAATTGTTGAATTGTTTTGTACAGATTGGAATATACTTGTAATAGGAGATTTACATAAAACTATACATTATTTGGCCACCCAAACACGTGTTCACCTTTGTATCACACAAATTACTGCCTCAACTTTTATTGCATTTCATTTATTACAAACAACTTTTTCATCAGGCTGGTCACTGCAAGCCTCCAATGGCTGCCCTGTTTCTCTATACATTGTATTACATAATACCCTGTCCTGAACCTCCATTCATTGCCTCTTTTGGTGGATTTTAATACATAGGTATTTATATATATTTATCACATAAAGCCCTGCAGTATTATTATCAGAATGCTCATTAAATAATAAAGATCCATTGATTGGTTAGTTGGAAGTGACCTTACCTTAATATGGTGAGGATTCAGCGGTAATGAAGTTGGATTAGTTTCTCTGAATACTGCAGATCAACACCGGACAACGTCACCAAATCTCCAGCTAGGCTGTAATAGATGAGTATACCGGAATCTCTGGAAGGAGTCAATGATCAGAGGAGGGAGAGACCCACTTTATACAAGGGAGATGGGGGCGGGGAAGGCAGAGAATGAAGGCTTTCCATTGGCTAACTTTTAATGTAAATGTTGTGTTATGCCGAGTAAATTGATACCCAACATGTCACGCTTCAAAATTGCGCCCGCTCGTAAAATGGCGACAAACATTTACCCTTAAAAATCTCCATAGGCAACAGTTAAATTTTTTTTTACAGGTTGCATATTTTGAGTTACATAAGAGGTCTCATGCAAGAATTATTGTTCTCACTCTACCAATTGTGGCGATACCTCACGTGTGGTTTGAACACCGTTTTCAAATGCGGGCGCTACTCAAGTATGTGTTTGCTTCTGCACGCGAGCTCGGCGGGACGGGCACGTTTATACTATTTTTTTTTTTCCTTATTTATTTTACCTTTTATTCTTTATTTTTACACTGCTCTTTAAAAAAAAGTGTCACTTTTATTCCTATTACAAGGATTGTAAACATCCCTTATAATAGAAAAAAAGCATGGCAGGACCTTTTAAATATGAGATCTGGGATCAAATCCCCCCCCCCCCTAGATCTCATATTTACACTAAAATGCAATAGGAAAAATATAAACATACATCTTTAAGAGCTATGGGTGAAAGTGACGTTTTAACGTCGCTTCCACCCTGCAATGATATGGAAACGGGTGGGGGGTCATCTTCCCATCACTCGTCTTCTTGCCCAACAGGGAGAAGAACCCGATCGCCTCCACCGATATCGACAGCTCCGGTAAGCGACGGAGGGCTCTGGAGCGCTGCGGGAGAGGGGCACTCTCTCTCCACCGATAAAAGTGATCTTGCGGCAAATCCATTACAGAGACCACTTTTATCTGAAAGCTGACCGCCTGCTGAAGAAGAATATTGGGGTTATGGTAGCTAGCTGCTGCCATAACAATGATATCCCTCTTCAAAGTAACACTGTAAAATGACGGCGGGCGGTCTGTAAGTGGTTAACGTAAGTTTAAAAAAATGGACTTACCAGCAGGATCACCAGATGAAAATAAAAGCAGAAAAAACGAATGAAGCCACCACATTGGACTTTTAAGCTGCAATTTATTATTTTATTTTTGCATTTAATATAACTTTAAAAGGTTATTGGGGAATAAATCCAGTAAATGTGAGGGAAAGACTGCACTAATTGTTGCTGCCTGTTGTATGGCTAACTAATATGAACATTCAAAGTTGTAAAAAGAATCCTTAATCCCTAAAGCTTTTATGACAAATTTTGATGCTAGCCACCAGCAACTACAAATAGAGAAGAAAATATGACATGGAGAGGCTGAAGGAGAACTGGAGGAAAAACACTGAATAGAGTAACTGGATAGACACAACAATCGGTTTTTAATATCAATACACTTGCTATGTATGTCACATGTTGCTCATCAGAGATGCCTACTGCATGGAGATGGTAACTAAAAGAAGAGCCTGGAAGATGAAATGTAGAAAAAAATATTTAACAGAAATAATTTTAAAAAACTTTAAATTTAGGTAAAGGTAATAATATAACTGAGATTGTGTTATTCATTAAAAATATTAATTGCCAAAGCGAAACCAAAGTTTACCTATCTGCAGAATATAGAGATCCCAAGTGATCATCTTTATGGTGATGGGCTTGTGAATTGATATGTTAAAAAGGAGGTAGAATACCTGGCTGAGTTGTGACTGCCAATACTGCTTCCATCACAATGACCATGTTTATGGAAGTCAACCTCCATTGTTGGGACGAGTGGTGTCAAGCTGTGACCCTCAATGAATGCCAGATTTGCATCGTTATCTCAGGACAGGAAGGGGCACACCTGTGTATTGCACCTTTTAAGCATCAAAAGAAAACTCTTCCCAATTGATTGTAGTCTTGTGGGGGGGGGGGGTTACTTCATTATAAAATGTTTGCTTTTTGGATGTAGGGCATTTCAATGCACAATGGAATTCAGATTTTATTAAATGCTACTAATGAAGTTGCCACATTAGAGAGATTGGAATAAATGGTAAAATTCTATAATTCTATATTTAACATTATGGTGCTTGGGCTTAAAACCATTTTAACCATTTCCCGCCCGGCCTGTAGCAGAATGATGGCCAGGTTGTGGTTCAGTTATCCTGACTGGGCGTCATAAGGTATTGAAGTGGTCAAAATCAGCTGAAAAAGTTTAGTTAGTTTTATGAGATCATACAAATTTTGTCCATCTATATTATTAGATAGAAATAACATTAATTTGATTTTATTGAAGAATGTTTTATAAAACACGTCATCGATGTACCGGCACAGGAAACCGGGAAGAGGAAGTCGTCCACCAACGGTGTCCTCTTTTTAACCACTTTCAGACCGGACCATTTTGCTGGTAAATGACCAGAGGTCTTTTTACAATTTGGCACTGCGCTGCTTAAACTGGTAATTGCGTGGTCATGCAATGTTGTACCCAAACAAAATTTGCGTCCTTTTCTTCCCACAAATAGAGCTTTCTTTTGATGGTATTTGATTGCCTCTGCGATTTTTATTTTTTGCGATATAAACGTAAAAAGACCGCAAATTTTGAAAAAAAATGATATTTTCTACTTTTTGTTATTAGAAAAATCCAATAAACTCAATTTTAGTCATACATTTAGGCCAAAATGTATTCAGCCACATGTCTTTGGTAAAAAAAAAGTCAATAATTGTATATTTATTGGTTTGCGCAAAAGTTGTCACATCTACAAACTAAGGTACGTTTTCTGGAATTTACGCAGCTTTTAGTTTACGACTGCCTATCTCATTTCTTGAGGTGCTAAAATGGCAGGGCAGTACAAAACTCCCCCAAATGACCCCATTTTGGAAAGTAGACCCCTAAGGAAATTGATAAGTGGCATGTTGAGCCCATTGAATATTTTATTTTTTTGCCTCAAGCGATTGAATAATGACAAAAAAAAAATTATTTATTTTTTTTACACAAAGTTGTCACTAAATGATATATTGCTCACGCATGCCATGGGCATATGTGAAATGACACCCCAAAATAAATTCTGCTGCTTCTCCTGAGTACGGGGATACCACATATGTGGGACTTTTTGGGAGCCTAGCCGCGTACGGGGCCCCGAAAACCAAGCACCGCCTTCAGGCTTTCTAAGGGCGTTACAGTTTTGAAGGCCATAAAATGCCAAGATGGCACAAACCCCCCCCCCAAATGACCCCATTTTGGAAAGTAGACACCCCTAAATTTAGGGGTACACTAGTGAGACTAGGTAATAAATGGCGGGTGCCCTGAAACTATAAAAAAATAACTAACCAACCAGCGTCACCTGTAACAGTTATATGGTGATCACTGGTGAAAGGGTTAACTAGGGGGCAATCAGGGGGCTTTATGCGGTAGTATATGGGGGTCCCTGGCGCTATAAAAAGCTGCGGCGAACCTAAATACCTACCTGCCTAACTAGCGTCACCTGTGACACTAATACAGCGATCAGAAAAACGATCGCTTATTAGGCTGGGTTCACACTGGAGCGATGCGGGAACGCCACGAATCCGTGGCGGGTTCCCGCATCGCATGCCTCCCGGCGGCAGTTCACACTGCCCTATGCGAACTGCTGGGAGTGTCAGTGAAATGTTAATGACACCCCCAGATCAGTTCGCATATCGCAGTGCGATCTGCAAACTCGGATCGCATGGTGTGAACACCCATGCGATCCGATTCTGCTGCGGGCCAAAAAAAGGGTCCCGTGCGAATTTGCGGCGGGTGCGGCGAATGTCTGAACTCGAATCGCACAGAGATCGGATGTGATTTGCACTGCAGTGCGGTGCGAATCACATTCGTTCTCATAAACCGCTGCAATGTGAACCCAGCCTTAGTGACACTGGCGACGGGGGGTGATCACGGGGTTAAACCTTTATTGGGGGGGTTAGGGGGGTACATTAGAACTAAAAGGGGCTAACCCTAACTGCCCTAACAGTTATTACAGTCACAAATGACACCAATGCAAAAAAAAAAAAAAATGACATTGGTGTCACTGTGACTGGGGGGCAGGGGTAATTGGGGGGGTGATCGGGGGGTGTGAGTGTGCCTGGCATGTTCTACTGTGTAGTGTCGTGTTGGTGCAACTCACCGATCCTCTCTCCTCGGTGTCGGAACGAAAAATACCGACACGGAGGAGAGATTACATCACTTCCTCTCCTGTGTTTACATTACAGGAGAGGAAGTGATGTCACGGAGCATTTTCATTCGTCGGGAGCGATCGCGAGGGGGTGGCCATGAATGAAAGGCCGTCCCCTCGTCCGGGATCGCTCCCGAACGAATACCGACCGCCGCGGGCACCGGGCGGGGGCCCGATCGGGCCCCCGACCCGCGGGAAGGCAGGGACGTACATGTACGCCAATATGCCTGCTCGTGCCATTCTGTCGACGTACATCGTCGTGCGGCGGTCGGGAAGTGGTTAAAATGGTGGTGTGGGAGAAGACCCATGGGCATGTATTGCGTTTGAAAGACCGCTGCGAAAATACAGTGTGACATTAAAAAAAATTGCAACAATCTTTATTTTATTCTCTACAGTCTCTGCTAAAAATATATAAATAATTAATGGGTGTTCTAAGTAGTTTTCTAGCAAAAAATATGGATTTTAACTTGTAAGCAACACATGTCAGAAATAGCCTTAGGCATAAAAGGGTAAAGGGAAGAGAAAAGGAGAAGAGGAGAGGAAACAAAATACTGTTACCATTTACTTTTGAAAAAAGCATTTATTTAATTACACCCACTTCTCCAGGCAGACATTCACCCATCAATACATTTGGATATTTGCATAATTCATCCATTGTGGTCAGTTCAAACAGGAATTTAGGAGCTCACAGGATCAGCATGATTTTTTTTCTGTATGCAGAAAATTCAAGAGCACCACCCAGTGCACAGGAGGAGTAACTACGCATATATGTACAAGTTACATCCCCCATGTACCAGACAGGGGTCTTGATCAACCACCCGGGATAGTCCAGACTTGTCATCTAAAATAATATAAAGGAATATTGTTAGAGCAAAATAAAGAAAATTATCTGTGAACAGCAAACATGAATATGGAATTTATAACAATAAACTGCACATGGTCAGTATTAAAATATTTCTTTCTTATAGAATGACTGACTATCCTGCAGTAAATAATTAGAAATGTTTAGCATTTCATGTACACATATATCAAGTTACAGACACTGACTACATAGGTGCTTTTTGTAAATTAGAAAACAGCCCTAGAATAGCTAATCTTAGTTAATAAGACAATAAACAAAGGAATAGAGACCTAAATCATCCAAAAAGAAACCTTCCTTTACTGGTTCTACTCTTCTAGATTGATAAAAACTGAACTCAGGCTCCTACAAGTTACTGCAAATAAATAGGTAATGGTTGTTCGTGCCAATGTCATGTTAAAATGAATCAGTAAATCATTAAAAATATTTTAATGTTAAAAGCAAAATGTTAGCAGCCTCTCCAACAAGAGTCCTGCTATTGTAAGCTAGAAGACCGTTCATATCAACCTCCTTGTTTCTAGTTTCACTTTATTACTCTGAACTGCAAGGCTGAGCCCCACCTCTCTGGGAATGGCTAACAAAAGTTATACCATCGGTATACCTCCCAAATACATGAGATGAAAGGGAAGGACAGATAGCACAAAGTATATAGACTTATAATGTGGCCATGCCAGGCATGCAATAGTTTACAGGTTGGATAAAAGGTTTGGTGTGTTACAACATTCTTGGTAGTGAAATAATACAATTGTATAGAGATCTGAACATCAAAAGAGGGACAACTAAAGAGGACAGAGGGATTTTGTTCAAAAAAAGACAGTAATAGATCTATATGCTTTGGATGCCTTTAGTAAGAAAGTAAAATTAGTGGAGGATATGGCAGGGCAAAGAGTAATGACTACACACTTAGTGCAGAACTGCTAGTGTGACATGGCCTAAAGGGTTGGAACTGTGAAGTTGACTACAGCAAAAATGCACATATAACCTAATTGGCTATGTATTTCCTCAAGAAAGTCACATACCTGAGACAATTGGGCTTATGTGATGTTTTTCAGATGTGCCATCACTCACCAATCCTTCTTTACCCAATGTCTACTTCTGCACCAATATGTAGGGAAAACTCGTCATCAAACATAATTAGTGCCTCTTCCATGTTTTCCTCCTGTGCCTCTGGAGACATCTCAGACTGAGACCCAGAAGAATTTGTGCTCAAAAGGGAAGAAGACATGGAGTTGACAGCAGAGGCAACACTAGAGCTCTGTGAAGTGTTAAGGTGGGAAACAGATGAGTCCTCAGATTGTGCAGAAGAATTTGTTTCAATGGGATCTTCATCCTCTTCTCGTGTAGCTGAATCCACAGTTTCTTCTTTCCAGCTTTCATTTACGTATTTCAGCACTTCGGTACTTTGACTTCTTTTGGAGTGATCAATTGCCAACAGACCCCTAAACATCCGTCGTATCTTAGTGGGAACCTTTTTCCATGCTTTAGGAGGGTTATCCATCTTGAAATGTTTTTGCCATTCAACAAAACGTTTGTATCCTTCATCATCAAGGATGGCCACCCGCCATGGAAACTCTCCTGTAAGTAAGCAGTAGATGATAACACCTAAGGCCCACACATCGAGGCTGCCATCTACAGTCAACCCACCTGAAATGGGCACATCACGCATCTCCGGGGCCATGTAGGCTTTGCTGCCACACCTGGATGTTATAACTGTCCCTCTGACCTTAGCAAGGCCAAAGTCTGTGATCTTGATGCAATGACACTCCTTATCAAATACCAAAATATTTTCTGGCTTCAGGTCCATGTGCACAAATCCTTTTTCTTCTATGAATTGGAGGGCATTGGAGATCTGAACAGCGCATCTCTTCACGGCGTCTTCTGGAATTCCCACCTAAAAAGTAAATAAATAAGATCAAAATACAATAGATAATAAATACAGTACAGAGAATGTAATGAGAAATTCAGAATACATATCCAGAAACAGGTAAAGTGTATGTATAGCCATAACTTTTTTTTAGGTTTAGACTAGAGATGAATTATTTGTCATATGTGTATGTATTTGCCTTTATATTCACCCTCTCTTTCTCAATGACTGTGGTCACCAGGACAATTAAAGTGATCGGAACTTCAAAATATTAAAGTTTTCAAAACAAAAAGGTAGGTGTAAATCTGCCAACATGGACACCTGTACTGGTGTCAACTAAGAGAGCTTCCTCTCACTTCTTGTTGGGTCTCTGGGAGAGGAAATGAAGGGAAATATCCCCAAAATGACTGACAGGAGTTTTAGCTTTTAAAGAATAAGTTCACCTTTCATAACATGTTATATCCATATTCAGAGTGTAACATGTTATGAATGCACCAGCCCCCACACCTTCCCCTCTTTTACACCCTTTAGTTGTCAAAGAAAAAAAAAGGCAGTGTGGGGCTCCGCCCACCCGGTTTCGTCACTCATTCATAGCGCTATGTGAATGGAAACTGACAAAGTCCAGCAGCCTCTGCATCTGTCAGTTTGTAGTTTTCAATGAGCCACGTGAGCGCCGTGGTAGTTCATTCATTCTTCCTGTCAGCATGTATTGGCTCCCTCATATGAGGTACGAGCAAGCCTATACACCAGGGATCTCTATTAGTGGACCTCCAGCTGTTGCAAAACTACAAGTCCCATCATGCCTCTGCCTCTGGGTGTCATGCTTGTGGCTGCCAGAGTTTTGCTATGCCTCATGGGATTTGTAGTTCTGCAACAGCTGGAGGTCCGCTAATTGCATATCCCTGCTATACACTGACAGGTCTGCAGGAGATCTGCATAACATCCGAGATATGCTGATTGCTGGTGAAATGCTTTACAGGTTCCTGCAACAAAAATGAATAAATGCACATTTTTTTTACCTGCAAAAAAATCTGCATTTATTATTTTTTTTCTGAAAACCTGAACTTATCCTTTTATCTCCTCATACTGTAATTCTATCAAAAACGAAGATAAAGAAATTTGGCATTATGTATAGGTTAATGTACTTACATGTGGTATAATTAGAGAGAACAGATCGCCAACAGGAGCCAGTTCTTGGGCAAAGACAAAGTTGTGCGTGGATTTGAAGATCACATCACAGCATCCGATGATGTTGGGGTGAGACGAAAGAAAGGATGAGACGCTGAACTCCCGGAGGAAAGACTCCTGACTGTTTCTGCTTCTATCCATAAACTTCAAAGCAATGCTTTGACCTGTGAAAAAAAGAATTTAACTTAAATCAAGAATTGGACATTTTTAGCTGATTTTCATACGTTCGCTCTCAAAATCTCAAGCATGTTAATAAGAACTGTAGCTCCTGTAGTGAGAATGTATTATGCTTCATTTAAAGCCAAACTTCAGCCCTACTGGCAATTGGCAGACACATTTCAGTACTGGAGAGCTTCCTGTATGACTCTTACTTTGATTTCACTGCACACTGTGAGATTTCCACAATGGGAATTAGAAGCTTCAGCAAGCCAGATGGAGCTCAACTCATTTTCTGTCTGGAGGAAATCTAGCATTGTTAGCATTATATCCTTCCCAGCCTGACTGCTCCTAGTTGGTTCCTTGTATTCATTGGATTTGTATTTTATCATATAGACTCAGCATTACATGTGGTCATTACCTAGGACTGTCTGCATGCAAATACAGCCTGTCTAGGAATGCCCACTCCTCCCAGACAGATCTGTACCCATCAAGGCATTTTGATATTTGCCCAACGCTTAGATACCTAAATAATCTTACCAACATATAAGATGCATAAAAACATTAATACATTTATAGACATGTAATTCTATAACTGGGCCATATTCTCTCACTGCATATACCCAATACACCGCTAGTCTTCATTACGTGTGTTGCACAGGGATTCTACTTTACTGCTCCTTTGATTTTAGAGTGAGTATACAATTACTGACCTCTTGTAAAAATTATATTACAATTACACACATATACACAAATATTTGTAGAGAATATCGAAATGGTGATTAGATAAATTTACAGACCTGTTTTCCTGTCGTTTGCCAGGAATACTCTTCCAAATGCACCTTTTCCAAGCTCCTTCCCCATGAGGAAGTACTTCTGTACATCCACCTGCCGTAGTCTCTGTGAATAGAAGGAGACCATTCTATCCAGAAGAGCTTCCACATCATGGGCAATGGAGGCCATAGTGTCCTAGAGAGCAAAAAAAAAAAAGACTTTTGTTACATTATTGTTATAATTTGGTTACAATAAATTGTTAACTTATTAGGCAGAAAAAAAATCTTTAAAAAAAAATAAAACTATAGAAATTTGTCAAATATGAAATTTGTCAAATAACCCTCAGTTATATACCTATAAATGTGAAATGATCAATATACCTCCACATCTATATGTATATCACTCGGGAATAAGGTTTGGCCACTAAATCTAGAGCTTAAACACAACAACATACATTTATGGAGTACATTTAAAGGAACTGAATATGAAGCCAGCAATTTATAAACAAGACAATTATCAGGCAATGGTGTAACTCTATCAAGTAGAAAAATAAATATAATATCCAAGACATATAGCAATACATAAATAGGTGACAAGATATATCCAATAATTACTAGTTCAGTTGTGTGCATGGGCCCTCTCAGTAACTGGTGGCCAAAACACCAATTTTTATTCCTTCAATAAGGAAATGTAATAAACATCGGTCAGCATTGATGGAAAAGTGTATCTGCAGCCAGCAGCATCTTGGTGACCCCAATATTTCTGGCAAATAGTGCCATGAAAAGACCTATAAGACATACTCGGCTTTCCTGTTGCCAACCAGTTATGCTGAGTTTCCAGTTTCGTTACATAAAGTCAGGAGGATGAACACAGAGCTCAGACAGGTAAAAAGTGGAACTTTAATCAGAACTATCAAGTAAAATATGGAAAAGGGTTGCCTCATTGTTTTTATCCAGTACCAGACAGCGGAGGCCATCAGAAGATATTAGTGACTCTTCCCTAAAACATTCTCCCCAAAACTGTGAAGTCCCAAAATGACCGAGAATGACCATGAGTGATGTCATAACATCCAAACACTCCATTGTCACATCTCTTTTAAGGCATCATAAAAAAAAAAACTATTTAAGGCATTTCCTGCTCAATGTCATCTTTATGTTCTCAGTACGACCTCATAGCATCAGACTTATGGACTTCATGAAATTAATCGAGAGGAATGTTCAGTGACATCATTATGTAAAATGTTGTACTCTGGTTAGGATGAGAGGGAATCTTTCATAGCAAAGAGTTCAACACTATACAGTCAATTATTTTATACAGATTGGAATATACTTGTAATAGGAGATTTAAATAAAATTATACATTATTTGGCCACCCAATCATATGTTTCCCTTTGTATTACATCACACAAATTACTGCTTCAACTTCTATTGCATTTAATGTATTACTAACAACTTTTTCATCAGACTGATCATGGCAAGCCTCCAATGGCTATCCTGTCTTCTGTATACATTGTATTACATATTATCCAGAAATGAACCTCAATCCATTGTCCCTTTTATATGTTTTTCCTATATAGGTTTTTATTTATTTTCCAGATACACCTCTGCAGTGTTATTATCAGAATGCTCATTAAATAATAAAGATCAATTGATTGGTTAGATGAAAGTGACCTTACCTTAATGTGGAGAGGATTCAGCTGTGAAGGAATCAAAATTAGTTTAGCTTCTCCGCTTTTTTGGTTCCACTGCAGATCAACACCAGACAACGTCACCAAATCTTCAGCTAGGCTGTAGTAAATGGAAGTAGAATCACTGATTAGAAGAGGCAGAGGCCCGCTTTATACAAGGGAGATGGGCGGGGAAGGCAGAGAATGGAGACTTTCCATTGGCTGATTTCTAATGGGAATGTTGTGTAAATAAGCCCGCCAATTTGCATATAAACAGGTTTTCTAGAGAACAGGTGATATGATTAACCACCCCGAAACCAAAACATTTTAAAACTTTACCAAGTTCTAAAATTGAACTTTCAATCATAATAACCATGAAATGAAAAATTGTTTGTTTTATAAAATTATTTTTTTACCTGATTCTGGACTAATTAACAAATACGAGAGGGAGTACTAACAAGGTCATTTATTGAGAAAAAAACATCTCATTGTAACATCGGCTGTAGGTTCTTGCTGGTTCTTTTATACCATTATGTCTTATTTTCAGTAACATTGTACACCAATGGGTTTAGTTTAAAAAGGACTTTATTGGGAAAAAAAATTATATATGATTTTTACGCTGAATACATTTTATAGTTTGAAGAACAATTAAAAGGGACCTGTCGGGATAGGAATATTGGAGCTGCCATGTCTTGGCTTATTTCTAAAGATTAATCTCTAAACCCTTCCCATCTATGACCAGCTTTAGACTAAGAATTCTCTCTGAGATCTGATTTCTCTAGTGATATAATTTGGTAAAGTATATAGATTTAGAGTAACATAATGAATGACCACTTTGTCAGGAAATTAGATTGAGAGTTTTCAGTGCAATATGGCTAAAATAGGTACATTTTGTTTTATTAGTGGGTGTCAGAAGAAAGAGGAATGACAAGCCAATGATTTTTTTTTTTTTAATGATTTTGATATCCTGTAATTATATGAGAAGAGTATTTTCAAAAAAAATCATTAAATAAAAAACAGACACTTTTTAATAGGGACATTTTAATTAATGTTTTTTTTTTCTTTTTTTGCTCAACTTACTTCCATTTCTTGCATTTGTGTTTTTTTGTTGGTGAAGTCCCAGAAAGATTGTTACAGTTTTTGCTTGTTGCAATTCTCTTTAAGGCATAAAAATATTGACTTTTTTGACTATTTTTGGAAATCTAAATAATAACAATTATAATAACAAAATCGAAATAATAACAAAAAAATATTTTAAGGTTTTTCCAAAAACAAAAAAAAGATTTTCTCCTGTAACTCTTAGTTTCCCTTTCCTGAAAAATACAATACATTTTGTTGACACACAATCTAAATAATCACTTAAGGTTTTTACAAAAACAAAAAAAAGTCAAGATTTTTCTGCCTTATAAATAAAAAAGAATAAACGTTAAAATCTAAAAATAATAACAAAAAAAATCTTAAGTGATTTTTTTTTATTTATAAGGCAGAAAAATCTTGACTTTTTTTGTTTTTGTAAAAACCTTAAGTGATTATTTAGATTGTGTGTCAACAAAATGTATTGTATTTTTCAGGAAAGGGAAACTAAGAGTTATAGGAGAAAATCTTTTGGGGGCTTTAGTGTTGGAAAAATGGAAATGTATAGAAGTGACTTCCAATTGTCACAAGTAGATAAGATTTTTGGTCTTTGTTTGCGTTGTTATACATTTTCTAGGGTATTGAGCTGTGTATGTGGTCAGTGAACCAGATAAATATTTATTGAATTGTTTTAAATAATTCTTGCATCTAGCATATTTTATTGCTTATTAGTTGAGATTGATTTTCGAGGTGTACTACTACCCCAACATTGTATTCTATTGAATTGTATTGATTTTCGAGTTATCCTATAGTCTTCCTGGGGGGGTCCACCTGTACTATTGTTTGTTGTGTTTACTATATACACCATATCCCATCACTATTGTTCCCTGTGTCCCCTCAGTCTATTGACTTTTGGGTGTAGGCTCAGATTATTCAGAGTAGATACCATTGTTATTATAAATGTTGTGCCTCAGTCCTGTGTACTATTATTCCAGTATCTATTCCAGTCTCACACTATTATGGGATACATTTTGATTTGTTGTGTACTGTTGTATAGTTACTGAAAGTTTTGTTCATCATATAGAAATTGATGGCCAAGATTGCTACCGGTAAAGCGAGGGCTTTAATTGCTAAAGGTAAAGTAATGGAGGAATGTAGAAGCCCATGGCACCAGACACAGGACTATGTGACATTAAAGTGGTATTAAAGCGGGAGTCCGCCGGAAGTCCACGTTTTTTTTTTTTTTTTAAAAGCCAGCAGCTACAAGTACTGCCGCTGCTGACTTTTAAAATAGTGACACTTACCTGTCCAGCGCGCCCGCGATGTCGGCACCCGAAGCCGATCTCTCGATCGTCTCTCGGGTGCTGCCGCCGCCATCTTGGGTATGGGAATCAGGAAGTGGAGCCTTTCAGCTTCATTTCCCGGTTCTCTACTGCGCATGCGCAAGTCGGGCTGCGCAATAAGGATGGACCCGCTGCCTCTGGGATCTGTGTGTTTCCCAGCAGGCAGCGGGGGACTTTCGGAAAGGGGCGTAATCTACGCCCCTTTCCGCAGAGAGCTTTCCCGGAAGTGGGTGCAGATACCTGTACTGTACAGGTACCTGCACCCCCCTCCCCCTGAAAGGTGCCAATTGTGGCGCCGGAGGGGGGGGGAGGATTCCAATGAGCGGAAGGTCCACTTTAGGGTGGACCTCCGCTTTAAATCCCAATACAAAAATGGGAATATATTGCAGCTCACCAATCCAATGACTGCATTAGTTTTCTTTTGTATGGTATCTGCTTTGGAGAGCAGCATTGTTAGTCTGGGGGGAGGGGATTGGGAGTGTTAGATGGACTACCAGATTTATATGGACTTGACTAAGAAATTGAAGCCAAACTCCAGCTAACACTTTATAATCATTTCCAGCAACAGTTTTTATTTTCTTTTAGAATAAAGTTTTTATATAAATTATTAACATAAATAATAAAATAAAAAATTTAAAAAGCTTTACATTTAGGTAAAGGTAATAATATAACTGAGATTGTGTTATTCATTAAAAATAGTAATTGCCAAAGCAAAACCAAAGTGTATCTATCTGCAGAA
Organism: Lithobates pipiens; assembly: GCF_037356315.1. Lineage (NCBI taxonomy): Eukaryota > Metazoa > Chordata > Amphibia > Anura > Ranidae > Lithobates > Lithobates pipiens. The sequence continues at coordinate 28,767,612 of NW_027507764.1, read as the reverse complement.
TATAGAGAGCCGTTAGAATTGATTATCTTTATGGTGAAGGGCTTGTGAATTAATATGTTAAAGAGGAGGTAGAGTACCTGGCTGAGGTGTGACTGCCGCTATTGTTTCCATTACAATGACCATGTTTATGGAAGCCAACCTCCATTGTTGGGATTAGTGGTTTCAAGCTGTGACCCTCAGGAAATGCCAGATTTGCATGATTATCTCAGTACAGGAACAGGCACACCCTTTAACATCAAGAAAAAACCTTTCCCAATCAATTGTAGTCTTGTGGGGGGTTTACTTTATTAAAAATGTTCACTTTTGGAGTGTAGGGCATCTCAATCCACGATGAAATGCAGCTTTTATTAAATGCTACTAATGCAGCCACCACATTAGAGAGATTGGAAGAATTGGTATAATTAAATATTTTACATATTTTGTTTTTGGGTTTAAAGAAAATCAATATCAGCAAAAAAATTTAATTTCGTTTTATGAAATCATACAAAGTTTGTCGATCTATATTATTAGAACTAGTAATTGTGTTATTAGATAGAAATAACTTTAATTTGATTCAACTGAAGAATGTTTTATAAAACACGTCATCGATGTACCGCCACAGGGAACCAGGAAGAGAAAGCCGTCCAACAATGATGTCCTTTTTTTTTTAGAATGGCGGTGTGGGAGGAGATTAATGAGCAGGACAGAATAGGGACAGAGTGTAAGACATTTAACCAGTTCCCGACCAGCGCACGCCGATGTACGTCGGCAGAATGGCACGGCAGGCATATTGGCGTACAGGCACATCCAATCTTTAATGCCGCCCTGCCATCATGAGCGCACCGCCGGCAGGGCGTTCGCATGCTAGTCGGGACCCCCGTGAGTGCAGTCGTGGGTCCCGCAGCCTCGTTCGCCGCGGGCATACCCGCGATCGTCTCATTGGCCGGCTGAACAGAGAGATGCCATTGTGATTGGAGCAGAGATCAGTGTTCACTAAATGAAAGCCCAGCCCCCAACAGTTAGTAACACACCCCTAGGAACACTTAACCCCTACACTGCCACCCACTGGTTAACCCCTTCACTGCCAGTGTCATTTACACAGGAATCACTGCATTTATATAGCAGTGATTGCTGTATAAATGACAATGGTCCCAAAAATGTCCGATGAGTCCGCCATAATGTCGCAGTCGCAATAAAAATTGCTGATCGCCGCCATTACTAGTAAAAAAAAAAATTATTATTAATAAAAATGCCATAAAACGATTCCCTATTTTGTAAACGCTATAACTTTTGTGCAAACTGATCAATAATCGCTTATTGTGATTTTTTATTTTTTTTTTAATAAGTAGAAGAATACGTATCAGCCAAAACTGAGTGAAAAAAAGTTTTTTTATATTTTTGGGGGGATATTTATTATAACAAAAAGTAAAAAAAATAATGCGTTTTTTTCAAAATTGTTGCTCTATTTTTGTTTATAGCGCAAAAAATAAAAACCGCAGGGGTGATCAAATAACACCAAAAGAAAGCTCTATTTGTGGGAAAAAAAGAACCAAAATTTTGTTTGGGAGCCACGTCGCACGACCGCGCAATTTGTCAGTTAAAGTGACGCAGTGCCGAATCGCAAAAAGTGGTCTGGTATTTGGCCAGCAAAATGGTCCGGGGCTGAAGTGGTTAAAGAAAATCAAAATCAACAAAAAATGGTCATTTCGTTTTATGAAATCATACAAAGTTTGTCCATCTATATTATTCAAACTAGTAATTGTGTTATTAGATAGAAATAACATTAATTTGATTCAACTGAAGAATGTTTTATAAAACACGTCATCGATGTACCGGCACAGGGAACCAGGAAGAGCAAGCCGTCCAACAATGATGTCCTTTTTTTTTAGAATGGCGGTGTGGGAGGACGGAATAGCGGCAGAGTGTAAGACATTTAAAGAAGAAGCTTGTTACTATAAGAAAGTAAACTTATTTTACTAAATACATTGCATTAATGTTGGTGGTGTATTGGGAAGTCTGCTTTATATTTTCCCCAGAATCCAACTTCAAACACAAAGTGGTGTATTTATAAAGGATGTCATCTACACAGGAAACATTTCCTGGACACTCGTCTATCTGTATTTTACTGCATTTGTTTCAAAGATGAATCACCCAATGTGTAATGCAGCAAGTGGGTGATTTTTTTTGTAATTTAAATGTGATGGGTGAACATTGTATGTTCCTGGAATCTCTCCATCATGTTGTATGTCACAGCTAAGGAGTGAATCTTGATTGAAAATTATGGTGATTCCTATTTAAAAATGTCAGGTGACTAAGGTGAATACTTCTCAAATTTTAATGTGAAAGGCAAATTTTCTTAGAAAAAGGTAGAAATCCAGCTTCTACACACAATATAATAGATTTTAAAAACAAAGAAAACACACTCATGTGGTAGATTTTTCAAGAGAGTGACTCCTCTGAAAATAAATGCCAGAAAATACAGACAAACAAGCGTTCAGGAAACCTTCACAACAAATCCTTTATAATTAGTCTCTTAAAGAATGCAAGCTTTTTTATAACAATTTCTAAACAATCTCCTGTCTCTTTTATTCACTTGTTTTGGAGATGTCCAAAATTACACCGATATGGTCAGGATGTAATAGATGTTATAAACTATTTATAACACTGCATTAATTCCAGATCCCGTTCGATGCCTAGTGGGGTATATAAATCCCAACAATCTGGAACATGACCAGGCAGTGGCCATTAGAAGATCCCTTTTTATGGCCTGCAAGTTGATTGCCTCTCGTTGGGTCTCACCCAACCCTCCTACCCTGGGGGACTGGATCCGGGAAATGGATAAACATGTTATGTTTGAAAAACACATCTATATTCAATGAAAACTCATCCTTGAAGTTAATAAAAATATGTACAAAATGGATAGATTCTTCATGCTCCAGCCTCAATGCAATGCAAAGAGAGGTAGTGCTTGAAGATTGAGTTGGCCTGTTTTATGTAACTTTTTATATATTCTTGCCCTGGAATATTTCTGGAACTTTTCATATATTTGATAATAATTAAATCAATGTGTTGTTGTTAAAGTGTTATCAGCTTAACTGAGCAGTAAGGAAATGAGAGACAAAAAGAAAGAGGAGAGGAAGAGAAAAAGGAATTTCTTGTTACGATTTTTAGTTTTTTTTTTGTTTTTGTTTTTTGGTCGTTCTATTTCTATCGGTTTGTTATGTAAAAGGAATGCAAATTTCAAAAAAGAAAAAGTGATAAAAAAAAAACAAGTTTACAAGAAGTTCACGTCAAGAAAAAAATATCTGAAACTTAATTCAGTTTCTTTGATTGATAATAAAATTGAGGTCTACATGGGGACATTGCTTTGTAGGCATGAATACACAATTTGCTTTAAATTGTTAATGTAAACTTTTTTATTATTTTATATATTTGTAGCAAAGATGATGAGGAATCCAATTACAAACTAAAAACCTGGACACTTAATATAATTACAGAAAAGAAAGAACTTTTACAGGGTGAAACTGACCATCTCCCCCAGAGATTGACCTGTACATTCATACGGTAATAAGGCGGCCAGTGGTGTAACAATAGCCAAAGCAGAGCATGTGTCTCCTATGGGGCCCTCAGGTAGGAGGGGACCCTATAGGGAGTTTAGCTGTGTGACAGGGAGATAGACGAGCTCCCGCTTCAGGCAGCCATCTTCCAGCGTGGCTCGGGTACACCCCCTCTAGAGCGGTAATTTAGCTTTGATTAAAACACAATTTTTTTTTTTAAATGTTCCTGTAGTGAATTGTACACATCGTACAGATGAACCACTTCACAAGCACGGGCAGGTCACCCAATGTATGCTTTTTAATGGAGGTTTGAATTTTTAATTGTTAATTAAGATTTTAATAAAACTCTTCACAGGAAAAAGGAGACTTTAGAATTTATTTTTGCGTTGTTATATGTTCCCAAGGGTAGTGCCTAGTTCCCTGCCAAATGGAATAAAAATGAAATTGATTGGTACATGTCCCCAAGGGCAGTGCCCAACCCCCATGTCAATTGGTTGACATTCCCATCGCCTATTAGCTCTGAAAATGATTCAAACGGGTTCAGATTACACATAAAAATGTCCACCGAACCCTGTTCAATCACCACTCAGGTGTCGTTGGTTCATCAATAATCACCACCTCTACTTTTTTTTTTTTTTTTATCTTTTATGGACTCGTGTTGGTAAATTGGATGCAGAGCGGCTATATGTACTTTGGCCCTACGCTGCATAATGGGATATCAGTTCATGCTCCTCCTCTTCTATTATATTTAATCCCCCTATGAAACACATCAAACCCACACTATTGTTCTTCAGGAGGAATTACAGTTTTTTATTTCACCAAGCATTCTAGATTTCATATAGACTTTTGAAGACGATATATATATATATATATATATATATATATATATATATATATATATATATATATATATATACCTTGAAGAGGTTTTTACAATATCATTCACTGGAAAAAAAAAAATGATTTAAACACTTCAGCCCCGGAAAGTTTCAACCCCTTCCTGCCAAAAATATTTTTGCAATTTGGCACTGCGCTACTTCAACTGGTAATTGAGAGTTCATGTGACGCTGTACACAAACAAAATGTATGTTTCCCCCCCCCCCCCCACACAAATAGAGATTCTTTTGATGGTATTTGATGACTTCTGCGGCTTTTATTTGTTGCACTATAAACAAAAAAAGACTGACAATTTTGAAAAAAAACAAAAAACTATATTTTTATTTTACTTTCTGCTATAAAACATATCAAATAAATAAAAATATATATATATCAAAATTTCTTCATCAGTTTAGGCCAATATGTGTTCTGCAACATGTTTTTGGTATAAAAAATCCCAATAAGCATATATTGATTGGTTTTCACAAAAGTTATCGGGTCTACAAACAATGGATTTTTTTATTTTTACTAGTAATGGTGGCGATCAGTGATTTTTAGTGGGACTGCGACATGGCGGTGGACAAATCGGACACCAAGTGACACTTTTTGGGGACCAGTGACACCAATACAAAGATCAGTGCTAAAACAAAAGTTATCGGGTCTACAAACAATGGATTTTTTTATTTTTACTAGTAATGGTGGCGATCAGTGATTTTTAGTGGGACTGCGACATGGCGGTGGACAAATCGGACACCAAGTGACACACAACAGTTATCGGGTCTACAAACAATGGATTTTTTTTATTTTTACTAGTAATGGTGGCGATCAGTGATTTTTAGTGGGACTGCGACATGGCGGTGGAAAAATCGGACACCAAGTGACACTTTTTGGGGACCAGTGACACCAATACAATGATCAGTGCTAAAAAAAATGCACTCTCACTGTACTAATAACACTGGCAGATAAGGGGTTAACATCAGGGGCAATCAAAGGGTTAAATGTGATCCTAGGGAATGCTTTATAACTGTGTGGGGGGATGGCTTAACTGGAGGAAGACAGAGATCCGTGTTTCTGCTTAGCAGAAACACAAGGCCTCCATCTTCCTATCTGACAGAACAGCAGTCTGTCTTGTTTACTGCTGTTCTGCCTCTCCTGTCAACGATCGGTGGGTCCCGGTGGACATAGCGTGCACCAGACCCGCTGATAAGGCCTCTCTGTGTCCAATCAACCAATCACTGGTGGTGCACGCCCCATAACTGGAATATATGACACTATGGCAAATATCTAAGGGGACTACTTATTATTAAAGGGGGTTTACAGATACTGATATGTCCCCTACAACCATCAGCCAGTATTGTGGGAAGAGGCCCTTGCCCTTATAATTTTGAGGATTGGTTTTTGTGGGGGGCTCGTTGGGTAGGGGTACCAGGGAGGACATATGGAAAATGCCTCTCATGCAGCCGGCTTACTGCATTTGGATTGGGAAGTTGGGACACAGCCCCGTCTGGAAACAGAAGAGCTGTAATGATATCTTCTGGAATTTAAGGAAGGATCCAGTCCGTCTTGAAGCTTTGTATAGCACATAAGCATTCAGCAGAGCCAATTGGAATAAGTATACAGACACTTTTTTGTACCAGCGCCTGGCATTACGGGCAACTAGGTATGGTGCCAACAGCTGGATGCTGAGGTCCACCCCTCCCATATTAAGGATATATTCGTGGACACAGAGGAGTTTCTCCACAACACCATTCGCCGTAGGACCATCATGAAGGGAGGACGTAACGAAAACATTCCGATTACCTCTCCACTTCACTGCAAGCAAATTACGCTTCAAACAAGCTCTCTCCGCAGCCTAAGAAGAGATTCTACGAGCCGCTGGGGAAAGCCCAGGCGATTAGATCACACAGTGCCACATGCGCCAATTTGATGATCAAACAAGTTACTAAAAAGTGGCACGCTCGTGTAATAATTGTCCACATACAAGTGGTACCCCTTTTCGAATAAGGGTGGCACCAAGTCCCACACAATCTTACCAGTGCTGCCTATGTAGTTTGGGCTGTTCTCCAGCTCTATGTAACTATTTCTTCCATCTTAAACCATAAAAATATATGTATAGCCTGTGGCCCTGTCATAGAGCTTATACATCTTGATCCCATATCTAGCATGATTGCTGGGAAGATACTGTTTGAAAGACAAGCGGCCAGAAAACTTAATCAGGGACTCATCAATGCAGACAACTTGATCGGGAGGAAATAAGGCTGCAAACTGTTGGTTGTAGTGGTTTATGAGGGGCCAAATTTTGTAGAGCCGATCGTATCCAAGGTCACCCCGAGGACAACAGAATTCATTATCATTGAAGTGCATGAACCGCAAGTTCTGCTTGTATCGTGCCCTGGCCATGGAGGCAGAGAACACGGGCATATGGTAAATTGGGTCAGTGGACTAATATGACCACAACTCACTATTTTTAGTTATGCCCATGAGGAGGGATAGGCCCAGAAAGGTCTTCAATTTGGAAAACCTAATAGGTTTCCATTCCCTGGTAAGGGTCAAATGGGGATTAGCGCCGGTGAAATGACCAGCATACAAAATGCTTTGGTCTACAATAGATTTATAGAGATATTCTGTGAAAAAACGTGAATAAAAATCAAGTGACGTAAAATCAACTGTTTCCCCCTGAATTTCTGGGTTGTCCAGGAAGTACGGGTGCTGCAGAAGTGGTGGGCTCCCAATTAGGATTGGCAAATGCAGCAGGAAAGGTGCTATGGGCTCGATGGGCCTGTCTGTCTTCTTGGGGGCAGCTGGACTCTACTTGTGCTTGCCACCTTACTAGTTTGAACTGCACTTATGGGACTCGCCATGCCACCAAGTGATACTGCAGTGCTGGTTTGACTACGACCAGGGTGTACTAGGCCGCTGGTGCTTGCCAGTTCACCATAAGGATGAGCGGCACTAGTACTGGCTCTCTGCCCCATATGAGAGCCCTGTGGTTCTTGCACCTCAACAACAGCAGAAGAATGGGTTTGGGTATGCCTGACCTTGGCAGGGACCACAACTCCGTCATCAAAGTTATCTGTCAGCGTGCCGCTGCTGTCTACAGGATCATATTCTGAGCCTGAATCTGAAAGATGGGCGAGTTCCTCCTCACTATCTGTCATTTTCAGAAATGTGTAGGCCTCTTCACTAGTGTACCTTTGATTTGACATTGTGGCCTCTAAATTTACTGGTACAGTAGTAAGACTTAAAGGAAAAAGAGCTCCTGACTGTAAGTGACTGCTTCAAATGCTACCAAAAAAACTGTTAGCGTTCGCAGGGATCAGGCCTGACGCTGCAGTTATGTGGGTTGCAGTTCTGATCAGTGAAAAATCTGAAAACTGCAATTGGTGACATAGTGACAGGGAGTGAAAGGGTTAACTGGGGGGTGATCGGGGGGGGGGGGGGGGGGAGTGGCACGCAAACCTTTGTGTACTGATCAGCAGGTCCAGGCCATAAATCATTGGCCAGGACATGAGGACTGATCAGTTCTCTAACGAATCTCACTGCCGTAGACACGGGCGGGGAGACGTACAGGTACGCCCATTTGTCCCCCAATGCCATTCTGTCGACTAATATCGGCGGTCGGCAAGTGGTTAATAAATAAATCTTATAAAGGATTGTTTAATTTAAACTTTTTTTTTCCACCTTAGCTATTCATATGTGTCGGTTGATGTGGTATTTAATGTCCCCCTTCCCCCACACACCAGTACACCTAAAAGCACATTTCATGCACGTGTTGGAGAAATTACCATCCCCTAGGTCTGCCATTTTGTCCCACCAAGATGAAAAATATAACATGCATGCCAACATAAAAGAAAAATAACAAAATACAATCCTTTATTTGTAAAGTTTCAGTGTTCAAATTCAAACATAACTCATAAATATCAAACTAGATATGTGCACCCTGGCAGGAAAATCTACAGTCTGGGGAAACAAAATAAGCAAACTGGTTTCTCATGTTCATAACTTGAGCAATGGTTCACAGGTCCATGAACTGAATGTTCTGTGCGAGTGTTGGAGGTGCAGGTCCATCTAAGGAATGTTCTGTATGGGGTTTGGAGGTGCAGGTCCATGAACAGAATGTTGTGCGGGGGTTGGGGGTGCAGGTCCATGAATGGAAAGTTCTGTGTGGGGGGTTTGGAGATTCAGGCTCAGTGGATCTTTTTGTCAGTCACAAAGTTATGTAGAACACAGCAGACAAAAACTACTTTTATAGTGTATAGTTTATTGCATTGCAGTGGAGTACCCCGCCCCTTAGCTGCAGAGGGCGGAGTACCCCGCCCCTTAGCTGCAGAGGGCGGGGTACCCCGCCCCTTAGCTGCAGAGGGCGGAGTACCCCGCCCCTTAGCTGCAGAGGGCGGAGTACCCCGCCCCTTAGCTGCAGAGGGCGGAGTACCCCGCCCCTTAGCTGCAGAGGGAGGAGTACCCCGCCCCTTAGCTGCAGAGGGAGGAGTACCCCGCCCCTTAGCTGCAGAGGGAGGAGTACCCCGCCCCATAGCTGCAGAGGGAGGAGTACCCCGCCCCATAGCTGCAGAGGGAGGAGTACCCCGCCCCTTAGCTGCAGAGGGCGGAGTACCCCGCCCCTTAGCTGCAGAGGGAGGAGTACCCCGCCCCTTAGCTGCAGAGGGAGGAGTACCCCGCCCCATAGCTGCAGAGGGAGGAGAACCCCGCCCCATAGCTGCAGAGGGAGGAGTACCGCGCCCCTTAGCTGCACAGGGCGGAGTACCCCGCCCCTTAGCTGCAGAGGGCGGAGTACCCCGCCCCTTAGCTGCAGAGGGCGGAGTACCCCGCCCCTTAGCTGCAGAGGGGGGAGTACCCCGCCCCTTAGCTGCAGAGGGGGGAGTACCCCGCCCCTTAGCTGCAGAGGGGGGAGTACCCCGCCCCTTAGCTGCAGAGGGGGGGAGTACCCCGCCCCTTAGCTGCAGAGGGAGGAGTACCCCGCACCTTAGCTGCAGAGGGAGGAGTACCCCGCCCCATAGCTGCAGAGGGAGGAGTACCCCGCCCCATAGCTGCAGAGGGAGGAGTACCCCGCCCCTTAGCTGCAGAGGGCGGAGTACCCCGCCCCTTAGCTGCAGAGGACGGAGTACCCCGCCCCTTAGCTGCAGAGGGAGGAGTACCCCGCCCCTTAGCTGCAGAGGGAGGAGTACCCCGCCCCATAGCTGCAGAGGGAGGAGTACCCCGCCCCATAGCTGCAGAGGGAGGAGTACCCCGCCCCTTAGCTGCAGAGGGCGGAGTACCCCGCCCCTTAGCTGCAGAGGGCGGAGTACCCCGCCCCTTAGCCGCAGAGGGCGGAGTACCCCGCCCCTTAGCTGCAGAGGGCGGAGTACCCCGCCCCTTAGCTGCAGAGGGGGGAGTACCCCGCCCCTTAGCTGCAGAGGGGGGAGTACCCCGCCCCTTAGCTGCAGAGGGGGGAGTACCCCGCCCCTTAGCTGCAGAGGGGGGAGTATCCCGCCCCTTAGCTGTAGAGAGAGGAGCCTATGCCCCTTAGAGGCATATATTCCAATTACACACTTGACACCTCGTTTGGCACAGATTAGTCTACAGTTAAAAATGTTTTCCTTGTCTCTAAGTCCATGTCCACTATGGAGCCTCATTTTCTGCCAGGCCAAATGCCTCATCCGCTACAATCACCAGTGGAAGACTGGTCTCGGTTGTACATAGAAGATGCCTCCATCCAGGAATCTCAAAACGGTCTTCATATTACCGATGCCCCATGACTGATTCATGAAGATTTCTGGCATCCCCTTGAGTCTCAGGCCGCGTACACACGGGCGGACTGTTCGCCCAACTTTGTCCGCTGAACAGTGTTTGGGCGGACAGTCCGCTCGTGTGTGGGCTTTCAGCGGACAGTTTCAGCGGACAGTTGGACGGACAAGGTTTTTCGGAAATTCCGTAAAACTGTCCGCTGAAACCTTGTTTGAGCGAACAGTCCGCCCGTGTGTAGGCTTGTTCGTCAAACAAAGTTGCGCGCATGCTCAGAAAGGATTTTCACGCCGAAAGCTATAATGCAGTGTATAGGACGTCGTATTTTTCGTCCCGTCGTACGTGCCGTTCACGTCATCACGCACGGTTTCAGCAAACTGTTCGTCCGTCGTGTGTGGCCATGTCCGTCCATGCTAAGTTTGAGCGGACTGTTTGCCGAAACTGTTGGACGGACAAAGTTGGGCGAACAGTCCGCGCGTGTGTACGCGGCCTCACAGTTTCTAACATCCACACATATGAAGTTCAAGTGAACATCCACTAATCCCAGGAGTACAATTGAAAAGTATTTTTTATAACTGAAATACAGTGACCTGAATTTGGACGGCTTTTTAACTCAAACGTGTTTTCAATCCAGAGACCCAGTGCAAATCCGGAAGTATTTTTTTTCCCAAAATTCATCAATCATCTTTTCCCACATCTGCTCCGTTTCCTTAGGCCTTACATCACTATGTAGCTCCTCCCAGAGTGTAAAGCAGGTTTCACGAGCCACTTTTGCAACTGTTGCAACACCCAGCAGAAAGTAGTGGTGTAGGGATGCAAATGATTGTCCTGTGGCCAGAAACCTGAAAATTATAAAAAAAATTATCATTACATATACAGCATATAACAGAACATTCAAAATTAAAAAATAAAAATAAAATTACAAAATAATGTAAGTAAAGAGGAAAATACAATTTAGATTAAAAAAAAAATAAAAACTGGGAAAAAATGAATCTAAGCAACTAAATAAAAATGTCTGTGTATATATATATATATATATATATATATATATATATATATATATATATATATATATATATATATATATATATATATATATATATAAATATACCTGTATACAGTGCCTTTTCACATGTTGTCATGTTACAACCAAAAATTTAAATGTATATTATCAAGATTTTATGTGATAGGCCAACACACAGTGGCACATAAATTTGAAGTGGAAGGAAAATGATAAATGGGTTTTCCAAATTTTTTACAAATAAATATCTGAAAAGTGTGCTGTGTGTTTGTATTGCCCCCCAGAGTCAATACTTTGTAGAACCACCTTTCCCCGCAATTACAGCTGCAAGTCTTTTTGGGGATGTCTCTACCAGCTTTGCACCTCTAGAGAGTCTGTGAACAGCAATTTTCAAGTCTTGCCACAGATTCTCAATTGGATTTAGGTCTGGACTTTGACTGGGCCATTCTAACACATGAATATGCTGTGATCTAAACCATTCCATTGTAGCTCTGGCTGTATGCTTAGGGTTTGTTGTCCTGGTGGAAGGTGAACCTCCGCCCCGGTCTCAAGTCTTTTGCAGACAACAGATAACAGGTATTCTTCTAAGATTGTCCAGTATTTGGCTCCATCCATCTTCCCATCAACTCTGACCAGCTTCCCTGTCCCTGCTGAAGAAAAGCATCCCCACCACATGATGCTGCCACCACCATGTTTCCCGGTGGGGATGGTGTGTTCAGGGTGATGTGCAGTGTTGGTTTTCCGCCACAAGCATAGTGTTTTGCTTTTAGGCCAAAAAGTAAAATTTTGGTCTCATCTGTCCAGAGCACCTTCTTCCACATTTTTGTTGTGTCCCCCACATGGCTTCTCGCAAGCTGCAAACATGACTTCTTATGGCTTTCTTCATGTCACTCTTCCAAGGGCAGATTTGTGGAGAGCACGACTAATAGTTGTCCTGAGGACAGATTCTCCCAACTGAGCTGTGGATCTCTGCAGCTCCTCCAGAGTTACCATGGACCTCTTGGCTGCTTCTCTGATGAATGCTCTCCTTGCCCGGCCTGTCAGTTTAGGTGGACGGCCATGTCTTGGTAGGTTTGCAGTTGTGCCCTACTCTTTCTATTTTCAGATGCTGTATTGAACAGTGTTCCCTGAGATTTTAAAGCAGGGTTAGGCTATTAAAAAAAAATATCCCAAGCTTTGAACTTCTCCACAACTTTATCCCTGACCTGCCTGGTGTGATCCTCGGCCTTTCTGATGCTGTTTGTTCACTAAGGTTCTCTAACAAACCTCAGAGAGCTTCACAGAACAGCTTTATTTATACTGAGATTAAATTACACACAGAGGTGGAATCTATTTACTAATAAGCTGACTTCTGGAGCCAATTGGTTCCACTAGATTTTAGTTAGGGGTATCAGGGGCTAAATACAAATGCACGCCACACTTTTAAGATATTCATTTGTAAAGCATTTATCATTTTCCTGCCACTTTGTGGAGGTCTATCACATAAAATCTCATTACAATAAATTTACTATTTTGGTTGTAACATCACAAAATTTGGACTACTTTTACAAGGCACGGTATATATTACAGTAATGTAAACAACTACATACAACAAAAAATACCCATTGGTATTAGAACTAAAATCATAGGTACAGGTTCTCATCTAAGAAAGGCTACAAAAGGAGGACCGACGATATCGCTGATCCACCAGCATTTTAGTATTTAGGATAGAAAGGGAAGGGCAAGGTATCATTCTCTAAAACGTAATAGTGTTATCACTGGTCCTGGGGGTTGGATGGAATGGAGCACCAGAAAAAGTACTTTGTGGGGGGAAAGAAAGATGGACACAGCCAAAAGAAAAAATAAATACTGCAAGTATTTCAGCACAGCAGAGAACTATATACTTTGGAACACTAGTGGTTGAATACCATCAGATACTGAAAATTCAGACTTCAGAAATATGGTATAATATTTTATATTGTTCTGTAATAAGCAGTAGCTGCTAAATTATGCATTTAATGCGAGGCCATCAGTGCTCAGACTAGAAAAGTTCACAAATTACAGTTAATAACTTGGGCCTGGCTAAGGGACAATTGGTGAATATACCTTCAGACCAGCATCTCCTGGTCTTCAAGGCTTAAAGGGTCTATTGGGGCAAATGTATGTATTCTATTAAACATCGCACTGCCCCAAACAATGAAGTATTCGACAAATAAACCATACTTTAGGATGTTACCTTTATTCTCAAGAAGTTCTGGAGGCTTGAAGAAATTTCTAAAATATTTAGCAGCTGGTACACTTTAAGAGACCCAACTATGTGTGTGGGAAGAGGAATTGCCAATAACCAATTACATCCCCCATGCAAATGACAAAACCTCACTCAACTGAGTTATCCAGGGAGATCCTTCCTAGAAACTAAGAAAAGACAATTTAAGCTTTCAGTTGAACTAATTTAAGTATTTTTCTTCATAACATGTGTTTCTTCTCAGTAATATGGACCTATAATTGTCATTATACATTAAAGACAATCTAAAAACACTATTTAGGTAATGTTTGCTTGCTCAATTCCATAAAAATGATTTAACAGATCCAATATTAATACATACAGACTTTTGAAGACAGATATTTACCTGTTGGACGATGACACAGGACATAGATGACGTTGTTTGGTCAAGTGATTTCCACTTCTGCCCCAACAAACATTGATATCTGGTCATCCATCAGTATTAGTGGGCATAAGGCATTATCCTGGCATTGACCTGGTAACTCCTCAAACTGAGGTGCAGAACTCTGTGCAACGAAATGGCAAGACATGGGGGTGGAATCCAATTCTTTTATTTGAAGATGGTTGCTTAAGGAGTCTTTATCTCTTGCATATGAGTTGGAAGTGATGCCAGTTATCTGATTCTGAGCAGTTGAGGTTGAATCTGTTTTCCAGCGTTCCCCCATGTAATGTACAATTTTAGTTGATTTGTTCCTCTCGCTGTAGTCCACAGCTAAGAGACATCTAAACATTCTCCACAGACATGGGGACAGTTTGTTCCATGATGCTGGGGGGTCATTACAATGAGTATTGCTTTGCCAGGTAACAAATCTTCTGAATGCCTTGTCTTTTGACATGGCCACCTTCCAGGGAAATTCTCCTGTGATCAGAAGGTAGAGGAGAACTCCAAAACCCCATACATCCAGTGTGGAGTCTACAGCCAGTTCTTTCTCCCCAGTGAGCTCACATACTTCAGGGGCCATGTAGGAGGTACTGCCAACCTTGAATCGAATCACCGTACCTTTGACACGAGCAATACCAAAGTCAGTGATTTTCACGCAATGACACTCCTGGTCGAAGACCAAAACATTTTCAGGTTTTACATCCATATGCACCAGTCCTATTTTTGAAATAAATTCAAGAGCATTTGAAATCTGCATTGCACACCTCTTAACTTTGACTTCTGGAAGTCCAACCTGCAATATAAAAAAAAGGTTATTCTTCTAATAAAATGTCTAGAAATTGCTACATCTTTAATAGATTGGAATCAGACTTACATGGGGTGTAATGAGAAAGAACAGGTCACCAAGTGGTGCAACCTCCTGGGCAAACATGAAGTGGTCTTGGGTCTGGAAGACCATGTCAAAACTCCTGATGATGTTGGGATGAGATGATAGGTAGGACGACACACTAAACTCCCTCAGAAATTTATTTTCACTTGTTTTTCTCTTTGGCAAGATCTTCAGTGCCATCTTCTGATCTGTAAATAGGGAAAGTTCAATAAAGATTAAGCACAACTTGTGTGAGAATGTTTGTTTTTAACATCCACAACACGTAATAATTGGTCACACTTACTTGATTCTTTGTCCTTCACCAAGAGCACTGACCCGTATGCTCCACTTCCAAGTTCTTTTATGAAGTGGAATTTCTTCTTTATGTCTATTTTCTGCAGACGCTGTGATGATGAGGAGAAAAGTCCATTCAGGAGGATCTCCACCTCGTGAACAGCAGAGGCCATTTTGATCTGGATAAAAGAAAACAATGTTTTGGCTCTCATTAAAATAACACCCATATAATATCTCCTTCATTTAATACAACAAAACACCCCATATAATAAAATTCATACTACAATATTAGTCTGCAGCATAGTTACATAGTTAGTCAGGTTGAAAAAAGACACATGTCCATCAAGTTCAACCACAAAAAAAAAATAATAATAATAATAATAATAATATCATACAATCCCATATACCCAATTCTATACCCACAGTTCATCCAGAGGAAGGCAAAAAACCCCAGCAGAGCATGATCCAATTTCCTACAGTAGGGGAAAAAAAGTCCTTCCTGATCCCCCCGAGAGGCAATCAGATTTTCCCCGGATCAACTTTACCTATAAATGTTAGTACCCAGTTATATTATATAAACTTAGGAAATAATCCAGGCCCTGGATAAGCATAATTTATGGAGATATGCCAAATGCCCATGAATAGCATTCCAATGTATGTATAAATGAGACCTTAAAGTCCCATAAGGAATAGCACAATAGGGACACCTGTGTGTGTATATATGTATATATTTATTTATTTTTATACTTTCTATCCAATGGAATGTTTACTTGTTTCTTTAAAATACTGTTATGTTTTCTATTGAAAAGTTGACAATCAAAAAAAATCAAGGGGAGCTGAACATACATTTAAGTAGTTAACCATTTAGAAATGGCAATCATAATATCCCACCCCCAATCACACTTTTTTTTTGTACACAAAAAAACCCCCCAAAACCTAGAAAGCAGGATTAAGGGAGATTTAAAGAAAAGCAAGGGAAAAAAATTTAATGTTGCCCTCACTCGTCTCCATGCCCAGCAAGGGTGAAGATCCGATCGCCTCTGCCATTGCCGATGGCCCTGGTAAGCGACAGAGGGCACCGGAGCACGGCAGGGGGAGGGGTGGCCCTCTTTTGCCACCGATAAAAATGACCTTGCGGTGAATCCACCCCAGAGACCACTCTTATCAGAAAGTGGACCACTGGCCGAACAAGAGGATAATCGACTGCTACCATAACAACGATATTCCTCTTCAAACTTAGGACGTATATTGGTGTGCGGCAGTCCGTAAGTGGTTAATTGTAGCCACCCCACAATCTGTTGATTTTCTTTCATTTCATTTGTTAGGCTACCATCAAGAGGTTGGTTATTTCCAGTATTTCCTCCACATTTGGGTTATGAATCCTTATTTAAGTCTTGCTCAATAAGATCTGTCAGCATGTAATATACAATGGCGAGATTACCTCCTTTCTGTTACTTCCTCACCCTATTTGTATTGAGCATGATTCTATAATGTTTCCTTTTGTTATTGTTTGCTGGGGCTGATCTTGGACCACTCTGTATGTATATATATATATATAGTTATAGTTATATAGTTAGTAAGGTTGAATAAAGACACCAGTCCATCCAGTTCAACCTGAGTGTCTACAATTGTCCCTATCCCTGTACATTGCACACTCACATTGGTCCCTACCCTCAAGGAGCCCACAATCCAAGGTCCCCATTCATATACTAGGGCCAGTTTTGGACAATTAAAGCGGGAGTCCACGTTTTTTTTTTTTTTTTAAAGCCAGCAGCTACAAATACAGCAGCTGCTGACTTTTAAAATAGTGACACTTACCTGTCCAGCGCGCCCGCGATGTCGGCACCCGAAGCCGATCTCTCGATCGTCTCTCGGGTGCTGCCGCCGCCATCTTTGGTATGGGAATCAGGAAATGGAGCCTTTCGGCTTCATTTCCCGGTTCCCTACTGCGCATGCGCGAGTCGCGGTGCGCAATAAGGACGGTCCCCGCTGCCTCTGGGATTTGTGTGTTTCCCAGCAGGCAGCAGGGCACTTGAGGAAAGGGGCGGGCACTTGCGGAAAGGGGCGTAATCTACGCCCCTTTCCTGCAGAGAGCTATTCCGGAAGTGGGTGCAGATACCTGTACTGTACAGGTATCTGCACCCCCCTCCCCCCTGAAAGGTGCCAATTGTGGCGCCGGAGGGGGGGGGGGGGTTCCGATGAGCGGAAGGTCCACTTTAGGGTGGACCTCCGCTTTAACCTACCTGCATGTCTTTGGGGTGGGGGAGGAAACCGGAGTACCCGGAGGAAATCCACGCAGGCACAGGGAGAACATGCAAACTCCAGGCAGGTAGTGTCATGGTTGGGATTCAAACCAGCAACCTTTTTTACTGCTAGGTGCTAACCACTACACCACTGTGTCGCCACTATATGCATCTATATGCATCTATGATGTGATCAACTTTCTCCAATTGTTTGTACCCATGGTTTTAGCAGGCAGCATGCATTATTTTTTCATGTTTCAACTCATTGTTAACCACTTGCCGACCAGCCACCGTCATACGGCGGCAGGTCGGCACAATCCTGCGAGCCGTCGTAGCTGTACTTCGGCTCCTTTAAGCAGGATAGCAGGCGCGCACGCCTGCTGCACTGCTGGGGTGCCAATGCTCATGACCAGCAGTCGCGATGACTGGCCATGCGCGATCGCGGGCACAAGAGGCAGAACAGGGATGTGTGTGTGAGTGTGCGTAAGCACAAATCCCTGTTCTGTGAGGAGAGGCAGATCGCGAGTTCCTAATAGCTAGAAGCCACGATCTGTCATCTCCAATAGTCAGTCCCCTCCCCCCACAGTCATAACACACACAGTTAACCCCTTGATCGCCCCCTAGTGTTAACCCCTTCCCTGCCAGTGACATTTACACAGTAATCAGTGCATTTTTATAGCACTGATCGCTGTATAATTGTCAATAGTCCCAAAAATTTGTCAAAAGTGTCCGATGTGTCCGCCATAATGTTGCAGTCCCTATAAAAAAAAAAAAAAAATAAAAAAAAAATTGCAGATCGCTGCCATTACTAGTAAAAAAAAATAAAAATAATAAAAATGCCATAAATCTATCCCCCATTTTGTAGACTGCTATAATGTTTGCGCGAACCAATCAATATACACTTATTGTAGAATACGTATTGGCCCAACGAAGGAAAAAATTTACTTTTTAAAAAAAAAAAAATGGGGATATTTATTATAGCAAAAATTACAAAATTTGGCTTTTTTTTTTTTTTTCAAAATTATGACTGTTTTTTTGTTTATAGCGCAAAAAATTCAAACCGAAAAGATGATCGAATACCACCAAAAGAAAGCTCTATTTGTGGGGAAAAAGGGATGTCAATTTTGTTTGTGTACAGTGCCACACGACTGCACAATTATCACTTAAAATGATGCAGTGCCGTATCGCAAAAAAATGGCCTGGTCATTGAGTAGTCAAATCTTCCGGGGCTGAAGTGGTTAAAATAAATTCAGGACATATACCTAAGGAGTATCTTTACATTTAGCATCACATGCAAATGTGTTGCTTTTATGCTAAAAAGTGGAATTCCAGGCACCACCTAACTAATCTTAAAACTGCCCCCTGCCCTCTTTTAACCACTATACAGACCGACTAACCTAAGACAGATCTATATACTTACCTATTTTCAGGTCACTTCTGTCCAGTCACATGATCTGGCTCCCTGATGTCAGCCAGCTGCAGGGGAGAGGAGGGAGCGCTGTCAGTGGATGGGCCATTGACTTTAGGCTTTACCAGCTGTTGTTGGGGTGCTCTCTCCTCTCCCCTGCCACTGCCACTGACTGACATGGAGAGATCACGTGACCAGAGCGGCCTTAAAACAGGTAAGTGCACAAATCTTTCTTAGATGGGTTGGTCAGAATAAATCTAGGAGGGGGTGGGGACATTTTAAAGATTAGTTAGGTGGTGTCTGGAATTCTACTTTAAGACTACAAGCTACAAAGTATTCCAAATTGGACACGGCAGCCAATTCTATCATGAGGATAACTGCAGTTTCCAAGTTACTACATTCAAACTTTTCAAAAGTTCCGCTAACAATTTGAGAAAACAAGGTGGGAAAAGTAATCCCACAAAAAACTAAAGACATATATTTTTTTTTTCAAACTAGAGTAGCCTGAAATTTAAATTTTTAGTACACCCAAGGAGCTTAAATAATAAAAAACAAATAAGGCCATATCAATAAGTGAAATAAAGAAAAATATTCAAATAATTTAGGAAACATCTTTCTGCTAAGACATGTGTATCATTAGGTTGTCATTGTAAAATAAAATTATTAAAATATTTCCATATACAACTATGTATTGATGTTAATATTAAAAGGAGCATAGGAATGTTAAGATTAAATTTCCAAGTTTAGCCACTTGCTTACTGGGCACTTAAACCCCCTCCTGCCCAGACCAATTTTCAGCTTTCAGCGCTGATGCACTTTGAATGACAATTGCGCGGGCATACAACACTGTACCCAAATGACATTTTTATCATTTTTTTCCCACAAATAGAGATTTCTTTTGGTGGTATTTAATTACAGCTGGGAGTTTTATTTTTTGCTAAACAAACAAAAAAAGATGCAAAAAATAAAATAAAATACATAATCATGTTTAATAGTTTTTTATAAAATTTTGCAAACAGGTCATTTTTCTCCTTCATTGAAGTGCACTGATAAGGCGGCACTGGTGGGCAGTGATAGGCTGCACTGGTGGGCAGTGATAGGCTGCACTGGTGGGCACTGATAGGCTGCACTGGTGGGCACTAATAGGCATAGTTAAGGTGGCACCGATAGGCACAGATAAGGCAGTACTGATGGGCACAGATAAGGCGGCACTGATGGGCAAAGATGGGCACAGATAAGATGGCACGGATGGGTGGCACTAAGGGGCACTGATAGGTACCACTGATAGATGAGACTGATGGGCACTGATAGGTGGCACTGCTGGGCGGCATTGATGGGCACTGATGGGCACTGGTAGATGACACTGATGGGCACGGATATGTGGCACTGGGGTGCAGCACCGTTGTTGAGGCAGATTGTGGGCACTGATGGGTGGCACTGTGGGCACTGATGTGTTGCACTGTGGGCACTGCTGGGTGGCACTATGGGGGGCACTTTTTTATTACAGAGGTGGCACTGGCAGGGGGCAGGTGGGCACTGGCAAGCCGGCCGTGATCGGGACTGATGTCCCGATCACGGCCGCCGGTGATCGGCTCCGTTGTATCACATGATCAGCTGTCATTGGCTGACAGCTGATCACGTGGTAAGGGGTCGGGATCGACCTCTTGCTCGGATCCGTGATCAGGCGAGTCTCGTAGACTTGCCGATCACAGAGCGCTGGGTGCGCAGGCCGCTCGTGCACGGGACGGACGTCAATAGACGTAGTCCTGGCAAAGGAGGTCCGGGCTGTAGCCGTCATTTGGCTATAGTGCGGATCTCTAGTGGTTAAACAATTCCACATCAAATTTTATTTCAAACTTAAATGAAGAAATAACATCTGAGTGAATGCATGCATGCTTGAATATGTTCTAAAAATATATATATTGCAAGATAATGTAAATATTCAACTAATATATTGTGTTGGATCAGAACCAACCAAGGTCCAGTATTATTATTTCTGCCCCTGGTCAAATTGCAGAGTGTGCACACGCTGAAGTAATTACGCTGAGACACTCCGTTCAGAGTAAAATACTTTCTGTTTTAATATTTCCTCTTTTCAAGATTTATATACCATTTTTTTAAGATTAAGATATGTCAGATAAGGCTGGCGCATGTAAACCACAAAACAACCACAAAATATATATATAAATTGTGACAAAAAATATAGGCTTTAGCTGGGTCATCCATATGAGGAAGTAGCTATGTTCTTGCAATGTTCTTGCTTCTTCTGAAACGTTGGTGTTAACTTTTGAGTGTATTTTCAGAAGAGGTGCAATTCTTCTGTTAACTCTAGCGGTTCCACAGTATTCTATTGAATATATGTTTTAAGGCTGATAACTGATGAGCAAAAGCTGATATATATGAAAGCCATATAAAGCATAAAACAAGTACTTATATATATTGGAATAGACATTTTATCGATACTCCAACCACATCCATTACAATATGGATCGCTGAAAAAATGCACCCCTCTGTGTGGCAATAAATAACAGGCCAGTGTAAAAAAAAAAAAAATCCTAGCATTTTAAATAATAAAATGATGAGGATTATAAACAAACAATGTTTGAAATGGCTTACCTTAAAAATGAAGGTATAGACGATCTGCAAGTTGGTCTTCACTGAGGAAATCTGTGTGGTCTTCACAAAATAAATTCTGTTGGGAAATAGTCAACTGAGAAAATAAATCATGTTTGCTACAAGCAAAACAAGATTCACTGAAATGAGGGCCTGGAGGGGCTGATATATATACAGGGAGAGGATGGAATTCAGAATTGATGGGATATTCTGAGTGGCCAACACACAGGAACTGCTCATTAACACATGACTGGAGTGTTTGGCATGAGATATAGAAGGGTGTAACAGGTGGGTCCATATGAATGGGGTTTGTGTATTCAGTAGAGGGTGGAAACCTTACCCCGATACCAAGAATTTCAAAGGAAAGCAATTGCTATAAACTTATTTTATGCATTAACTTTAGAAAAACTAAGTATTATAATAATTATTATATAATAGAACATTTTGTAGCAATTGTATTAATGAAATTGAGTATTTTACCTAAAAAAAATAAAAATAAAAAGAAAATTAAATAGAGAAATGTTATAACCACACCTTTATACATATAGGCACACTTTGAAAAACAATTTCTTCTAAAGATCATATAAAATGATCTGTCTAAATAAATTAACTATACACTCAAACATGCAACCGGCTATAATTCATAAATATACAGTATTGTTGCCTTATGAGTTTATGTGAAATCTTCATTAATATCTGTAAAATATTGTAATTATGAATAGATCTCATTTGGCTTGCATCAATGAAAGCCAGGTATAATGCCTTCCCCCCAGGCGCTTGTTAAGAACAGACAATGCGGGGGCCGAGATTTGTATATATCAACAATGGAGAGCCACTCCCATTGTTCTACACCTACTCACTTCAAAGGACCCCATGCTGGGGTATGCAATGAAGGGAGGCAACCCATAATTAATACCCAAGTTCCTGGAGAAATCCAATTAAATCTTCTGTCCAGAATAGGATTTGCATGAAAGGGGGCCGACTTATGTAGTAAGCCCTCCAATCATGATCCAAGCTAAGGCAGTCTATGGGGCATCAGCATGAAGGGATATACTCAGAGCAAAGGGGAGGTAACAGGTCTCTTTTTGGGAAACCAGCCCTCAGAGTGGAACGTTTGTAAGGAAGGGCAATTATGGGAAAGGTGTTGCTTGTAACTACCGTATTTATCGGCGTATAACACCCCAAGTTTAGGAGGGAATTTTAAGGAAAAAAAAACTTTTAGGAGGGAAGTTTAAGGGAGAAAAAAAAAAAAAAACTTACATTTAAATGCCCATCAGTATCATCTGCAGCCTTGTCCACCATTGCAGCCTTGTCATGCAGCCTTATGCAGCCTTGTCCACCATTGCAGCCTTGGTCTATTCAAATGGTCTCTTTTTCATTTTTTAAAAATGCCGCCGCTGAGATACAGAGCCAGATGTGTATCTGGGCGGCGCGTAGTAGTTCTCGGCGGCCTCAGGCCGCCTTCGGCTCTTCTCGGCAGCTTTCGCCCGCCTTCGGCCGTTCTCTGCGGCCTCGGCCCACCTTCGGCTCTTCTCGGCAGCTTTCGGCCGTTCTCGGCGGCCTCGGGCCACCTTCGGCTCTTCTCGGCAGCTTTCGTCTGCCTTCGGACGTTCTCTGCAGCCTCGGCCCACCTTCGGCTCTTCTCGGCAGCTTTCGGCCGTTCTCGGCGGCCTCGGGCCGCCTTCGGCTCTTCTCGCCCGCCTTCGGCTCTTCTCGCCCGCCTTCGGCCGTTCTCTGCAGCTTTCGGTCACCGAGAGCGGCCGAAGGTGGCCGGAAGCCGCCGAGAGACGAAGGCGTCCGAAAGCTGCAGAGAACGGCCAAAAGCCACCAATAATGGCCGAAGGCGGCCGAAAGCCGCCATGAAGAGCCGAAGGCGGCTGAAAGCCGCCCAGAGGCTCAGAACTGGGGGAGATCGGCGTATAACACGCACCGCGATTTTCCCTGCTTTTAAGGGGAGAAAAGTACTGTTATACGCCGGTAAATATGCTTGTAGATCACTGTCTTAGAGAATATACTTTGTATTCCTGCATGTAAATATTATAATTCAACCTAGTATTTTCTTCCTTGATGTAAGACCATAGATAGAGATTTGTGTGTTAGCTAGACTTTCAACTACTTTTAATAAATGTTATTATATTATATTAAAGCTTTTCCTCCTTGTCCATAGAATTCTCATTTAACCCATATCATATCTTGTGATTAATAAATCAGAAATATAGATTTTAAAGGTTAACAGTATATTGCTTTATAGTCTCTCGGGTGGATAGCATTTTATGTTAAAATTAAGATGTTTCAGTATATCAATTGGCTTAAGATGCTCAAAGCTCTCTGAAATCTTTACAAACACTTAGCAGACTTCTATGGCGTACACCAATATAATATACAAGCATTTGGTTGATATATGGAGTTCTGCTCATCTACTCAGTTAAAACAACCATGAAAATCCACAAAATGGCGGGATTTCTGAGGCACCACTTCAGATATTCACTAAACACATACCGTATATACTCGAGTATAAGCCGAGATTTTCAGCCTCTTTTTTGAGGCTGAAAGTGCCCCCCTCGGCTTATACTCGAGTCATCGCTGTCTGCCCGCTCGATCAGCGTGTCGAGCAGACAGACAGCGGCCATTCTATAATTCAAAAGCCGCGCCTCCGGCTCCGCCTTCGCCTGTGATAGGCGGAACACTGAATTTCCCAGCAGCCTGTGTTCCGCCTATCACGGACATCGTATCATCCTCGTACTACGGACGAGGATGATACGATGTCCGTGATAGGCGGAACACAGGCTGCTGGGAAATTCAGTGTTCCGCCTATCACAGGCGAAGGCGGCGGCGCAGCTTTTGAATTTTACAATGGCCGCCGAGGCGCCGACGAAGAGGGCACGGGACGGAGGCAAGGCAAGGCACGGCACGGGACGGGACGGGACGGGACGGAGGCAAGGCACGGCGGCAAGGCACGGCACGGGACGGAGGCAAGGAGGCAAGGCACGGGACGGAGGCTCGGGACAAAGGCTCGGGACACAGGTAGGCTGGACACACACACACACACACACACACACACACACACACACACACACACATGGAGACACACACACACAGGGATGGATGGATGGATGGAGACACACACACACAGGGATGGATGGATGGAGACACACACACACAGGGATGGATGGATGGATGGATGGAGACACACACACACAGGGATGGATGGATGGATGGACACACACACACACAGGGATGGATGGATGGATGGACACACACACACACAGGGATGGATGGACGGACACACAGGGATGGACGGACACACAGGGATGGACGGACACACAGGGATGGACGGACACACACACAGGGATGGACAGGCATGTCTCACCCTCGGCTTATACACGAGTCAATAAGTTTGCCAGTTTTTTTGGGGGTAAATTGGGGGCCTCGGCTTATATTCGGGTCGGCCTATACTCGAGTATATACGGTACTTTAATTTTGTTTGTTACTATTGCAGCAGTAAAAACGTGGATCGCCACCCTCCCCCCCCCCCCCCCCCAGGAAGTGGTACTAGCCGAGAGCGTCAACCACTTCAAAAACTTCCTCAAGAAGCAGAATATACAGGGCTATATGGGAATTGTCAGAGAAAAAAAAAACACACACATTAGATTAACTGGATTGATCTTTTTTTTTTTTTTTTTCTTTTTTTTTTTCCGATCTTACAAACTATGCAACTATGACTTTCAATACCAGGGAGAGATTTTAATTTAGTATTGAATAGTCGTCACATCACAGAGAACTGGAGTTACCGTCCAAAATAATATCCCTTTCTCATGAACGTGATTGAAGTTTGGTCCAATCGGATTCTCCAATGATGCCAAATAAAAGGAACTAGACTAAAGCAGCCCATAGATTGGGATCTTCTTCATTTAACCACTTACAGACCGGACCATTTTGCTGGTCAAAGACCAGATCACTTTTTGCGATTCGGCACTGCGTCGCTTTAACTGACAATTGCGCGGTCGTGCGACGTGGCTCCCAAACAAAATTGACGTCCTTTTTTTTCCCCACAAATAGAGCTTTCTTTTGGTGGTATTTGATCACCTCTGCGTTTTTTATGTTTTGCGCTATAAACAAAAATAGAGCGACAATTTTGAAAAAACACATTATTTTTTACTTTTTGTTATAATAAATATCCCCCAAAAATATATAAAAAAATGTTTTTCCCTCAGTTTAGGCCGATACGTATTCTTCTACATATTTTTGGTAAAAAAAAAAAAAAATCGCAATAAGCGATTATTGATCGGTTTGCGCAAAAGTTATAGCGTTTACAAAATAGGGGATAGTTTTATGGCATTTTTATTAATAATTTTTTTTTTACTAGTAATGGCGGCGATCAGCGATTTTTATTGTGACTGCGACATTATGGCGGACACATCGGACATTTTTGACACATTTTTGGGACCATTGTCATTTATACCGCAATCACCGCTATATAAATGCAGTGATTCCTGTGTAAATGACACTGGCAGTGAAGGGGTTAACCAGTGGGTGGCAGTGCAGGGGTTAAGTGTTCCTAGGGGCGTGTTACTAACTGTTGGGGGTTGGGCTTTCTTTTAGTGAACACTGATCTCTGCTCCTATCACATGGAGCAGAGATCAGCGTCACTAGTTGCTAGGCAGAATGGAGAAATGCTGTTTACAACGGCATTTCTTCATTCGGCCGCCCTGTGAGACGATCGCGGGTATGCCCGTGGCGATCGAGTCCGCAGGTCCCGCGACCGGATTCATGGGGGGTCCCGACCAGCACGAGAGCGCGCCACCGGCGGCGTGCTCCCGATGCCAGGGCAGCAAATTTAAAGGGACGTACCAGGTACGCCCATTTGCCTGCCCGTGCCATTCTGCCGACGTTCATCGGCGTGCGCTGGTCGGGAACTGGTTAAAAGAAAATCATTTGATTCTCCCCATCAACGCTGACTAATAACTCCTGCAGCCCTTTTGTGTTCTGCCTTCAGGGAGATTTCCCAGCTGGCAGAACACAATGATTACTGCTAGATGCTATAGATACTGGCTGTGATTGCATATAACCAATCAATCGATGCATCAACTTGGGTACAACAAGCCTGCCCATGGATGGATCTAACCATGGCCAATCCCTGCAGAACTTGAAGATTTGATCCATCTATGGATGAGAGACCTAAAAGACCACCAATTGTTCAATCCCCTGGGCGTGTTACTATTGAATATGCTGATTGGCCTAGTTATCTATCCAATTTATTATAGTTAGAACGCATTGTCTAAGCTGTGATGCCACTGCGTTACTTGGTTTTATCCATATGCTTTTAATGTCTTCTCACATCTTTCTCTTTTTGCCATATGTCACATTGAGAGGAACCGCTTATGAATTTCGGTCATTATACCTATGGTGGATACCTATTGATGCCACTACTTTAACGGCTCCCTACCAGATTGGACTATATACTCTACCTTTCCTTGGGCGTGTTACACCAAAAGCTTGGTTGACCCATCAGGCATATACCTAGCTGGGTTCAACCTGTCTGGTAAGCCTCTTTCCTTACGGTGGTGGATTATCTACAGACAACCATTTCACCCAGATTCACAGTCACGTTATTCTTTGCCATATTATATGGGCTATATGCACTTTACTGTATATGCACTAACACGGTTGGTTTGCTTAAATTTTTCATTATTGTTGGTCACTCTTAACCACTTCCCGACCAGCGCACGACGATGTACGTCGACAGAATGGCACGGGCAGGCATATTGGCGTACATGTGCGTCCAATCTTCAATGCCGCCCTGCCATCGGGAGCACGCCTCCAGCGGCACGCTCCCACGCTGGTCGGGACCCCTGTGAGTCCGGTCGCGGGACCCGCGGACTCGATCGCCGCAGGCATACCCGCGATCGTCTCACGGGACGGCTGAATGGAGGAAATGCCGTGTAAACAGAATTTCTCCATTCTGCCTAGCAACTAGTGACGCTGATCTCGGCTCCATGTGATTGGAGCAGAGATCAGTGTTCACTAAATAAAAGCCCAGCCCCCCCACAGTTAGTAACACACCCCTAGGAACACTTAACCCCTACACTGCCACCCACTGGTTAACCCCTTCACTGCCAGTGTCATTTACACAGGAATCACTGCATTTATATAGCAGTGATTGCTGTATAAATGACAATGGTGTCAAAAATGTCCGATGTGTCCGCCATAATGTCGCAGTCACAATAAAAATCGCTGATCGCCGCCATTACTAGTAAAAAAAATAATAATAAAAAATTATTAATAAAATTGCTATAAAACTATCCCTATTTTGTAAACGCTATAACTTTTGCGCAAACCAATCAATAATCGCTTATTGCAATTTTTTTTTACCAAAAATATGTAGAAGAATACGTATTGGCCTAAACTGAGGGAAAAAAATTTTTTTATATATTTTTGGGGGATATTTATAACAAAAAGTAAAAAATAATGCGTTTTTTCAAAGTTGTCGCACTATTTTTGTTTATAGCGCAAAAAATAAATACCGCAGAGGTGATCAAATACCACCAAAAGAAAGCTCTATTTGTGGGAAAAAAAGGACGTCAATTTTGTTTGGGAGCCACGTCGCAATTGTCAGTTAAAGCGACGCAGTGCCGAATCGCCAAAAGTGGTCTGGTCTTTGACCAGCAAAATGGTCCGGGGCTGAAAGTGGTTAATGTGTTGTGTATTTATCTGCACATTTATATATTGTATCAATTTTTTTATTATTTCATTTTTCAACAGAGTTGCACTATATTACTTTATTCGTTCACTTATCTACAGATTATCTGATGTGCTGGCAGTTATCAATATTTGTATAAGACAGCACTGTTTTTTTTCCCCCACATATTTTCTAAGCTGTTCATGTTAACCACTTAAGCCCCGGACCAATTTGCAGCCAAAGGACCAGGCCCCTTTTTGCGATTCTGCACTGCGTCGCTTTAACTGACAATTGCGCGGTCGTGCGACATGGCTCCCAAAAAAAAATTGGTGTCCTTTTTTTCCCCACAAATAGAGCTTTCTTTTGGTGGTATTTGATCACCTCTGTGGTTTTTAATTTTTGCGCTATAAACAAAGATAGAGCGTCAATTTGGAAAAAAATTCAATATTTTTTACATTTTGCTATAATAATCCCCCAAAAATATATAAAAAAACATTTCTTTTCCTCAGTTTAGGCCAATATGTATTCTTCTACATATTAAAAAAAAAATCGCAATTAGCGATTATTGATTGGTTTGCGCAAAAAGTTATAGCGTTTACAAAATAGGGGATAGTTTTAGAGCATTTTTGTTAATTTTTTTTTTTTTTTTTTTACCAGTAATGGCGGCGATCAGCGATTTTTATTGTGACTGCGACATTATGGCGGACACATCGGACATTTTTGACACATTTTTGGGAGCATTGTCATTTATACAGAAATCAGTGCTATTTAAATGCACTGATTCCTGTGTAAATGACACTGGCAGTGAAGGAGTTAACCACTAGGGAGCAGTGTAGTGTTATGTATAACGTTAAATTTTTTTTTACCGTAGGGGGCGTGGCCTGGCATGTGACGTCACTGATCGTCCTTCCCTATAAAAAGGGAAAAGACGATCGTGACAGCCACACAGGGAAGCACGGGGACAGGTTTGTTTACACAGACCTCTCCTCATTCTTCAGCTCTGTGACCCGTTCGTGGGACACCAGCAGCGATCGGGTCCGCTGGTCCCGCGGCCACAGAGCTCAGGACCGGGTCGGGGGAGTGCGCCGCCGGCGGCGCGCTCCCGACCCACAGCTGGGCACTTAAAGAATCACGTACATCTACGCGATTGTGCCCAGCCATGCCATTCTGCTGACGTACATCGGCATGAGGTGGTCCTTAAGTGGTTAAATTATTTGTACAATTTTTAGTACAATGATATTATTCACCAACAGTTTGATTGGAGTTTAATTGCCGAATGGTGACAAGTAGATGCCGATTAATAAAGAATAGCTATATTATGTCCATATTATTATTTGTTCAATTCCCCCCTCCCATTTTATTACATTACTACCTCGCTGATATAGTCTGTTGTGGTAGTCATTATCATACCACTGGTGGTGTTTACTATTCCTAGTCGTATTACTAATTACTAAATTTCCATATTTTAACTAATACCATGTTTTTTCAACAAATATTTTCATATGTTTTTTTTTTCCTTTGGATGAGTTGGTAAAGATATAACACAGAGGAGATACACACAGAAGAAGCCTATGGTGGACACCAACCAAGGCTTCAGGATTTTCAGAAGTGGACACAGATTCCAGGAAAAGGATTTGGCGGTGAGGTGATGGGGGGTAAGAAGATCCCCAATGGAGACTGGAAGGGTCATACACTCTCACAGTGGTAATCAGCAGAAGACATGGCTGAGGTATAAGCAGGTACACTATACGAGGATTGATGAAGAAAGATGGTTTGGTTAAAAACAGAAAATGGCTGAAGGTTGCAATTTTAACCACTTAAGGACCAGGCCTCTTTTTCAGATTTGGCGTTTTGGTTTAAAAGTTTTTTTTTTTTTTCTAGAAAATTACTTAGAAAAAATATATATATAATGTTTGGGGGTTCTAACACCCTAGAGAATAAAATGGCGATCATTGCAATACTTTTTTTCACACCGTATTTGCGCAGCGATCTTACAAGCGCACTTTTTTGGGCAAAAAAAATATCACTTTTTTGAATAAAAAAAATAAGACAACAGTAAAATTAGCCCAATTTTTTTTATATTGTGAAAGATAATGTTACGCCGAGTAAATTGATACCCAACATGTCACGCTTAAAAATTGCGCCCGCTCGTGGAATGGCGTCAAACTTTTACCCTCAAAAATCTCCATAAGCGACATTTAAAAAAAATTCTACAGGTTGCATGTTTTGCATTACAGAAGCAGTCTAGGGCTAGAATTATTGCTCTCGCTCTACCGATCGCGGCAATACCTCACATGTGTGGTTTGCCCGCCGTTTTCATATGCGGGCGCTACCCACGTATGCGAGAGCTCGTCGGGACGGGGTGGGGGGGGGGGTTTAAAATGTTTTATTTATTTTACTTGATTTTATTTATGTTTACACTTAAAAAAATAAAAATAAATAATGGATCACTTTTATTCCTATTACAAGGAATGTAAACATCCCTTGTAATAGAAAAAAAAAGCATGACAGGTCCTCTTAAATACGAGATCTGGGGTCAAAAAGTCCTCAGATCTCATATTTGGACTTAAATGCAATAAAAAAAAAAAAAAAAAAGTAATTTTAAAAAATGACATTGAAAAAAAATATACCTTTAAGAGGTATGGGTGGAAGTGACATTTTGACGTCGCTTCCGCCCTCCTCTGGTATAGAGACGAGTGGGGGGCACATCTTACCCTCACTCGTCTCCATACCCAGCCATCGACAGGACCCGATCGCCTCCGCCGCTACCGACGGCTCCGGTAAGCGGCGGAAGGCGCAGGAGGGCGGCGGGGGGGGGGTGGCACCTCTCCCGCCGCTGATAACGGTGATCTCGCGGCGAACCCGCCACGGAGACCACTGTTATCGTACACAGGACCGCCTCCTGTAAAGAGGGATACCTCGGTTGTGGCAGCAGCTGCTGCCGATACCGAGATATCCCTCTTTAAAAAGAGGACGTATATTTACATGAGGCGGTCCTTAAGTGGTTATTGTGATTTTTTTTTTTTTTGTGGAAAATTTGTTGTTGGGCAGATTTAAAAATGCAGATGGTGGCAAAATCATGTTAAAAAAAATGCACTACATGCTTTTCTACAGCTTCTCCAGTCTATTGAACCAAAAAGGCAAAAGAATCAGCGTTTTGCAGTTAAAAAAGTCCCTGACACTTTCTGACATGGAAATTCATAGACTGGAACCACTAATCAATATGAAGATAGGGGCTGCCTACTTAATAATAACTACTGCAGTAGGGAACAGACACAAAAAAATACACTCCACATCTTTCCAAATAACCGTTCTCCTTTATTATGACGCAGTTGAAGGTTTTTATACAAATGATTATGTACGGATCACATTAATATTACAATTGTACGTTTATGGCAACAAGGGGCGTAACATAGGCAGGCTAATTCTAATCAGGATTCGAAAGAATGCAAACCACTTTAACACCGGCGTATAGTCATATGACGCCCGCAGATGGGATCTCCCATGCTCTCATTCCCGGCAGTCTAGGGAGCGCTCGCCCGTGCACCTGCGGCATCGCTCGGGACCAAGTGCGTGTGCTCAGCGGCTGCGATGTCCGCCGGGCACCCGCGATTGCCCAGGAACACAGCAGGACCGTGGATCTGTGTATGTAAACACACAGATCCACATCCTGTCAGTGGAGAGGAGACCGATGGTGTGTTCCCAGTACAGAGGAACACCGATCGGTCTCCTACCCTTGTAAGTCCCCCTCCCCCCACAGTTAGAATCACTCCCATAGGGAACATAATTAACCCCCGCAGCGCCCCTTGGTGTTAACCCCTTCCCTGCCAATCACATTTTTCACAGTAATCAGTGCAATTTTATAGCACCGATCGCTGTGTAAATGTGAATGGTCCCAAAAAGGTGTCAAAAGTGTCCGATGTGTCCGCCATAATGTCGCAGTAAGGGCCGTGATCTGCGATTTATTTTAAATAAATAAAAAATAAATCGCAGATCACGGCCCTTACTAGAAAAAAAAAAAAAAATGCCATAAATCTATCCCCTATTTTGTAGAAGATATAACTTTTGCACAAACCAATCAACGTACGCTTATTGCGATTTTTTTAACCAAAAAATATGTAGTAGAATACATATCGGCCTAAACTAAGGAATTTTTTTTTTTAAATGGGATATTTACTATAGCAAAAAGTAAAAAATATTGTGTTTTTTTCAAAATTGTCGCTCTTTTGTTTATAGTGTAAAAAATTTAAAAAAACTGCAGAGGTGATCAAATACCACCAAAATAAAGCTCTATTTGTGGGGGAAAAAAAAAAAAGGATGCACATTTTGTTTGTGTACAGCGTCACACGACAGCGCAATTGTCAGTTAAAGTGCCGAATCGCAAAAAGTGCTCTGGTCAGGAAGGGGGTAAAATCCTCCGGGGCTGAAGTGGTTAATGAAATGCTCGTAGCCTCCGGTTTCTTAGGCCATAGAGATGATTGGAGCCATTCTGGTCTCTGATCAGCTCTATGGTCAGCTGGCAGAACCACCGGGGGGGGGGGGGGGGGGAATTCCATCCCACTGCTTGTAAAAGCAGTCTAGAGGCCAATTAGCCGCTAGGATTGCTTTTACATGAAAGCCGACCGCTGGCTGAAAAGAATGATACCAAGATGATACCTAAACCTGCAGGCATCATTCTGGTATAAGCACTCAAAGTCCAGCAACATGCCAGTACGTTGCTGGAACTGGTTGGGCATATAATGTAATTTTTTTTTCATGCAGCCTGTGGGCTGAATACATACATACATACATACATATGCCCACCATTAGAATACCTCCCTTCATCCACCCACTTCTAATGGTGGGCATACATGCACCATTTATATATGCCGAAGCATGGGGCATCCTCCCGCAAAAGTTAGGAGCAAATCGCTCCTCCACCCCCATGCTTTGGCATATATGCTCTTTTTTTTTTAACTGGTGGTGAAATCACCTTCAACAGCGCTGGAGTCACGGCTTTATGTATTGTGGGAGCAAACACTGTTGCTGTCAAGTTAAATAAATCTGCGCTGTAGCTGAATGGCGTACCTGCTAAGCAAATGATGGTTAACAATAAAAAAAAGTAACATTACAGTATAACAGTAGGACTTACAATACCTGCAAAGCAAATACAAAAAAAAAATTGCAAAAAATAAACATTTAACGCAACCTGTGCCTAAAATATATATATGCCGAAGCATGGGGGCAT
Source organism: Lithobates pipiens (assembly GCF_037356315.1). Classification (NCBI taxonomy): domain Eukaryota; kingdom Metazoa; phylum Chordata; class Amphibia; order Anura; family Ranidae; genus Lithobates; species Lithobates pipiens. The sequence goes on along the minus strand of NW_027507764.1, from coordinate 28,734,463 downwards.
CCTCCCACAAAAGGTAGGAGCAAATCGCTCCTCCACCCCTGCTGCCCCCATGCTTCGGTATATATGCTCTTTTTTTTTTTTTTTTTTTAACTGTGGTGGTGAAATCACCTCCAACAGCGCTGCAGTCATGGCTTTATGTATCGTGGGAGCAAACGCTGTTGCTGTCAAGATAAATAAATCCATGCTACAGCTGAATGGCGTACCTGAATACAAAAAATGGTTAACAATAAAACATTGCAGAATAGAATGCAGTACAAAGGAGCAGAACAGAGAGAAAATAGAGAGAACAATAAATCGACTATTATATATATATCACTTTATGTAACTTTAACAGTTCTGTTGTAACGATTCCAGCGGTTTGGGTCTCAAAATGCGATGACACCTTGGGAGACCCTGTGAACGTGTGCCTAGTCTGTGCAATGCTGTACCCTACTCTAAAACTCAACTAGTTCATGGTAGCGTTCAAAACATTCACCAATGCAAAGACCAGGATTGTCAGGACAGAGGGGACAATAATGACGGGTGTCACACCTATATCCGAGCTTCCTGCAGACACATTTTCTTTGGGGGGCTCGTTGGGTAGGGGTACGCGGGAGGACATAAGGATAATGCCTCTCATACATCCGTCTTACTGCATCTGGTTGGGGAAGGTGAGGTGGAGCACCGCCTGGATACAGAAGGGCTCTGACGATATCCTCCTGGAATTTAAGGAAGGATCCAGTCCGTCCTGAAGCTCTGTGTAGTACATAAGCATTCAGCATAGCCAATTGGAATAAAACAGACACTTTTTTTGTACCAGCGTCTTGCCTTACGGGCAACTAGGTACGGTGCCAACAACTGGTAATCGAGGTCCACCCCTCCCATGTTAAGGTTATATTTGTGGACACAGAGGGGTTTCTCCACAATACCAGTCGCCGTATGAATTTGGACCGTCGTGTCTGCATGAAGGGAGGTGAGAACAAAAACAAACAAACATTCTTATTATCCCTCCACTTCATAGCGAGCAAATTATTACAGTGCAAGCAGGCTCTCTCCCCCAGCCTAAGACGAGAATCTACAAGCCGCTGGGGAAAGCCCCGGCGATTAGGTCGCACGGTGCCACATGCTCCAATCTGCTGATCAAAACAAGTGACTAAACAGTGGCACGCTTGTGTAATAATTGTCCACATATAAATGGTACCCCTTTCCGAATAAGGGTGACACCAAGTTCCACACCATCTTGCCAGCGCTTCCTATGTAGTCAGGGCAGTTCTCCGGCTCTACGCGACTATCTTTACCCTCATAAACCATAAAACTAAGTGTATAGCCTGTGGCCCTGTCACAGAGCTTATACACCTTGACCCCGTATCTGGAACGCTTGTTGGGAATGTACTGTTTGAATGACAAGCGGCCAGAAAACGTAATCAGGGACTCATCAATGCAGACAACTTGATGGGGAGTAAACAAGTCTGCCAAACGCTGGTTGAAGTGGTTTATGAGGGGCCGAATTCCGTAGAGCCGATTGTATTCAGGGTCTCCACGAGGATGACAGAGTTCATTGTCATTGAAGTGCATGAACTGCAAAATCTACTCATATCGTGCCCTGGATATGGAAGCAGAGAACACGTGCATATGGTGAATTTGGTCAGTGGACCAATATGACCGCAACTCACTCTTTTTGGTTATGCCCATGTTGAGGGAAAGGCCCAGAAAGATCTTAAATTCGGAAACCGTAATTGGTTTCCAATGTCTGGCAAGGGAGGACCGGGGAATAGTGGCGATGTGTTGACCAGCGTACAAATTGCTTTGGTCCACAATAGAGCTATAGAGATCTTCGGTGAAAAACAAACAGTGAGTAAAAATCAAGCAGCGTAAAAATCGGGCCCCCCCACCCATGGGAAGGCATGGACGTACAGGTACGCCCATTTGCCTGCCCGTGCCATTCTGCCGACGTACATTGGTGTGCGGCGGTCAGCCACTGGTAAAAAGACAAAAAAAAAAAAAAAAAAACACACACACATACACACACCTGTATCAATTTTGGTCTGACTCCAAAGATTTTTATGTGATCGAACCAAATTTTTCCAATAAGAGATTGGTTCCTGCATGTAGCCAATTCTAATCTAATGTCAGAAATTACTGTACAAATACTTCCAACATTACTGTACATGGAAGGATCTATAAACATAGATTTGGGCCTAGGTGAATCTTTCGATATATAGTAGAATTACTTAAATCAATCAATAATCCAATTTAGTTTACAAATCACATGCATGCCAAGAATATTCTCTGCATTTTGACAACATCAGATGTCAATGTTAGTTTTCAAAAGTCCTGGAATTTCAAAAGTCCCATTAGAAACTTTAGGTGCAACTGTATTTTCTTTTCCACTGAAACCAATAAAAATTACATTTTGGAGAATCGATATTCACAGGTAACTTGTGTTTAGTTAAACTGAGTTCAGCTCATAAATCTATTAAAATCTAGTTTTCCTACCATTTAATAAACCTTGTATAAATGATCTTCCACTTTCATCTAATAAAATTGAAGCAACACAATTTAATGTTGGAGGAGTCAAAACATCTTTTAATCCCGATTTTGGCAATGGAATTAATCAATTTCTCTCATTGACAACATTGTTTGTCATATTAATGGAACTGTCATTAATAGTCCGTGTACTGATCTGTTTGACTTGAGGCAAAAATCAACCCATTGTTTGGACAAAGATGAATAAATTGCTCAGCAAAATTTCTAATTTTCTAATTCCAAAGTTTCTCTTTGTGAATCTAATTTATATTTTAAACTTTTTTTCTGTACATGACCACATTTATTACCATAAAGGCAATTGGCATTTCCTGTCTGCTCTGAAGCTTTGGTTCTGCCTGTGATGTGTATCTCACCATACCTGGATGTGGCCACTGATCGCCATCTTGCCTTTGTCTAAACTTTGTGTGCATTCTGCATCTTTATTCATTAACCACTTTCAGACCGGACCATTTTGCTGGTCAATGACCAGAGGTCTTTTTACAATTTGGCACTGCGCTGCTTTAACTGGTAATTGCGCGGTCATGCAATGTTGTACCCAAACAAAATTTGCGTCCTTTTTTTCCCACAAATAGAGCTTTCTTTTAAAGGTATTTGACTGACTCTGTGATTTTTATTTTTTGCGATATAAACGTAAAAAGACCGCAAATTTTGAAAAAAAATGATATTTTCTACTTTTTGTTATTAGAAAAATCCAATAAACTCAATTTTAGTCATACATTTAGGCCAAAATGTATTCAGCCACATGTCTTTGGTAAAAAAAAAAAAGTCAATAATTGTATATTTATTGGTTTGCGCAAAAGTTGTCACATCTACAAACTAAGGTACGTTTTCTGCAATTTACGCAGCTTTTAGTTTAGGACTGCCTATCTCATTTCTTGAGGTGCTAAAATGGCAGGGCAGTACAAAACCCCCCCAAATGACCCCATTTTGGAAAGTAGATACCCTAAGGAAATTGATAAGAGGCATGTTGAGCCCATTGAATATTTTTTTTTTGCCTCAAGCGATTGAATAATGACACAAAGTTGTCACTAAATGATATATTGCTCACACATGCCATGCCATGGTTATATGTGGAATTGTACCCCAAAATACATTCTGCTGCTTCTCCTGAGTACGGGGATACCACATGTGGTCGACTTTTTGGAAGCCTAGCCGCGTACGGGGCCCCAAAAGCCAAGCACCGCCTTCAGGATTTCTAAGGGCATACATTTATAATTTCACTCCTCACTACCTATCACAGTTTTGAATGCCATAAAATGCCAATATGGCACAAAACCCCCACAAATTACCCCATTTTAGAAAGTAGACACCCCAAGCTATTTGCTGAGAGGCATGTTGAGTCCATGGAATATTTTATATTTGGCCACAAGTTGCGGGAAAATTACAAACTTTTTTTTTTTTTTTTCACAAAGTTGTCACTAAATGATATATTGCTCACACATGCCATGGGCATATGTGAAATGACACCCCAAAATAAGTTCTGCTGCTTCTCCTGAGTACGGGGATACCACATATGTGGGACTTTTTGGGAGCCTAGCCGCGTACGGGGCCCCGAAAACCAAGCACCGCCTTCAGGCTTTCTAAGGGCGTTACAGTTTTGAAGGCCATAAAATGCCAAGATGGCACAAACCCCCCCAAATGACCCCATTTTGGAAAGTAGACACCCCTAAATTTAGGGGTACACTAGTGAGACTAGGTAATAAATGGCGGGTGCCCTGAAACTATAAAAAAATAACTAACCAGCGTCACCTGTAACAGTTATATGGTGATCACTGGTGAAAGGGTTAACTAGGGGGCAATCAGGGGGCTTTATGCGGTAGTATATGGGGGTCCCTGGCGCTATAAAAAGCTGCGGCGAACCTAAATACCTACCTGCCTAACTAGCGTCACCTGTGACACTAATACAGCGATCAGAAAAACGATCGCTTATTAGGCTGGGTTCACACTGGAGCGATGCGGGAACGCCACGAATCCGCGGCGGGTTCCCGCATCGCATGCCTCCCAGCGGCAGTTCACATTGCCCTATGCAAACTGCTGGGAGTGTCAGTGAAATGTTAATGACACCCCCAGATCAGTTCGCATATCGCAGTGCGATCTGCAAACTCGGATCGCATGGTGTGAACACCCATGCGATCCGATTCTGCTGCGGACCAAAAAAAGGGTCCCGTGCGAATTTGCGGCGGGTGCGGCGGGTATTCAGCCATACTATCTGTATGGCTGAACTCGAATCGCACAGAGATCGGATGTGATTTGCACTGCAGTGCGAATCACATCCGTTCTCATAAACCGCTGCAATGTGAACCCAGCCTTAGTGACACTGGCGACGGGGGGTGATCACGGGGTTAAACCTTTATTGGGGGGGTTAGGGGGGTACATTAGAACTAAAAGGGGGCTAACCCTAACTGCCCTAACAGTTATTACAGTCACAAATGACACCAATGCAAAAAAAAAAAAAAAGCAATTGGTGTCACTGTGACTGGGGGGGCAGGGGTAATTGGGGGGGTGATCGGGGGGTGAAGGGGGGGGTGTGAGTGTGCCTGGCATGTTCTACTGTGTAGTGTTGTGTTGGTGCAACTCACCGATCCTCTCTCCTCGGTGCCGGAAGCAAAAATACCGACACGGAGGAGAGATTACATCACTTCCTCTGCCTGTGTTTACATTACAGGAGAGGAAGTGATGCAATGCTTCACTTCCATTCGTCAGGAGCGATCGTGAGGGGGTGGCCATGAATGAATGGCCGCCCCCTCATCCCGGATCGCTCCTGCACGAATACCGACCGCCGCTGGCACCGGGGGGGGGGACCCCCCCACCCGCGGAAAGGCAGGGACGTACAGGTACGCCCATATGCCTGCCCGTGCCATTCTGTCGACGTATATCGTCGTGCGGCGGTCGGCAAGTGGTTAAGTTTGTTTCAAGCAAAAACTGCATTTTCCTGGTCATCAATTTCTATAGACTGCATACCTGATACAAAAGACTTCTGTTTAGAAATTACCAATAGTGCAGATTCTAAAACTCTTGCTTGACTCTGCATTAGAATTTATACAAATCCTTTTTTTTACATTATTCCGAAATTCAGGCAACTGAAAATCATTTGAATTGAACTTTGCAAATCATCTAATTGCTCAGTCAAACATCAAACAATTAGCACATACACTTATCCTGCTGAGTCTTTGTTTTCCCTTTTATACAAACATTCCTAGTAAGAACTTTTAAGATCATTGTGTTAAAAACTTTAACTTCATTACATTTCTAACATGTTTGCTAAATCTCTTAAAAGGACATTTAGATTTTTGTATCTTATTAGCCTGTAGGCATTCATTCATCGTGCAACACCATAATTCATCATCTTGAACACATTTTGAAACCTAATTTACTCTCACTAGATAATCAATAAAATTACCAATTTAGGATGGACTTTCTTCATGTAACCAGCGTTCCATCTTGGCGGGAAATTACGTTAAAAAAAAATAAATAAAATAAAAAATCTTGCTCTTGCGAGTCTGTTCATTCGATGATGCTGAAAGTTCATTTTTCTATTTTTATTCCTCCTGGACATCATAATTTAATGACAATACACAACCGTCTTCCGTCTCTTCAAACAGAAGAAATAATTCATTCAAAAACGTTTGAGATTTGGACATAATGAAACTGGCTGAGGCTCGCCACTGTTAAGTATAATATTCTCTCAATATTTCGTAACTTATATTGATGAGAAAAGTTCCAAGAAAATCCATTTGGTTCTTGTGTAAACTCAAAATGGATTTAATAAAATATTAAAAAACACAAAATATAAAAAATATCAATAATGTAGTTATACACACACAATCTTCATTTCCAGAATATAATTAAATGTGTGTGTGTCTATGTCTGAAGCTAAAACAGCTTCCTCATGGTGTGTAGCAGTCTACAAGTCTCCCAAATGTGCTTTTGTTCCCAGATTTTACATCACAAATCAAACAGCCCCCACATTCTTAAAGAGGGTTGTTTTAACCACTTCCATACTGGGCATTTTCACCCCCTTCCTGCCCAGGCCAGTTTTCAGCGCCGTCACACTTTGAATGAGAATTGTACGGTCACGTGACATTAAACCAAAATGAAGTGATATTTTTTCCTCCCCACAAATAGAGCTTTCTTTTCGTAGTATTTGATCACCTCTGGTGGTTTTTATTTTTTGCGATATATTAAAAAAAAAAAAAGTGTCAATTTTGATGTATAACAACATTTATTGATTTTTAATTGAGACTGCAATAATGCAGACACATCACACTTTTGACACCATTTTGGGACCAGTGACATTTATACAGCGATTGGTGCTATTAAAGTGGTTGTAAACCCTTACAAAACCACTTTGACCTACAGGTAAGCCTAGATTAAGGCTTACCTGTAGGTCCAAGAAATATCTCCTAAACCTATAACGGTTTAGGAGATATTTGCCCGAAGACAGGCACCGCTGTGTACGGCGCATGCATCGTAGACAGCGGCGCACTGAGCGCAGCTTCGTCAAGTACGAAGATGCCGCGCATGTCGGTTCCCGTGCGCGGGAGTGACGTCATGGCTGGTCCGGCGAATCACAGCGCCGGAGCAGCGAGACCCACCAAGAAGATGGACGCTCGGAACTACAGGGGACAGCGGTGACTTCGCTGGCTCCTGTGTCAGGTAAGTGACACATAACTGGCAACTATGCGATGCATAGTAGTCCATTATGCTTTGCCTTTGCAGGGAATGAAAGGAAGTAAACCCATCAGGGTTTACTTCCTCTTTAAATGCATTGATTACTGTATAAATGTGACTGGCAGAGAAGGGGTTAACACTAAGGGGTGATCAAAGGGTTAACAATGTGTCCTAGGGAGTGATTCTAACTGTAGGGGGAGGGGGACTAAGGGGAGGAGTCTGATCGGTGTTCCTCTAATGGGAACACACAGACCGGTCTCCTCTCACCTGACAAGACCTGGTGTGTTTATATATACACACACACACACGGTCCTGCTCTGAGACGAGCAATCGCAGGTGCCCGACGGATGGGGTGGGTTCGCACTCTACACAATGCAGGGAATCCCAGGACTAGGGATGAGCTTCGTGTTCGAGTCGAACCCATGTCCAACTTGAACATCGGCTGTTAGACCGTTTGGCGAATTCCGAACATTGCGGGCCGTTCACAACAAATTCAAGTTGTGTGTCACGGTCCAGAATTCACTTTGGCATCGCAGTGCATTGCTGGCTGACGATTGGCCAAGCATGCACTAAGACCCACATGCTTGGCCAACCACAGCACCGTCTGTACAGCGAGCTGTAATTGGTCAAAGTCAGGGTGGCTTTGGCCAATTATGGCTTGGGGGGTTTAGTACATGCCCCACACTATATAAGTGTATGCTTAGTGTGTCGCGTTGGCGGAGAGACAGTATCTTTCAATTTTATTTGAAGCTGTTGCAATTACAGTTTGTGTATTGTGCCACCTGCACAGTGTACACCTAAAGCCGCGTACACACGGGCGGACTGTCTGGCCAACTAAGTCCGTCAGACAATCCGACAGACAGTCCGTCCTACTTTTGAATGAACGGACTTGACCACACACGATGAGCAGACAGTCCGTTGAAAGCTTGCGTGATGACGTGTACAGCACGTACGACGGGACTAGAAAAACGACGTCCAATACACTGCAATGCAACCTTCGGCCATGTAAATCCTTTCTGAGCATGCGCCATACTTAGTCTGTCCAACTTGCCTACTCACGAGCGGACTGTCCGCTGAAACCAAAGTTGGACGGACAATATTACGGAAATTCTGAAAGACTTAGTCCGCCAGACTGTCCGCTGAAAAAGTCCGCTGAAGCCCACACACGAGCGGACTGTCCGCTGAAATGTGTTTCAGCGGACTAAGTTGGACAGACAGTCCGCCCGTGTGTACGCGGCCTAAAGCTACCGCAGTTGCTGGGCCTATATCACAGGCAGCTGCAGTAATTACAGATCGTGTACAGTTCATCTGCACAGTGTGCACCTAAAACATACATACGTGTGAAATTATAACATTAAATGCAGTTCCTTCATTACAGTCCAAACTGAATAAAAGCAATTTTTCCAAAGAGCAAACAACAACTCCTGTCTATTCCCGTGCCATTCCTGCATCAACAGCAAAATCCACCCTTTGTGCCGCCACCACCACACAAAATGGCCTAGCTAAAATCCCTAGAAACAAGTAGTTTCTCTACTATTGACCAAAAAAAAAAAAAAATAAATAAAAAAAATAAACAAACACACAGCCAAAAGTTCAGAAACTTTTTATTAAAAAAATAAAGGTCAGTCATGACAAATTGAGCACAACACTGGAAAAACAAAGACACTACGCTCAGGTGTGAATGCAGCCTAAAAGATTCACTCAAGCCACTTTTCACAGATGTTATGTTACAACAGTATGGAGATCAAATTGCTCAATTACAGATGATGTCCAGACAGAAAACCAGTGACCTACCACCTGTGGGAGAACAGATCTTCCCCACCCCGCTTCCCTCATTTGAACATCTGTAGAGATTTTGCTCACTTCATATTTGCCCAGATGTCTTCATAAGAACATTGAATGTGGAGTCACATTTTAGGGTCAAGTGGCTAATCTATTACAGCCAAGACTCCAGATTTCATCCACACGGCCTTTACAAGCCCATTGGTAGAGAAAATATATATATATATATATATATATATATATATATATATATATATATATATATATAAAAATTGTAATGCTTTGATGCTGAAGTTGCCTTTTTACTCTTTGATCGAAGTGACTATAGTTACATAGTTACATGTATACATACATGTGCAATCAAAAATACATGGCAACCCGGGATAAGGCTGCAGAAAGGGAGGGGGCAACCCGGGATAAGGCTGCAGAAAGGGAGGGGACATTTGTGCTAAAACTAACAGATGTGACAATATTCAGTCAGGAGATGAAACTTAACCAGTTTTAGAAGAGGTTTGATGTTACAATTCTAGACTAATGTAGGCATGTGCACAGTTATAAGGAGTTAAAGGGGTTAAGAAAACAAAAAACACACCACCTCAACCTTCCGTCAACCTTTACCAAGTTATTTTGACTTCAATAGCTTTTCTTCCCTGTAAACGCCACCTTCTTGGTTATTCTACCCACCCAACAAGTTTCCAGGCCGGGTTCACATAGGCGGCACAGTGGTGTAGTGGTTAGCACTCTCACCTAGCAGTAAGACGGGTTGTTGGTTCCAATCCCAACCACGACACTACCTGCCTGGAGTTTGCATGTTCTCCCTGTGCGGGTTTCCTCCAGGTACTCCGGTTTCCTCCCACACTCCAAAGACATGCAGGTAGGTTAATTGGCTTCTGTCCAAAATTGACTCTTAAGGGGTATATGAATGGGGATCATGGGCTTCTTGAGGGAAGGGACCAATGTGAGTGTGCAATGTACAAGGATAGGGATAATTATAGACACTTACTCAGGTTGAACTGGATAGACTAGTGTCTTTATTCAACCTTACTATGTAACATATGCAAATTGGATGCAGTGAAAACCGCATTCAGTTTGCACATGACATGCGAGTGTGACCGGCTCTCAATGGAACCGGTTCACACATAACTGGTGCGCTGCAGTTTCCAAAAGGGTCCTGTGAGTTTTTGGGGGTCTGGTTCAAGTGTAAATTCAGGAAAACATTTGGACCTGAACAGTAAAAAACAGAAATGCACCAGACCCCAGGCTGGGAACCACGCTGCACTTCGGTGAACCCGGCCTCAAACTTGAGTTACCAACCCAAGAACAGGTAGGCAATTAAAACTTTTTGGGTTTTTCACAGAAGTTTCCGATCGGCACACTTGTTCTAGGCTAGTCCTACAAAGTAATGAAACAAGTATGCCAGCATAACAGCCAGGGGGTCTAGCATTTGTAGACTGCAATGGAAAAGTCTCACTACAAAAAGCTTTCTATATATCTCCCCTAGAAACAGATGGGCCATTTTGCACATTGAGGGACAGCATACCATTGATCGCTCAGTTCCCCTCTTAACACTCCAACTCAAAAATGGCCATCTCTATAGCCAGGCCCCATAACCCTCAAGCTGGGAGTCAGGTATCTGGTATCCAAACTTCAGGAGGTCCTTTTAATCCTAACCTTGCTAGCAACATATATTAAAACTGGGTTGACATAGAAGGCATTTTAAAACAAAGTAAAAACACAGAATAAAACCCTCCCAACAAGCCACTTACTTATATCATCCTCTCATTTGATAACAAAGAACCTGAGCTCTCCCTAGGCAACACCTCTAATTTACGAAGGATTTAGGAAGGAGAGACATCCAATTTGTAGATCAAAGGTAGATAATGGCAAAAAGAAGATAAAAGTTAATCAAGAGTCTAGCAAAGCATTAAAAAAAAAAAAAGTGTCTAAAATTTAAATGAATATATACAAAAAAACAAAATAAATAAAGTCTTCATACTGGGGCCAGGACATAATCCCAATAGAAGTAAGGAAGGCCAGTAGTCCCATTTGAAAGAAGTCTTAGACTCAAAGTTAATAGATATGGTTTCAAAGCTGCAATCCATGAAGCACATGCTGTTCGAACATGTTTTTTTGTGGTGAAAAGCATGGTTGTACATAACTGTTGACCCAGACATATATACTAGAAATGGCATTTCCCGATGAGAAAAAAAAAATAAATAAATAAAAAAAACTCCAAATGAGGACAATGGATTGTGGTTCATTTGTTATTAGGCTTCCTTCGCAACCACAGACTGAAGGCGATTCCAGAACCACACGTGGACCACCTGAACAACAAAGAAATTGTAAGCAAAATATGATGGTACAAAGACCAGAAAACAAGACAATAGTTCGTAGATACACTCCATTATCAAAATTATTGGGACATCTGCCTTTACACGCACATGAACTTTAAGGGTGTCTTAGGCTCTAGGTTTCAGTATTGAGTTAGCCCTTTGGAGCTAACAGCTTCAACTCTTCTGGGAATGCGGTCCAGAAGGTTTAACCATTCTTCCAGAAGCATCTTTGTGAGGTCAGGCACAGATGTTAGACGAGAAGGCCTGGCTCACAGTCTCTACCAACTCATCCCAAAGGTAACCCATAGGGTTGAGGTCAGGACTGTGAAGTCCAGTCAAGTTATTCCACCCCAAAGTTTCTCAACCATAATTTTTTATAGACCTTGCTTTGTGCAGTCATGTTGGAACAAGTAAGGGGCCATCCCCAAACTGTTCCCTCAAAGTTGGGGAACATAGAATACTCAGACATTTTGGAGAATTTTGACACCTTAAGAGTTTCCTTACACTGGAATTAAGGAGCCAAGCCCAATCCCTGAAATCAATCCTTCACCATAATCCTCCAAATGATTTGAAGGGGTAGCCCAATAGTTTTGGCAATATAGAGTGGATGAGCAAGTTTTGGGGTGGGGGGGGGGGGGGGGGGGGGGTGGAGGAACTTGCCTGGCCTGAACAGAGTGCCCGACTTCAATCCAATAGAACGCTCTTTTGGGGCCAATTAGAGTGGCGACTGCGAGCCTGGACTTCTGGCCCAACATCAGTATCTGACCTTACAAATGTGTTTCTGGAAGAATAGTCAAACATTCCCATAGACCAGTGATGGGCGAACCTTGGCACCCCAGATGTTTTGGAACTACATTTCCCATGATGCTCAACTACACTGCAGAGTGCAAGAGCATCATGGGAAATGTAGTTCCAAAACATCTGGGGTGCCAAGGTTCGCCATCACTGCCATAGACATTCTTCCAGAAGCACATTTGTAAGGTCAGGCACAACCACACACGCAAAAATAACGAGTTCTTGTGTTGGCCAGCAACCCGGTTTCCAATTGCATATATGGTGGTGTAGGCACAATCTTGGAGGAGCAAGCTAAATGAGTGCTCATTCCTCCAGTTCGCCCAGAGCGAAACATGAAGGCTGCCAATGATTTCCTCTTTTAAGAGTTCCTGTACAAGATCAGTGACTCAAATACTGAAGTAAAGACACTTAGCTAGGGGAAGGGCCAACACTTCCATTGTTGCCTAGACAGCAAGCAATGACAACCAAGACCTATACACAAACCCTCTTTGGGCCTTGATCTATTCTTTAATGAATGTCGGACTCCCTCCCAACCTTGATGGCCCAGCTACCATTTTGTCTTGGTCTTCACTGGAATTCTTCCAGCTTGGGGGCCCTGTGAGGTCAGCTATGGCAAGCACATAAGATCAAACACATGTAAGAGAGGCTTCACAGTTGACTGAACGTTGGTGCCAAAAGCACAAGTCCCCGCCACCCTCCTTTTTCTTGCTAGAAAACTGTCCCTCCTGCTGAAGCCAAACCTTTCACCATATTGTACCCAACTACATCCCAAGGAAGGAATGTCTACATGTCGAGGTTACTGCACCTTACTGAAAAAATGTCATAACCGTCACATCAACATACATTCTGGAGTCCTTGTCAATAGTCATATTTAGTGGACGGTTCACAGAAGTCAAATGTGAAGCCATATGCAGCCATCTCTTTCTACCCAAGGCTTTAGTTCTCACAGGACTGGGTTCTCGGCACTTGCCTCCTCCACAGGTACACTTCTCCTGGGACCCTCCAGAAAAATAACCCCACTCAGGGAACTCTTGGCCTGGTCCAAAAGGCTTTTTACAACCTTCCCTAGCCCCCCCCCCCCTCCATAAGGGTCAGAAAGTCTACAGCTGGCTGTTCTGGGTATAGGTCTACTTCTCTCAGCCGTGCCCAGGACCTCCATGTGCTGGTGTGGGGTGTTTGGCTCCCATGTCTTCTGCCAACCTGTCATGGACTCACCCATGATATCACTGCAGGAGGACTCTTAACTAAAAAGGGTCCCAGCATCTGAGGACTGTCTGCTGTAACCACTTTTCTGACAGTCACATAAAGGCTAACTAGCCAACTGCACCTGCCTATGCATGAACCCACAAAAAAAAAATAAAATAAAAAAAAATAAAAAAAAAAAGAGATTGAAATAAAAAAAAAAAAAATTTATAAAAATTATATAATATATATATATATATATATATATATATATATATATATATATATATATATATATATATATATATATATATATATATATATATATATAATTTTTTTTGAATACTACAAGGTTGACAATCCCATTATGAAAAAATACTTACATCCTTCTCCACATGCAGGAGATCAGCAAATTTTTTCCAAATTCCGGGGAGCTAGTTTGGGGTTGTTCATAAAACAAAACTCCAAGACGTCTTTCGCAGTTTTGTCAAGGTCTGTCCGTCGTTTCCTCTTCCGGAACTGAGCCAGCGCCTGTTCACGATGGATCATTTAAAAAAGGTCCAAAAATATATAGTCAAGCATTGTTTCATAGGCATCCAATCAAGAAAGCATACATACAATGGACCGACAGACAAGAACTATGTTGTGTTTTAAGAATTGTTTTGCAAAATCAAATTATCGAAAAAATAAAATAAAAATTAAACAAACCACACACACACACTGAAGAAGTTGTCTCACATTAGAGACAATACAATCCCCAATTGTTTCCATCTAGTTCAGGGATAAGCAATTACACCGCCAGCTGTTGCAGAACTAAAAGTCCATAAGGCATAGCAAAACTGACAGCCACAAGCATGACATGCAGAGGCATGATGGGATTTCGTTTTGCAAGAGCTAAAAGTCCACTAATTGCATATCCCAGATGAAGTTTTAGCAAGCTTTCAGACCCCTTCCCCCCCCCCCCCCCAGCCCCTTTAACCCCTTCTTACCCAGGCCACTTTTCAGTGATCACACTTTGAATATAAAAATTGCACTGTCATCCAACACTGTACTCATATGACATTTCATAGTTTTTTTTCACACAAATAAATATTTGGTGGTATTTAATCACCACTGGGTTTTTTTTGTTAGCAAAAAAATAAAAAACACCTTTCATAGTTTGTTATAAAACTTTGGAAACAAGTCATTTTTCTTCATTGGCTTCTCTAAAAGGGATATGTACACTGATTACCAGTGCCTGCCTCAAAGCACATCAGTTATTGACTTTCACGCTGTCAGCTTGAGAAGGAATGCCAATAACCAGCTTCCATTTACATCTGATTGGACAGAGGTGATCAGCTGCTGATTGGCTCTTCATCTCAATCTGTGATCAGCACTGATCACAGGGCGGGTGCAATCACGGGAGGCAATCATACGAACAGCCTCCAGAACTAGCGGTCTGCACAGTAGCTGTCATTTGGCAAGTGGTTAGCACCAAGAAGGTACCCATTGTTCCTAGGTTTTTGCTTGGCTTTATGGCCCAAATGGTGTAAACTGGATTAGTCCGTTTTACACCTACATTTTGATTTAAAGAGACCCTTATGAAAATACCACTGAAACCACCATTTGAGACTTAAAATCCCAGACCAGCAGCTAGTGAAGTCAACCAATTAGGCCACCGGATCAACGATCAACTTGGGGAATCAGCAGTGGCAGCCTCTATAGTCGCTCACCGAACACTTCAGAAACAGACAAAAAATTTTTTTATATATATATATATATATATATATATATATATATATTATATATATATATATATATATATATATAACACACACCAATTTCCAAAACGAACTTTGGACATTGTTTCAAGTCAAGCTTACCTCTTGAAGGTTTTCATTCTTTTCAGTGTCTTCCAGCCAGCGTTGTAGAAAGGGTCTAATTTGGCACATTCTCTTGTAGCTTAGCTGGAGTGACTCAAACCTATAGATCGTTGTTCGGCTAAATGTCTTTCCTGTAGAAGAGAAAAAAAATAAAAAAAAAAAGAAGGGGAGTCACCAGTTTCTACAGGCAGGCAAATACTTAAATACTTCTCCATTTGCGGGTGTCAAAACAAACTACAGGGGCAATCCATCCCTTACATATTAGAACTTGATAAAGTGTTCATTGTAGGTGTCCCAACTTTCCATCTTGGGACATTCCACCCCCCCAAGACAAAACAAGTGAGGAGGAGGGGTTAATCTTCACGAAACAGAAAAGCCAAGGTCCTGATGGCCACAGCTGATCTCTCAGGTGTGATGGAGTGAAGAACATGTTCTTCTCATCACAGAACACACCATAGAGATTGGGATATGAAGGTCTGAAGATCACTGGCCATCTCTAAAATAACTGTCCAAGATTCTCCATCCCAGAGGTTTAGAAATCGAATTGAGAAGTTGCTGTGATGTGAGGAAGAGACTTATTTCTTCGCAATATCAGCAACAGCGAGCAGTTTAAAGATTGATATAAAATAAGGAGCGCCTCCATTGGACGGAGTCTACTTGCTCAGAAGGGGGATTGATTCACTGATCCCCGCTGAGTAGGCAGATGACAGATCTGTCTCTACTCACTTTGGAGATGAGAGATTCTCTATCCATCACATACATGCACACATTATATAGTTATAATGGATGATCTTATTTAGGACCCTTTCATAACAGAACAATGCAGAATTGCACAATTTTTTTTCCCATGATTCCAAATTGCACTAAAATTGTATCAAAATATGCCAAGAACTTTTGGGGTGCCATTTAACAATGCATGGGACCCAAATGCAGTTAGACATTTGTCAGATATGCTACCAACAGGCCAAAATGCACATTGGGGGGGGGGGGGGAAAACACACATACACCTCCACACCTCCATAACCCCCCCCCCCCCCCAAAAAAAAATCAATTTGGATTTGTTATACACATTTTTGGTACAGGTTAACACTTTCGGCTGCTTCCCCCCCCCCCCCCCCCCCCCCCCCCCAACATATTTTGGCATTTTAGTCTATTATGTGCATTCCAGAAATAAGCAAAATGCATGTTATTTGTGTGGTGCTACTAATTGTTAAAGTGGTTGTAAACCCTTACAAACCACTTTGACCTACAGGTAAGCCTAGATTAAGGCTTACCTGTAGGTCCAAGAAATATCTCCTAAACCTACACGGTTTAGGAGATATTTACCTGAAGACAGCCACCGCTGTCTACGGCGCAGATGCACTGGGTAAGCCGCAGATCGCAGCGATATGCCGCGAGTGTCGGCTCCCGTGCGCATGCGCGCGAGTGATGTCATCGCTGCTCCGGCAAATCACAGCGTCGGAGCAGCGAGACCCACCAAGAAGATGGACGCTCAAAACTACAGGGGACAGCGGTGACTTCGCTGGCTCCTGTGTCAGGCAAGTGACACATAATGGACTACTATGCGATGCACAGTAGTCCATTATGCTTTACCTTTGAAGGGAATCAAAGAGGAAGTAACACCCATCAGGGTTTACTTCCTCTTTAATGGCACCCCAAAAGTGGCTTGCAAAATGTGCCGTTTGAGAGATACATACATACATACATACATACAATGTATGGATGTTCTACATCTCTCAAACGGCACATTTTGCAAGCCACTTTTGGGGTGCCATTAACAATTAGTAGCACTACACATACACAAAAAATAAAAATAAAGTTGCAAAATAATGCTAAAAAGCAGCAAACTGTTTGGAAAAGTGCCAAAATACAAAACCTCACAGCCAAATGTTAAAGCGCCAGTGCTTATTTTCATGCAATTAGTGTTTAAAAAGTGAAGTTAAAAACTCAGTCGCCCCCCCCCCCCCCCCATGTCCTCAAAGGCCAGGTCGGAGTGTTTTGATACTTGGGTTCCAGACTGAGTTTAGGTCCTCATTGAAGGGAACTTTTTAGGCTACTTAAGGGCCCCTTTTCTGATTCCAACCACTTCCTAAGCACCGAGAATATATCTTGGGTTTCTTTTTGTTCAACCCCTGGTAGATTTTATTGTGCCTTGAGAGAGAGGGTCTGTTTCCTCCATCTCCAAGGTTTCAGATTGCTCCCAGCAGTTCATCCACCTCCTTCTGGGAAAGTTTGAACATGGTAGATTTTGCCAATTCTTGGCTACCTTCCCCCTGTCCTGAATCTGATTCGGAGGAATCCGGCTCAGTAAGGGGCTTCTCCCTACTCTGAAAGCTCTCCTGAACCTACCGGAGTAGGGCAAGTGGGCACCTGATCGGGCTGGCCAACGGCCATGCCTGGGGCTTGTGCATCTGAAATACATTTCTGGAATGATTGTAAAGTAGATTGCATTTCATCCTTGAAGGAGCAGAGGAATTTAGAAAAAAAGGGAAACTGTCTTTGCTCTAACACGGCTGTGATGCATGTGGGACATAAGGTTTTAGTGTAGCTAGATGATAACCTTGCACTACAGTAAGGACACTTTGTAGTGGCTTTTTCTGATCTGGATAATTTCTTGGAGAGGAATCCGATAAGAAATCCCAGCCAATTCCAGCCTCCTCCCAGTGCCCATAAGAGCTAATAAAAGATGGTTCCTCCAGGGTCTTCCTAGCTCTCCCTGCCCAAAAATTGGTGCACAGGAAAAAAGGTTCTGGCCATGCCAGGCTACCGGTGATCAGCAAGTGTTTGAATCCCCCGGAGCGTGGGATGCCTCCATGTTGGCTCCTTGCTTCCCGGCTGCTGGGATTTAAAGCCCATGCTGTCATGCCTTTAATACATGGGCTTGGCCTTCCCCTTATGCTCCAGGAGGCCAGAACCACAACCTCCAGCATGCAGTGATGACCTCCCCATTCCCCAGAAGTGACGGACGGCATTTTCCAGGTCGCAGCGTCCTACAGCAAGGAGAGCAAGCCCTCCCACTGGCGCTTGGCCATCCTTGCCCACTCCCTCACTTGGCACCAGAGAGGGGGGGGCTCCATACCTCTGGAGGGAACCTGTGGGAGAAAAAAAAAGTGGAGGGGGACTTCCGGCTAGTATGGACATCTCTTGTGTGAAGGAGCTCTCCAACCCCATCTCCCCCTTGAAAGATGTGTTAGGGTCAATATTTTCTCCAAGCATACATGATTTGGAATAATTGATCTTGTGTAAGGATGCCTTGCTAAAAAACGGTCCGAGGTACAATGGAGATTGAGTGGTTTTGTGGGGTTGGTTATGGATATAATCACATTGTCGTCAGAGGCCAATTTTGTGATTGAGGTCCCCAAATTTCAATGCCAGATATAGCACGAATGGAATGTGCTAGTGGCAACATAAGGGTGAAGATTAGCAGCAATAGGGGCCACCCCTGTCGTGTTATATGAATTGGGTCTGACAGAATGCCTGAAGTTATAACTTTAGCTCTAGGAGAGGAGTATAGCACCATTATTGCCTTAAGTATTGGGCCAGAAAAAAAAAACAAAAAAAATTAAAACTGCTTTTAACCAAATCAATACCGGGGGGCACTTAAACACTTTCCTGCCCAGACCAATTTTGAGCCTTCAGCGCTGTCGCACTTTGACAATTGCACGGTCATGCTACACTGTACCCAAATTATCATTTTTTTCCCCCCACAAATAGAGCTTTTTGGTGGCATTTGATCACCTCTATGGTTTTTATTTTTTGCTAAACAAAAAAATAAATAAATACGAACATTTTGATAAAAAAAATATGTTTTTTTTGTTTGTTTCAAAACTTTGTAAATAAGTAAGTTTTCTCCTTCACTGATGGGGCGGCACTGTATTGTATGGTTTTGTGCCGATGGCTGACAATCAGTGCCAGACAATAATGCATGCCAATCAGTGATGCCCATTGTGGGCACTGATTGGCATCCATTGTGGGCACTAAGTGGCATCCCTGGTGGTGTACATCCCTGGTGGTCCAGTGTGGGTATGCTTGGGGGCGGGGGTAGCTGTGCTGATAATTGATCAGCACAGACAACCCCCCCCCCCCCTCAGAGGAGCAGCCGATCACCTCTCCTCTACTTATGTCTGACAGACGCAAGTGAGGAAAAGCCTATTACCGTCTCTTCCTATTTACACTGTGATTGGACACGGCTGATCACGTGGTAAAGAGTCTCAGTCGGAACACTCGGGACGCTTCTGTGCATGCGCAGAGCGTCAATTAGCCGCCGCAATGGCGCTATTTTCAAATACAGAGCTGTATTTCTGATTCTGCAAAACTTAAAGGTTGC
This sequence comes from Lithobates pipiens, assembly GCF_037356315.1. NCBI lineage: Eukaryota > Metazoa > Chordata > Amphibia > Anura > Ranidae > Lithobates > Lithobates pipiens. Next base: position 28,714,985 of record NW_027507764.1, on the reverse strand, counting down.
TGCCTCTGCATGTAGATCACTCTGCAGTCTCCAGGTAAGTCCCTGTGGGACTCCTATATATATTTCTTGCAGATAAAGTGTGTGTGTGTGTGTGTGTGTGTGTGTGTGTGTGTGTGTGTGTGTGTGTGTGTGTGTGTGTGTGTGTGTGTGTGTTGAAGGGGAGAAAAAAAAAAAAAAAAAAAAAAAAAAAAAAAAGGAGTGCCAGACGTTAAATGCTGCATTTTTGGCAGCCCGTCTAGATCAAGAGGCGCAAGTTCCAGCCATGGGAGAAGGTCTAGCCATACGTCTAGCAGGATGTCCCGCAGGAGCCGCTCAAGATTTCCTTCATGGCGCTAAAGACATAGCTACTCACGCCACAGTCGATCAAGTCGCAGGAGATCTCCTTCCTCACAATGTCAAAGCCGCCACACCCAACCTGCAGCAAACGCTTGCTGGGTATGCGGCGCTCCGGCACTGCCAGATAACTTGCCTGTCGCAGATGCAAGAATTGCTACAGACCTCATAAGAGAATCAGTGCAGGAGTCCATACTGGAAACAACAACACCAGCATTAGATAGAGCTGCTCCCAGTACGTCTTCAGCAGACCACCATCTCACTCAGGCATCACAATCTTCCTCTGAAGATGAGGGTCAGGAGATGTCAGTGGGCTTTGATTTTTCCCTGGTGGAACCCTTTGCAAAGGGCGTTAAAGAAGCATTCGGCTGGCAAGATGATGCAGCGGAACCTCAGAAAATACGGAAATATTTTCCAAACCTAAAAAGAGATCAGGTATCCTTCCCATTTATAGAGGAGCTGGAGGATCTCATTAAAGACGAGTGGGAGAGGTCTGACAAAAGATCTAGTCTTACAAACAGATTAGCCAAGATGTACCCTTTAAAAAAAGAGTCAAAAGTGAAGCCTTTAATTAATGCTCCCATCGTCGATTCCTCATTAATGCGCCTCACCCGCCACGTCACACTACCAATCGAGGATGCGGTTTCCTTTCGGGATGTGCTTGACCGAAAGATGGACCTAGAATTGAAGAAGGCATATTCCATGGCTGGGGGAGCCTGTAGACCAGCAATTACCACAGCAGCAGTGGCCACAGCCAACTCAGGATGGGCATCTAAAATAGAAAAAGACCTACAGGATGGCATTGAAATGGGAATTATTATTTCCTCTCTGCAAGAAGTCAAGCTAGCAGAGGCATCAGTAGATATTATAAGATCTTCAGCCAAGGCTATGCTGGCCTCCGTAACAGCGAGAAGAGCGCTATGGCTCAAACCGTGGATGGCCGATACAGCATCAAAAATAAATTGGTGCAGAATTCCATATGATGGCGCAAATCTGTTGGGTGCCAAGTTAGACTCTGCCATATCCAAGGTAACAGGAGGGAAGTCAGGCCCGATACCCTCCGACAGGAGACCCAAGACGCAGAAGGGACCTGTTTACAGACGTAATCTTCCAGACAAATATAGAGAGTCCAGGTCCTACTCTCCTGGTAGGGAATTTAGAAGGGACTGGAAAAAACACAAAACCTTCTTTTCTAAGGATACAGAAATCTAAGGCCACCCCGGCAGGGGAACAGAAGGAACTTCACCAAGATCTGGTCAGACCATATAAAGGATTTATGGACATTGTCCACAATCCGATTCGGACACAGGTGGAAATTCAAAAACATACTCCCACCAAATCATTTCCAGGCAACCAGAGTACCATCCTCAGTACCCCAAAGGATTCTGCTAGTAAAGTACGGGCAGCAGAAATGAAACAAAAAAGGGAGCGATCCTGGAGGTCCCATCATGCCAAAAGGGAAGAGGGTTCTACTCTTCCTTGTTTCTGCTAAAAGACAGGGGATTTGCATCCTGTATTAGACCTCAAGATGCTCAACAAGGATATCAAAGTGGAGGCTTTCAAAATGGAAAACCTTCAATCCATACTTCTAGCAATAAATCTGGGCGATTGGATGCTTTCAATAGATTTATCGGACGCTTATCTGCATATACCAATTCATCCGGCCTTTCAAAAGTTTCTCCGGTTAGCCATAAACCAACATAATTTCCAATTCCAGTGGCTCCCATTCGGCATCTCTTCGGCACCCAGGACATTTACAAAAGTATTGTTACCATTGGTGGCTTTCCTCAGAGAAAAAGGGATTACGCATCCACCATTATCTGGACGACATCCTACTTTTAGCAAAGGATCAAGAGACGTTGATTCATCACCGAGAGATCCTCCTTACAACCCTCCAGAAGTGGGTGGATAATCAATTGGGAAAACAGCTGTCTGCGACCCACACAAAATATGATATTTTTAGGGGCAGATCTGAACACCAAAACAAGATACAGCTCCCACAAGAGAAGATACGGCCTCTGATACAGAAAATGCAGAAGCTGCTATCAAGGAATCACTTACCAGCCAGAGCCTGTCTGAGTGTACTAGGGTCCATGTCCGCAACCATACCCATGGTGCGATGGGCACAGTGACACATGAGAACCTTACAGAACTCATTCCTCAGGCAGTGGGATGGAGTCTCAATGCGTCAGACCATCTTCATCTCCAGATCGGTGAAGCAATCGATATGGTGGTGGACGCGCCCGAGCAATCTCAGGAAATACAAACCGATAGTCCCTCCAGACCCGGAGGTGCTTCAGCTTAGGACACAACGATGGTAATACAATGTTCTCATCGATATGAAAAGCCGAGACCACCTTCGGTAGAAAGGATGGTTGTGAACGCAACACCACCTTATCCCTGTGGATGACCAGATAAGGCGACTTGCATGACAAGGCCACCAATTCCAAAACCCTCCTGGCCGATGTGATGGCCACTAGAAAGACCACTTTATGGGAAAGAGTCAACAGGGGAATCTCCCTGATGTTTTCAAACAGCGTTTTAAGCACCGACAACACCAGCTTCAAATCCCATGGGGATATCAGTGGGCGCACCGGGACGACTACGTGTCGTACCCCCTGAACGAAGGTGCTCACTAAGGAGTGCGATGCCATGGGCCGTTGGGGGGGGGGGGGGGACAGCCGAAGCTGAAATTTGCCCTTTGATGGTGCTTAATGCCAATCTCTGGTCAACTCCTTGCTGGAGAAACAGCAAGATCCTGGAAATGGAAAAGGAACGTGGATGCCATTCGTTCTCACACATGGAGATGTAGGCCTTCCAGTTACAATGGTATATCTTCTGAAAAGATTTCCTCGCCCTCAACATAGTTGGGATCACCGAGTCCGACAGACCCCGGTACCTCAACACCTGGCTCTCAATAGCCATGCAGTCAAAGCCAGCGATGGTAAAGCAGGATGAAAGATTGAACCTTGAGACGGGAGGTCCTCTCGCAACGGCAGTCACCAGGGAGCGTCTGCCACCAGACGCACCCTGTCAGCGTACCAGGGCCGCTGAGGCCAATCTGGGGCAACCAGGATTACTGGAATCCCCTCGGCTTCCAATCTGCGAAGCAGACGTGGTAACAGTTTTAGTGGAGGGAATGCGTAGATCAGCTGGTACCGATCCCACGGAGCCACCAGCGCGTCTGATGCATCTGTCCACGGATCTCATGTCCTGGACACGAACCTTGGCACCTTCCGATTGAGACGGGAGGCCAATAGATCCACATCTGGTGTTCCCCACTTCAGGCACAGCTGCCTGAATATCTCCGGATGCAATGCCCATTCTCCTGGGTCCAGCATCTGGCGGCTCAGAGTCCTCCTGCCAATTTTCCACCCCCAGGATGCTAATGGCCGATAAGGCCGGTACATGTCGCTCTGCCCACCTAAGTATGTGAGCGACCTCCCGAGCAGCGGCTGACCTTCTTGTTCCCCCTTGGTGATTTATGTACGCCACAGCCGTGGAGTTGTCCAACTGTATCCTGATCCGACACCCTTGAAGACTTAAACGTGTGGAAGCATTCCAGAACTGGTACAATCACCCCGTGATTCAGCAAGTTCCTTACCGCCCCCAACAGGGCCTCCCGGCGAACTGGGGATACGGGTATGCTGGAAGGGAAGAATCTCTTTGGCGGCCAAGAGAGAAACCATATTGTAGCCCATGGAAATCAGATCGCAGACCCATTGGTCGGGTAATCAGGGAGGACCACTGGGCTGCAAACTCCCGAAGGTGACCCCCCACCCGAGACACGGGTGGGGGAAAACCTTCATGCGGTAGCACTTTGTCGCAGGCTTGCTAGGCTTGCGATGCCAGGGACGCTTTTGTCCATCAGTGGCCGTCCTGTTGGGCTAGGGACACTTCGCCAAAGCCCCGGTCGGACGAAAAAGCCGTTTGAGTGGAAAAAGAGGGCCCTTGCCTGCGGCGTGGCTCCTTAGGCTTCCAGGAGTAGAGTACTCTTACCACCGGTGGCAATTTTAGTAATGTCATCCAATGAGGCTCCAAAGAGTCGGTCACCAAGGAAGGGAAGATCCATCAGGGCCTTCTTTTTTTTTTTTTTTTTTGCCACATCAGTGTTTCTATACCAGAGACTAGGTTCAGCTTATCGCTCACTCGTGTCTCATTCTCTGTTCCACATCATTGTAGCATATTTAGTTATATAAGTTTTAAGCTTAATATAGTCACCTAAGGATTTTATAACATTTAATTTAAGTACAAAAGTAGTAAAAAAAAAATCCCCTAGTATTTACGTGCTACACACATACCAGTGTCTATTATCCTGGTATCTCATATCTATTACAATTTTTTCTTTTTCCTTTTTCTTTTTTCCCTCCTTCCCTTTCTCTCCCTACTCCTCCCCCCCCCCCCCCTCCAATCCCAAATCTATTAAAAGACACACTAAGCAAAGAATGCCTAGTACAAATAAATGAAGGAACTATATAGGCTAAGAGACGCTTTTTACAATAATTTATAGGGGAATCCCCAATCTTCCCAATCCGGGACCCCATATCTTTTTAAATTTCTTGGCGTTACCCTGCTTAATAAAAAAAACCCTTTCATTGCCTATAGTTTTCCTTATATTATCCAACCATGTATCTGATAGTGGACTAGAGTATGCCTGCCAATTCTGGGCAATTAATTTCCTTGCCTGGAAAAGGCATCTAGTAACTGGTTCAAATATATTTTTAGGGATTTTATATCCCTCCGGTATAGCCAACAAACAAGTCCTCGCTGTTGCCTCCAATGTCAACCCGAATATTTCATTCACATGGTCTATAACTTGTGTCCAGTATCTGAACAGTTTCGGACACCTCCAAAACATATGAATGAAATCCCCAACCCGACCACATCTGGGGCACTGATCATTATCCCTCCATCCCATTTTAAACATTTTCCTAGGCGTGTAATATGCCTGGTGGAAAAAAAAAAGTTGAGAAGCTTTCTGTGCCGGAGAAATAGAGACCTTGGTTCCCTGTTCCATTATCCAGTCCCATTCCGGAATGGACAACGGACCCACATCTCTCTCCCATTTCCCTTTACTTTTAATCATACCGCTTCTGTCTAGTAGTTTATCTCCCAGCCTGTTATATAGGAATGAGATCAATCCTTTGAGCGTGTCTCTGGACATAATTTGAGATAGCACCGGGATCTCGATCAACTGTATCTCCTGTGATCTAAATTGAGCCTGGATTGCGTGTCTGACCTGAAAGTACTTATAAAGCGAGTGATTTGATAAAGAGAATTCAGACCTTAGATCCATAAATGATCTAATATCTGAGTCTTGGAGCATTTGCGCTAGTTTATCTAACCCTTGGTTTACCCACTCCTTACATTTTTCCACCTTAAATAACTCATTTAAATTTCTATTGTCCCATAGGGGGGCCAACACGGATACCTGTTGGTATCCTAACAAGGCCTTGGCTGTTTTCCAGATTTTAGCAATCTGGGTGATCGTTGGACAACGCATATTAAACGAGTTTGCTTCAAGCGCTTCCATAAGCGTGTTATGTGGGCACCCTAACATTAATAGCCTATAACAGGGATTGGCTTCGTTTTTTGTTATTGCTCCAGCTAAGTGTTGCAATTGGGCCGCTAGGTAGTAAAGTCTGGGATGTGGAATCGCCAACCCCCCTTCTTCCAGCGGCAGCTGCAAAGTTCGTAAACTAATCCTCGATGGACCCTTTTTCCATATACAGGATCTAAATAAAGCTTCTATTTTCTTGAACCACTTTTCCCCGATCCATAGAGGTGAGTTATGGAGGACATACAAGATTTGAGGAAGCCATACCATCTTGATCAGGTTGCAGCGGCCCGCCATTGAAAGGGGGAGGCGGCTCCAAATATCAGCCTTTTGTTTTAACTTTACTAAAAGGGGGGATAGATTATCATCTAAATAAGAGTTTACATCCCTAGTAATCCACACCCCCAGATATTTAAACTTCTCGACTTGTTTCAAGTTCCCGATGTCCTGGGGAGCACAAATATATCCACTTTCCAGTGGTAATATAGCAGATTTATCCCAATTAATGGTTAATCCTGATATATAACCAAATTCTCTGATCATCTTCATTACCACTTTCAGTGAGGCTTGAGTATCCCCTAGGAAAAGTAGAATATCATCGGCAAACAATGCCATTTTTTCCTCTACCTGTCCTCTTCTAAATCCCTGTATATCAGGACTGGCCCTAATGGCTATAGCTAGCGGCTCCACCGCCATAACAAACAATAAGGGGGAGAGGGGGCACCCCTGCCTCGTGCCTCGTTCCAACAGAAATGTTTCAGAAAGCTCATTATTAATTTTAATTTTCGCTCTTGGATCCGTATATAACAATTTTATCCATTTAATAAATTTTGGTCCAAACCCAAATCTAATAAGCACATTAAATAGGTATACCCATTCGAGACTGTCGAATGCTTTAGCTGCATCCAGGGTCAAAACTGCTCTGGAGTCCCCATTGTCCACCAAAACCTGTGTATTCAAAAAAAGTCTACGTATGTTAACGCTAGTAGACCTATTCGGGATAAAACCCGACTGGTCGGGATGAATGAGCTTTTGGACACTTCTTTTTAAGCGTGTTGCAAGCACTTTCGCTAGAATTTTTACGTCCGACCCCAACAACGAGATCGGGCGGTATGAGGCCGGGTCCATAGAGTCTTTGTCCTCTTTGGGAATAACCACTATTGTGGCTTCCAACATCGAAGAGGGCAGAGCTCCACACTCAAAGGAATGTCTCAATGTCTCCAGCAGTTGTGGCAGCAGGACCCCTCCATATCTCTTGTAGACCTCGATTGGCAAACCATCTGGTCCTGGTGCTTTTAAGTTAGACATCCCTACCACTGCACTTTGGAGTTCCTCAATAGTAATCGGGGCCTCCAATACTGCTAGATCCTCTAGTGTTACTGTTGGCATATTCAGATTCCCCAGAAAAGCAGCTATAGCTCCCCCTTCATTCCCCCCTTGGGACTTATACAGTGAACTGTAATAATGGTAAAATACATTATTAATAGTGGATGTTTCAGACGTAATCTCCCCCTCTGGTGTCCTAATCGCCAATATCGCTGGAGGGGCCGTATTTGCTTTAATCAGCAGGGACAGCATTCGTCCCACTCTCTCTCCCTCCCCAAAGTTTGCTTGTTTCTGCAATATACATTTATTTTCTATCTTACGCCTAGTAATTGTCTTGAATTCTTGCTGTTTATCAAGCCAAGCCTTCTGGGTAGTAGGGTTCGGGTTTACAGTATACTGTCTTTCTGTCTCTAGCACCGCCTTAGTAACTTCCTCTTCCTGTTTTTTCAATTCGGCCCTATTCCTAGCAGTTGATTGAATAAAAAGACCTCTTAAAAAGGCTTTTAAAGAATCCCAAACAACTCCTACTGGCGCTGTACCTACATTGATATTAATGAACTCCTTTAAGTCAGTTGTCACCCGGTCCGCGTCTTTTATTAATTCCAGCCAAGCAGGGTCGATTTTCCATTGGCTAGGACCTTGTTTCTTGCCAATGCAAAATGTCAATATTAGGGGGGAGTGGTCCGAGATACTTCTTGGACCATATTCTATCTCATCCACTCGTGGCATCGCACTACTATTCAGCAAAGCCATATCGAGTCTCGATAGTGTAGAGAAGGAGGTTGAGTAACATGAGTATTGTCGCTCCCTCGGATACCGAGTGCGCCATGCATCGTATAAACCTGCCTCACTTAGGAAGCGGGCTAGCCTCGTGGAATCTTTCACTATTGATGTATTTACGATTGGGAACCTGTCCATAGATTTATCCAAAACTTCATTAAAATCCCCTACTACTATCACAGGGATATCAGGTTTATCTATTACAAAAGATAATAACTCATATAAAACCTCTAATTTAAATGGAGGAGGGATATATATGTTGGCTATCACGTAGGGATTATTTTCAATTTGGCAATATAAGAAAATATATCTACCCTTTTCATCTATACAACTATTATGGCAAAGAAACCGAACCGCCCTATCGACAAGAATGCTAACCCCTCTTGCATAGGTTGAAAATACGGAATGGAACTGGGTCTGGTATTTCCGACCTTGCAGACACCGAATCGTATCACCTGTTAAGTGCGTCTCCTGAAGACACAATACTCCGGGTCCTTTGCCCTCTAAAGCTGACAAAACCACTTTTCTTTTGGTCGGATCTCCCAGACCCCGCACATTCCATGATACTATCTTAATTCTTTTCGCCTGCATCACCACTTAGCGATCTGCAATTTGGGCAGGACTCTCAAAAACCATATAAAGAATAATGAATAAGAAAAGAAAAAAATAAAATAAAAAATTCCCTTCCCTATCCCTTTCCTGCCAATCAACAACCCGCATATTAGGTGGTCTAGGCCAAGAAACGCAAAGGGAAGGAGAAAAAGAAAATGGTGAGAGATATACAAACATGATAATACCAAAAAATTCTCTCTCTCCCTTTTTCCCCTTAGTTTTACACATGTGTATCCTATATTCTACATAATAGTGCATCTCAAAATTTGTGTATCTTTGTATTATTTTGGTAGCAAAATAAAGGGTATGTGTCCTATGCTCTACATAATGGTGCTTCTCAAAATTTATGTATCCTTGTATTATTTTGGTGGCAAAATAAAAGGTATGTGTCCTATACTTTACATAATAGTGCTTCTCAAAATTTGTGTATCCTTGTATTATTTTTATTACTCTTCCCTTTCCCCACCTTCCCATCCCGTCTCTCCCTCCTCCCCTTTTACCAAACCCCCTCCCCCATCCCCCCCCCCCTCGCCCCATAGGGCTACCCCCTGGGGGTATATTTGTGACCTTCTCACGACACTCCCACCACTCACCCATACCAATCCTACTGGGTGCTTTCACCCAGAATCTACCCCCACTCACGGGGACCTCTTGTCCCCCACTACAAATGCTAAATTACCCTCAACCCATCCTTATTGCTCAACCCCCGCCCCCACCTACATTGTGCAATATACAAAATATAGCAAATTTACAACTAATACACTCCTTGTTTCTACCTACCCCCCCAAAATATATAACCCTAAGTCCTTTGAAATCCACCCAACTACCCTGCAATGTGCACTTATAGATCCTTTTTTGTTTCATCTAGCCATTGGGATGCCTCTCCTGGCGTATTGAAAAAGAGCATTTTCCCTAATGCCTTCACCCTTAAACGCGCTGGATATAGGAGCGCATAATCTAGCTTAAATTTAACCATTTCTCGTTTGACTGGTATAAATTCGGCTCTTCTTTTCTGGAGGTCAGGGGAGAAATCAGGGTACAAGGAGACCCTAGCTCCTTTATATCTGATGTCTCCCCTCATTCTAGCCTCTCGTAATAAGGACACTTTATCCTGGTAATTGAGGATCTTAAGCATTATGGGCCTAGGGCGCTCCCCCACCTGGCGAGCTTTTACCGGGGTACGGTGTGCCCGTTCTATTGCAAATGTCGGGGTAAATGTTGCGGTCCCAAAAAGTTCTCGGAACCACCCCTCAAGGAAACCAATCAAATTAGTCCCCTCGCAGTGTTCGGGAAGGCCTAGTACTCTGATATTATTTCTTCGATTTCTGTTCTCCATCTCATCGAGTTTATCCGCTTGTATATTGACTGTTTTCTTAAGTGCTTCAACTTCCTGCCTCACTGGTCTCAGCTCATCTTCTATTGTGCTCATACGTTCCTCAAGTTCAGTAGTTCTTAATATAGTCCTATTCAGTTCCTGCCTCATAGTCAATAGTTCCTCCTTTATATGTCTTAGCTGCACATCAAAATTTGATATCGAATCTTTGCATTCCTTAATTGCGTTAAAAATGTCTCTTAATGTAGGTTCCTCGTCCAGGTTACCTGTCATTAGTAAATGAGAGCTGGTTGTTTCTGGATTTGTTGTCACTATTCCTACTTTACTTCCCCCTCCCTTGCTGCCCCCCAATTTAGCAGCTATTGGGGTGGGGGGGTTAACCACCGACTGGCCTTGGCTCCTTCTATCGGCCGAGGAGTTTTTAATATCTTTATTGTCTTTATTATGTAGATTTGCCTGCTGGAGGCTTGATTTACTGGGTGAAGCTGGACCAGAGTGAGCATAGCGCTCCAGTTTTGCCGCCGCCGATGCCGAGGCCATTTGATTACTTTTGTCCTTGGCAGCCCGCGTGATTTGTTGACCCTCTGAGGGTGTTTGCACCTCAGGGGATCTTTTTCTTGACATAATTAGGTTAAACAGATTATATGACCGCGTATAAGCCCGCCTTACCAGTCAAAAAAAAGGAATTTTCAAGGGGAAGGGGACCACGATGTTATGGCGTCACTCCTAATGTAGATGACACTCCCTTATTTATTTATCAGAAGGGGCAATATTAATCAGCAGCTGGCCTCCAACCTCCGCAGACAGCCCCACCGCCAAAGACTCATTGCCGTATATTGATATATTTATACTAATGTATATATGCTTATATTCACAATATATAGTCAAAGTGGAGCATAACAGTCAGTGGTTTACTTCGTTAATAATTTAAGACCAAAGGAAGAGAGGCACTTATCCCAATTGCCAGTACGTAGCCTCACAGAACCATTGGAACAATAACAAGGCATTCAGAAACTTCCTCTCACTTCTCCATAGTATTAGGCAGTCAATGCAGTTGTGTATTTATTGCCACTTATCTTAGTGCTGGTCCGTAGTCATACAGCGCTCAACCGGTCTGTGCAGGATATCCAGGTTGTCCAGATCTTCCAGATCTTCCTCTCTCTCCTCCAAAACTTTCGGACAAGCAGCGCTGTCAGTGTATGTTTCGCTTCACTTAACAGCTAATCTGGTTGAAAGGTAACGAGCAGCGAGCGAAGAAGGAGGGGGGCGGGGGGGTGGAAACTCGACACAGGAGTCCCCTCTCGTCAATACATCCACCAAACAACCCACTGCCCAGAGCCTATAGTGGATAACGGACCCGCCGTACGTGACTGCACATCAAGCTCATTCGGAGCAGGGGGAGAGACTTTACGGCGTCACAAGGAGCTCGGGGCCGCATGAAGTCTCGCGAGATCTCCAGCGGCACTCTCGGCTCCTGCTCAAACAGCCCGGTATAGATAACAGCCACCCCCGTGCTCCGACAAGGCAGGAAAAGGCAGAGGAGAAAAAAAGGAACGCTCGAGCTCGGAGGTACCAGCCACAGCGGCTCAGGTTAAAATGTCAAACATTTAGACAATATATGGATAGGCATAGAAGCCTAACAGCAACCATACTACCATATAAACTCTATATACTGAGGGCTTCAGGCGGCATCAGGTAGTCCAGGGAGGATCAAAGCGAGGGCATCAAAGCAGGCCGGGCAGCACGGGACAGAGCAACACCATGCTCTCACTCTCCACACACCTCCCCACCCATCCACATCCGGTCACTCCCCCCCATCAGGGCCTTCTTAGATGCCTGGTCAGTTGACCAGCATTTTAACCAAATCAGGCACTGCAGCTCCACAGCTGACACTGAAGCCCTGGGTAAGAAAGGGAGGGTATCCAGGGACGTGTCACAAACATACTTGAGACCTTGCACTAGTTGGTCTGCCAATTCTACCCAGACAGGAGAAGCCTTCTGCTCTCCCAATACGTGGTGCAAAAGTTGTGCCCACTCAGTGTCTGTGACACAAGTGCAGATGCCAGTACTGGTCATATGGCGGACCCCACAACCGTAAACGAGGAATGAGCCACTGCCTCGACCTTCCTGTCCGTGGGATCCTTGAATGCAGGAGTCCCCTCTACCGGGATCGTGGTTACTTTATTTAACCTGGATACTGGGGGGGTCCACGACCGGAGGAGCAGACCATTTCTTGAGAAGGCTTTCTACAAAGGGGCAACGCACCGCCATGTTTTTGGGGCCCGAAAAGGTACTTTGCGGCTGACCCCATTCCTTGTAGATGAACTTGTCAAAATAAGTCAAATACGGGAACACCTTAGGTGAACATGCTGGCTTGCGGGACCCAAAGGGGACAGATACATCAGCAGAGGGATCCGCTGGCTCCTGGATCTTCAGGGTATCACGCACAGCTGTGATAAGTGCTCCAAACAGCGCTTTGTCGTGCCCAGATGGGGAATCATCCTCACTGTCCGACTGGTCCTGGTCAGCTTTGTCTGATGGGTCAGAGCAGGGGTCACCAGCCGCAGCAGGGCCCGAGTCTGCATCAGAGCTCTCTCCAGAGGAGGGAGGGGGCAGGGGCCTTTTTAGCACACTTTTCCTTCCACGCACCGCCTCTATTTTAGCAACAAATGAGTTAAGGACCGCCGTCAGGGTGTCCATGGGCACAGCGCCCCTCCGCAGGTGACCCGGTTGCAATAGCCTGGATTTTGGGGCAAGAAACACCAGTTTCTGAAGCCATGCTGACCCTACCCTGTGCCACCTGAAGGGGGACTCAAGACAGTGAAGGTCCCACCCTCCTGCTGCTGCTGGCTGGGGGGGGTGCCAACTCCAGACTCACCACCCTGAGGCATTCTGTGTTGGTTACTAGCCGTGCCTGTAGTCCCCATGAGGTTACCCAAATGCAGAGTGAAGAGGCTGTGTCAGCAGCAGCAGCAGTAGAAAAGAGCGCTGAAACGATCTGCAGAGCTTGCACCAGCGTTCAGGGAATGTCCGCTCAGCGTCCTGTATACACAGGAAACAGCATGTGATAGCACGTCATGCTGTCACTAGAGAGCTGCGGTTAAAAAAAAAAAAAAAAAAAAAAAAAAAAAGCGCTCAGGCTTCAAGAAAATGGCCGCCAATGATCTGAATAGGGAAAACCTACAGAAAATGGCCACTGAAGCTCACAAGGGGAATCTGCTCTGCCCTCATCCAAAATGGCCACCGGACAGCGCCATGCGGTGAAAGGAACAGTGCTGCCTCAAACACAGCAAAATATCTCCACAGGCACTTTTTTGGGACCCCCCCCCCCCCACACCAGAACCATCGCTAACCGCACAGACCCCACACAGGTGAGAGACCCAGCGATCTCTTGTACACACCACACAGCAGACACATGCAGCCGCCCCCCCCGGGGGGGGGGGGGGGGGGGGAGGAGGGAAGATGGGGACATGGGAGAGAAGAGAAGGAGGTGAGGTGGCCCCCGAATCGACCTCCCAGGGAATGCAAAGCTGCTCACCCCACCGAAGCAGGGAGAGCCACACTTACCAGTCCTGAAGAGCTGGGAGGCATTCCATCACAGACCCACTCCTGCGCAGTTACAAGGTGGCTGCTGGCCTCGGTATACTCAACATGCTGACATATAAAGATAAGTCATTTTTGGCAACATCCCCCTAGTCCCTAACTCAGGTTTGTGGCTCAGCATATCTGCATAAGAAAGAGTCCATGGATGGTATCTTCAGAAAGGACTGCAAGTCCCAGAAATCCTCCTGGGCAGCAGTCTTCTGACCTTGGCATAGCACTGGAAATCCAGACTTCAGCATTGGCAGTGAGCAGTTCTGACCAAAAATAGTGCACCCCAGAGCCCTTGCCCTCTCCACCTGTCCAGCATATCCCCACTAACTTACTCCCAGTAACAGTATGAGACAGAGGCGGCTCTAGGCTTTGTGAGGCATTAGGCAAAATTTAGACACGAGGCCCCACTCACGCCCATAATGGATAAAAAAAAATTCAAGCAAGTAAAAATGGCTGCAGAAAGATGCGTGGATCTAGCCCACAGGCGATCAGCACCACCTCCAGAGCACCCTCCTCAGATATATGCAGCCAATACAACATCTGGGACAGGTGACAAGCCCTCTAGGATTTCCCCCTTTGCCTTGGGAGAATGGGAAGAGGTGTCATTGAATCATTCCACATCCACAGAGGAAGGAGAGTGGGGGGATCCCAGCGCAGTGAGGGAAAGAGTGAGGAGGGGAAGAGAGGGAGTGAGAGAGGGAGGAAGAGAGAGGGAGAGAGAGGGGGGACAGAGGAAGAGCACTGTGGGGGAGCTGGAGAGCACAGGGGTAAGTTGAAAGCACAGCGGGAGCATGGGGGGCAGAGAGCACTGGGGGGGGGACTGGACAGCACAGGGGGCACAGAGCACTGGGGGTGCAGTTAGAACTGGGAGAGGTTAGGGAGCACGGGGAGCAGAGAGCTCTGGGGAGCTGGAGAGCACTGTTGGGGGGAGCCAGGGAGCACGGGTTGGTCGGAGAGCACTGGGGGGAGTGTATGGGGGAGACAGGGAGGACCAGAGAGCACAGAGCACTGGGGGAGAGGTGGAGAGAAGTGGGGGGGCGAATGAACATGACAGTGGGGGGAGAGCACGGGGGGAGCCAGGGAGCACAGAGCACTGTGGGGACCAGAGAGCACTGTGGGGGAGCACAGGAATGGGGGACTGGACAGCACAGTGGGGGGGGGCTGGACAGCACAGTGGGAGAGCACGGAGGACCAGAGAGCACTGGGGGGAGCCAGGAAGCAGAGAGGGTATGCAGGGAGAACTGTGAGGAACCATCGGGGCAGTAAAAGAGTTAGATAGGAGGAGCTCCGGTGATCCCATCCCAGCGCTTGCTGCAGCCTGGCCGACCCCCGCCAGAGATCGTGAGTGCCCGGCCGTGCCGCCCTCCTGTGTGCCTGGATAGGAGGAGCGGCGGGGACAGCTGCATATGGAGGAATTGAGCTTTCCATATTCTTTCTGCAGCCGGCGAATGCCCGCAGAAGAAGCGGTCATTCAGCGGCTGCAGGAGGAATATGGAAAGCTCAATTCCTCCATATGCAGCTGTCCCCGCCGCTCCTCCTATCCAGGCACACAGGAGGGCGGCACGGCCGGGCACTCACGATCTCTGGGGGTAGTCGGCCAGAATGCAGCAGGCGCTGGGATGGGATCACCGGAGCTCCTACTTCCCCTTCCCCCTTCCCCAGATGGCACCTGGAGCCTGTTGTTCAGTCCAGTGATCATGCAGATGTAAATTAGGCGGCCACGAGGCCCCTGTGAGGGCGAGGCCTTAGGCGGCCGCCTAATTTGCCTAATTAGAGAGCCGCCTCTGGTATGAGACCAGCTACAGCCTGTCAACTGAGCCGGCAGTTGATGAATGATCCTGGGATCATTCATCTTGCACAAAAGTAGAAGTCCTGCATAAAAGAAAAAAAGAAAAAAAGTGGACCGAAGGGCTCGCAGGGTTCCTAGGTCATTCTCCTTCACTAGACAAAAAAAAAAAAAAAAAAAAAAAAAAATTTTTCATCCAAGGAAGCTGCCATCTTTGCCTCTGTTTAATCTTCAGCTGCCACGGTGCTGCACATGTGATCCGTTATGACACCAACCATTGGGTGGTTTGACAGTTTGGTTGAGAGCACAGCCAATGTGCAGTTAGCATTCCCAGCATGCCGTTTTTTTTTTTAAAACCGTTTAAAGCTATGGGTTTACTTCCACTAACACTTTTAAAGGGCCTTTTCCCGACAATCCTCTCCAGGCTGCGGTCATCCCTGCTGCTTGTGCACCTTTTTCTTCCACATAAACTTTCTATTAGAGCCTTTTCACACTGGGGTGGTGCGGGCGCCGGTGGTAAAAATGGCACTATTTTTAGTGCCGCTTTATCGTCGTTTTAGCAGCGCTATTCAGTCGCTAGTGGGACAGTTTTAACCCCCGCTAGCGGCCATAAAAGGGTTAAATTCACCCACAAAATGCAGCTGTAACGGCGCTTTGCCAGCGCTGCCCCATTGATTTCAATGGGCAGGAGCGAGGAAGGAGTGGTGTATACTCCGCTCCTTCACCACTCCAAAGATGCTGCTTGCAGGAGTTTAATGTTCTGCAAGTGCACTCCGGCTTTGACACTGGAGAGACAGGAGAGACTCTTTACAGGCGCTAGTTTTAGCGATGTAGTGCCTGTAAAGCACCTCAGTGTGAAAGGGGTCTTAATGTGCTTTGATACAGCACTTTGGGAACATCCAACTTCTTTTGCAATTAACATCTAACTTCTTTGCATGTAATAAGAAACCCATTACATGCAAAGCAAGATAGTTCAAGCCATGACGATTATGGCTTACAGCTCAAGAAAATCCACAATCTCAGAAAATTAGAATATTGTGAAAAGGTGCAATATTCTAGGCTCAAAGTGCCCCACTCTAATCTGCTAATTAAGCCATAACACCTGCAAAGGGTTCCTGAGCCTTTAAATGGTCCCTCAGACTGGTTCGGTAGGAATCACAATCATGGGAAAGACTGCTGACCTGACAGTTGTACAGAAACCCATCATTGACACCCTCCATAAAAGGAGAGAAAGCCTAAAAAAAAAAAAAAGTAATTGCAAAAGAAGTTGGATGTTCTCAAAGTGCTGTATCAAAGCACATTAATAGAAAGTTATGTGGAAGGGAAAAGTGTGGAAGAAAAAGGTTCACAAGCAGCAGGGATGACCGCAGCCTGGAGAGGATTGTCGGGAAAAGGCCCTTTAAAAGTGTTAAGGACTTTCACAAGGAGTGGACTGAGGCTGGAGAGTTGGTGCATCAAGAACCACCACATACAGACAGATCCTGGACATAGGATTCAAAATGTCGTATTCCTCTGGTCAAGCCACTCCCAAAAAAACAACGTCAGAATTGTTTTACCTGGGCTAAAGAAAAAAAAAAAAAGAATGGATCTGTTGCTCAATGATCCAGAGTCCTTTTCTGATGAGAGCAAATGTTGCATCTCATTTGGAAACCAAGAACCCAGAATATGGAGGAAGAATGTAGAGGCACACACTGCAAGATGCTTGAGGTCCAGTGTGAAGTTTCCACAGTCTGTGTTGACATGGGGAGCCGTGTCATCTGCTGGCATTGGTCCACTGTGCTTCATTAAGTCCAGGGTCAACAAAGCCTTCCACCAGGAGATTTTGGGGTACTTCATGCTTCCTTCCACAGATGAGCTCTATGGGGATGTTGACTTCATTTTCCAGCAGGACTTGGCACCCGCCCACACTGCCAAAAGCACCAAAACCTGGTTCAATGACCGTAGGATTACTGTGCTTGATTGACCAGCAAACTCATCTGACCTGAACCCCATAGAGAATCTATGGGGCATTGCCAAGAGAAAGATGAGGAACATGAGACCGAAACAATGCAGAAGAGCTGAAGGCCGCTATTGAAGCATCCTGGTCTTCTCCAACACCTCAGCAGTGCCACAGGGTGATAGCTTCCATGCCACCCCACATTGAGGCAGTAATTTCTGCAAAAGGGTCCCAAACCAAGTACTGAGAACATTTGCATGCTTATACTTTTCAGAGGTCTGATATTGTTCCATGTACAATCATCGTTTTATTGATTGCATGTAATATTCTAATTTTCTGAGATTGTGGGTTTGAGGTTTTCATGAGCTGTAAGCCATAATCACCACAAGTCACGTTTACATCAGCCAGTCCATAATGCTGCATGGATGGACCTTCCGATTCAGGTCCACCTGTCAGTTTTTCCATGCGGACTAGATCAGAATGCCCATAGGTTACTTTTGGAACTAGACTTCATGAGCCTCAATACCCAAACTGAGAAACCTAAAAACATAGTACTTAGGGCACTTATCACATAGTGTCGGCATTACAATGGGAAAATTAGGACATTCAAGGAGGTGCAAAACCTAGACAATTTACCAAAGAAAAAAAAAAAAAAGAAAAAAAAAAAGGGGGGGGGGGGAGGGGAGTAGAGTACTTACCATACAAAACTTTCACTGCATAGCAAACATCTGATTGTGTAATACACATATTAGACCGCTTCTGCTTCATGTTCATAGCAAACTGCTCCATTTCCATCGTACTGAGAATGTCCTAAAAAAAAAAAAAAAAAAAAAAAAAAATAATATGCTGCTCATATCTGGGGAACACCCTAACCATTTTTTTGCCCACAATGGGTACATTTGAGCCTACAAACCACAGGCTTTTATTGTTTTTTTTGCATTCACCTGGATAGTAATAGCACCAGTAGGGGATAAAAGAAAATATGGATTAGGAGGACCTTCAAGGTCAGCTAAAAAAAAAAAAAAAAAAAAAAAAAAAAAAAAAAAAATCTAGAGACTTTGGCAATCTAGTTAAGCACAAGCCAAGGCTAGAAGATGCACACATGGGCACTCACCAGCGCGTCCTCCAAGACTTCAGACAAAGTCGTCTCCTGGGTCCCAACACTGGTCATGGTCTGGCTGGCGAATGACTTGCTCTTTTTGACCACCTCTTGGGTGGTGGCGCTGCTGCAGCAGCTACTCTCCATGTTAGCTGCCACGGTCTCCACTGGCATGTTGGGACTCTGGTTAGGCGGTGTCAGATACACTTTGGAGCCTGGAATGTTGGTATTTTTCTGGGTCTGGCTGGAAAAATTGGGGCTTCCTGGCCAGAAGGCTGGAGTCCAATCATGGGGGTAATACTGAAGAGCTGCGTGACTCTCCTCTTCCAATCCATCACTCTTCCCGATCTTCCTGCTCCCCACCAGGCAAGGGGTCTCCATGTTTAGTTGATGACCTTGAGGTGTGTAGAGATTAAAGTGACCAGGGGGCTCCGGCTGAGGAGCATGGTTCCAAGCCATGATCTGAGCCTGGTGCTCCCCCATAGCCCAACCATCTGTCCTCACAACTGGGGAGAAAAGGGCCTGGGAGGGGTTGTAGTAAACCCCAAACCCCTCTTGGATGATACCATGGTTCAGGGTAAATGAAGGGCAAGCCTGTTGGCTACACATGATGCCAAGCGCTGAAAAGGTCTGTGGTCTAAAGGTTAAGTAAAAGGTTCAAATCCTACTTCAAGTGCCTGATAAAACACTGGAGGGGCTAAGCCTAATCAAAAAAAAAACGATAAAACCTTGACACCACCTCAACTGTTCCTTCCAGTGTGTCCATGAAGCTGACTCCTCCACCTTGAAAGACCATTAAATTAAATTGGCCTATTTACTCTAGAGGTGGAGATCCCAGCCCCACCCCTCAATTGATCGCAATGTTAATTGATCCTATCATTCATTGGTTCCTCTACAGCAAATAACGCCCACCAGGGTAAATTAACCATCTTATTTCCAAACAAATCTACTGCATGAAAAAATAAAATAAAAATCAAGGTAGAAATAAGTGTGGTTGTGGGGGCATCATGGCTGCTAATCACACAGGTGGTGCATATATGCAAAAATATAATGGATTGCTGAAGGTAAAGCTGGCCATACACCTATAGATTATCTGCAGATTTTCTATGTCTAAATGGAAAAAGTGCAATAGATTTCTCCATGTTCACTAACCATAGAAAATCTGTAGGTGTATGGCCAGCTTTAGCAGAAATCTCCATATTAAATGCTCAGCAGGCATTTCTTTGTCAACTTTAAAAAGACTGTGTAATTACACGAAAATAATCACTGGCGTTTTTTTTTTGTTTTCTTTATTTTTTTCACACTCAAGTGTTTTTTTACACACATTTTGGCACATTCTTTAACTAGTTAAGGACCACGCCTATTTTTCGGACTTGGTGTTTAAAAGTTAAGGAATTTTTTTTTTTTTTTTAGAAACCCTAAAAAATAAAATGGCGGTCATTGCAAACACGTTAAATCACACTGTATTTGTGCAACAGTTTTACAAGCACACTTTTTTGGGTAAAAAACAAAACAAAACATTTTTTTAAATAAAAAAAAAATAAGACAACAGTAAAGTTAGCAGAATTATTTTATATTGTGAAAGATAATGTTACGCCGAGTAAATTGATACCCAACATGTCCAAATTGCGTTTGTTCGTGGAATGGGCGGCAACGTTTGACCCTTAGAAATCTCCATAGGCGACATTTAAAAATTTCTACAGGTTACCAGTGTTACTTTACAGAGGAGGTCTAGTGCTAAAATTATTGCTCTCACTCTACCGATTGTGGCGATACCTCACATGTGTGGTTTGAACACAACGTTTTCATATTCGGAGGCGACTTATGTATGCGTTTGCTTCTGCCTGTGAGCTCGACGGGACGCTTCCCCCTTTTTTTTTTTCTTTTCGTTTTCTTATTTATTTTACTTTTTATTTTTACACTGTCCTTAAAAAAAAAAAAAAAAAAAAAATGGGTCAATTTTATTCCTATGACAAGGAATGTATCATGGCATGACCTCTTTAACCACTTCAGGACCGCCGTATTGCCAATGTACGTCAGCACAATGGCACAGGCAGGCACAATCACGTACATCTACGTGATTGCCTTCCAGCGGGTGGGGGGTCCGATCGGACCCCCTCCCGCTGTTTACGGCGGTCCGATTCGGTCCAGGAGCGCTCCGTGATGAGGGGATGGCCGTTGGTTTTCGGCCACCCCCTCTGGATCGCTCCTGGCCAATGAGAAGCTTCCTCCCCTGTGTATTGTTTACACAGGAAGGAGGAAGTGATGTCATTCTCCTCGGGGCGGTCTTTTTGACCGGACTACGAGGAGAAGACTAAAAGTAAGTGTGCACCAACACTACACTGACATGTAGGTACACACAGGCACACAAACCCCCCCCCCCGATCCCCCCCCCCCGATCCCCCCCCCCGATCGCCCCCCTCCCCCCCCAGTCACAGTGTCACTGATTGCATTGATCATTTCTTTACTGATCAATGCATTCAGTGTCAGTTGTGACAGTAAAAACTGTCAGGACAGTTAGTGTTAGGTCCAGGGTAGCCCCCTATCACCCCCCAATAAATATTTAACCCCCTGATTGCCCCTAGAGTTAACCCTTTCACCCCCTTTTGCCAGTGTCACTAAGCGATCATTTTTCTGATCGCTGCATGTGTCGCTAGGTAGCTAGTTATTTTTTTAGGTTCACCGCCAGGTTTTTATATCGCTAGGTACCCCGATATACTACCCAATAATGTTTTTAACCCCCTGATTGCCGCTAGTTAACCCTTTCACCCCCTTTTGCCAGTGTCACTAAGCTTTCGTTTTTCTGATCGCTGCATTAGTGTCGCTACAGTCGCTAGGTAGCTAGTTATTTTTTTAGGTTCACCGCCAGGTTTTTATAGCGCTAGGTACCCTGATATACTACCCAATAATGTTTTTAACCCCCTGATTGCCGCTAGTTAACCCTTTCACCCCCTTTTGCCAGTGTCACTAAGCTTTCGTTTTTCTGATCGCTGCATTAGTGTCGCTACAGTCGCTAGGTAGCTAGTTATTTTTTTAGGTTCACCGCCAGGTTTTTATAGCGCTAGGTACCCCGATATACTACCCAATAATGGTTTTAACCCCCTGATTGCCGCTAGTTAACCCTTTCACCCCCTTTTGCCAGTGTCACTAAGCGATCATTTTTCTGATCGCTGCATGTGTCGCTAGGTAGCTAGTTATTTTTTTAGGTTCACCGCCAGGTTTTTATATCGCTAGGTACCCCGATATACTACCCAATAATGGTTTTAACCCCCTGATTGTCGCTAGTTAACCCTTTCACCCCCTTTTGCCAGTGTCACTAAGCGATCGTTTTTCTGATCGCTGCATTAGTGTCGCTACAGTCGCTAGGTAGCTAGTTATTTTTTTAGGTTCACCGCCAGGTTTTTATAGCACTAGGTACCCCGATATACTACCCAATAATGGTTTTAACCCCCTGATTTCCGCTAGTTAACCCTTTCACCCCCTTTTGCCAGTGTCACTAAGCGATAATTTTTCTGAGCGCTGCATCAGTGTCGCTAGTGTCGCTAGGTAGCTAGTTATTTTTTTAGGTTCACCGCCAGGTTTTTATAGCGCTAGGTACCCCGATATACTACCCAATAATGGTTTTAACCCCCTGATTGCTGCTAGTTAACCCTTTCACCCCCTTTCACCAGCGATCACAGTATAAGTGTCACTGGTGACGCTGGTTAGCCAGTTAGTTATTTAGGTTCCCCGTCAGGTTTTTATATAGCGCCAGGGACCCCCATATACTACCTAATAAAAATTTGAACCCCCTGATTGCCCCTAGTTAACCCTTTCACCACTGATCACCGTATAAGTGTTACGGGTGACTCTGGTTAGTTTGTTTTTTATAGCATTTTATATTCAAATCCGGAAGGCAGTGCTTGGTTTTCGGGGTCCCGTACGTGGCTAGGCTCCCAAAAAGTCCCCCACATGTGGTATCCCCGTACTCGGGAGAAGCAGCAGAATTTATTTTGGGGTGTAATTTGACTTCTGCCCATAGCATGTGTGAGCAATATATCATTTAGTGACAACTTTGTGCAAAAAAAAAAAAAGTTTGTAATATTCCCGCAACTTTTGGCAAAATATAAAATATTCCATGGACTCAACATGCCTCTCAGTAAATAGCTTGGGGTGTCTACTTTCCAAAATGGGGTAATTTGGGGGGGTTTTGTGCTATTTTGGCATTTTATGGCCTTCGAAACTGTGATAGGTAGTGAGGAGTTAAATCAAAAATTTGCACCCTTAGAAATCCTGAAGGTGGTGATTGGTTTTCGGGGTGCCGTGCGCGACTAGACTCCCAAAAAGTCCCACACATGTGGTATCCCCGTACTCGGGAGAAGCAGCAGAATGTATTTTGGGGTGTCATTTCACATATGCCCATAGCATGTGTGAGCAATATATCATTTAGTGACAACTTGGTGCAAAAAAAAAAGTTTGTAATATTCCCGCAACTTGTGGCAAAATATAAAATATTCCATGGACTCAACATGCCTCTCAGTAAATAGCTTGGGGTGTCTACTTTCCAAAATGGGGTCATTTTGGGGGGTTTTGTGCTATTTTGGCATTTTATGGCCCTTTGAAACTGTGATAGGTAGTGAGGAGTTAAATCAAAAATTTGCACCCTTAGAAATCCTGAAGGTGGTGATTGGTTTTCGGGGGGCCGTGCGCGACTAGACTCCCAAAAAGTCCCACACATGTGGTATCCCCATACTCGGGAGAAGTAGCGGAATATATTTTGGGGTGCAATTCCACATATAACCATGGCATGTGTGAGCAATATATCATTTAGTGACAACTTTTTGTAAAAACATTTTTTTTTTTTTTTTGTCATTATTCAATCCCTTAGGACAAAAAAAATAAATATTCAATGGGCTCAACATACCCATCAGCAATTTCCTTGGGGTGTCTACTTTCCAAAATGGGGTCATTTGGGGGGGATTTATATTGCCCTGCCATTTTAGCACCTCAAGAAATGAGATCGGCAGTCATAAATTAAAAGCTGTGTAAATTCCAGAAAATGTACTCTAGTTTGTAGACGCTATAACTTTTGCGCAAACCAAAAAATATACGCTTATTGACATTTTTTTTACTAAAGACATGTGGCTGAATAAATTTTGCCCTCAATGTATGACTAAAATTTAGTTTATTCGATTTTTCTTATAACAAAAAGAAGAAAATATCTTTTTTTTTCAAAATTTTCGCTCTTTTTCCATTTATATCGCAAAAAAAAAAATCGCAGAGGCAATCAAATACCATCAAAAGAAAGCTCTATTTGTGGGAAGAAAAGGACGCAAATTTCGTTTGGGTGCAATATTGCATGACCGCGCAATTACCAGTTAAAGCAGCGCAGTGCGAAATTGCAAAAAGACCTCTGGTCCTTAAGGTGTTTATTGGTCCGGAGCTGAAGTGGTTAATGTGAGATCTGGGGGTCAAAAAGACTCCAGAGCTCAAATTTACACTAAAATGCAATAAAAAAAATAATAAAAATAAAATTCCCCTTTAAGACCCATTGGGCGAAAGTGATGTTTGACGTCACTTCCGCCATCCAATAGTATGAAGCCGAGCGGGGGGGGGCATCTTTAAGGCCCATACACACGATCAGACTTTTTGACAACAAACATGCAAATTAGCTGTTTTGGAGCAACATCCGACCGTGTGTACGCTCCACTTTTTGGGTTTTCATCGGACTTTTGTTGCTGTGCGAACGGACAAACTTTCTGGCAACAAAAGTCCGATGGAGCAAAGTCTGATTGTGTGTACAGAAAACCATAGGACTTTTGTACAATGTACAAACGGGCATGCTCAGAACCAATGCAAAAGATCAGACAACAATACAGAAGTTGACCAAAGGTGGCGGTAAAGAGCAGAAAAACCACGTGATCTGGTGAAAGTTGGCTGAAAAAGTCCTGCCGTGTGTATGCAATACAAGTTCAGGGCCGACGCCCTTTGTACAAAAATCCAAGGGAAAGTTTGTACAAAGTCCTATTGTGTGTAAAGCCTCATACACACGATAGGACTTTGTACAAACTTTCCCTTGGATTTTTGTACAAAGGGCGTCGGCCCTGAACTTGTATTGCATACACACGGCAGGACTTTTTTCAGCCAACTTTCACCAGATCACGTGGTTTTTCTGCTCTTTACCGCCACCTTTGGTCAACTTCTGTATTGTTGTCTGATCTTTTGCATTGGTTCTGAGCATGCCCGTTTGTACTTTGTACAAAAGTCCTATGGTTTTCTGTACACACAATCAGACTTTGCTCCATCGGACTTTTGTTGCCAGAAAGTTTGTCCGTTCGCACAGCCAACAAAAGTCCGATGAAAACCCAAAAAGTTTGTCCGATGGAGTGTACACACGGTCGGATGTTGCTCCAAAACAGCTAATTTGCATGTTTGTTGTCAAAAAGTCTGATCGTGTGTATGGGCCTTAAGAGGCTTAACCCTCACTTGGCTCAAGGCTGTGATGGGAGAGGACCCGATCGTCTCCGCCGCTACCTGACGGCTTCGGAACGCGGCACAGACAACCTGAGCATGCCGGAGGGGGGGTCCTTTCCCCGCCCTGATAAAAGTGTGTCAGATTCACCGCAAGATCAGAGACCACTTTTATCTGAAAGCGGACCGCCCGCTGTTCAAGAGGATACCAGGGTTAGGGTAGCTAGCTGCACGTGCAATTGTCATTTAAAGCGACACAGTGCCAAATTGTAAAAAGTACTCTGGTCAGGAATGGGGTAAAATCTTCCGGGGCTGAAGTGGTTAAAAAAAAGCACCAAAATGCACATAAACTTGTGCGAAAATGCGTTTTAAAAAACAAGCCAAAATGTGTGTTGAAAAGAAGCAGCAAAAAGTGCATAAAAAAAAGTACCAAAAAGCGCACAAAAAAGCACCAAAAAGCCACATTGAACATTGTTTTGAGAATGGAGCGTTGTGCATTTTTTTCAACGCGCATTTTGGGGACGGACGTTGGTGGTGTGTTTGTCAAATGATAAAATGTGCAGCAAAATGCATGTCTGCCAACTGCATTTGGGGTGCCATTAACTATGAATGGCACCCGAAAGTGCACTGCGTATTTTGACACAATTTTACAGCGATTTGGAATCGCAGCAAGAATTGCCCAGTACTGCCAACAAGTCTGCATTGCTCAGATGTGAATGGATCCTAAAAGAAGATGCATTATAACTATACTGTGTGTGTGTTTGTACTGTTTGTGTGTGTATATTATATATATATGTATATATATATATATATATATATATATATATATATATATATATATATATATATATACACACACGGGAAGGCGGGACGCAGGCCCACCTGTATTTGTGGGAGGAGCCTCGCCGTTATAAAACGGCCTCGGCTCCTCCCTGCCCTGTCGATCTTTCCGGAGGTGGTTGGCATTTCTCGGGATTAGGAGGCTGGTCTTCGATCACCGCGTCATTTCCGACTGCATTTCTGATTTTCATTTGTGGAGGTGTTCGGCGGTGGTGGGCGCCTATTTTTCCCCTGCTGTCGGGTGGGGGCAGGTTGTTGTGGGGGGGGGGGGGTTGTGGTTGTGAGGGGCTCTCGCGGTGGCTTGTTCGTGGGGGGGGGGCATTTATGGCAGGGAGGGCAGTCACAGTTTGGGGAAGGGGGTTATTGGGGGATTAAAGTATGTGGGCTTTCTGAGGGGTGGGGTGGGATTGCTCAGCAGGGGTATTGATCTTTGTGGGGGGGGGGGGAGGGGTGGTCATGACAGATGACACTGCCTCAATTTTTGTTCTGGGGGGGTGGGTTGGCTCGGGGGGGGGGGGCATGTCACTGGTCGCAAAGCAGCGGTGCTTTCCATAGGGGGCATCACTGGCTAGTATAGGTATGTTCTTGCTGGGATATTGTTAGAGGTAGGACGATGTCATGTCCATGCAGGGGTGACGACTGGGATGTTTGCAGACACATCTTTCTGGTTTCAGGTCAAATTTACGGTAGTTCAGGCCAGTTGGTCAGTGGGGTCAGGCCTTGTCATTTCATTATCATTTTCAGTTCATGTTTCCCAGGCTCTGGCACCTTTACTGCATGGCACAGTGAAAGATTTTGGGGTTTCATTTTTTCAGTTATACTGCAATGTTATTTTATGCTTATGTTTCCCTCCCTTTTTTTCCCTCAGGAACTGATTGGAGCTGTGTGTGGGTGGGAGCAGCCAATACAAGTTGTACTTATTTGTTGTCAAAACCGTAGTAAGTGCCTGTATGGTCAGTTCTGGGTTGGTCATGTGGCTGGGGAAGCTCGGCCGGTCTTGGAGTCCAGACAGGGCGCACATTCAAGGGTACGGAACAGGGTTTAGAGGCGATTCGGTCAAAAAAAAAAAGTGAGGGGGGGGGGGTGTGCGTTCGGCCCAGACGGATAGGGGATGTTTTCAGGTTTTGGGGGGGTTAAAAAAAAAAAGGTAAACCTCTCATGCTGCTGCGATCATGGTTGGGTCTTGTTAGGCTCATTTATCATCAGGGCCTCTCTCATTTCTTTCGGGGTTATCTTTCGGTGCGTATACACTCGTGTGGGATCAGTTGTATGTTTTGCTCTTGTCAGATCTTGGTTTCTGTAGATTCAGCGGCGAGTCGCATGGTTATTTAGCTTGTCTCATTTCTTTTGTCCTTAGTCAGTTGTACGTACTGTCAAGTTTCGGCATGGTTGCAGGACCTCAGGGGTGTTTCTTCTTTAGCCCTTGTACACACGGTCGGAGAATCCGTCGGAATGTGTCCTATCGGACCGTGTCGTCGGATAATCCGACTGTGTGTGGTATGCATCGGACTGATTCCGTCGGAATATCCGTCGGACCCAATTTTCCAACATGTTGGAAATATTTCCCGACCAACTGGGCCGATCGGACATACTCCGATCATGTGTAGAGAATTTTGATCGGACCAAGTGCCACGCATGCTCAGATCAAATTCCTACATCAAAGCTATTGGCTACTAGCCTGAATGTAGTCCCTTTTGTAACGAAATTACGTCATCACGTTCTGAAAGATCAGAGTTTTCGCCAACTTTGTCCGACCGTGTGTATGCAACAGTTTCGGACAAGATCCGACGGGCAAAATGCGACGTGGAAATCTCCGACCGTGTGTACAGGGGCTTAGATTTGCAGTCTCGGCTATTCAGTTAGGTTCGGGTTACTTAGGGGTTTGTCATCCATGGTGAGGGCTAGGTGTGAGGTCACCAGGTTGGGTTTCGCAACACGGCTTCACTACTGAGGTACGTGTTTATATTTGTATGCATACAGGTGGGAGAAGGTCGGTCCAGGATTGCTTAGTGGCAAGTCGTTTATTAATTTCACTCGTTTCATATTTTTATCATTTCACCTTTCTTATTATCCTACCTGACATGTTTTCAGGTTCATAGGGCCTGAGTGTACGTTTTTAATTGCCTGCGGAATCACAGGTGGCTCGGCTCTATCCATTTCATACACATTTCCAGTTTTCTCTCTATATCACAATTTACGCACGGGGGGGTTGATATGTTGGTGAGGGGATGGTTGGTTGGGGGGGGGGGGGGGGGTTGGGTCATCATTTGAGGGTATCAGCACTTACTCTAGTCTTGGCAGGATGGTTTCCTAATTTACTGTCACTTGTGTCAAATTAGATCATGTCTCAGGCGGCAGATATCGAGGATTCTGAGATCATCCCTCCTTCCCAGGATGGGGAGTCTGAACATGGCAACACACCCTCCATGAGGTCTTGGACGGTCCCCAGGTTGATAGCCAAACATCGTCATAGAGGTGTCGCTTATCCGGCTTCAGCTCGTAAAGCGGAACTTTTAAGACTTTTATTCCCTAGCGATTCAGGCGCTACCCCCGAACAAGTTACCTTGCGTTCTGTGGGTGCGTTGCTCACATTGATTCACTCCTCCCTTAGTGTGTTGGCGACATCTTTTCAGGAATTACGAGCCAGGTTGGAGGTTTTGGAGTGTCCTCCGTGCCCGGCACCAGTGGCACCTGTGGGTCTTGACATATCAGTGGTCCCGGGGTTATCCATCAGCAGCGGGTAATAGTGCTAGTTCATTATCGGTCACTCCAGCCCATTTTATCCCGGCCAATATTAAAGATATTTTGGAGGGTAAGGACGTTAACTTAGCCTCCCTCTTGATCGCGGCTCATGGCATCGCGGACAACAAGTCATATGCTTGTGGCGACATGTCAGTGGTAGTCAAGACCAGGCACCACAGGCTCAGTCACAAACTTTCCATCCCTGATTTCGTGGTAGCTTTTTTTTTTTTTTTTTTTTTTTTTTTTACAAAAAGGAACGTTTATTGAGTATGTAAAATACATAGGATGACAGTAACACATGTGGGGTGCAACATGCACCAAATATACGGATAAAACAGCTGTTAACAATAGCATAGGCTGAGGAAACAGTTCTGTGCTTACAAGTTTAACAGGACAGTAACAAAGGCAGTGCGGTGTGTTCAGAGAGAGGGGGAAGAGAGGACCTCAGAGACTGGGAGTCACAGGTAAACCACTTCACAGCTCAAGCAAGGTAGTTCAGAGGGGGGGGGCATGGAACCATCATCTTGGGGGCGGGGGCCCCACCGTCAGCTACAGGGGTAACAGGGCTCGCCGGGCCAACCCTGAGTAGGTTTAGGAGGCATACCAGCTACAGGTTACACTAGGCGGTACATGTATCCGAATCCCCCACCCACTTATCCCATATCTTGGCAAACTTGCCCGGGCAACCCCTATGCATATACAGTAATTTTTTATAGGGGAGAGTGGCGTTGACTGCCGCCTTCCACCGCCCGGCAGTGTGGGGTGTTGAGCTCAACCAGGTGGGGTCTATCTGCAGTCTGGCAAGATATAGAGTCTCCTGCAGGAAGGTAGTCAGAATCCTTGTCTCCTCAGGTACGAGGAGAATCCCCAGCAAACACTGGCGGGGGCAGAGCGTCAGTGGGGAGCCCATTTGGTCGTGGAGGAAGTCAACAACCTGTTTCCAGTAGGCCTGCAGCTCTGGACAGGACCAAAGGAGATGGTAGAACGTGGCCTGGGGATCACCACTAGTGATGGACGAACTTCCAACGGGACGTTTCGCGAACGTGGACCGCGAACGGGGCCGACCGTTCGCGAAACCGAACGTTCGCGGCGGGCCCCATTGACTTCAATGGGAGGCGAACGTTTCAAACCTTTAGGTCGAATTTGCAGCCACAGGATAATTATTAGCTGGGCAAACATAGTCCCACCACATGGCCAATTACATAATACATGTATGAGGTGAATTTGGGATCGATAACTACAAGCATTCTTTTTTTATATGGAAAATTGTTCTGACAATTCAGGACTGTGGAGCGCATGAAGGCAATGGAGGAGAGGGAAGGTCAGGGACCAGGGTAGGCAAAGAAGAGGGTGCAGGAGATGATCACCAGCAGCGTGACATACAGCAATGACACCTGCACCGTGATAGAGTCATCTGACAGCAGCACCGTGATAGAGGGCACTGACATCAGCAGCGTGACATAAAGCATTAACACCAGCACCGTGACATACAGCATTGACAGCAACACCGTGATAGAGAGCACTGACATCAGCAGCGTGACATACAGCACTGACATCAGCACCGTGATATACAGCACTGACAGCAGCACCGTGACAGAGAGCACTGACATCAGAAGCTTGACATTAAGCACTCACACCAGCACCGTGATATACAGCACTGACAGCAGCACCGTAAGCAGCCCCAGGAGGAAGTCAGCACAGCACAGGGATGGTGTGATCCCCTCATAATAAGAACCCCCAGGTGAAAATCAGCACAGCACAGGGATGGTGTGATCCCCTCATAATAAGAACCCCCAGGAGGAAGTCAGCACAGCACAGGGATGGTGTGATCCCCTCATAATAAGAACCCCCAGGAGTAAGTCAGCACAGCACAGGGATGGTGTGATCCCCTCATAATAAGAACCCCCAGGTGAAAATCAGCACAGCACAGGGATGGTGTGATCCCCTCATAATAAGAACCCCCAGGAGGAAGTCAGCACAGCACAGGGATGGTGTGATCCCCTCATAAGCAGCCCCAGTAGAAATATGACACCGCTCAACCTCTTCAAAGAGGAGGGTAGGGGCATATATACACTTTTGTGGACCAAGCAGGTTGTGTGTTAGTGATTAGCAGACTGTACGTCAGTCCCTATACCAATGAAGGACTGCTGCAGTATAGGGCAGCAGTCAGCAGTGGTGCACCTCAACCCTATGTATTGTGGACCGATAACAGTCCTTATAGAATAGCAGACTGTACCTCACTCAACCCTATGTACTGTAGCACCCTAGACCAAGTTACCAGTCCTTATAAGAACTTTTGTGGACCAAGCAGGTTGTGTGTTAGTGATTAGCAGACTGTACGTCAGTCCCTATACCAATGAAGGACTGCTGCAGTATAGGTCAGCGGTCAGCAGTGGTGCACCTCAACCCTATCTATTGTGGACCGATAGCGGTCCTTACAGAACAGCAGACTGTACCGCACTCAACCCTATGTACTGTAGCACCCTAGACCAAGTTACCAGTCCTTATAAGAACTTTTGTGGACCAAGCAGGTTGTGTGTTAGTGATTAGCAGACTGTACTTCAGTCCCTATACCAATGAAGGACTGCTGCAGTATAGGGCAGCGGTCAGCAGTGGTGCACCTAAACCCTATCTACTGTGGACCGATAGCGGTCCTTACAGAACAGCAGACTGTACCGCACTCAACCCTATGTACTGTAGCACCCTAGACCAAGTTACCAGTCCTTATAGGAACTTTTGTGGACCAAGCAAGTTGTGTGTTAGTGATTAGCAGACTGTACTTCAGTCCCTATACCAATGAAGGACTGCTGCAGTATAGGGCAGCGGTCAGCAGTGGTGCACCTCAACCCTATCTATTGCGGACCGATAGCGGTCCTTACAGAACAGCAGACTGTACCGCACTCAACCCTATGTACTGTAGCACCCTAGACCAAGTTACCAGTCCTTATAAGAACTTTTGTGGACCAAGCAGGTTGTGTGTTAGTGATTAGCAGACTGTACGTCAGTCCCTATACCAATGAAGGACTGCTGCAGTATAGGGCAGCGGTCAGCAGTGGTGCACCTAAACCCTATCTATTGTGGACCGATAGCGGTCCTTACAGAACAGCAGACTGTACCTCACTCAACCCTATGTACTGTAGCACCCTACACAGACCAAGTTACCAGTCCTGATAAAGAGCTTTGTGGAACAAGTGAGTTGTGAATGATTAGCAGACTGCAGCAGAAGGGCAGCAGTCAAGTATAATATTCTTTCTATATTTGGAAGAAAGAATATTATACGTGTACAAGCCTATTACCATTCCACTGATACCAGTCCTGAAAAGAACCTTTGTGGAACTAATAGTAACAGCAAGTCTTTAAACTGACCCTCACTGCCTGACACACTGCTTCCTTCCTGACCCTATACAAAGTGGCAAAAAAGAGGAGACTGGAACGATTAGTGGTTACTGGAATAGCTCTTTTGTGGACCTGATAGTAACAGCTAATGATGATGATGATGATGATGATGATGAAAGACTAATGTGGCTGTCCCTGTAGCACACACCGTCCTTTCCCTTTCTCTAAACTGACAAAAGACACTCAGGCTGCTGCAAGAATCAGTAGCACAGCAAACCTATATACACCTAACACCTATACCAGTCCTGAAAATAACTTTTGTGTACCAAATAGCTAGCGATTTATCTCTCCCTACTCCACACAGCAACCTTTCCCTATAGTGACAGAAGAAAGAATGTAAAATGGCCACCGGATCGGGTGTATTTATAGGGGAATGTCCAAGTGTCCATGTGCTGTCATGTCTCAATTGGCTGTCCTGTACCCCATGATGGATGTGTCATCATAGGTCAAAGTTCTTTTACACATTAAACACGTAAGTCCGTGATACAGATGGGGGGCGTGACCGGATGTGATCGCGGCAGCTAGCTTTTCTCCACAGCTCCGCTCATCCTGCTAGTATCCGTGATTTTGGAGCGCAGCGGGCCGGGAATACAAGGCACCATAGTCCGGGGGAAGGTGTGCTGGCTCCGGACATGCGTTCATCGGCCTCTAAACAGCAGCGCAGGGCCCAGAAAGAGCAACGCCGCACTCGCTCCACGCAGGACACGGCCGGAAGTCCCGCCCCCGCCATCTTGTCTTCACAGAGGGCAGAGCAGCGTGCAGCGCGGCCGTGGGACGGGATGGAACATCCTGCTCATGCAGCGGACTTGGGAGCAGACGGTGAGGGACCTGAGGACCATCCTGTGGCGGTGGACGCTGAGGCGATCACGAGACCTATTCTGGAAGCCATTAATGTCAGGAAGTCAGAGTTGATGGGGCGCATTGATCATTTGTCCTCAGAATGCACCCTGATACGCCACGACCTAGACAAGATCCGGGGCAGACTTACTACAGTGGAGGACAGGGTGTCTGGAGTTGAGGATACCTCACATACACAGGCAGCCCAGGTAGCTGAACTCCGTGACATGGTGCGGAACCTCCAGCGCAGAGCAGATGACGCCGAAGACCGTCAAAGGCGAAACAATATACGGGTGGTGGGCCTGGCGGAGGGATCAGAAGGAGACAGGCCGGTGGAATTTGCAGAGGCTTTGTTCAAAAAATTATTTTCCCTGGAGGATTTACCCCCCACTTATGTGGTAGAATGGGCGCACAGGGTCCCGACGGGCAGGCGGCCACCAGGGGCGTTCCCGCGCCCTTTTCTTGTCAGATTTCTGAACTACAGGGATAGGGACATGATCCTGGCCAAGTCTAGAAGAACACAAGAGCTGTTTTATGAAAATTCCAAATTAATGCTATTCCCTGACTTTTCTGCCACCACACAACAGCAACGCCGCTCCTTTACTGATGTCCGCAAGAGGCTCCGCGCGAAGGAGATATCATACAGTATGCTATACCCGAGCAGGCTTCGAATCCCATACAAAGGCAGTGTGAAATTTTTTGACAACCCTGCGGAGGCTTGTGACTGGATGGACAAGGAATTGGCTTGAAGGCATGGGACATTGGGCGCGGAGTTGTTGATCGGCCACGGCTGTGGCGGAATATTGTGCCTGTTGCACACTTCTGTGAAAAGTTGTCCGAAACGAGGACTGGCCCACTGAAGCCTAGTGATTTTTTCCGCATCCTGTCGGTAGAGACAAAGCCATGAGTCGGAGGTCCCCCGGCAGAGCAGCCCAGCCGGCAGACAGTGGATTGGAGCAGGACCCTCCCATTGCTCCGGAACATTGCTAGACGTACCCGCCGCTAGGGAGGAGGACGCCCATGATGCCTGTTATGGTACTCTGGGGTTGCTTGAAAGGGGGGTGGGTTTTTCCTCCGAGGGATCAGGGAGCTCATGGTCCCTTTATTCTTTACTTTTTTCCTTTCCTTTTTCCCTCGGATTTTCTACACATGTTTACCCATGGCTACTCATCCAATCATCCTTATGTTTTTGTCCCTTTTGCTTTTTATTTTTACTTTTTATTTTTATTTTTATTTTTCACTGATCTCAACCACTTGCATGGGAATCTGTTGGCAAGTGTCTGTGCCCTAGTGCGTGCTGTGCTCCAATAGTATACTCACTTCCTGGAGCTTAGGACTAAGGAAGACATGTCGGAGGAGGTATTGCCAGACTTTCGATTGCAGCGGTTGGACCTCACCGCAAGTTTTTGCTGGTTTCGTTATGGGAGGAAGCTTCATATCAGGACACTTTGGTTTGGTTTTAAAACGGGTGCTGGTATAAGAGCAGGGGGGGGTTCTCGGTTTGTCACGACTCAGAGTCTCGGGAAGGAGGTATGGTTCCTTACGGTAAGGTTTTATGACATGGTACCGGTGGTCCGGCATGGGGGAGTATGGTCTGACCTGAACAATACATGTGTTATTATGTTGTGGGATAATGGTGGATAGCAGTGGCGTAACTAGAACCTTCAGGGCCCCGATGCAAGAAACCATGAAGGGCCCCCCTGAACTTCAGCCAGGGCCCTTCCCTCTGAGTCCGGCGGTGGAACTCCAGGGCGTGGTCACAGGTATGACCTTTGTGAGCCCTGTAGTTCCACCCCTGGTATCAGTAGTTTTTATCTTTTATCTATTTATTTTTTTACATTTTTAGGTGCCCCATTGGGGGACTGTCCCTAGGCAGGATTGGGTCCCCGTCCCCAGAAGAGATGAGGTCCTTTTCTCCAGGGCAGATGAAGTTACTGCCCCCAGGTGAGAAGGGGTCCCTGTCCCCAGGGGAGGTAGGGGTCCCTGTCCCCAGGGGGATATGGAGGGGGTATGTAATAGGGTGTGCTAGCTGCCTATGCTGCTGCCGGCTATATGTAGAGGGGGCTGCATGGGCCCCCTGCATCACAGGGCCCAGTTGCGGTCGCGACTGCTGCACCCCCTATAGTTACGCCCCTGGTGGATAGGTTGGATATTGTCTCTTGAAATGTCCGAGGCCTCAATCACAAATTTAAGAGGGCCTCGGTTTTCCAATATTTGAAACAATACAAACCGCATATAATACTTTTCCAAGAAACCCATCTAGATGGAGCCAAAGTGTTGACTATGCGGAAGCCGTGGATTCAGAAAGCTTTACATTCCACGTATTCCACCTACGCAAGGGGAGTGTCTATGCTTATTAGCAAGGCTATTGCCTGCACGGTACATCAGGTTATTACTGACCGGGGGGGACGGTATGTGGCGGTGGTGATGGAAGTGTACTACCAGAAGATACTGTTGGTTAATGTTTATATACCCCCCCCCATTCCAGGTTCAATTATTATATGATATGTTTGCCAGCCTGGCGGAATTTTTACATCTACCCATGGTGGTATTGGGGGATTTCAATGCTACACTGGATGCAGTGTTGGATTCCTCCAACCCAAGTAGGGGAGGTTCAACAGAACTAAAAAATTGGGCCTTGGGGGTGGGGTTGACGGAACTGTGGAGGTGGAAGTATCCGGTGGCCAGATGCTATTCTCACGTGTCCTTAGCCCATGGGTCAGCGGCGAGAATTGATCTGGCCTTTGGTAACGATAGGTTGATGCACAGTGTGGAAAGGGTAGAATATTTGCCGGGGGGCCTGTCGGACCATAATCCTCTCTCCCTCACCCTGTCGTTTCCGACCGGATCCGGGAAGAGGGGATGGAGGTTGTCTGCCAGTTGGTTACAGAAGGAAGATGTGCTCCCCCAGCTCAATCCTGCTTTTCAACATTACTGGTCAGAGAACATGGACACCTCGGATCCACCCGTGGTTTGGGATGCCTTTAAGGCAGTTGCAAGGTGCGAATGTATCTCAGCAATAAAAACAGCTCGGGTCAATGATAACGAAGAATTCGTCAGGTTGAAGCAGCAGGAGAGGGAGTGTGCAGAGGCTCATGCGGGGTCCCCGACGGGGGCCACTCTTGAGCATCTCCTGACGGCAAGGAGGAGTTTGAACGAGCGGACCGCGAATGGCCGAAATTCGCCGCGAAACGACCGCCGGGCGAACCGTTCGGCCATCACTAATCACCACATTTAGGGCATGTCGGATCATAGCCAGATCTAAATTTGGACAGTCGCCCAGGGGTTAGATATGACCTGTGCAGCATGTAAAGGTGTGTAAGTCTGTCTGAGAGTTTAGGGGAAACCAATTTAGGGGTGTCTAGCGCAGTTTCCCAGTCCACGTCCTCGATAACCCCCACGTCAGCCTCCCATCTAGTCTTAAGTCGGTATGCACGGACGGTAGCCCCCGGCGTGAGTATGTTGTTGTAGAAGAAAGAGATCATTTTCTTAGGGTCATCTCCTAACACCGCTGTTGCTATCGGGAGTGTCTCAAGCCCGGGGATAGGGGAGCCGAATTGGGAGTTAAGGGCATGACGGAGCTGAAGGTATCTAAAGAACATTCGGTTAGGGAGGTTGAAGTCATCTTTAAGGGCTTGGAAGGATCTGACATTTCCGTTGGTAATGACCTGGGACAAAAAGATAACACCCCCGGCCAGCCGTTGTAGATAA
Organism: Lithobates pipiens; assembly: GCF_037356315.1. Taxonomy (NCBI): domain Eukaryota; kingdom Metazoa; phylum Chordata; class Amphibia; order Anura; family Ranidae; genus Lithobates; species Lithobates pipiens. The sequence goes on along the minus strand of NW_027507764.1, from coordinate 28,678,653 downwards.
TTCGGGGAGTAGGGGATTATCCCAAAGGGGGGTGTGGGAGTGAAACCTGGGGGCCCCAGTAATGGACGTAGCCTGCTGCCAAATCAAACAATGATGGGACAGCATGTCTCTCCCTGGGGCGGATGGTCCCCGGGGGCCACGCATAATGAGACGGAGTGGGTGTACGACCGGAGCCGAATGGGGAGAGCATACCAAGATGGCGTAGCGATCTTTGTCAATCTGATTGAGATAATAGAAGTGGGACAGTTGGGAGGCCAGGTAATAATAGTACAGGTCTGGCAGGGCAGTACCACCCAGGTGGGAAGGACATTTCAGAACACCCCATGAGAGCTTGTGCCGAGACGAGCCCCAAATAAACGTATTTAAGAGGGCCTCCAAGGATTTGAAGGTTCTGAGTGGAATTCGCAGGGGAGCGTGCCAGAACGTATAGAGCAGCTTGGGGAGGAGGATCATTTTGACCAAATTTACACGGCCCATCACCCCAAGGGGGAGACGGGACCAAGTCTGGGTTTTTTGTTTGAGCAGGGCGAATAAGGGTTCTATGTTTAAGAGGGTGTAGTCAGTTAGTGATCGTGAACAATGCACTCCCAGATATTTTATCAGACTTGCCCTGACCAAGGGCAGTGCCGCCTGATCAGTGGACGGGGCTCCCAAATCTAGGGGGAGGATCTGGGACTTGGACCAATTAATCCGTAATCCAGAATATTCCCCAAACTGCTCTATCAGTCGTAGGGCCGCCTGCAAAGAGGGACCCGAGTCTTCAAGGTATAACAACATATCGTCGGCGTATAAGCTGAGGGTTTCCGTCAGAGGGCCCAAGCGCAGGCCCTTAATGTGCGGGTGAGCACAAATGGCAATGGCCAACGGCTCAACCACCAGTGCATACAAAAGGGGGGACAGTGGGCATCCCTGGCGAGTACCCCGAGACAGAGGGAAGGATTCCTCCAACCCAAGTAGGGGAGGTTCAACAGAACTAAAAAATTGGGCCTTGGGGGTGGGGTTGACGGAACTGTGGAGGTGGAAGTATCCGGTGGCCAGATGCTATTCTCACGTGTCCTTAGCCCATGGGTCAGCGGCGAGAATTGATCTGGCCTTTGGTAACGATAGGTTGATGCACAGTGTGGAAAGGGTGGAATATTTGCCGGGGGGCCTGTCGGACCATAATCCTCTCTCCCTCACCCTGTCGTTTCCGACCGGATCCGGGAAGAGGGGATGGAGGTTGTCTGCCAGTTGGTTACAGAAGGAAGATGTGCTCTCCCAGCTCAATCCTGCTTTTCAACATTACTGGTCAGAGAACATGGACACCTCGGATCCACCCGTGGTTTGGGATGCCTTTAAGGCAGTTGCAAGGGGCGAATGTATCTCAGCAATAAAAACAGCTCGGGTCAATAATAACGAAGAATTGGTCAGGTTGAAGCAGCAGGAGAGGGAGTGTGCAGAGGCTCATGCGGGGTCCCCGACGGGGGCCACTCTTGAGCATCTCCTGACGGCAAGGAGGAGTTTGTCGCTTCATATTAAAGAGTTGACTAGCGCTGAATGGACTAATACTGCCCACAGAGTGTTTGCTGAAGGGGACAAAAATGGAAAGCTCCTGGCCACTTTGGTGGCTGATAAGCCACCCCTGGTGCATATTCCTAAAATTAGAACTGACTCAGGTGCCTTGGTTACTGACCCAACCTTAATAATGCAGGAGTTTGTGGCCTTTTTCACGAAACTGTACCAGCCCATCCCTAGGTATGACCCTGGAGCTTTGGATTCCCTATTAGGGGGTCTGCCAATCCCACGACTGGCGGAAGACGACTGCTTGACCCTTGATTCCCCTATTACGCTTATGGAAATTCAAAAGGCCATTTTATCGTTTCCGCCCAATAAGACCCCGGGACCGGATGGTTTTCCAATAGAATTTTACAAGTTAAATGTAGAGCTATTGGCCCCGCGTTTTAATTGGCTGCTACAGCACTGTCTAGATGTGTCAACACTGCCGCCCTCCATGATGGAGGCTTATATGCTTCTATTGTTAAAACCGGGGAAAGATCCTACAGAGTGTGCATCCTATCGTCCCATAGCTCTCCTAAACACGGATCTTAAGGTCCTCACGAAAATCATAGCGACCAGACTTGCCAAAGTTATTCAGACGGTGGTGAACAGCGACCAGACAGGGTTCATGCCTGGCAAATCAACGGACACAAACATAAGGAGGCTTTTTACACATCTGCAGCTCCCGCCAACGGACTCTGACTGTAGAATTGTAGTGTCCATAGACATAGAGAAAGCGTTTGATTCTATTGATTGGGAATATATGCTTAAAGTGCTACAAGTCATGGGTTTTGGGCCGCAGTTTTGTAAATGGGTATCCATTTTGTACACGAATCCTAAGGTGGCTGTTAGAATGGGAGCAAAGACCTCTGATTTTTTTGCGGTGGGCAGGGGCACCAGGCAGGGTTGCCCGTTGTCTCCCTTTTTATTTGCCCTGGCCATGGAGCCCCTGGCCATCGCACTTAGGTCTGCAGAAGGGGTACAGGCCATCAAGGTGGGGTCTATTAGAGAGACTTTAGCCCTCTATGCGGATGATATCCTTTTGTTCCTTAATGACCCGGAGGAGTCTTTGAAAGAGGCGTTGGCTGTCTTTGACAGATTCGCCGTCTATTCGGGTCTTAGAGTGAACTGGACGAAGCCATCCATCCTGCCAGTGGATGAAAAGGCCAAAACCAGGATGGATCCACATTTGCCACTTCAATGGGTGGACTCAATTAAATATTTGGGTGTAACGGTCACTCCCCGGGTGCGCGACTATTTCTCCTTGAACCTGCTTCCCTTGATAGGTCTCCTTAAGCATAAAACCCAGGCCTGGGTCAGACTGCCCCTGTCCCTTATGGGCAGAATCAGTTTACTTAAAATGAAGCTGCTTCCGGTAGTCCTATATTTTCTGAGACATGCCCCGGTCTGGATACCAATGTCCTTTTTCAAACAATTGGAGGGGATTATAAATACATTTCTATGGTCGCCAAAGTCACCTCGGATCGGGTTGAAGGTCCTACAGGAGCCAACGGATGGGGGTGGCTTGGCAGTACCGGATTGGTTCAAATATTACCTAGCGGGCCAGATGGTGTTTGCACGCCGGTGGCTACTATCCGACGAAGGTGACGCGGCTACTGTACTGGAAGCCGCGCATCTAGGTTACGTCTGGCGCTTTTTCGGGGAACTAATTCGGATTTGACCATCACCGTAACCATGACGGCCACGATAAGGGCGTGGGAGAAGGCACATACTTTGGCTGCCCCTAGCTATAAGGGGATATCTCCGTCCACACCTCTGTGGATGAATAGGAAGCTCCCCCATTTCTATGGTCTACCTGATCCCATGTTATGGGCGATTAAAGGCATAAAAACGCTCGGGGACATTACAAACCTGGGGGATTTGCAGTCTTTTTCGCAGCTACAAACTAGGCATGATCTGCCTAACTTGTATTTTTTCCGTTTTTTCCAACTCAGGCACGCGTATCACGCTCAATTTGAGGAGTTGAAGGTGGCATCTCTGCCTTCGACGCTCGAATTATTGCTATCCCGGGAGGACCTGTCTAAAACGCTCTCCGTAACTTATAAGGAACTCTTTAAATGTTCGCCTAAGGCAGTCACTAGGTGCAGGACTAAATGGGAAATGGAAGTCCCTGATATACAGACAGAGGACTGGGACGATCTATGGGCTCAGCCTTTTCGGCATCTTGTGTCAGCCAGGGATCGCCTAATACAATTTAAGTTCTTACATAGAAGCTACTACACACCGGCCAGAATAGCCAGGATATATGGATTGACGACGGCGGAGTGTTGGAGATGTGCTTTTTCTCCGGCCGATGCCGACCATGTATTCTGGAGCTGTGCTCACATTAGGAGGTTTTGGCAGGAGATTGTCTCATGTATATCGGAGGTAGTGGAGGTACAGATCCCCCTGACGGTGCGGGTCTGCTTGTTGGGCCTGGTAGAGGAGGTGGTGCCGTCCAGGGCACTAAGAACATTGATTACCATCCTGCTATTCTATGGCAAAAAGGCCATTCTACTTAAATGGAAGAACAAACAGGCTCCGAGCATAGGTTTTTGGAAACATCTAATCAATGCTATGCTGCCTTATTATAAAACGACTTACAGGGTGCGGGGAACTGCAAACAAATTTGATAGGGTCTGGAGAGTTTGGTACGAAGCGGAGGGCACTGCGGGCTAGTCCCGGGGGACTCACTGTGACAGGGATGACTAAGGCAACAGGGTCCTGTGGATCACGGCATGGAGGTTGGTCTGAAAAACTGAAATGGGGAGTGTAATGTAATGATATCCTGCTTATGACTAGTATGCTGTAGAGGGCTGCCGGTATACCGGCGCATAGATAATAGTTTTTGATGAACTGCAGGAACCTAGATCTGAGGTACTTGTCCGAGAATTTTTGGGGGGCTGAGTCGTGACAAACAGGGGGAGGGGGTTTGGGGGGGGGGGATAGTTAGCCGAAATGTTGTTATGTTAGGCCCTGCGAGGCCAACGGTTGGGATACTGCTATGTTGGCAGGACTCAACTTGTGTTGTAACTGTTCTTATAAATTGAAAACTCAATAAACAGAAGTTATAAAAAAAAAAAAAAACACGTAAGTCCGCCGGGGCGAACGACGGCAATAGGCGAGCGGACCGCGAACGGCCGAAATTCGCCGCGAAACGACCGCCGGGCGAACCGTTCGGCCATCACTAATCACCACATTTAGGGCATGTCGGATCATAGCCAGATCTAAATTTGGACAGTCGCCCAGGGGTTAGATATGACCTGTGCAGCATGTAAAGGTGTGTAAGTCTGTCTGAGAGTTTAGGGGAAACCAATTTAGGGGTGTCTAGCCCAGTTTCCCAGTCCGCGTCCTCGATAACCCCCACGTCAGCCTCCCATTTAGTCTTAAGTCGGTATGCACGGACGGTAGCCCCCGGCGTGAGTATGTTGTTGTAGAAGAAAGAGATCATTTTCTTAGGGTCATCTCCTAACACCGCTGTTGCTATCGGGAGTGTCTCAAGCCCGGGGATAGGGGAGCCGAATTGGGAGTTAAGGGCATGACGGAGCTGAAGGTATCTAAAGAACATTCGGTTAGGGAGGTTGAAGTCATCTTTAAGGGCTTGGAAGGATCTGACATTTCCGTTGGTAATGACCTGGGACAAAAAGATAACACCCCCGGCCAGCCGTTGTAGATAATTCGGGGAGTAGGGGATTATCCCAAAGGGGGGTGTGGGAGTGAAACCTGGGGGCCCCAGTAATGGACGTAGCCTGCTGCCAAATCAAACAATGATGGGACAGCATGTCTCTCCCCGGGGCGGATGGTCCCCGGGGGCCACGCATAATGAGACGGAGTGGGTGTACGACCGGAGCCGAATGGGGAGAGCATACCAAGATGGCGTAGCGATCTTTGTCAATCTGATTGAGATAATAGAAGTGGGACAGTTGGGAGGCCAGGTAATAATAGTACAGGTCTGGCAGGGCAGTACCACCCAGGTGGGAAGGACATTTCAGAACACCCCATGAGAGCTTGTGCCGAGACGAGCCCCAAATAAACGTATTTAAGAGGGCCTCCAAGGATTTGAAGGTTCTGAGTGGAATTCGCAGGGGAGCGTGCCAGAACGTATAGAGCAGCTTGGGGAGGAGGATCATTTTGACCAAATTTACACGGCCCATCACCCCAAGGGGGAGACGGGACCAAGTCTGGGTTTTTTGTTTGAGCAGGGCGAATAAGGGTTCTATGTTTAAGAGGGTGTAGTCAGTTAGTGATCGTGAACAATGCACTCCCAGATATTTTATCAGACTTGCCCTGACCAAGGGCAGTGCCGCCTGATCAGTGGACGGGGCTCCCAAATCTAGGGGGAGGATCTGGGACTTGGACCAATTAATTCGTAATCCAGAATATTCCCCAAACTGCTCTATCAGTCGTAGGGCCGCCTGCAAAGAGGGACCCGAGTCTTCAAGGTATAACAACATATCGTCGGCGTATAAGCTGAGGGTTTCCGTCAGAGGGCCCGAGCGCAGGCCCTTAATGTGCGGGTGAGCACAAATGGCAATGGCCAACGGCTCAACCGCCAGTGCATACAAAAGGGGGGACAGTGGGCATCCCTGGCGAGTACCCCGAGACAGAGGGAAGGAATCTGAGATCCTGCCATTAACCTGGATCCGGGCAGTGGGAACGCTGTACAGAAGCTGAAGCCATTTAATTAAGTTAGGACCAAACCCAAAGTTGGCCAGGCGTTCCCATAAATAACTCCATTCAACGGAGTCAAACGCCTTCGCGGCGTCTAGACTCACCACTACCCGGGAGCCAGTGTTATCATGGGTAGCCTGCAGATTCATGAAGAGCCTGCGGAGATTAAAGGCGGTGTTTTTGTTGGGCATGAACCCCGTTTGATCAGGGTGTATCAGGCTGAGGATAACTTTATTGAGTCGCAGGGCCAGAATTTTAGCCAGGATTTTTACGTCCAGTTGCAGGAGAGAAATTGGGCGGTATGACTCCGGATAGCAGGGATCCTTACCAGGCTTGGGTATGAGGACAATAAGGGCCTCACCCATGGAGGCAGGGAGGGTCATTGTGTCAAACATATGAGTGTACAATGTGTGCAGCTCTGGGACTAGCGTGTCTTGGAAATGGGTATAAAATTCCAGGGGCAGCCCGTCTGAGCCAGGCGCTTTGGAAGATGGGAGGGAGGCAAGTGCCTCGGCAATGCAGTCGGGGGAGATGGGGGCCTCCAGGAGGGATCTCTGCTCTGGGCTAATAGAGGGGAACCTAATGGTGTGGAGAAATTGGGTGAGGTCAGTGCGCGAGTGTCGCGTTGTGGAGGTGTAGAGGGTGGAGTAGAACAGTCTAAACTCTCGTAAAATCAGGTCAGGGTCAGAGATCACGACGCCGGTGTCGCTACAGAGCTGAACCACAACCGGGGGGCTGTGGTCCAGCCGGGCCATATAGGCTAACAGTTTGCCCGCTCGCTCGCCGTGTTCAAACACACGCTGTCTACTGAAAAAAAGTCCCTGTTTCGCTTTCTCATAGTGAAGGTGGTCGGTCAATCGGGACTGGAGGCGAAGCTGGGTGGCGTGTTCCAGGGAAGGATCTGTCACAAATAATTGCTCAAGGGACTGCAGGCGCTCCTCAGCCTGTGTCAATGCCTGTCTAGAATTAGCCTTGTACCTGTTAATGCGGGTGACCAAGAGTAGCCTAGCATGAAGCTTAAATGCCTCCCAAATTGATCCAGGGGACGCTGATCCCGAGTTTGAGCGGAGAAAGAAAGCCATTTCCCTCTGTAGTTCCTCTGAACCCGGGATAACCGTAAGCCAGAAAGGGTTCAGCCTCCATATACGGGGGGTACAGTTACAGGCAGTCGCAGCGTCAACCAGTATGGGGAGTGGTCCGACAGCACTCTGGCGTCAAAGCCAACCTCCAATAAGTCGGGCAGCAGGGAGGGGGAGAGCAGGGCCATGTCTATACGGCACATGGCTCGGCGAGAGGGGGTGAAGCAAGAAAAGGCCTTGGTTGTTGGGTACTTATGTCTCCAGGAGTCTGTCATGGCTAATTCAGCTGCAAACCTACCAAACCTAGTGGTATGAGGGGGGGGGGGACGTACGTTCAGGTGTGCCAAGTCTGTCAAGGTCGGGGTTAAGGGTCATGTTGAAGTCCCCTATCCAGATTACCGGTACTGTGGGGAATTTGGTCATAAAAGTGAGACCCTCTTGCAGGGCCTGAAACTGGAAGGGTGGGGGTATGTAAAATGCCATGATAAGCAGCGTCAGACCGCTCACAGTGGCATGTAAAAACAGAAATCTACCATGGGGGTCTGAGCGCAGGTCATGTAACTGGAACTGCACAGTTTTAGCAATTAAAATGGCTACTCCTCGGGAATGAGATGTGTAAGGGGCGCTGTACATCCAGCCGACCCAGGGTTTTCTGAGCGCTCTTTGGGATTGTCCTGTGAGGTGAGTCTCGACGAGGATCGAGATGTCTACTCTCAGGCGTTTAAGGTGAGTAAGGACAGCCAATCTCTTGGGTTTGGTGCCAAGGCCCCTGACATTCCAGGTTGCAAACTTAAGCGCAGCCATGGAACATGCAGGTATGTGGTGAGCCATGGCTGGCCTCCAAAATGAAAGGCAGGGACAGGCAGTGTGTTTGGACAACCACTGGATCCCCCCGGGCTAGCATCCACATATACAAGAACACATCTTCAGTATAACTACAGCTGTAAGGAACACAGTACAAAACGTAAATAACCATTAAAACAGTTGTAACAATGCCTACACTGGACCAGCGGGGCAGAACCGTAAAACGGTCACTCGCCGCATCCGCGGTAGTGACTGCTGGCCAGGGAAACAAAACACTTGTGGGCGCAATTATAACAAACTGCAGAGCAGACAGTGTAACGGGTTGCAGGGGGTATACTTTCCAGAGCAAGAGTCAGCAGGTCGTCTGAGAGACCAAATGGAAGCATATCATGGGGGGCAGTCAGGGGGAAAAAGGTGAGACCATGGTGTGCAAAAGGGTAGGCCAGAGGGGGTGGCGGGAGGGTACAAAAATACAAATAAAGGGTCCAAGCAATACAGGGGTACCTCCGTATGCACCAGCAAAAAAAAAAAAAAAAAAAGGGGGGGGGGAAGAAAGCAAAAGTGGAGTGGGACAAGGGCAACGACATCACTTGCCGATGCAGGTCCCCCCGCATGATCCACACCATCAGCACACAGGCGTTCGCTATAGATAGGGCGGAGGAGAGTGCGCCCACCGGTCACCAGCCCATCAGCAATGCAGGAGAGACGGGCAGAGTAGGGGGCAGCAAGAGCTGTATGTCCGGGGCACAAAGGAAGTCCGGTGGTGGGCACCACATAGGTCAACAGCATAGCGTTCTCCCAGACAGGGGATAACAGCAACAAAGGTGATGGCAGTTCATAGGATCAGTGGAAAAGGAAGGGGGGGGGGGGGATACAACAGGAGAGGCAGATGAGAACGGGGGTCACTCACGGTTGTTGAGGTGGAGAGGTATGCACTTCACAAGAGCTGCAGTGGTCATCCTTGAACAGGGCCCCGTGCCTCTCCCTGTTCTAGCCACGAGGAGGCCGCATCAGGGTCCTCGAAAAAATATGTCTTGCCTTCGCGGGTCACCCGGAGCCGGGCAGGAAACAACATTGCATATGGCAAATGGCGAGCTCGCAACTGTCGCTTGACCCCGGTGAATTGCGCTCGTCTCCGCTGAACCTCCGCCGAGAAATCCGGGAACACCGCCACCGTAACATTGTCGACCGGGATATTTCCCCGTTCGCGGGTGAGGTGAAGCACCGTATCACGATCCCTGTAGTTAAGTAGCTTAGCAATGAAAGTCCGCGGGGGTGCGCCGGCTGGTGGCGGACGGGCCGCAAGGTGGTGCGCTTGTTCGATCACGAACGTGGAGGAGAAGGATTCCCTGCTGAAGGTTTTAACGAGAAGATTTTCCAGGTATGTGGGAGGATCGGAGCCCTCCGACCGCTCCGGGAGACCCACGAAGCGAAGGTTGCACCTGCAGAGTCTATTTTCCATGTCGTCCTGCTTATGAAGGACGACACTGAGCTGGTGTTGCAGACGCTCCACCGAATGTTGTAAAGGAGGGATGTCCGCCTCCACATGGTCCACTCTTCGTTCGGTCTCGGACACCCTGTCCCTCAATTTCTGCAAGTCATGCCGAATATGGGAGATGTCCACCTTAACCTCCTCAATCTTGGTAGTGAGGGCAGTTTGACAGGAAGAGACGGCCTCGAGGATCTTGGCGGTGTCATTCGCGGGAGGCTCCTCTGTGGTACGAACAGGGCGGGCGCCATCTTGCTCCGTCGCGTCCTGGCCCTCGTGGCGAAACGTAGCCAGCTTGGAGGCCGCCTCGGAGGATCTTTTAGTCGGCGACATGAGGTGTAGATTGAGCACCAGGTCCCCGGGCTTCGTTGTAGCAATTAGCGAAAATAAATCCCCCAAAGGATAAGGTAGAAGGATAAAGTCTCAGACGGAGCTCTCACTCAACACGTCCTACACCATGAAGCTCCAGGCCCCTTTCGTGCTAGCTTTTAGCATCTTCAGGGATGTTGTTTGCTTGGTCAGTCCTCAGAGAAGGGAGGAGCTTGACCTATATTTATACGCGGTGGTGGAGTTGGGACAGAAGTATAGTGAGTCAGATTTTTTATGATTATCATCGGTCCTTTTCGGCTAAAGCAGCGGTGGTGTTCGCTCAGCACCAGGTCACGACTGACTGGAGCAAGGTGGACACCGAACTTTTTTTTCGGCATTTTGCTGGGTTGAGGTCCCCAGTCTGCGCCACTTGCCAGTCCTCAGCACATACTACTTACTGGTGCTCTCTCATGGGTCCCCCGTCAGTGCCAGGAACTTCCAGGGGCCTCTCTAGTGTTTTACCTTCTCCGGGGCTTTCCACTTCATTTGACAAACTGGGCCGGCCTATTCAGTTTTTGGGGAAATCTCAGGTCTGCAACAATTTCAATCAGGGTTCATGTAATTACAGCCAGTGTTGTCTCCTACATGTCTGTGCCAGCTGCTTTAGGGCACATCCCAAGTCATCTTGTTCTCTCAAGCAGGGGAAATCTTCCTGACTAAGCCGGATCAACGTCTTGGTTTTGCAGGCCTGTTTGGAGTTTCATCCGTCTCCCACTTTACGGCAATTCTTGGTGGAGGGTTTTACGCACGGGTTTCGTACGGGGCTCATCACCTTACCACAGGGCACCTTTGAGTGCAAGAATTTATTGTCCGTAGGCACAGACATGGAGGCGGTGGATCGGCTGCTTCATTCGGAGCTGGAGGAGGGGTTCATCATCAGCCCCTTTTTAGCAGTGGAGGGTCAACCCTCTGGGGTTGGTCAGGGGGAAATTCTCAAATAAACTAAGGTTAATCTATGACTTGTCTGCGCCTCATTGTTCAGTAGTGCCTAGTTTGAATTCCCTGGTTCCCTCTGAGGAATTTTCGCTGAAGTATGCATCAGTGGATTTAGCTATCCAATGCATCATTTGTGCAGGAAGGAATGCTTGGCTGTCTAAAGCAGATATTTCTGATGCTTTCAAGCTCCTTCCTATTCAGCCAGCACTTTGGCAGTGGCATGGGGTCAAATGGAGGGGATTGTATTATTTTGCCACCAAGCTTACCTTTGGGTCTAGTAGTCCTTGGCTTTTTAATGTGTTTGCGGAGGCGCTCAATTGGATTCTCAAGCAGAAGGAGCATTGTCAGGAGGTTATTCATTACCTAGATGACTACCTCCTGATTGAGAGTGCGGGTCGGGTACCTTCGGATCTTCAGAAGTTGGTAGCTGTTTTTTCTGCACTCAATGTTCCCTTTGCAGGCAAGAAGCTGTAGGGCCTGGCTACCACCCTGACCTTTCTGGGTATTGTTCTGGACTCTCAGGCCATGCAGGCCAGCCTGCCGGAGGATAAGTTGGTCAGAATAAAAGAGCGAATCCATGGGTTTTCTCATTTCCCAAGCCGCTACCAGGAAGGATTTGCAGTCATTACTGGGCATGTTGAACTTTGCCATGAGGATCATTCCTCAGGGCAGGTCCATTTTCCGGTTGCTGGCTTTGCTACCAATGGCCCCTGACTCAGATTCTAGGATAATTTTAGATTCCGCAGCTTTGTCAGATTTGCACATGTGGGATGAGTTCCTCCATCACTGGAACGGTATTTCTATGTTTATCCCAGCAGTTTCAATATCTTCCTTACAAGTGGTTACCGATGCCGCCGCCTCTAAAGGTATGCGGCCATTTTTAATACGCATTGGCTGGCAGGGGCATGGCCGGAGGAATGTGGTACGATTCTCAGGTTCTTTCAGTCATCGGCATTATTTGAGATTTACCCCATAGTGGCGGCAGCCCAGGTGTGGGGGCATTTACGGACAGGTAATACGGTCACATGTTTCATGGACAATCAGGCAATTTCGGAAGTCATCAATAAAGGCAGGTCTAGTTCCTTGCTCATCATGTAGTTTTTACGCAGGCTCACTTTGTTGTCCCTTAATTTTAGCTTTCACATACACTGCAGGTTTATTAGTGGCGTGCAAAATTCAGCAGCGGATGCTCTGTCCCGTTTTGATTTTTCATCTTTTTTTTCCATCAGGTTCCGGACACAGACGTCTCGGCGACCCCCCCTCCCCACAGTTTTCGCTTCTGAGGATGGATTAGGGTTGCATTGGACAGGCGCATTGGGGTTGATTGACAGGTCTCTGTCCATCAACACCAGGCGGGCTTACCACACAGCTTGGAAAGCATTTTCAGACGTTTCGCACCCTGTACCCCAGGTCGGATTGTTTGGACGTGCGGTACATTTTGTAGCATACTGTCATTCCCAGCTTAGGTTATCTCACGGTACAATTAGGGGATACTTGGCGGGCATGCACCATTTTTTCTCTTTACAACATCCCGGTAGACCCTCAGTGTTTGCGGCTCACGCGGTCAAGTCGGTTCTGAGGGGTATTCAGAAGGGTAGCTCTCCGAGCCCCAATAATAGGCTTCCTATCTCCGGGGACATTTTCCGTGCCTTGTCAGTCATGTTATCTAGTTTTCCTTTCGGGGTTTTACCTAGTCTGTATTTTATTTGGCTTTCTACGGTTTTCTTAGGCCAGGGGAGTTTGCTCGTACCGGGGCTGGGTCTCGTACGTTGTCCATTAGTCAACTAGTCAGGTATCCTGACCATTTTTTGCTACATTTAGAGGCATGTAAGACGCAACAGACTGGGTCTGGCACAGATATTAGGTTTTTCAGGATCAATTCTGTTTGGTGCCGGGTCATGGTTTTTGATCTGTTGTTGGTCCAGTTGGCAGGACAACCCAGGGATAGTCCTCTTTTGCCCTTTAACAGGGCCCTGCTCACTTCATCACTTTTTATCAAATACTGCCGCACTCTTTTGGGGAATTTAGGGCTCAATCCCAAGTCCTACTCGGGTCACTCTTTTAGGATCGGAGCAGCCTCTGCGGCTACACGTCAGGGGGTCCCCGTGCACATCATTAAGAGGTTGGGTAGGTGGAGGACTTCATGCTACACCAGGTACGTCCCGGAGCCAGTGACAGAGATGCCCCAAGCTTTTCTTCATTTGACTGATTGGTTCTGGTTAAATAAACTTTGCATTTTTCATCTCACTGTCTGTTGTACTTTTTGCCCCCTTTTAGGCATACTGACCACGGCACACCTTCAGGTCACCTTCTTTCAGTGTCTGTCGATTCCCTTTCATCATTATTACAAGAGTCTCCGAGCACAAGTGGGAAGGCAGGACACAGGCCCGCCTGTATTTGTGGGAGGAGCCTCGCCGTTATAAGACTGCCTCGGCTCCTCCCTGCCCTGTCGATCTTTCCGGAGGTTGTCCCACCCTCCCGTTCCCCCTTTTTTCTTCCATCTCTTCTTTTTTCTTACTACTTGGGTGTACCCCCTTTTAGGCATACTGACCACGTGACCATGGCACACCTTCAGGTCACCTTCTTTCAGTGTCTGTCGATTCCCTTTCATCATTATTACAAGAGTCTCCGAGCACAAATATACATATTATACAGTATATATATATATATATATATATATATATATGTAAAATATATATATATATATATATATATATATATATATATATATATATATATATATACATATATACACATACACACACACATAAACATATAGTTATTATTTATATCAATCTTTAAGCTTGCTGCTGCTGATATTAGGAAGAAAGAAGCCTCCTTCCTCACATCACAGCAGCTTCTCACCCATAATCTCCACCTCTGAGCTGGAGAATTTGGGACGGGGATATTTTACACAGACGGCCAGTGAGATCTTCAGATCTCAGCTTCATAAACTGGTCATCTGTGAAAAGCCTCGTACACACGATCGGATTGTTGGCCAACAAAACCGTGGAATTTTGTCCGAAGGGCGTTGGCCCAAACTTGTCTTGCATTTAAACAGCACACAATTGTTGACGTACTACGTGGTTTTTCAGCTCTTTAGTGCCACCCTTTGGGCTCCTTCTGCTAATTTCGTGTTAGTAGAAATTTGGTGAGTGTTGATTCGCACTTTTCAGTTTGTTTCTAAATGGCCGTTCATCAACCAGCCATGTTGCGGAATTGGAGGAGATAACGTGTTATTTATTATTGGCCTTGGAGTCATTGCTTTGACATTATTTTTTGGGTTGAATAATAATGGTTTAATTTGGTATATTTTCTATATTTTTGGATGCATAGAATGCACTTTTTGGTTAAGTTCTATTGGCAGGTAGCATGTCTAATTTTATTTGTTTTTTTTTTAATGCACAATAAAAAAAAAAAATGTGTAGAATAATACTTGGCTATGTGTTTTACTTCAAAAGACAGTTTGGGAGTAGCAGTTACATTAAAAAAAATACAATGTAAATTTGACAAGATACACCAACATAGTTGTATCTTTGATCTTAAAAACTACAGGTAAATGATAAATTGCCCAAAAAAATTTAAAAATAAACATAATACTATTATTCTTGATATCACTAGAGGAAAAAAAGCCTTTGAAAATTTGTTTGCAATAATAACTCCATCAGTATCACCAGCAAAGCAGCTTCATTATTATCCCATTAAAGAAGAAGAGAATTGTGCGCTGCATTTCCAGATTTCATAATTTGCCACGTCACGAATGTTAATTCTCCATTACAAACGTTAGTTTACATGACCGACCGCTTCCGGCTCATCCTTGCTTCCGAGCATGCGTGTTTGTACTTTGGACTTTTGTCCGACGGACTTGTGTACGCCCGCTCGTAAAATCCGACAACAGACATTTGTCTGCGGAAAATTTTAAAACCTGCCATCCACCATTTTGTCCGATGGAGCGTACAAATGGTCAGATTTCCCGCCAACAGCCTGTCATCAAATATTTCCCATCGGAAAGTCCGATCATGTATACTAGGGGGGCACTTCTTCCCTGGTCTCACGATACGATTCCGATTATCTGGTCAACGTTTTGATTCGATTCCGCAATGCATCACGATTACTGACACGCTCCCACTTCCGCTTTGCCCTTCCTCTCTGCAATCTTCTGGGACACATCACAGGTCCCAGAAAATTGCCCGGCTGTGCAGGACAGCTCGGTGAGACATGCGCACCAGGCTGTGAAGCTGCAAGATGTCACACCTGGATGCCCACAGTAGTATTGCCAGCGCCGTGGACAGGCAGGGAAGAGAATGGAGGGTTCGGTTGGCCACATCGCTGGATTGTAGGACAGGTGAGTGTCTTTTTATTAAAAGTCAGAAGATACACTTTTTTTTTGTAGCTGCTGACTTTTAATAAACAAAAAAATTACTAGGCGGCCCCTCTCTGCCAGCGATCTTCTGGGACCATTGGCTGGCCAATGGCAGAGCGCGCCCGCCTGTAAAGCCGTAAGCTGTCACTGCCCACAGTAGATATGATGGTGCTGAGCAGAGGAGGGGGAGAGGAGCGATGCTCCGTGTGGCCACATCAATGGACCGTGGAACAGGTGAATGTCTGATTATTAAAAGTCAGCAGCTACACTTTTTGTAGCTGCTGACTTTTAACCACTTAAGCCCCAGACCAATTTGCAGCCAAAGGACCAGGCCCCCTTTTGAGATTTGGCACTGCATCGCTTTAACTGACAATTGCGCGGTCGTGTGACGTGGCTCCCAAACAAAATTGGCGTCCTTTTTTTCCCCACAAATAGAGCTTTCTTTTGGTGGCATTTGTTAACCTCTGTGGTTTTTATTTTTTGCGCTATAAACAAAAATAGAGCGACAATTTTGAAATAAAATGCAATATTTTTTACTTTTTGCTATAATAAATATCCCCAAAAAATATATAAAAAAACATTTTTTCCTCAGTTTAGGCCGATACAAATTCTTCTACATGGACCGAGCAGTCACATGAGCGGTGTATACAGTTATATACACACACTAAAAAAAAGCGCAGAGAACGCTCTTCCGGGAGGGGCGGGATAAGTCGGGAGGACGTCACCCGACATCGATTTTTCGGGTCGCATGCATCGATGTTGCATCGGGGACCCCCGAATCGCAATGCAGCGATTAAATTACACACCCCTAGTGTATAAAAGGCTTAAAAGTGAATGACAGAAGGATGTGTCCTGTGATGAGAAGAACATGTTCTCCTCTCCTCATTTCACCTTCATAAACTGGTCACCTGTGTAAAAGTGAATGACAGAAGGGCGTGTCCTGTGATGAGAAGAACATGTTCTCCTCTCCTCATCTCTTCTTCATATAAACTGGTCATCTTATAAAAGTGAATGACAGAAGGATGTGTCCTGTGATGAGAAGAACATGTTCTCCTCTCCTCATCTCACCTTCATAAACTGGTCACCTGTGTAAAAGTGAACGACAGAAAGGTGTGCCCTGTGATGAGGAGAACATGTTCTCCTCTCCTCATCTCACCTTCATAAACTGGTCACCTGTGTAAAAGTGAACGACAGAAAGGTGTGCCCTGTGATGAGAAGAACATGTTCTCCTCTCCTCATCTCACCTTCATAAACTGGTCACCTGTGTAAAAGTGAATGACAGAAGGGCGTGTCCTGTGATGAGAAGAACATGTTCTCCTCTCCTCATCTCACCTTCATAAACTGGCACACCTGAGAGATCCACCGTGATCATCAGGATCTCTGCTCTTCTCTGTATTATAAACGCACAGTGAAGGAGTTTTTCAAGTGTTTGTGTTTAAAAAAAAAAAGAACCTGAAAAGCTAAAAAAAAAAAAAAAATATTCCCTTTAAAGTCAATGAATGCTTTCATGGCGGGGCGGTGAAAAAAATGGGGATTTTTTTTTTTTTTTTTTTCAAATGACATTTCATCATTGTTTTTGTTTGTTTTTTTTTTGTTTGTTTTTTTATTGTATTTAGTGTAAATATGAGATCTGATGTCTTTTGACCCCAGATCTCATATTTAAGAGGTCCTGCCATGCTTTCATTCTATTACAAGGAATGTTTACCTTATTGCTAGAATTATTGCTCTCTAACGATCGTGGCAATACCTCACATGTGTGGTTTGACCACCGTTTTCGTATGCGTTCGCTTCTGCGCGCGAGCTCATTGGGACAGGGCACTTAAAAAAAAAAAAAAAAAATCGTATTTCTTTTCTTTTATTTATTTTGACATTGTTTTTTTAAAAAACAAAACAATACTTTGGGTCACCTTTATTTCTATTACAAGAAATGTAAACATCTCTTGTAATAGAAAAAAACATGACAGGGCCTCTTAAATATGAGATCCGGGGGTCAAAAAGTCCTCAGATCTCATATTTGGACTAAAATGCAATAAATAAAAAAAATGACATTGAAAAAATGTGCCTTTAAGAGCCTAGGGGCGGAAGTGACGTTTTGGCATTGCTTCCTCCCTGCAATGGTATGGAGATGGGTGGAGGCCATCTTCCCCTCACTCGTCTCCATACCAAGGAAGTGACAGGACCCGATTGCCTCCGCCGCTGCCGACAGCTCCGGTAAGCGGCAGGGGGAGTGGCACCTCTCCCGCTGCCGATAACGGTGATCTTGCGGTGAATCCGCTGCAGAGACCACCATTATCGTTTACCAAACCGCCGCCTGAAGAGATGGATACCTCGGTTGTGGCAGCAACTGCTGCCGTTACCAAGATATCCCTCTTCAAAAAAAGGGACGTACATTGTCGTGCGGCAGTCGGTAAGTGGTTAAAGGAATTTTTCCTTTTTATTGTTACATTGTAAGCATCATTAAAATCCTGAAAAAAAAATAAAAATCTAACTTTTTTTTTTTTTTAATTGATACATGTCCCCCAGAGCAGCACCCAGGCCCAATATCCCTTTTTAAAGGTCAATTCAGCCTTCAAAAATGGGCACTTTTGATTTTCTCGTGTTCGGCTCCCATAGACTTCAATGGGGTTCACTGGGTTAGAACTTTTCCCTGTTCTGCTGTGAACCAAATGAGGACGATCTCTAATCATTAGTACACAGCTTTCGAGAGCCGATCACAACAGTTTATCCAATGGAACAAGCACAAAAATAGAAAAAAAAATAATAGAAAAATAAATAGAAAAAAATAATAGAAATAATAATAATAATAAATAATAATAATAATAAATAATAATAATAAATAATAATAATAAATAATAAATAATAATAATAATAATAATAATAAATAAATAATAATAATAAATAAATAAATAAATAATAAAAATAGAAAAATAGAAAAAAAAATAATAGAAAAAAAAATAGAAAAAAAAAAAAAAAATAGAACAAAAAATAGTTTCTTGTACAATTTCTGTTTAACAAGAACAGTTTTTGTTCAAAAATCCAATAAAATACAAACAAAAACAAAAAAAAAAAAATCACTTTTGATTTTTTATTCTGTCGTACGAGAATTTTCACTTTATATTAACTTTAGTAACCTATTTAGTTCTGAACATGCGACTAGCAAGCCAAAAAAGTTGGGAGGATCTGTTGTCTGGTTTTTGGGATGGTGTCACTGTGTACGCGGAACACAAGCTGCTGATTAGGGAAAGGCAGGAGGCTCCGACTTCCGTTGCTAATGAGATCAGGTGTGACACCTGCAGGGTGGTCTTCCTATAGTGTGGGAAAAAGTCTAAGGCCCCTTCCACACTGCGGCGTTGCAGGCGCCGCCGGTAAAACAGCGCTATTTTTAGAGCAGCTTTACTGTCGTTTTAGGGGAGCTATTTGGCCGCTAGTGGGGCGGTTTTAACACCCGCTAGTACCAGAAAAAGGGTTAAAACTGCCTGCAAAGCGCTGCTGCAGCAGTATAGCTGGAAGTATAGCCGCGCTGCCCCACTGATTTCAATGGGCAGGAGCGGTGTATACACCGCTCCTTCACCGTCCCTAAGATGCTGCTTGCAGGAATTTTTTTAGGCTATATTTTCACACTGAGGTGCATTTCAGGCGCTAAAATGCTAAAAATAGCACCTGCAAAGCGCCCTGAAAAAGCTGCCCAATTCACTCCGCTCCTACAGCACCCCTTCCCATTGAAAACAATGGGGCAGCGCTGCAAAGCCAGGAGCTTTGCAGGCACTATTTTTAGCGCTGTATCGCCTGCAAAGCGCCCCAGTGTGAAAGGGGTCTAATAGACAGCAATGAAGGACAAAATCCAGAAAAACCATCTGTGGTAATTGGGGAAAACCTTTACATACAGGATATTTTAGTGTTATATTCTTAATATTTTAATTCGGTCCTATAAGTATCTAACGGAGGTTATGAAATCCCCTGTAATTTGTGTACATGAAAGGTCTTTTGAGCTAATGACTTACAGATGTTGACATTTGAACTGAGTTCTCAATTCCAAGAAGCTGTCAAGACATTTTGATTAATATTTCTGGTTATATTTTCTTAAAGGGAATTCATATGTTACTGATATTCCGTTTGAGAAACGATGTGTATATTAATTCTGTGGCAGGTCGATGAACACCAGACACAGGAAATGGGGGATGATAATTAGACATGCTGGTCAAATAGAATTCGTACTCCTAGCCCCCACCCTTGTGGGCAGTGGATGGGAGGTGATAATAGGACTAATATGGGAGGGGTTAGTTTGGTGCAAAATTTTACAAAGGGATCAGGTTTATTTAACCACTTGCTTATTGGGCACCTAAACCCCCCTCCTGCCCAGACCAATTTTCAGCTTTTAGTGCTCTCACTCTGTGAACGACAATTGCGCGGTCATACAACACCGTACCCAATGAAATGTTTATTATTTTTTCCCCACAAATAGAGCTTTCTTTTGGTGGTATTTGATCACCTCTGTTTTTTTGTTTTGTTTTTTTTGTTAAAAAAAATGTAAAAATCACAATTTTTTCCCCATAAAATACAAATAACTGTTTCATATTTTGTTAATAAATTTTGCAAACAGGTAATTTTTCTCCTTAGCTGATGTACACTGATGAGGCAACACTGATGGGCACTGATAGGCTTCATTGATGGGCACTGATAGGTGGCACTGGTGGGAACTGAGAGGTGCACTAATGGGCAGCACTGAAGGGCACTAACCAGCACTGGTAGGTAGCACTGCTAGGTGGCACTGATTATGTGGCCACCAGTACCACCTGCCAGTGCCATTAAACAGTACCCACCAGTACTTATGAGGCAGCTTTGCCTCTTCCTCAGACTGATGTCCCTTCAACAGAAGCTGGTGATCGGCTATTTTTTCTCCTCACGCCGTCAGCATGAAAAAAAAAAAAAAGATTGCCGATCTCCTGTTTACATCATTGGCTGACAGCTGATCATGCGTTAAGGGGTTGGGACTGCCCCCTTACTCCGATCTGTGATCACCCGAGTCTCATTGACCCTTCAGGGGGGCGTGGCGAGCGTGCAAAAGGGGAGGAGGTCTATTGATGGCCTCCCGGCAAAGCAGGTCCGTGCTGTAGCCATCATTCGGCTATAGCGCGGATCTGAAGGGGGTTAAGTCAAGATCTGCATGCAGGAAGTCTCTCTACATCTTCACTTCTAACATACCTACAGAAACCCAACATACAGACAATTTTAAAGCTGTTCTCCGTACAAAAGGAACTGCACATGTCTTGAACTTATTTATTTTTTTTTGAAACAAACAACTTTATCTCATATCTTCGACCTTATTTGAAGCTACATTTATTTTGTATTTGAATGTTCAACTTTTATAAGTATTTTTGTAACTTTTGTGTGGAAATAAATCACACGGTTTGATTCAAGTCTGACTCAGTCATACAACTAAGAAATGCGTCTCGCAAACATCTAGAAAAGGCAGAAGAGTCTTTTCACAGCTATATTGACTTATGACATTTAGTCATCACAACATGAAGCTTCCCGTTCCCACCGATAATTTAATATTAGAGGATTTACATCACATCACGTGAGCGGTCACTTTTTTTTTTTTTTGTAAAATATAGTTCAAACTTGGATAGCTCCTACAACTAAATGAGATCTGAATCTTGTTTTCATATCAATCTGCAACTCTTGGTCTGTTCTGCCTGCCTAATGCCAGTCTGCGTTAGTCCTCCACCTGTCTGGAACCTTAATCATTTCCCGGCCCGGCCCACAGACAAATGACGGCAGGCCAGTGATTTTGATGAGTGGACTTCATCTAACGTCTTTCTCAGGAAGCACCAATCGTGGCTCTCATACACTGGTCTTACAGACTACGGGGTCTTCCTGTTCGAGTTCAGTCCGACAATGCCACAGCAGTGGCCTATATCAATCACCAGGGTGGCACCAGGAGTCTGGTTGCACAAAGAGAGGTGAATCGTATACTTGTATAAATATGATCTATCACTGGCCGTGTCCATGGGACCCATTCCATGACTGATCAGTGTACCGGCACCATGTGACCTCCATGATGGATCACAGCAGGTCACATGACAGTTGTACACAATGGATGGCTTCCTTCCATGCAATCCATCGTGTACAATTGTGTTGCTAGCTGTGATTTGTCAATGTGATCACATGGTACAGAAAAGACCATCCACAGCCCATCTGTACCTAAATATAATGTAAAATCTCCATATCTTATTATAGTTTTGCCTGTAGGTAAAAAATTGAAATTTGGGCATGCAACCGCTTTAACAAAGGTCTAGACATGGACTGAAACATTCCAATGTAAAATGGGGTCTGTACCTTTTTTTTTACTGCCATGATTATGAAATAAAGCTATGAGCATATAAATATGGGAGTGATTGTTTCTCCTCACTATCTGAGGTGTGCACAACTGAAAGAAAAACATGGAGTCACTGCTGACTTTTCTTTCTGAAGATTCTGTATACTTGGCTGAGCTCCACGTCTTCTTTTTTGATTATAGACACTTCTGTGGATCTCCGACTGAGATACATATAGACTGGGTAGGACAGCCAAGTAAGGATGAGCTCTGGCATGTTCGCAGAGCCCACCAGGAAGTCGGCACTGCGCTAATCACAGGTAGTGAGACATTTCCCGATGTGGCAATGTGTCACCTGTGATCAGCGCAGAGCCGACTTCCTGGCGGGCTCTACACGTGGGCTGTGCAGACATGCTGGAGCTCATCCTTACTTGGCTGTCCTACCCAGTCCTTCTGGATCTCAGTGGGAGATGACTCCAGAGCCACGGAAGTGTCTATAATCAAAAAAGAAGACGTGGAGCTCAGAGTTGATGGGATGGAAACGCTGCTCTTTAAACTGCTCATATAGGAAGCTTCACACAAGGATTCCTCAGAATGTTTGGAAGAATTGGTTTCAATGGGATCTTCCTTCTTTTCTTTCCAGATTTCACCCATGTATTTTAGGACTTCCACACTCTGACTTCTTTTGGTATAGCCAATGGCCAACAGATCAATAAACATCTTTTGTATCCCAGTGGAAACCTCTCTCCATGATTTGGGGAGGATTATCCACCTCAAAACTCTTCTGCCAGACAACAAAACTTTTAAAGTCTTCATCGTCAGGGAGGGTGTCCTGCCATGGAAACTCCCCAGTGAGCAGAACGTAGATGGTGACACCAAACGCCCACACATCAAGACTGCCATCTACAGCCAGTCCATCTGAAGAGGCAATTTCATACATCTCTGGAGCTCTGTAGGGTTTGCTACCACACTTGGATCTAATCGCTGTCCCCGTGACCTTCGCAAAGCCAAAGTCCGTTAGCTTAACGGAATGGCAGTCCGGGTCAAACACTAAAACATTGTCTGGCTTCACATCCAATTGTCTTTTCTCCGCTATGAATTCCAGAGCATCGGAGATCTGAACAGCACATTTCTTGGCCGCATATTCTGGAATTCCCACCTAAAAACAGGAAAAAAATAAAAATAACTAACATGTCTGCTAACAAAAAAAAATTAAATACATTAGATGTTAAATACAATAGAGAGAATATAACTAGAAATCCAGAATACTACTCCAGAAACAGGTAAAGTATATGTATAACCTTACTTTATTTAGGTTTAGACTAAAGATTGATCCTACATATATGTACTGTATATACCTGCCCTATATCAACCTTCATCAATTGTCCCGGTGACCCCCCCCCATCACTGAGGCAAAGTGATGGGGAATTTAAAATGTTGGACGATTTACACTTACATTTCGTTCTGACAACTCCAACACAGAGATCTGTAAAAGGCCCTTTTCACCCTGAGGCGCTTGTAAACTGCCAGTAAAACGCTGAGCGCTTTTGAAAAGCTTTCCATTCGTTTCAATGGAGAGGGGCATTTTTTCACCACCATGCCAGCGCACTGCCCCAGTTTTTGGACGCATTCATTGATTTTAATGAAAATAGGTTTTTGTGAGCTTTTCAGGCGCTTTTTTTTTTTTATAGCGCCTGAAAAGTGCCTCCGTCTGAAAGGGGTCTTATGCCGCGTACACACGAGCGAATTGTCCGGTGTACTCAGTCCGGCAAACAATCCGGTGGACTTTCTACAGAACGGACTTGGCCACACACGGACACACAGAAAGTCCGGCGTTTGCTAGCGTGATGACGTACAGCACGCACGACGGGACTAGAAAAAGGAAGTTCAATAGCCAGTAGCCAATAGCTTCCTTTTCGTACTTGCTTCTGAGCATGCGTCATTCTTAGTCCGCCGGACTAGCACACTGACGAACGTATTGTCCGCTAAAAACCCAAGTCCGGCAGAAAGATTGGAGTGCAAAAATACTTTCTAAGTCCTCCGGACTCTACGCTGGAAAATTCCGCTGAAGCCCACACGTGATCGAATTGTCCGGTGAAATGCGTTTCGGCGGACTAAGTACGCCGGACAATTCGCTCCTGTGTACGCGGCATTAGTGTCAACCAGGAGCGCTTCCTCTCACTTCTTGATGCCATCTCTGGCATAGGGATTGAAGGGAAATTTCCCTGAAAGGGAGGTTTAACTGTTAACTCCTCCTACTGTAACTCTATTCAAAACTTGGAAAAACAAAAATTTGGCCATACCTATATCTTAAAGTGTTTGTAAAGTTAGAAGTTTTTTTTCCTCATTATGCATTACGATAAAAAAAAAAACCTGTGTGCCGCAGCCCCCCTCAGCCTCCCTAACACTTTATTTGAGGTCCATCTTGATCCAGCCATGTTGCACAAGAGACTCGGCTGTCCGGGACTTCCCTCCTCATTGGCTGAGACAGCAGTGTGGTACCATTAGCTCCCACTGCTGTCAAAGTCAGTGAGCCAATGAGGAGAGAACCGGGGGGTGGGACCACAGCTCCATGTCTGAATGGACACAGGGAGCTGCAGCTCGGCTCAAGTGCCCCCCATTTACCTCATAGCACACTGGGGGCACTTGACAGGAGTTAGGGGCCAGGAGCACAGAAGAGGGACCCAAAAAAGTCCAACACAATCAACATTTTTTGTTGAGGTTTTTTTTTGCGTTTCGATCCCTCCCCTTTTCCCCTCCTCTTTTTTCAAGATATATAAAGGATGTGGCATTTGGTTTTTCTTTTATAGTGTATCCACAGGACCACCCTGTGATAGATACACACTATATTTATTTGAAGAGGGACCCAAGAAGAAGAGGATCCGGGCTGCTCTGTGCAAAACCATTACACAGAGCAGGTAAGTATAAAAAAAAATTTGTGTTAAAAATAACAGAGACTTTAGTATCACATTAGCATACTTACATTTGGTACAATCAGAGAGGACAGATCACCGAGAGGTGCCAGTTCCTGTGAAAAGGCGAAGGAGTTGATGGTGGTGAAGATGGTCTCACAGCATCCGATGATGTTGGGAAGAGAAGAAAGGAAGAACGAAATGCTGAACTCCCGAAGGAAAGACTCCCGACTGGTTCTTCTTTTATTCATGACTTTCAAAGCCATTCTTCGACCTGTGAACAGTTTTTAACTTGGATTAGAAATAAAGAAAATTTCATCTGGTCATGTTCATTTGAAAATCTCCAACATTGTAATAAGATTTGCTGCTTCCGGTTGAGAATGTATTATACCTCATTTAAAGAAAAAACTTCAGCCTTACCAGCAGACAGTTGTACAGCAACCACTCCTACACTGACATTTCTTACTACGATTTCACTGCACACTGTGAGATTGTCACATTGTGCACGGGAAGCTGCAGCAAGCCAGACAGAGCCCGGCTCATTGCTTGGCTGGAAGACATTCAGCATCATTCGCATCACATCCTTCCCCGCACCCATTCCTTTCATTCATTGGATCTCTGTTTTAATCATTAGAATTCAGCATCACTTATGATGTAGGACAGTTTGCATGCAAATACAACCTGTCTAGGGATTCACATTTCACCAGACGATATGTTCCCATTAAAGTGGTTGTAAACCCTTACAAACCACTTTGACCTACAGGTAAGCCTAGATTAAGGCTTACCTGTAGGTCCAAGAAATATCTCCCAAACCTATACGGTTTAGGAGATATTTGCCCGAAGACGGGTACCACTATCTACGGTGCATGCGCCGTAGACAGCGGCGCGCAGGCGCACTGAGCGGGGCATCATCGATGACGACGATGCTGCGCGGGAGTGACGTCATCGCTGCTCCGGCGAATCACAGCGCCGGAGCAGCGAGACCCACCAAGAAGATGGACGCTCGGAACTACAGGGGACAGCGGTGACTTCGCTGGCTCCTGTGTCAGGTAAGTGACACATAATGGGCTACTATGCGATGCATAGTAGTCCATTATGCTTTGCCTTTGCAGGGAATGAAAGAGGAAGTAAACTCATCAGGGTTTACTTCCTCTTTAAGACATTTTGATATTTGCACAACGGCTCCCAAGAGTCAGCCCGATGTTTAGCTCCCTAAATAATTTTACCAACATGAATTCATATTTTAAGCTTTCTTAAATATTTGTAGAAAGTATTGAAATGGCGATTATATTAATTCACTGACCTGTTTTCCTGTCATTTGCCAAGAAAACTTTTCCAAATCCTCCTTCTCCAAGTTCCTTCACAATGGCGAAGTTCTCCCGTATGTCTACCTGATGTAGTCTTTGTGAATAGGAGGAGACCATTCTATCGAGAACACGTTCCACGTCATGAGCAGTGGAGGCCATAGTGTCCTGGAGAGAAAAACACAGAAAACTTGTTACATTATGAAACAGAAAACAAATATTTAACCGGTTCCCGACCAGCGCACGCCGATGTACGTCGGCAGAATGGCACGGGCAGGCAAATGGGCATACCTGTACGTCCCTTTAAATTTTCTGCCCTGCCATCGCGAGCGCGCCACCGCCGGCGCGCCGGTCAGGACCCCCATGAGTCCGGTCGCGGGTCCCGCGGACTCGATCGCTGTGGGCATACCCGCGATCGTCTCACGGGGCGGCTGAATGGAGGAAATGCCATTGTAAACAGCATTTCCCCATTCTTCCTAGCAACTAGTGACGCTGATCTCTGCTCCATGTGATTGGTGCAGAGATCAGTGTTCACTAAATGAAAGCCCAGCCCCCAACAGTTAGTAACACACCCCTAGGAACACTTAACCCCTACACTGCCACCCACTGGTTAACCCCTTCACTGCCAGTGTCATTTACACAGGAATCACTGCATTTGTATAGCAGTGATTGCTGTATAAATGACAACGGTCCCAATAATGTGTCAAAAATGTCCAATGTGTCCGCCATAATGTCGCAGTCACAATAAAAATCGTTGATCGCCGCCATTACTAGTAAAAAAAAAAAAATATTAATGAAAATGCCATAAAACTATCCCCTATTTTGTAAACGCTATAACTTTTGCGTAAAACCAATCAATAGTCGCTTATTGCGATTTTTTTATACCAAAAATATGTAGAAGAATACGTATCGGCCTAAACTGAGGGAAAATAAATGTTTTTTATATATTTTTGGGGGATATTTATTATAACAAAAAGTAAAAAAATAATGCGTTTTTTTCAAAATTGTCGCTCTATTTTTGTTTATAGCGCAAAAAATAAAAACCGCAGAGGTGATCAAATACCACCAAAAGAAAGCTCTATTTGTGCGAAAAAAATTTAGTAAAGTAAATTTTGTTTGGGAGCCACGTCGCACGACCGTGCAATTGTCAGTTAAAGCGACGCAGTGCCGAATCGCAAAAAAGTGGTCTGGTCTTTGACCAGCAAAATGGTCCGGTCTGTAAGTGGTTAAAAGAAAAAACGATAGAAATGTGTCAAATGTGCAGTTATAGAACTATAAATATGAAATTCTAAGTAGACCTCCCCATATATATGAAGAAAAGAGAAAGGTTTGGACACTATTAAAATTCATGAAGTGCAGCTTAAGGACCTAAATATCTGAAGCCATAAATCTATATTATAAAAAAAATAAAAAAAAATATAGCAAGCAAGGTTATAAGTTTATAAAAATAAAATTGAAAAGCCAAGACATGCTGTATAGCAATACATATATCCAATAGTTACCAGATCAGTTGTGTGTGGGGGGGGGGGGCTCTCTTAATCACAGGGGGCCAAAAGACACATTTTATTCCCAAGTATCCCTGGGTGAGGGAATGTAATACACATTGGCCAGCAATAATGGAAAGGTGTATCTGCTGCCAGAAGCAGCTTTGTGACTCAAGTTTCTGGCAGATACTAATCAGGGAAGTAATTTGTATCAAACTCACCATCTCCCTGCGCAAAGACGCACACAAATTCGCCATGGATGGGCGCTCCGACGCACGCACATTCGCGGCCCTACTGAGAGGCGTGCACGAGTGCGCACAAGCACACGCATAACGTGAATTCCCTGACCAGCCTATATAAGGATCCTTAGCACACAGACAAGTTGCTGGTTTGTCTCAGCTCACCTGTGTTCCTCTGCTTCCTGTTCCTGTTCGCCACTTCCTGTTGTGACCCGGATTGCCTGAAGACTATGCTGATTCTCTCCTGACCTGACCCCTGGCTTGTTTAACCACTTCGGTACCGCGCTATTGCCAAATGACGGCATTAGCGCGGACCTACATTTCCGGGACTACGTCTATTGACGTCGTCCCGTGTACGAGCGGCCTGCGCGCCCCCTGAGGGGCGCGCGCGGCGCGCTCTGTGATCGGCGAGTCCATGAGACTCGCCTGATCACCGATCCGTGCAAGGGGTCGATCCCGACCCCTTATCATGTGATCAGCTGTCAGCCAATGACAGCTGATCATGTGATAGAACGGAGCCGGTAATTGGCTATTATTCCTCCTCGCGCTGACAGCGCGAGGAGAAAAAAAAAAAGCCGATCACCGGCGGCCGTGTTCAGGACATCAGTCCCGATCACGGCCAGAAATGTAAGCGCTCACCTGCCCCCTGCCAGTGCCCACCTGCCCCCTGCAGTGCCAATTTAATAAAAGTTAGTGCCCCCCGTCAGTGCCACCCAGCAGTGCCCACAGTGCCACCCAGCAGTGCCCACAGTGCCACCCACAGTGCCACCCACAGTGCCCACAATCTGCCTCAAAGGTGCTGCACCCCAGTGCTGCCCATCAGTGCCCAGCAGTGCCGCCCATCAGTGCCCAGCAGTGCCACCTATCAGAGCCACCTATCAGTGCCACCTATCAGTGCCCATCAGTCCCATCTATCAGTGGTACCCATCCGTGCCACCCATCCGTGCCACCCATCCGTGCCATCTTATCTGTGCCCATCTTATCTGTGCCGCCTTATCTGTGCCCATCGGTGCCGCCTTATCTGTGCCTATTAGTGCCGCCTTAACTATGCCTATCAGTGCCCACCAGTGCAGCCTATCAGTGCCCACCAATGCAGCCCATCAGTGCCCACCAATGCAGCCCATCAGTGCCCACCAATGCAGCCTATCAGTGCCGCCTAATCAGCGCACTTCAATGAAGGAGAAAAATGACCCGTTTGCAAAATTTTAGAACAAACTATTAAAACATGATTTTTTTTTTTTGCATCTTTTTTTGTTTGTTTAGCAAAAAATAAAACTCCGAGCTGTAACTAAATACCACCAAAAGAAAGCTCTATTTGTGGGGAAAAAATGATAAAAATTTCATTTGGGTACAGTGTTGTATGCCCGCGCAATTGTCATTCAAAGTGCGACAGCGCTGAAAGCTGAAAATTGGTCTGGGACTGAGGGGGGTTTAAATGCCCAGTAAGCAAGTGGTTAACGGACTTCCTGCTCTTAGCCTTGCTGCCCACCGGACTGATACCTGTGTTTGACCCTCAGCCTGCCTCTGGATTATACTCTGTCTGCTGCACTTAGCCCTGCTGGCTCTCGGACTGATACCTGTGTTTGACCCTCGGCCTGCCTCTGGATTATCCTCTGCACTCAGCCTTGCTGGCTCCAGGACTGATTACTTGTGTTTGACCCTCGGCCAGGGGCGGACTGACCATTGGGCCACTCGGGCACTGCCCGAGGGCCCCGAGCCACAAGGGGGCCCCATCAGGGTTGCCAGACTCAGTAAAACCAGGGTCAGAATGTAAAAATCTGTGTTTTTTTTTTTTTTTGCATCTGTTTCTGAAATGTCCCTTACCGACATCCTTTGGGTCTAAAAATCCAGAGATTATAGCTGCCCCACCTCTCCAGTACCTTCTCAGCCAATAGAAACATGTCTGTGTATACTGTGTGATTGTATACTATGTGGCCACCTAATCTCGGATTGCCTGGGGGCCCCATAATCTCCTATTGCCCGGGGGCCCCATGAGTTGTCAGTCCACCCCTGCCCTCGGCCTGTTTCTGCACTTTCTTTACCTGTTTTACAGACCTGCTGGCTACTTACCTTCGGGTCCGGTCCATCCTGCACAAGCCCCTCTTCCAGACCTTCACACAAGTCAGGTATCCCGCTGGAGGCTTGTGCCTCTTGGTGCAACCCACTCCCTGAATCACCTCCAGGGGTGGTGTGCGCTGAGTCGCAACGGCCACCGCTCTCTGCATCTTGGCCTCGGTGAGTACCTCTTTGCTGATAGATACTGCCATGAAAAGACTAACTATAAGGAAGATCTACAAGAGATACTCGGCTTTCTTGTTGCCCCAGCTATGCTGAGTAGGGATGAGCCGAACACCCCCCGGTTCGGTTCGTACCAGAACTTTTCGAACGGACCCCACGTTCGTTACGAACGTTAGAACCCCATTGAAGTCTATGGGACTCGAACGTTCGAAATGAAAAGTGCTCATTTTAACGGCTAATATGCAAGATACTGTCCTAAAAAGGGTTTGGGGACCTGGCTCCTGCCCCAGGGGACATGGGTCAATGCCTAAAATGTTTTTAAAAATGGCCGTTTTGGCGGGAGCACTGATTTTAATGACGATTAAAGTGAAAAAAAAAAAGTGAAATATTCCTTTAAATATGGTGCCTGGGGGGTGTCTGTAGTATGCCTGTGAAGTGCCATGTGTTTCCCGTGTTTAGAACAGTCCCTGCACAAAATGACATTAAACGGAAATAACACCATTTAAAACTGCTTGCGGTTTTAATGTTATATCTGGTTCCTGCAATATGGTTGAAAATCATTGAGAAACATGGCATGGGTAGCCCTCCCTGCCCATTACCAGCCTATGTGGGTCTTGTACGCATATTAAGGGGAACCCCATACCCATATTAAAAAAAGGAAATGCGTGTGGCCCCCAGGCCCTATATACTCAGAACAGCAGTATACAGGCGGTGCAAACAAGACAGGGACTGTGTAGGTTTGTTGTGTTAAGTTGAATCTGTTTGTAATTTTCAACTGGTACATTTTGAAAGTGTAGCTCCAGTCAAAAAACGATTTTTAAGCTTTTTGGAAAACATAGGGAAGGGTTATCACCCCTGTATAATTTGTTTTGTCGTCCATCTTTTTTCATCTCACTTGCTCTTGTCTCCTTCCGTTTGCAAGTAGGAGATGTTTGTAAATTGGATGTTTGAAAGTAGGGGCCTGCCCTATATGCTCTGCAGAAATGGCGGAACAAGGTGTTGGTTTTGCCACAACATTGTAAGCCCTCAAAGTGACTCTTGGTGGGCGCTGGAGCGCCCTGCTGTGAATGATTATATCAAGAATTGTAATTACATGCCATTGTTGAACAGTGGTAGAAAAATTGACCTTTGGTGGTTGTGGTGCTGGTGCCACAACACTATAAGTCCTCACCGTTACTCTGGGTGGGCACAGGAAGGGGCCCTCCTGTGAAATATTATATCAAGAATTGTAATTACATGTCCCTGTTAAACAGGGACAGAAAAATTTGGCCTTAGGCACTGCTGCTGGTGCCACCACACTGCAACCTCTTCCATATACTCTAGTTTTATTGCAGGAATTAGCCCTGCTGCAAAGCATTGCATCAAAAATTGTACTTAATCGCCCCTGTTAAACAGGGGCAGAAAAATTGGGCCTTAGGCACTGGTGCTGGTGCCACCACACTGCAACCTCTGCCATATACTCTAGTTTTATTGCAGGAATTAGCCCTGCTGCAAAGCATTGCATCAACAATTGTAATTAAATGCCCCTGTTAAACAGGGGCAGAAAAATTGGGCCTTAGGCACTGGTGCTGGTGCCACCACACTGCAACCTCTGCCATATACTGTAGTTTTATTGCAGGAATTAGCCCTGCTGCAAAGCATTGCATCAACAATTGTAATTAAACGCCCCTGTTAAACAGAGGCAGAAAAATTGGGCCTTAGGCACTGGTGCTGGTGCCACCACACTGCAACCTCTGCCATATACTCTAGTTTTATTGCAGGAATTAGCCCTGCTGCAAAGCATTGCATCAAAAATTGTACTTAAACGCCCCTGTTAAACAGGGGCAGAAAAATTGGGCCTTAGGCACTGGTGCTGGTGCCACCACACTGCAACCTCTCCCATATACTCTAGTTTTATTGCAGAAATTAGCCCTGCTGCAAAGCATTGCATCAAAAATTGTACTTAAACGCCCCTGTTAAACAGGGGCAGAAAGATTGGGCCTTAGGCACTGGTGCTGGTGCCACCACACTGCAACCTCTGCCATATACTCTACTTTTATTGCAGGAATTAGCCCTGCTGCAAAGCATTGCATCAAAAATTGTAATTAAACGCCCCTGTTAAACAGGGGCAGAAAAATTGGGCTGATGGCATCAACCAGAACCAGAAATGTTCTTCCAACATATCAGCGGAGGAGGAAGAGGATAGACAATCAACATAACAGGACAGTCACTCAGCATCAGCATAGGCAGTCTTGAAGGGATGTGGTATTTGAAAAAAAATTATTCTGTTACATCAGCTTCAGGTGCTTGGTAGCTGTGGGTGATCCGAGACTGATTCATCTTGATGAAGGTCAGTCGATCAACTGATTCGGTGGACAGGCGCACCCTGTGATCGGTAACAAAGCCACCAGCAACACTGAAGGTGCGTTCCAAAAGAACGCTGGATGCAGGACAGGCCAGTAGCTCAATTGCATACTGTGCAAGCTCTGGCCAGTGATCCATCCTCAAGACCCAGTAAGCCAGAGGATTTTCGGTGGGAAAGGTGTCCAAGTCTGACCTTGCCCCTAGGTATTCCTGCACCATGTAAATCAGACGCTGGCGATGGGTGCTGGAACCGATCATACCTTGGGGCTGCGGACTAAAAAATTGTCTGAAAGCATCAGTCAGACGGCCACCTTCTCCACCGCTCCTTCTGACCGATGCCTCAGCAACACGTTGTCCAGGACCAGGAGTTTGTAACCTCCCAGTCTCTATGAACGCATTGCACAGACCTTTCTGCAAGGCCTCCCGGAGATGTCTCATCCTCTGCTCCCTCTGCGATGGCAAGATAAGGTCGGCAACCTTACCCTTGTACCGTGGATCAAGGAGAGTGGCAGCCAGTAATGGTCCCTCTCCTTAATCCGAAGAATACGAGGATCCTTCCGCAGGCTTTGCAGGATCAGGGAGGCCTGCAGCGTAGGTTAGCTGAGGCATTCGGTCCGGAGTCCTCTGGGTCACTAAGGACAACATGATCCGCAGCTACCTCCTCCCAGCCACGTACAAGTCCACGTGTTTCTTGGGACTGTAAATCATCCCTACAAGACTGCTGCTGCTGCTGCTGCTGATGATGCTGAGTGCCAGCCTCCACCTCCATGCTGACACAATCATCCTCCTCCTCCTCTTCCTCCTCCTCATCCTCTTCCTGTGTGATGGGTGGCACAGCAGGAACACTGTCTGGATAAAGGGGGCCTTGAGAGGCAAGAAAGTCCTCCTCTTCCTGCCTCTGTTCTGCCTCAAGTGCCCTGTCCATTATTCCACGCAGCATATGCTCCAAGAGGTGGACAAGAGGTACAGTGTCACTGATGCATGCACTGTCACTGCTCACCATCCTTGTGGCCTCCTCAAACGGTGACAGGACAGTGCATGCATCCCTGATCATGCCCCACTGGCGTGGTGAGAAAAAACCGAGCTCCCCTGACCCTGTCCTGGTGCCGTAGTCGCACAGGTACTCATTGATGGCCCTCTGCTGCGTGTGCAGCCGCTGCAGCATGGCCAATGTTGAGTTCCATCTGGTGGGCATGTCACATATAAGGTGGTTCTTGGGCAGGTTCAACTCCTTTTGGAGCTCAGCCAGCCGAGTACAGGCATTAAATGATCAGCGGAAATGCACACAGACTTTCCTGGCCTGCTTCAGGACATCCTGTAAGCCGGGGGGACCTGCCCAAGAACCACTGCACCACCAGGTTAAGGACGTGAGCTACACAGGGCACATGGGTCAGTTGTCCCTGTCGGAGGGCGGAGAGGAGGTTGGTGCCATTGTCGCAAACCACCATTCCTGGCTTAAGCTGGCGTGGCGTCAACCACCTCTCGGCCTGCCCCTGCAGAGCTGACAAAACATCCGCCCCAGTGTGGCTCCTGTCCCCCAAACAAACCAGCGCAAGCACGGCATGGCATCGTTTTGCCTGCGTACTTGCGTAGCCCCTGGAACGCCTACGAAGCACCGCTGGTTCTGAGGACAGAGTACTGGAAGAGGCCATGGAGGAAGAAGAAGACGAGGGGGTGGAGGAGAGAGGTGTGTCACAACCAATAGTAGCATTTTGGAGGCGTGGTGGCGGAACAACCTCCAACACTACTGCACCTTGTCCTGCATCCTTCCCAGCAGCCAGAAGAGTGACCCAATGGGCCGTGAAAGACAGGTAACGTCCCTGTCCATGCCTGCTGGACCATGAGTCAGCGGTAATATGCACCTTACCGCTGACCGCCCTGTCCAGCGAGGCAAGGACATTGCCTTCCACATGCCGGTAGAGAGCCGGAATCGCCTTCCGTGAGAAAAAGTGGCGTTTGGGGACCTGCCACTGAGGAACCGCACATTGTACAAACTCACGGAAGGGGGCCGAGTCTACCAACTGAAAAGGCAGCAGTTGAAGTGCTAGCAATTTAGCCAAGCTAGCATTCAACCGCTGGGCATGTGGATGGCTGGGAGTAAACTTCTTCCGCCGGTCCAGCAGCTGGGGCAGGGACATTTGCCTGCTATAATCGGACGTGGGTGTACCGCTAGCAGAGTTCCCGGAAGCACTTGGCTGTGACACACCTAATTCTACACCTTCATTCCTCTCAGAGCAGGTTTCAGAGAGGACTGAAGGTCTAGTGGGGTTGGAGATGCCAGCTGATGAGGAGCAAGGAGAGGTCCGCTTTGTTCTTTGGTGTGGGTCTTTGAGGTACGCTTGCCAACGAGCTGCATGGCAGGTCAACATATGTCTGGTCAAGCATGTGGTGCCCAAGCGGCTGATGTTTTGGCCACACGAGATACGCTTGAGACATATGTTGCAAATAGCAGCGGTGCGATCTGATGCACTCGTCTCAAAAAAGGCCCACACCAAAGAACTTTTAGAATAACGCGCAGAGGCAGCGCTCTGCACAGGTGGAGCTCTGCGGTGTGATTCAGTCGGTGTGCTGCCCCTAAGCTGGCCCCCGGAGGGCCTCCTGCCTCGTTGGACATGTGCCTCCTCCTCCTCCTCCTCCCTCCTTCCAGGCACCCACGTGGAGTCAGTGCCCTCATCATCCCCTCCCTCTTCATCGCTGTAGCAAACCTGGCAGTATGCTGCAGCTTGTGGAACATGACTGCCAGATTGCTGTCCTTCTTGAGCATCCCCTCTCTCTGCGCTCACGCTACTGCCTTCCTCTAGCTGAGTGTCATCATCAGAGCCCACCAAACACTGGGAATCCTCCTGGAGCATGTACCCAACACTGTGCTCAAAGAGTTCAGGAGACTCCTCAGGAGGACGTGGTGTGTCTAGGGAAGGAGTCACTGATGATGACATTGAGAGGAGGGAAGACGATGCGTTGGCAGCTGCTTTGCTACTACCCTGAGACTGGGTGAGAGAGGATGAGGAGGATGAAGAGGGCTTGGTCATCCACTCTACCAAGTCGTTGGCATGTTGCGGTTCAACATGTCCAGCTGCCGAAAAGAAGGACAAGCATGTCCCATGGCCACGTGCTGATGACAATGCACCGCGTCCACGACCAGCACTGTTGTCTCTAGACACAGAGCCTGCTTGCCCTCTTTTATCGGCTCGCGCCTGTCTGCCTCTCCTTGCTGGCCTTCCAGACATGGTAATGAAGGGAGTTGGGTAAAACAGCAGTTGGGTAGTTTATATTGTGCTGGAGGCACACAACACCCACTAACTCCTGCAGGTGCCTTTTTTATAGAACAGCAGAGATAAAGGGGTATATACAGATGTATACTGTGCTGTGCTGGAGGCACAGACAACTTCCAATAACTCCTGCAGATGGCAATTGGGCTCAAATAGAGAACAGCTATGTAGGTGGATATAGCGGTATGTACTGGGTACAGAGCACGCAGGCAGCACGCACTATCTCCTAACACTACTGACTGCAAGCTCTATTATTAAAAATATATAAATATAGTGAAGTGAATAGTGAATATAGTGGTGTATACTGCGGTCAGGGCACAGACAATAACCACTACACAACAGCAAGATAGGAAATCAGCCAAAAACGATCGGTGTGTACTGTGTTGAAGGTACACAGAACACCCACTGCTTCAGACGCCAAAACACTACACAAGGCCGCCGCAATGGCGGCCTTATATAGTGTGGGGCGTGCACTACACAGCCTGAGCTATGATTGGCCACAGGCATCCTGCCTGTGGCCAATCATGGCTCTCCTCGCTGCTGGCGCTGCGATTGGCCAAGCATGCGGGGTCACAGTGCATGCTTGGCCAATCATGAGCCAGCAATGCACTGCGCCATCGCAGTGCATTGTGGGCCGTGAGCGCCACGCGAATTTTGACACGAACGGACCAAGTGTTCGGATTTTGCTGAACGGACGAACAGCCAATGTTCGAGTCGAACGTACGTTCGACTGGAACACGAAGCTCATCCCTAATGCTGAGTTTCCAGTTTCTGCACATAAAGTCGGGAGGATGAACACAGAGCTCTGCCAGGTAAGAAGTGTCATTTTAATCAAAACGGTCATGTAAAATATGGAAAATGGTTGCCTCACCTAATGATATCCAGTACAAGACAACAGAGGCCATCAGAAGATATTAGTGACACTTACCTATAACATTCCCACCACATCTGAAGTCCCAGAATGATCCACAATAACCATGAATGATGTCATAACTTCCAAACACTCCATTGTCCCCTGCCTTTTCAGAAACCTTAAACAAAAACCTAAACATGTCCTATGCATTTTCCTGCTCAATGTCATCTTTATGTTCTCAGGAAGAACTCATAATTTCATGGATTCTGTCAGTCTGATGCTCATTGAAGTGAATGCTCAGTGAGGTCATTATGTAAAATGTTGTACTTCTGTTTTGATGAGAGGGAATCTTTCAAATAATTCAACATTGTTCATTAAATTTTTTTTGTCGAGTTTGGAATATACTTGAAATGTATAATTTTATCTATATCCTTATAACAATTAGCGGACCCTCCTGTTGCAAAACTACAACTCCCATCATGCCTCTGCCTCTGGGTGTCATGCTTGTGGCTGTCAGAGTCTGGATATGCCTCATGGGACTTGTAGTTCTGCAACAGCTGGAGGTCCGCTAATTGCATATCCCTGCCCTATAACTTGGCCACCCAAACATTGCTTCCCTTACATCATACAAAATTATTGCCTCAACTTATCGCATTTAATTTCTTACTAACAACATTTTCTTCAGGCTGGTCATGGCAAGCCTCCAATGTCTATCCTGTCTTCTGTATACATTACCGTATTTATCGACGTATAACACGCACTTTTTTCCCCTTAAAATCAGGAGGAAATTGCAGGTGCGTGTTATACGCCGATCCTCCACCATTTTGGAGCCACCGAGATACACAGGACATCCGGCTCTGGGTCTCGGAGGCACCATTTTTAAAAATAAAAGCTGTAAGTAAAACTGACAAGGATGAAAATGACACTGACAAGGGTACAATGATGGACAAGGCTGCAATGATGGACACTGAGGCCGCGTACACACGGGCGGACTGTTCGCCCAACTTTGTTCGTCAAACAATCCGACAAACAGTCCGCTCAAAATTTGCATGAACGGACTTGACCACACACGATGAACGAACAGTCCGCTGAAAGCGTGCGCGATGACGTGAACGGCACGTACGACGGGACGAGAAATACGACGTCCAATACACTGCAATGCAACCTTCGCCGTGTAAATCCTTTCTGAGCATGCGCGAAACTTAGTTTGTCGAACGAGCCTACACACGAGCGGACTGTCCGCTGAAACTTGGACTGTCTTACGGAAATTCCGAAAAACTTTGTTCGTCAGACTGTCCGCTGAAACTGTCCGCTGAAGCCCACACACGAGCGGACTGTCCGCTGAAACACTGTTCAGCGGACAAAGTTGGGCGAACAGTCCGCCCGTGTGTACGCGGCCTGAGAAGGCTGCATTGATGGGCATTTAAATGTAAGTTTTTTTTTTCCTTAAACTTCCCTCCTAAAAGTTTTTTTCCTTAAAATTCCCTCCTAAACTTGGGGTGCGTGTTATACGCCGATAAATACGGTATGTTACATATTATCCAATCCTGAAACTCCACTCATTGCCTAGTATCGGTTTTTATAGGTTTATCACATAAACCTCATGCAGGATTATTATTGAAATGTTCAATAAGTATCCATTGATTGGTTAATAGGAAAGTGAACTTACCTTAACGTGGTGGGGATTCAGCTGTGATGGGATCAAATTCGTTTTCGGTTCCACTGCAGGTCAACACCGGACAAAGTCACCAAATCTCCAACTGTGCTGTAATAGATGAGTATACCGGAATCTCTGGAAGTAGTCACTGATCAGGGGAGGGAGAAGCCTACTTTATACAAGGGAGAAGGGCGGAGAAAACATAAAATTCAGCCAATGGAAAGCCTCCATTCTAATGTAAATGTTGTGTAAACAGCCACAAATGGTTCATGCTGATTTGCATCTAAACAGGTTTGCTAGTGAATAGGTGATAGTAAAACAATTCAAATTATTTTTGTTTTAAGTATGGTGGAAAGATTCATTTAAAAACTCAGTAAAGTATTTGGGTTTATCATGTTTTATTCTAAGATTTTTTTTATATTTATCTGATTGTAGACCGAATAAGTAAAATAAGGAGGAGTACAAACCAGATCATTTATTGAGGAAAAAAAAAAAAAAAAACACATTTCATAACATTGGCTGTAGTGTCAGGAAGATCCTGCCAGCGAAAAAGACAGTCTGGGCCTTCTGCCGCACGTTCGTGTGCGCACGTTCCCTTGTTCGCGTTCGTGTGTGCATGCGGGTGCGTGCGCCCGCCTGTGCGCGCGTGCATGCGCCTGTTGGCGACAGACGGGCTATTTAACTCGGTCGGTCACATTGAGATCTTGCTGTCTGATCTACAGCGTGCGAGTATCCTGACCCTGAGAACCTGCCTTCTGTGACCCTTGACCCGGCTACCATCCCTGCTATCCGCCTGCACCTGATTCCGGCCTGCCTGACTACCCTTCTGCTTAATCCTTTGGTACCTCTGCTGTCTGCCTGATTACCGACCCGGCTTGTCCAACCATCCTCCTGCTTGCTTCTTGGGTATCTCCACTAACCGTCTGACCACCGGCCCGGCCTGTCTGACTCCCCTGCTTCCAGCATCCTGGTGCCTGTCTGCTGTCCTGCCTCCAGTTGTTGGTCCAGCTCCTGCCTGCAGTCCAGCTTCCGCCTGAGTTCCTGCTTCTGAGTCCTGGTTCCAGCTGCCTACCTGCTGTTCTGTTCCAGCCTGCTGCACCCGCCTGCTGACCCAGCTCCTTACCGGTCCCAGCCTGTCTCCTGATCTTGCTGAAGGTTCCGCTACACAGTACTTCCTGGGTTCCAGCCCCCTCCGCTGCTGTTGATCCTGCCAGGCACTCGTGCTACTATGGATTCTTGTGCTTCCTGTATACTCTACCAGGGCCCTCGAGTCGGAGCCGCAAGAGAGGTCTCTCCCTGCAGGTCGGGCTCTTCCACTAGGTATGTGACATGTAGGTTCTTGTTGGTTCTTTTATACATGATGATGTCCTATTTCCAAAAACATTGCACACCAATGGGTTTAGTTTAAAAATGACTTTATTGAAAAATAGAATTTAAATGAGCATAAAAGAGGTCAGCAGCTTAAAAAATTGGGCACCGCAGGACCTGTCGGGATTGGAATATTGAAGCGACCATGTCTGGGCTTATTTCTAGAGATCCCTCTCCAAACATCCTGATCATTTCTTCATTACCTGGTGAGTCACAGACCTAGAACAATCCGTGTATATATCTAGTAATGGAAAATATAATGACATGATGTTCTGAGTAAATGATGAATCAAGTATTGAGACAAGGATGCCAAATCTGCAAACTTGCATCTTCAAAAGCAAATACCTTTCAAAACTGCGGCTTCTGAATGGATCCATAAAGGTTCCTGCAAAGGTTGCTAAAGGTTTATTGAGCAAGAAGCATTTCCTGGCTCCTCGATAAGTTCTTATACTCCAGCGCCTCTCATTTGTTTGGTTAAACAATTAACAGGTGTGTATCATTCATGGCTTGTAGATATATGTGTGCATATAGACATATAGCTCTATATTAGATTATGCTCTATGTATACTCTATATGAGTGTGACTCAAGTGAGCACATTTAGTATTTGGACACCCAGTACATTATACCATTATATCATCCCGGTACCGTTTTTTTTCAGCGGGCAATTGGCTTTCCAGCCATAACAACCGAAGTGGCTAAAAGCCGCTCGGCTGTTATGCCGGAGGAGTGGGAGGGGACGTCCCCCCCCCCTCCCGCCGCATCCCGCGGCTGTTACCGGTGCTCCCACTAGATCGGGAGCACCGATTCACGCTCCGATGCCTCCGGCTGCTGGGGAGGAACTGGAACGAAGCCGTAATCGGCTTCGTTCCAGTATCCTAATAGTAAACACGGAAGCGACGTCATGACGTCACTTCCTGTTTACTCGGCTGCCAATGGCGCCGGTTTAAAAAAAAAATATACGGTATTCAGAAACGCCGTTTGCGGCAATCTGAATACATTGAAGTGTAAAGGAGGGGTGGGGGGTCTTTTAGAACCCCAATCCCTCCATAAAGAGTACCTGTCACCACCTATTACTGTCACAAGGGATGTTTACATTCCTTGTGACAGCAGTAAAAGTGACCAAATTTTTATTTAAAAAAAACAAAAACAAATAAATAAAATAAATATTTTTTTTTTTAAAGCGCCCGCCGTCCCCGCGAGCTCACGAAGCAAAGAAAACGCATACGGAAGTCGCGCCCGCATATGTAAACAGTGTTCAAATCACACATGTGAGGTATCGCCGCGATCGTCAGAGCGAGAGCAATAATTCTTGCACTAGACCTCCTCTGCAACGCTAACCTGGTAACCGTAAAAAAAAAATGTAAGCGTCACCTATTGAGATTTTTAGGTACCGTATTTTGTCGTCAATCCACGAGTGCATGGAATTATAAAGTGTGACATGTTTGGTATCTATTTACTCGGCGTAACATTATCTTTCACATTATGCAAAAAAATTCGGCTAATTTTACGGTTTTGTTTTTTTTAAATTCATGAAAGTGTCCCTTTTCCCAAAAAGTTGCGTTTAAAACACTGCTGCGCAAATACCGTGTGACATAAAATATTGCAACAATCGCCGTTTTATTCTCTAGAGTCTCTGCTAAAAATATATATATATATATATATATATATATATATATATATATATATATATATATATAAATATAAAATGTTTGGGGGTTCCAAGTAATTTTCTAGCAAAAAATATGGGTTTTAACTTGTAAACACCAAATGCCAAAAATAGGCTTAGTCATGAAAGGGTTATTATTAGTTTTTTTTGTAGAGATGTTTACACACATTATCCTCTGAAGTATTCTCCTGAAGAAGCAGTCATACTGCGAAACATGTTGAGGTTGAACTGACATAGGGCAAGATCTATGGTTCTCCTGTATGGGCGGACATGCATCCAAGTGTCTAGTTCCTTTTCAGAGATCTGATATTATGTATTGTATATTTCCCTCTACAGGACCATTTTAAATGATATACAAGTTTTTCTAAAATATGGATGTGGGTCTTTGCTGTACCATGAAGAGTCCATAAGTTGCCTCAACCCTTCTGCCTCAAATGTTCACGTTCCAACTGACACCAATGATTTTTTTTAGCTATTGGCAAGGGGGGTATTTTTCTCACTGACAACAAATCTAAAGACCATTCTTTTACCGGATTATCACACTAATAAACTCTCTCCATCCATAAAAAAAAAAAAAAAAACTACCTGAGATAAGTTTTTAGGGGGATAAAAAATGCTTATTGGTTGCAACAAAGTAGTTTTAACGATTTTGCTTTACTTCACTTCAGCTTGATATAGTTCTACCAGGTAAATGCATTAATACGCCTGAAATTGTGTTATTCATTGAAAATATACTTTTGTTTTTCCTCAAACTTTCACAATGATTGTTTAGATTGTTTTGTTTTTTTGCTGCCGGCCTATAGTGGTCGGCGAGCGGAGACAATGTCTCTGCCGGCCGCCATTTTTAAGAAGACCAGAAGTTGGTCTACACCTGTGGCGCCGCCCACCCCCGCTTCGTGTGTGTGTGTGTGTGTGTGTGTGTGTGTGTGTGTGTGTGTGTGTGTGTGTGTCAGTGTAAAGTGCAGTGGGCGGCCCACAGTTAAATGTCTCTGCGCTGCAACAGCGGCATGTCGGGGGCCAGTCTGTCACTGTGGATGTCGGGGCGGGGGCCAGTCATGGTATCTGGATGTCGGGGGCCAGTGGTATGTCAGGGCCAGTCTATGCATGTGGGGGGCCAGTCTGTGCATGTGGGGGGCCAGTCTGTGCATGTGGGGGGCCAGTCTGTGCATGTGGGGGGCCAGTCTGTGGAGTATGTGGGGGCAGGTCTGTGCAGGATGTGGGGGGGCGGTCTGTGGATGTCAGAGGGGCACCAGATGTAAGGAGGGGCTCCGCTGATGGACACAGATGTGAGGAAGGTACCTCTGATGGGGTACCTGATGTAAGGACAGACTCCGCTTGGGACACCTGATGGCATCTGGTGGCAGGCAACGTGGTTAGTGACGCGCTCAGGGCTCCCACTGATTCTGCATTATGGTGAGTTGAATGATTTCATTTCATATTACAATGTAATAATAGAAATAATGCACTTCAATCATCCTGACACCATAACAATCATCGTGCCGGGATGATTGAAGCGCCAACACCAGGTATTTGGAGTATCTTTATCTGCTGATTGTCAAAATCTGGAAAACACATATTGCTATTGTGGTGTAGGATCGGGGGGCTGCTGTCCCTCCTTTCCCTCCCCCCCCTCCCCCTCCTTTCCCCCCTCCCCCTCCTTTCCCTCTCCATCCCGAATTCATCTCAGACTCTAACCACACCCTTTTGAGCCACGCCCCATGAAAGCCACGCCCGATATTTTATGTAAACCACGCCCATATTTGGCCACGGCACATTTTTACCTTTTCCTATGCCACACCTATAAATGCATGCCCCGCCCCCTAATTATACCACAACTCCGCCTACTGCCAAAAAAAGTGTCCCGATTTTTTTTTTTTTTTTTACAATGTTGGCAACTATGTGAATGGTGATGGGCTTGTGAATTGATATGTTAAAGAGAAGGTAGAATACCTGGCTGAGGTGTGGCTGCCACTACTGTTTCCATCACAATGACCATGTTTATGGAAGCCATCCTCCATTGTTGGGACTACAGATGCCCAACTGTGATCTCAAGGAATGCCGAATTTGCATGATTATCTTAGTATAGGAAGTGAAACGACTGCTTAAACTAATAATTGGTGCAAGATTTGTCATAATCATAAAAAATACAACTATTACACCCAAATATAAAACCCAACTACTATAATGTATAATGATAAGAACTTCTATGACTTCACCGTGTGGTGAAAGTGCCATAGGTCTTCATAAGTTGTTCTTGTACAGTTGAAGTCTTTTGATTCCTCACACATTCATGGAAAAGGAAGACACAAAGCACTGAGATAAATCTTCCCAAACGCAATGTGTAGCAGAAACCACAAATGCTGGACGTGCGTCTATCTTTCTGAAGCTCATACAGGTGTGGACTCGCTTTCTGAGCTTGGAAAGACTGACCACCTGGATTCATTACCAAACAACCGACTCAGGACTATCTTCAGTTAGGACCATGTCGGTGCAGTGATTTTCTGCACTATACAGTGGTCCCACGGATCCAAGTTCCCATTTGTATACCTATCTTCTAACATCACACAGTCCCCGTTTCTTCAAAATCAAATCCTGGGGGAATCGCTGCAGGCCTGTTCCAAGTGAAAAATATAAAGTGCAGCGCTATATGTACATTGACAAAAAATGTGACAAATTATCATATACAAAAAAGAGAAAAATATATGTATAAGAGTATGTGAGAAACCCTCTGTAACATTAAATGCACCTAAGCATTTATACAAGCATTGACTTATTGTAAAAGTAATACATGAAGTGATTAGATATAGTCCATATCACAAATCCGTTGTGCATAGAGTGAAGTCCCAAAACGAACTAAGAATAATCTGAGGAACCTCCAAAAAAAGGTATGTCCAAAGAATTCACCACTGTGCTGATACCATCACCATAAAGAATGCCGGCTTACCAGACATTAATGACCCAATTAAACATACAGTAGGTGACCGCGATATTGTGTCAATCTCGCCGCTTCTAGCGGCGAGATTGACACCCTACGAGCTCCGTCGCGGGAGCCAGCGCCGAGCTGGCTCGCATCAGGAAAGGAAAAAGGTTTCTTTTCCTTTCCCGATAAGCGACAAGCATCGCTGGCCGGGTTGACACTGGTGCGGGGATCCGAATAGGCACTGTGTTTGGTATGAATCCTAAGGGAGAACTCCACGCCAAATGTAAAAAAATTTTTAAAAAAACGGCGTGGGTTCCCCCTTGGGAAGCATACCAGGCCCGGAGGATGCTGGGGCTGTGACATCGTAAGGGGGCGGGGTCACCATGTGACATCAACCGGTGACCCCGCCCCTTGTCCCTATATAAGTCGCCACGCACCGCGTCTCTGGCATTGCGGCCGGAGAGAGCGTCGAGTCAACATCACCAGAAGAAGAACAGAAGGTGGTGACGGCGGCGACAGAAGACCGGGCCACCGCTAGCAAAAGAGCTGGAAGAAGAAGCGGTGGTCCGGCAAGAAGAACCGAAGAGGGGGACAAGACCCCCGAAGTCGGAAGAAGAGGGCGGCGACGATGAAGAAAGCCGGGCTCCTCCGCTAGCAAAAGACATAGCGGAGGAGTCCGGCAAGAAGACCCCCGAAGACGTAAGACCCCCGGAGCTGTGCAATAAACTATTTTAACCCTTGTGTGATGTGTTTTTTTGTACATTTTTTTGCACAGGTGAATGGGTAGGGGTACATTGTACCCCATACTCATTCACATAGGGTGGGGGGCCGGGATCCGGGGGCCCCCTTATTAAAGGGGGCTCCCGGATTCCGATAAGCCCCCCGCCCGCAGACTCCGACAATCAACGGCCAGGGTTGTCTCATCAACATGGGGACAAGGTGCTTTGGGGTGGGGGGGCCGCACGGCCCCCTTTCCCCAAGGCACCCCCCATGTTGAGGGAACGCGGCCAGGTACGGCTCAGGGGGGGCTCGCTCGTCCCCACCCCCTTTCCTGGCTGGCCGGGCTGCGTGCTCGGATAGGGGTCTGGTATGGATTTTGGGGGGAACCCCACGCCGTTTTCTCGGCG
Source organism: Lithobates pipiens (assembly GCF_037356315.1). Taxonomy (NCBI): domain Eukaryota; kingdom Metazoa; phylum Chordata; class Amphibia; order Anura; family Ranidae; genus Lithobates; species Lithobates pipiens. The sequence continues at coordinate 28,633,709 of NW_027507764.1, read as the reverse complement.
AGGGGATTTCCCTTGAAATCCCGACCGGACCTAAGGGCCTGGTATGCCCCCCGAGAAGGCATGCGGGCTTCGTGAGGCGACATTTTCCTATTGCAGCCAGTGCAACGGTATCGCGCTGGTTAGAGGAGCCTGTCGCCGGGAACCAGCGCGATACTGTCGCGCTGGAAACACAATATTGGCAGCACCTACTGTATGTTCAAGGGGTCAAAAATCGCTTATTGCTCCAGATTCTGGTGCACTGGCCTCTCCGATCTACTAAGTCTCACTGTGGAGGTAGCCCGTTCTTCAATTCTTGAGCGTGTGTGGTTACAATATTTGAAGAGACATCTCCAACATCAACCAAAATTAGCATGTAATGGAAGGATAAAGCCAAAATGGCACAATACCGTTTAAAATAAAAATGTAATAAAAATAAAGTAATGAACTCACATTTAAGTAGTCATTAAGAAGCATATCAATAAAAAGTAGGCAGTGGTAGAGTCTTCCCTTTTTGGGTCATTAATGTCTGGTAAGCCGGCATTCTTTATGGTGATGGTATCAGCACAGTGGTGAATTCTTTGGACATACAGTACCTTTTTTTTTTGGAGGTTCCTCAGATTATTCTTAGTTCTTTTTGGGACTTCACTCTATGCACAACGGATTTGTGATATGGACTATATCTAATCACTTCATGTATTACTTTTACAATAAGTCAATGCTTGTATAAATGCTTGGGTGCATTTAATGTTACAGAGGGTTTCTCACATACTCTCTTATACATATATTTTTCTCTTTTTTGTATATGATAATTTGTCACATTTTTTTTGTCAATATACATATAGCGCTGCACTTTATATTTTTCACATATTTTTGGGCAAAAATATCCATGTTTTAGCATGTTGGCTGCTGTTTTAACATATTTGGAATTGCGCAGTGTCACATCGGGTGTACTGTTCCAAGTGAACCTATGGTCACATCGGGTCGGCTCTCCGTCCCCCTTAAGCATCCAGGAGCAGCTGTCAGACACACACCCAGCCGATCAAAGAACCCTGTGTGCAGACAGCTGCTACTTGAATGCTTAAAGGGGTTGTAAAGGTTTGTTTTTTATTTTCTAAATAGGTTCCTATAAGCATTGTTGGTTCACTTACCTTTTTCTTCGATTTCCCTTATAAATGTTTTTTTTTCTTTGTTTTCTTTGTCTGAATTTCTCACTTCCTGTTCCTCCTCAGTAAGCTGTTCAGTAAGCTGTTCTGGCTGACTAACCACCAGCTCCAATGATGGTGAGAAGTTTACTGAGGAGAAACAGGAAGTGAGATATTCAGACAAAGAAAAAAAACATTTAGAAGGGAAATCGAAGGAAAAGGTAAGTAAACCAACAATGCACTAGCTTAGAGCAACCTATGTAGAAAATAAAAAACGAACCTTTACAACCCCTTTAAGGGGGACGGAGAGCCGACACCCAACCCGATGTGATCATAGGTCCACTCGGAAAAGGGGCCTGCAGCGATTCCCCAGGATACAATTTGAAGAAACGGGGACTGTGTGATGTTAGACAATCAGTATACTCTCAAATGTGAACTCGGATCAGTGAGACCACTGTATAGTGCAGAAGATCTCTGCACCGACGTGGTCCAAACTGAAGATAGTCCTGAGTCAGTTGGTAATGAAGCCAGGTGGTCAGTCTTTTCAAGCTCAAAAAGGGGAGTCCACACCTGTATGAGCTTCAGAGAGATATAGACGCACATCCAGCCGAACAAAGAAAACTGTGTGCAATCGCTCTGAAGCTCATACAAGTGCGGACTAACTTTTTGAGCTTGGAAATACTGACCACCTGGCATCATCACCAAACAACTGACTCAGGACTATCTTCAGTCTGGACTATGTCGGTGCAGAGATTTTCTGCACTATACAATGGTTCCACTGATTCAAGTTGCCATTTGGGGTTACATCCATCTTCTATCATCACAAGTCCCCGCCCGTTCAGACCTCATCCTGGGGGAATCTCTGCGGGCCTGTTCCGAGTGTTCTCATCGGGCTGGGTGTCAGGGAATAACAATGCATGGCCTGCTGATGCATGTTCTTAAGCTTCACAATATGATTTATCACTCAAAAATTTGGAAAGTTGTAAGTGCTGTATATTGAAGACACCTCTGAAGGAGTTCCAAAACTCGGTAGGTGTCTGTATCTAATCTTTCCAATATTCATGTATGGTTGTCATACACCATTTTCACTTGATGTTTTGTATATGTACAGTTTGTAAACAAATTTGATATTTTTTAAAATTCTTACTTTGACTTTAACCACTTGGCGCCCAGGGTACGTCCTTGACTTTCAGGGGGTATATCTGAATGATGCCTGAGGCTACAGACATCATTCAGATATCGGCATTTTCCGCCGACGATTCCCTGCACCATAAGAACGTTCATAGCGGCTATTCCGCCGCTTGATCATTCTCACGGGCCCATATCTCACCTCTAGGCTGGGAAGCCTAAAATAAAAAAAATAAAAAAACGACCACGGCTTCCCAGCCAAGGTGGCACCATTATTTTGAATGCAGAGCCCGGGCGTGACGTCATAACATCGCGCCCGGCCTCCGAACGATCATAGAGACTCCAGGGACCACCTGGTCCGCCGGAAATCTCTATGGTATCATCCGGGGGCCGGCGCATCCTGTGATCGACTGAAGCGGTGAGTCGGTAGAAGCAGCGGCGGGGGGGGGGGGGTGCTTCTACCGACTCACCGATGGAAGGATCACAGGATCCGCCGGCCCCCGGATGATACCATAGAGATTTCCGGCGGACCAGATGGTCCTCAGAGTCTCTATGATCGTTCGGAGGCCTGGCGCGATGTTATGACGTCACGCCCGGGCTCTGCATTCAAAATAATGGCGCCACCTTGGCTGGGAAGCCGTGATCGTTTTTTTTTGTTTTTTTTTAAATTTTAGGCTTCCCAGCCTAGAGGTGAGATATGGGGTCTTATTGACCCCCATATCTCACTGTAAATAGGTCCGATCATGCCATATTCCTATTACAGGGGGTGTTTACATTCCTTGTAATAGGAATAAAAGTAATCAAATGTAATCAAAAATAAAAGTAAAACAAAAAATAATAATAATAATTAAAGCGCCCCTGTCCCCGTGTGCTCGTACGCAGAAGCGAACGCATACGTAAGTCCCGCCCACATATGAAAACGGTGTGCAAACCACACATGTGAGGTATCGCCGCGAACGTTAGAGCGAGAGCAATAATTCTAGCCCTAGATCTCCTCTATAACGCAAAACATGTAATCAGTAAACAATTTTAAAGTGTCGCCTATGGGGATTTTTAAATACCAACGTTTGGCGCCATTCCATGAGCGCGTGCAATTTTGAAGCGTGACATGTTGGGTATCTATTTACTCGGCGTATCTTCTTCTATCACATTATGCCAAAAAATTGGGCTAACTTTACTGTTTTATTTTTATTTTTTTAAGCATGACATCTTTTTTTTTTCTGAAAAAAACGTGTTCGAAAAATTGCTGCACAAATACCGTGCGAGATAAAAAGTTGCAACAACTGCCATTGTATTCTCTAGGGTCTTTGCTTAAAAAAAACCCATATATAATGTTTGGGGGTTCTAAGTAATTTTCAAGCAAAAAAATGATGAATTTTACATGGAGGAGAGAAATGTCAGAATTGGCCTGGATGCGAAGTGGTTAATCTACCAGTGTCACTATAGTCCCACCCCTTGAGGGATTTTCCCATTTCCATTTATTAGGGTTGATGGCACTCATCCACTGCAGCCAAATTCCACATTTCCAAATGTGCTCAACGAAGCTACACAAAATGGCAAACGCTTTAATTTATGTTTCATCTTTTTATTACGTATTTATGACATCCGCCACTCCATAAAAGTGAATGGAGTGTCCAATCAGGTCTGCCTGATTGGGTACTCCAATCCTGATCGGACAGCCCATGTGAAAGGGGCCTAAGCCTCATACACCCGGTACGATTGTTGGCAGGGGATTAGTAATAGTACGCTCCTTTTGACTATTCTTGTCCAACTTTCAGCCAACAAATGTTGGATGGCAGGCTAGTAAATTTTCGGCGGACAAATCCGTCACACAAAAGTCGAAAGTACAAACACGCATGCTTGGAAACCAATGCTCACCGAACACGAAAATTAGCAGAAGGGGCCCAAAGGGTGGCGCTCAAGAGCTGAAATTCCTTGTAGTACGTCACTAAGTTTGTGTTTGTGACATGACAATTGTGTACCGTTGGTATGCAAGACAAGATCCTGGCACGCCCCCTTTTGCCAAAAATCTGACGCTCGGTTGGCCAACAACCGTACCGTGTTTATGAGGCTTATGGCTTGATTCACATCTATGCATGTAGCTTTTGAGCATTTTTGCAGTGCTTTTTGCTTTTCTGCAGAGTTTTTTATCACAATTTTACCGCAATTTGCTTTTTTTTTTATGCTTTTTTTTTTTTTTTCTTGAAAATTTGTTGTTGGGCAGATTTAAAAATGCAAAATGCAAATCGTGGCGAAAACACAGTAAAAACACACCACATGCTTTTTACGTAGCTTCTCTATTGAACCAAAAAAGCAAAAATAAAAAACAAAGTTTAAAAAAGCCCCTGACCCTTTCCAAAAATGCAGAGGCACAAAAACGCATTGATGTGAACGTGTTCCATAGGAACCCATGTTAACCACTTGCCGACCGCTGCACACCGTCCACAATGGCAGCGGTGGGCAAATGGGTGTACCTGTACATCCCCCTTTAACTGGCGGGGCTAGCGGGCACGTGCACCTGCCGTGTTCAGCGTGACCGTGCCGGCGGACTCTATGTCTGCCGGCGATCGTGTCACAGAGGCGCGGAATGGGGATATGCCTATGTAAACAAGGCATTTCCCTGTTCTGTTCCCTGTCATCAGGAGCAGTGATCTCTGTCATGTGAGTGAAAGCAGCCCCCCCCCCCACAGTTAGAATCACTTCCTTAAACACACTTAACCCCTTGATCGCCCCCTAGTGCTTAACCCCTTCCCTGTCAGTATCATTTATACAGTAATCAGTGCATTTTTATAGCACTGATTGCTGTAAAAAATGACAATGGTCTCAAAATAGTGTCAAAAGTGTCTGATGTGTCCGCCATTAAGTCGCAGTCACGATAAAAATAGCAGATCGCCGCCATTACTAAGAAAACACATTATAATAAAAATGCCATAAAACTATCCAATATTTTGTAGACGCCATAACTTTTGCACAAACCAGACAATATAAGCTTATTGCAATTTGTTTTACCAAAATTACGTAGAAGAATACGTATCATCATAAACTGAGGAAAAAAATAAATAAAATTTTTAATCTATTTTTAGGGGATATTTATTATAGCAAAAAGTAAAAAATATTGACTTTTTTTTTTTTCAAAATTTACGCTTTTTTTTTGTTTATAACACAAAAAATAAAAATGGCAGAGGGGATCAAATACCACCAAAATAAAGCTCCATTTGTTAGGAAAAAAAAATAAGTCAATTTTGTTTGGGTGCAATGTCGCACGACCGTGCAATTGTCAGTTAAAGCAACACAGTGCCAAATCACAAAAAAGTGCTCTGGTCGGGAAGAGGGTAAAATCTACCGGGGCTGAAGCGGCTAAAGAAATGTCCGGCGTTTCTGCAAAAAAAAAAAAAGCAAAAAGCATGAAAAAAAACAAAAAAAAAAACGTATTGATGTAAATGGAGCCCTGAGCTTTGACAATAAAACCTGAAAGCTGAGGAAAGGTTTCTATTGTGCACCATGCAGTTTTAGTAAATAACCCCCAATGTAACAATGGCTGTAGTGTCTTGCAGGTTAATTTATATCATTAAAACATACACTTTGGTTTTCCTCAAACTTTGACAATGACTATCTAGGTCAGTGATGGCGAACCTTGGCACCCCAGATGTTTTGGAACTACATTTCCCATGATGCTCTGGCACTCTGCAGTGTAGTTGAGCATCATGGGAAATGTAGTTCCAAAACATCTGGGGTGCCAAGGTTCGCCATCACTGATCTAGGTGAAGAACACAGAGAAAACCTCACCCAGGGCAGAACTAATCACCTCAATGGTGATGGGCTTGTGAATTGATAAAGAGGAGGTAGAATACCTTTCTGAGGTGTGACTGCCGATACGGTTTCCATCAGAATGCCCATGTTTATGGAAGCTGTTATGTCTCCAGGGTACCTTTCTCTCTCCTAAGGTTCAGAAAAGGGAATTCACCTTGTCATTTAAAGTGGTTGTAAACCCTTACAAACCACTTTGACCTACAGATAAGCCTAGATTAAGGCTTACCTGTAGGTCCAAGAAATATCTCCTAAACCTACACGGTTTAGGAGATATTTACCTGAAGACAGCGGCGCGCAGGCGCACTGGGTAAGCCGCAGATCGCGGCAATATGCCGCGAGTGACGTCATCGCTGCTCCAGCAAATCACAGCGCCGGAGCAGCGAGACCCACCAAGAAGATGGACGCTCGGAACTACAGGGGACAGCGGTGAAATCGCTGGCTCCTGTGTCAGGTAAGTGACACATAATGGACTACTTTGCGATGCATAGTAGTCCATTATGCTTTACCTTTGCAGGGAATGAAAGAGAAATTAAACCCATCAGGGTTTACTTCCTCTTTAATTTGTATATTGTGTTGTTGCATTATTGAGCTATAAAATTATGTTTGTTCTAGGTTAGCTGTTATGCTTGCGCCGCCTACTGGCCAAACATTAATATAGTTTATGAGAGAAATTATCCAGCCACTTAGGAAGTGATGTAAAAATCATCATTTCCTCTTTAGTCAGGAAGTGAAACAGCCACAGGGATGAACATGTTCAATTTCATGGCAGCAGCTTAGATACTATCTCTCCCCATCCATGGCATCGGAGGTAAGCAATATTAATCTTCCCCCTCCACAGGCTATCAGGGAAAGGAGTTGGCCATTTTAGTTATTATTTTATATGATGTTTACTATTGTATGGTAATGTTAGAATATTCTTGTTGTTTTCAGTTTTACCGCATATCACATGTGTCATTCACGTGTATATTAAAATCTGCAACGTGCCAATAAAAGACATAGACAAGAAACAGCAGTCAATTATTGTGTGCGCAGAAAAAGGTTATCTGCCTGGATAGCTTCCCATAGACTCCGGGAGTACGGGGGCGAGGCCAGGAGAGAAGCCAACCTCCATTGTTGGGACTCTTGTTGCCCAACTATGGCCATCAGTGAATGCCACTCTCAGTATAGGAAACCACGCATAATCATAAAACCCAACTATTACACCTGATCCTCACAAAGCAAGAATCACTTCCATGACCTTTCCGTATAGTGAAACCAAGAGTGAATTTCACTGGTTGAGAACCATGGCCGACTCAGACATTGTGCAGATCCATTGGCCACCACTCCTAGGAAGCTGATATTCTATAGGCAGGCTAAGGCTAATGCCGCGTACACACGATTGGAATTCCCGGCCAGAAAAAGACCGATGAGAGCTTTTCATCGGAAAATGCGACCATGTGTATGCTCCATCGGAATTTAGCTGTCCGAATTTCCGCCAGCCAAAAATTGATGGCATGTTCTCAATTTTCCCAACGGAAAAACCTTCTATCTGTAATTCCGATCGTGTGTATGCAATTCCGACACGCCAAAAATCACGCATGCTTAGATTCAACTACGAGACAGAAGCTATTCGCTAGTGGCTATTGAACTTCCATTTTCTAGTCACCTGGTACCTGTTGTACGTCACCGCGTTATAAATGATCGGAATTTGATGTGATCGTGTGTAGGCAAGATAGCTTGAGCCAAATTCCATTGGAATTCCATCGGGAAAACCATCAGAGCTTTTTCCGACGAGAATTACGATCGTGTGTACGCGGCATAAGGCAAGGACACTTCTAAATCTACTCTGATGGGCAAATTGTCCTTTTCGGAGACTTTGACGACTGCAATTTAACACGGATGGTTTGGGGAGATGGGATACTGCATGACCTGTGCATTATAATTACTATTTCATTATGATAAAAGTCATGGAAGACAGTAGAGGATGGCTGCTTGAACATTCCAAAACACCAGAGACAATCCTTCCCGAATAGCCCTAGTCATGTAGGGAGAAGGGTTTTTATCCCATAACATTAACCCTTTCATGACTAAGCCTATTTTTGGCATTTGGTGTTTACAAGTTAAAATCCATATTTTTTGCTAGAAAATTACTTGGAACCCCCAAACATTATATATATTTTTTTTAGCAGAGACTCTAGAGAATAAAATGGCAATTGTTCCAATATTTTATGTCACGGTATTTGCGCAGCGGTGTTTTAAACGCAACATTTTGGGAAAGGGGGCACTTTCATGAATTTGAAAAAAAAGAAACAGTAAAATTAGCCCAATTTTTTTGCATAATGTTACGCCGAGTAAATAGATACCAAACATGTCACACTTTATAATCGCACGCACTCGTGGAATGACGACAAAGTACGGTACCTAAAAATCTCAATAGGCGACCCTTTAAATTTTTTTACGGTTACCAGGTTAGCATTACAGAGGAGGTCTAGTGCTAGAATTATTGCTCTCGCTCTGACGATCGCGGTGATACCTCACATGTGTGATTTGAACACCGTTTACATATGCGGACGCGACTTCCGTATGCGTTTTCTTTGCTTCGCGGGGACGGCGGGCGCTTTAAATTTGTATTTTATTTTTTTATTTTAAAATTAATAAATTGTTTTAAAAAATAATAATAATTTTGATCACGTTTATTGCTGTCACAAGGAATGTAAACATCCCTTGTGACAGTAATAGGTGGTGACAGGTACTCTTTATGGAGGGATGGGGGGGTCTAAAAGACCCCCCATCCCTCCTTTACACTTCAATGTATTCAGTTCGCCAAAAACAGCGATTCTGAATACTGTATATTTTTTAAAACCGGCGCCATTGGCAGCCAAGTAAACGGGAAGTGACGTCATGACGTCGCTTCCGTGTTTACTATTAGGAGACTGGAATGACGCCGATTACGGCGTCATTCCAGTTCCTCCCCAGCAGCTGGAGGCATCCGATTGTGAATCGGTGCTCCCGATCGAGCGGGAGCATCGGTAACAGTGGCGGGAGGCGGCGGGAGGGGGGGATGTCCACTCCCGCACCTCCGGCATAACAGCTGAGCGGCTTTTAGCCGCTTCGGTTGTTATGGCTGGATAGCCAATCGTCCTCTGTAAAAAATGGTACTGGGATGATGCCTGCAGGTGCGGGCATCATCCCGGTATAACCCCCGGAAGCCGAGTACGCACATCTGCGTACGCTCGGCGGGAAGGAGTTAAATTGGGTGAATGTAAGTGTTAGGGCCGGTTCACACAGGGGGCGACACGAGGCGACACGACTTGCCGTGCCGCGACCTGACAAGTCGCCCCCGTTCTGTACTACGGAACCGTTCTAAGAGGAGCGACTCGAGTCGCTCCGACTTAGAAAAAAAGGTTCCTGTACTACTTTTGGGCGACCTCGGGCGACTTGCATTGACTTCTATACAGAAGTCATTTGCAAGTCACCGCTGAGGTCGCGGCAGGTCGCGGCACGGCAAGTCGTGTCGCCTCGTGTCGCCCCCTGTGTGAACCGATCCTTAAGGATAAATGATGTTTGTTAGTGAAATCTATTATGTTATATGCAGATGAAGGAGGACAAAGCTTGTTTAATTTTTTTTTTCCAAAAACCCACCTGCCGCGCTTTTAAAAAACAAAAAACAAAATCTAGAGGAACAAATGTCCAGAAAACGTTTACAATAAATCCTTTTATTTTTAAAAAAAAAAAGGCTCTTAAAATCCTAAAAACAAACAGCCACAATATACCAAAATGTGTTCCTTTTTATGAAAAATGCTAGCAACGATGTTCAAGTGAAGTAAAAATCTCAGTTTGAGGCTTAATTTCGTTTCTTTGATGTAAAATGAAATGGGAGGTCTACATCGTGACATTACTGTGTAGGCATATTTATGCTTACAATTATTAACCACTAGCCGACCGCCCGCCGTCGTTTTTACGTCGGCACTTTGAAGAGGAATATGGTTGTTATGGCAGAAGCCAGCTACCATGACCCCGGTATCCTCTTCTTCAGATCTTCGCTTTCAGATAAAAGTGTTCTCTGCAGCAGATTTGCTGCAAGATCACTTTTAATCGGTAACGAGCGGGAGTTCCCCCCCTCCCGCCGCGTGCCAGTGGTCTCCGCCGCTTACCGGAGATCTCTCCTGTGTTTGGCTGGCTGCTGAGTGAGGAGAAGGTGGCCCCCACTTGGCTCCATAGCACTGACTGGCGGAAGCGACGTCAAACGTCGCTTCCGCCCAATTCTCTTAAAGGAGAAATCATTTTTTCTCAAGTCGTCTTCCAGGGCGGCACCCTGAGAGATGACTGGTCCACCTGACAGGAAACACAATCAAAGAGGTTAAAAGCCCCCGCCGCTCCCCGTGTTCCTCAGTTTTGATTGTGTTTCCCCCCTTTTCCTAGACCCGAAGCCTGGGGCTGGTGGTCTCCCCCTGGGAGCCGGACCAAATGCCTGGGAAGCCTCTGGGTCTGGCAGGATGTTCTCATCCTTCCTGGGGGGTTCCCCTATATTTTCCTCAGGGGGGGCAGCAGAAACTGGAAGAGCCCCCCTGAGCGCTGAAGGACCCTGGGTACAGTGGTGTACCCAGAACTTCAGGGGGGCAATTTTCCTCTCCTCTCCTTACCTGTGCGGTGGCCGTGCAGAAAAGGAGCCTGGTGACCCTTATGGCTCAGGGTATCTCTCTGAAGACTCCAGGTCTAGCAATCCAGAGGGTCCTTGGTGCAGCTGGAGGCAGTATATTCCCTTTGCAGCAGAGGTGCTCAGCTTTCTGGAGAGGTTTGGCACCATATTCCTGGAGCTTGGTGGAGGAATGACATCACTTCCTCCACAGAACAGGAAGTGAGCTCAGAGTTCGGGTCATTTCCTGTCTACAGCAAAATGGTGGCAGTATCAGCATGGAGGTAACCACAGCCTCAACCTCACAGCTGATTTGCCAAATCGGGGACATAAATCCAGGAGGAGCAGGCGCCCACTTCTCCCACAGACCGGCTGCCTTCGCCTGTGTTAGCTGTCCGAAAAAGCTCACTGGCACCAGCGGCGTGGAACGTGAGGAGAGACCCACAGGGTCCATGGCCATGGAGGAGACCACAGGGGGTGAGTCTGACCGGCCGCCGGAGGTTTAGATGGGGGAGGGTACCCCAACTCTTCTCCTCTGGGTGGTACAGTGCTGTATTGTAATGCCTGTATGTTTTTGTTTCAGAGGACGATGCCACTGCCCTTGGGGTTGCCAGCTGTCTCGTGAAATCTTCCACCCGCTCTAAGCGTTGTGGAAACTGTAATGCTAGATTACCCCCAGATCATCCTAAACCCTTCTGCTTTAAATGTATACAGAAGCTGACAGGGAAGGAAACATCTCAGATAATGGAGAATTTCTCACAGTACAAACTGAGATGCTGTCCACTCTGAAAGCCCTTCAGTCCTCCCTTAAGTCTAGAGATTCAGAGGCTCACACCAGCAAGGGCTCCGCTTCCTCTAGGGGGTCTAGGCGGCGGGCAGACAACCCAAGGTATCTCCGGTCTCAGGATTCAGAGGAGGAGGATGAGTCAGAATCCCATGGGCAGGGATTCTCGGACGAGGGTGTGTTGGACAGCCAGGATGAGGGGGAGGACTCCAGGTCTAGCAGGCATATCTTTTCAGCCCACTACATGGAGGGACTACTGAGGGCGGTTTACGCTTCCGAAGAGATTCAGGAGCCCACGGCACAGGTCTCTGCCCAAGACAATGTATAGGGGCTTAATTAAACCACAGACCAGGGTTTTTCCGGTACATCCTGCACTCAAAGATATTATCTTAAGGGAGTGGAAGGATCCGGAGAAGAGGCTCCTAAAATACAAAACATGTAAGCGTAGATGCCCTTTTACTGAGGAGGATGAGGAGAAGTTTTTCAAGACTACTAGGCTAGACGCCTCCCTGGCACAAGATTCTAAACAATCCGATCTTTCCTTTGAAGACACTGGGAACATCAAGGATCAAATGGATCGGAGGGCAGAAACTATTTTACGCAGGGCCTGGGAGGCTAACGCGGCGGCTATGAGCCCCGCGTTGGCCTCAGTCTGCATCGCTAGAAATGCGGATCTCTAAGCTGATAGACCACATCTCCCAGACTTCCAAGTCTAAGGAGGTCTTAGATTCATTGGAGGTCATAGGCAGCGCTGTTGCATACCTAGCGGATGCGGCCGTGGAGACGGTGTGCGCACAACTGCCAAGTCCGGTGCCTTACTAAACTCGGCTCGGCGAGCCCTATGGGTTAAAACTTGGGACGGGGATGGCTCATCTAAGACCCGTCTATGTGGCCTCCCTTTTGAGGGTTCCCTCCTTTTTGGTACTGGCCTAGACCAAGCCCTTGCTAGGAGGGTTACATATTAGGTTACAGATTAGAATTTCTTTCCCCTCCTCCCACCAAATTTCTCTTGACCCACCTTCCCAGGGATACCGGCAAGGCAGCAGGAATCCTACAGAATATAGAAGAACTGACCAGGCAGGAGGTCATAGTGCCTGTTCCAGAGGGCCAGCAGGGTCAGGGGTTCTACTTGCACATATTTGTGGTACCAAAGCCCTCAGGAAGATATCGCCTCATCATAAATCTAAGGCACCGCAATGTCTTCCTGCGGTACAAGAAGTTCCACATGGAGAGTGATTATTCTCTCAGGAGACACCTCCTTAGGGATGTGTTCATGTTAACCTTGGTTTCAAAGGACGCCTACCTTCACGTCCCTATATTTCAGAACCATCAGGTCTTCCTAAGATTTGCAATTGCCTCTCCAGAGGGAGTTCAGCATTGGCAGTTTGCGGCCCTCCCCTTCGGGCTGGCATCCAGTCCAAGGGTTTTTACGAAGATCCTGGCAGAAGTAGTGGCCTTCCTGCATCTCCAGGAAGTAGCACTGATTCCCTATTTACAATCAGAATCGGGATCAGCTCCTTTTGGATCTAGCCAGGGTAGTGGAGACCTTAGAATCCCCAGGATGGATGATCAGCAAGGAAAAATCCTCACTGATTCCGGCCCAGACGAAAATGTATCTGGGATTCCTGGTGGATTCCGCACAACAGAAGTTAGTTCTACCCCAGAGCAAGGTAGAGGGTATAACTTCAGCGGTCCTTTCTCTGTTAGAGGCAAAGACATCTCCATACAGAGGGATTATGAGGGTGCTGGGCCTGATGACGGCAACTATCCCAGCAGTTCCTTGGGCACAGCTGCACTCCAGGACCCTCCAGCACTTCCTCCTTTCCTCTTGGGACAGGAAAAGAGTTTCTCTAGATGTAGAAGTGGCCATTCCGATCGAGGTAAAGGATTCTCTTCGCTGGTGGCTTCTCCCTCAGAGGCTTCAGGGGGGTCTCCTTTGGAGTCAGCTTCAGCCGCTCAGGATAACAACAGACGCAAGTTTCTGGGGGTGGGGGGCCCACCTGGAGGATTTAACAGCCCAGGGATCCTGGGACATGAGTTAGAGAAAGGCATCCTCCAATTTTCGAGAACTTTTGGCCATCGGGGAGGCATTAAAAGCTTTCGAAAGGAGGATCAAGGACCAGGAAGTTCAGGTCCTATCAGACAACGCCACGGCAGTGGCATTTGTCAATCATCAGGGGGGCACCAGATCTCCAACTCTACTGGCCCTATCTTTAGAGATCATGGGCTGGGCGGAGCATCGGATTATCTCCATTTCCGCAGTTCACAGAAAGGGATCCCTGAATGTAGAGGCAGACTATCTCAGTCGTCAGCCGATTCTTCAGGGAGAATGGGAGTTGAATCCAGAGGTATTCTCCCTGGTATGTCGGCAGTTTGGCGATCCAGAGATAGATCTGTTCGCCCGCAGAAAGAACAGAAGGGTAAAGAGATTCTTTTCCCTTGCCCAAGGGGGGGGGGGGGGCTCAGAGGGGATAGACACCTTGGCCCAGGTTTGGGACTTCCGGTTGGCCTATGCCTTCCCCCCCCCCCCCCCGGGGCTAATTCCGAGGGTTCTTCAAAAGCTGTTTCTCTCAGAAGGTGCCCTGATTCTGATAGCCCCTTGGTGGCCCAAGAGAGCTTGGTTTCCAACTCTGCAGGGTTGGTCCATAGCCCCGCCTCTACACCTTCCTGTTCGGCGCGACCTTCTCCTTCAGGGTCCAGTTTGCCATCCAGACCCCAGCTTCTTCAGGCTGACGGCCTGGCTCTTGAAAGGCAGAACCGGCGGGAGAAGGGCCTGTCGGACAGAGTAGTGGATACTCTCCTCCTTAGTAAAAAGCCGGTCACAAGGCGTATTTACGCTAAGACCTGGGGGATTTTTTCTCGCTGGTGTCAGGCGAGAGGGACTTCACAGCAAGAGATCCCGGCCATTCTGGAGTTTCTCCAGGATGGAGCAGAGCAGGGGTTGGCAACCAAGACACTTAAGGCACAGGTCGCAGCCTTATCCTGTTTTTTGGAGAGACGCTTGGCACTAGACCCTCTGATCAAGAGGTTCCTTTTGGTCAGAGAGAGGTTGTCCCCTGTCCAGGTGTCTAGGTTCCCACCATGGGATCTTACTTTGGTGTTAGAGGGGTTAACAAGGTCCCGCTTTGAACCAATAGACCAGATCCCCCTCAGGATCCTCACCTTTAAGTTGGCCTTTCTGCTTGCTTTTACATCAGCCAGGAGAGTAGGCGATATTCAGGGTTTTTCAGTCAAGGAACCATACTTCCGTTTATTCGAGGACAGGGTTATACTTAGGCAGGACCCCCTGTACCTCCCTAAAGGTAGCATCCAGGTTCCATAGGACTCAAGAAGTAGTGCTACCTTCCTTTTGTAATAATCCCCAAAATGAGAGGGAAGTTTCTTTTCACTGTTTGGACGTCAGACGTTGTTTATTATCCTACTTAGAAAAAGATAAGGAGTTTCGAAGGTCCAGCCATCTTTTAGTTAAAATTTCTGGCCAAAAGAAGGGCCAACAAGCCTCCAAAGCATCCATAGCTAGATGGATTAAGCATGCCATTGCTTTAGCCTATGAGCAGTCAGGTAATGCAGTTCCTAGGGACCTGAAAGCTCATTCCACGCAATCTCTGGCAACCTCTTGGGCAGAAAGGGTCGGAGCTTCGGTGGAGCAGATATGTAGAGCCGCTACATGGACAAGCCAGAACACCTTCCTGAGGCATTACAGGGTGGAGTTACTGTCCCCTCAGGATCTGGCGTTTGGCAGGAAAGTCCTGCAAGCGGTTGTCCCGCCCTAAGGTAGGCCTGAGCTACTTGCTCCTCTCTCAGGGTGCCGTCCTGGAAGACGACTTGAGAAAATGACCAGTTACACTTACCGGTAACTGTGTTTCTGGGAAGTCTTCCAGGACGGCAGGCCTACTTCCCACCCGTTCTCTTTAGGTATCATTTAAGGTATAGAGTGTGGTGGTGTGGTTTTCTTCACTCTCGTGCACTGGTGTGGGTCAATACTTTGTCACAACTGAGGAACACAGGGAGGGGCGGGGGCTTTTAACCTCTTTGATTGTGTTTCCTGTCAGGTGGACCAGTCATCTCTCAGGGTGCCGTCCTGGAAGACTTCCCAGAAACACAGTTACCGGTAAGTGTAACTGGTCATTTTATGTCTTTTTTTTTTTTTTTTATAAAAAATTTTTTATTGCATTTTTTTGTGTAAATATAAGATCTGAGGTCTTTTTGACCCCAGATCTCATATTTAGCCGCTTGCTGACCAGCACACGACGATGTACGCATCAGCACAATGGCAAGGCTGTGGAAATGGGCGTACTTGTACGTTCCCTTTATATTGCGGGCTAGTGGACGCGCGCCACGTGAGCGTGTCCGCGGGCTCGGTGGCCAGTGGTGGCCCACGATCGTGACACAGAGAGGCAGAACAGGGAGATTCCTGTGTAAACAGGGCATTTCCCTGTTCTGCCTAGCAACATGACAGGGAGCTACTGCTCCCAGTGATCAGTAGCAGTGAACTCTGTCATGTTCTAGTGCGCCCACCCCCCCTACAGTTAGAACACACTGAGGGAACACAATTAACCCCTTGGTTGCTCCCTAGTGTAATTTACACAGTAATCAGTGCATTTTTATAGCAGTGATCGCTGTACAAATGTCACTGGTCTCAAGCTAGTGTCAAAATTAGCCGATGTGTCCGCCGCACATTCACAGTCACAATAAAAATTGCAGATCGCCGCCATTACTAATAAAAACAAATGAATAAAAATGCCATAAATCTATCCCCTATTATTTAAGAACAATAACTTTTGTGCAAACAAATCAATAAACTCTTATTGCAATTATTTTTTTTACCAAAAATATGTAGAAGAATACGTATTGGCCTAAACTGAGGAAGAAATGTGTTTTTTTTTATATATTTTCTGGGGATATTTATTATAGCAAAAAGTAAAAAATATTGCTTTATTTTTATTTAAAGTGTCGCTTTTTTTTTGTTTATATAGCTCAAAAAATAAAAACTGCAGATGATCAAATACCACCAAAAGAAAGCTCTATTTGTGGGGGGGGGGGGGGGGAAAGTGAATTTTGTCTGGGAGCCACGTCGCACGACCGCGCAATTGTCAGTTAAAGCCACGCAGTGCCGTATCGCAAAAAGTTCTTATGCCATGGAACCGCTGTGCCACGCCTATGGCGCCGCCGCTTTTCATCGCCTCTACACCTAGCAGCCAGGTGGAGGAACATTTTGGCACTGTTTTTGTCTGGGGGCCGGTTGGTTCTGCCCTGCTGCAGTTGCCTAATCTCCATAGTGCACGCCTAGGTGATGTTGGTGGGTGTGGCAGACCAGCCCTTATAAGCCATTCTGGGGCGGTTTGACTCACATGGTGGTTCCAGCCTTTTACCTGCACGCTTTGTGGATCACTTAGAATTGAAGTGTTTATTAGGTAAATTTGACCAAAATTTTTTCACCCACGTTTTATGCTGCACTTTCCTTCTATTCTACCTATTTTCCTTGGTTGATTTGGTTTCTTAATATTCTATGTAGTTCATCTCTTCAGCATCATTACCTTCTACTCTCACTAACCTAACTTTACCTATACGCTCATTAGCATCTCATTATCCTATCCTTTACCAAGTGTAGGACATATGACCCATTGTACCACATAATGAGTTTCCAATCTATTTTACAATCTCACTTTTGTTCTCAGCACTCATGGTCATTTTTGACCATAATCTTTTGGAATTTCCTTCTTAGAAACCATCTTTGTTGAGTCCCGGTCTGTCATTGTTGTGATATGGCTGAACCAGAGTGACTCCATCTTTATAAGTTCATATAAGATTAACTTGGGTTAACATTACTAGTTGGTTTAAACTCTGTATCTGCAGACTGTGGCAGTTTTTCTATATAACATGCATATAAGAAAATATAGCTTGCATGGGCAGTTTTATTCGGTTCTAAATAAAGAAAGTGTGTCACAATATGTCTATGCCACATATCCCATGACTGTGATTCAGAAGCAGATGACATAATTAATGATATGTAATGTACACCTCTGTATTAACCACATCCATGTTCTATGCAATGATTGGATGATAAGGGTGCATATAAAATGCAGCCCCTCCCACAATAAACCAGACAACTGCTGAATTGTAATCTTGACTCATCACCTTCTTGTGTAGGCCAAGATGTTGTCTCCCTAATACTGCAGTGTTAAGTAAAGGGTTTTGTGAGTATTTTAATTGCGTTAGTTATACCTTTAGCTGGTCTTTGTCAGGTATATAGAAATACCATTTTAATCACAACAATCATTACTACCTCAGCTCCCACCAGTGATACCCCTAGGGGTTTTCTGATCCGTGTTGGCACTTTTCTACTGCATAGACACACACAATGTAAGTACTTTTGAGAGTGGTAATGGGGGGTTTATCCTAGGTAAGATTACCTCTAATTATTCTATTTTATCTTAATCTACTTCAGTGTGTCAGGGCTGGCTTAGCCCTTCTTCCTCTGGGCTGGCCGCTCAGCTGTCGGCTAATTGCCAGCTCTCTTCTCTTTCCAGTTACCAGCTGTTCCCGATGATGCTCGTCTGACCTGCCTATTTAAAGCCTTCCAGCTCACTTTTCCATTTGCCTACGCGTTGGTCACATCACAGGGAACCATCTCCTGCTGTTTGTTTCAAGACTGGCTTGCTGACATCCCACCTGGCTTCTTATCCTGCTTACGGTTGCTCTCCTTGGATCCCTAGCTTCCGGCCTGGCTGATTACCCGATCTGGCTACAGGACTCTGGCTATGCTTGACTACGCTTTTTTCTATTTACCTTTTTATTTTTTATTAATAAACAAGTGTGATTTGATTGTACTTCTCAGTCTGTTTCATGGTTTCTGACACCATGACAGGGTCAGACCTTACAGATATTCTTGTTACTATTATACTACAACATTCAGTTTTCCATGTGCATGCTCCTGAAGAGTGGAGGAATCCACGAAAATGCAGAGAGCTATTATATGCCATGTTTGTATGCCAACTATAAGATTTAATGATCACTTGTAATAATATGTGATTTGTATTATTAATGGATAATTGTCATTGCTGTATGTTTATCCTTTTAACAAAATATATTGGTTTTTTTTTGGTGTACTCATGATTACCCTCATGTAACTTATCACTGACTTCCAATAAATTCAAACTTTTTACACCTACCTGCTTCATTTAAAGTCCCAACCCCCCAGTCCTCCAGTCAGTCCATGTGTCTGCTATGGGGCCCTGGGGTAGGAGGGGGGCCCTTTGCGAAAGTTGTGAAAGAAAACAAACTATGAAGTTTCCAGCATAGGAGGACCTCGGGAGTGAGACCTCAGGATCATCACTGGTCACCCATCCCCCTCTGTGCAGTAAGGGGCATTTTCTGATCCCTCTTAGCAGTGTAGATTTATCAGACTCTGAATTCTGCTACAGGCTGACCTTGACCCTCTATGCCTAATGCACTCACAAATTATTGTCCTTTTGACCCATTCATGTTACGAAAAAAATTCAACAAACATTCAGAAACTAAATTTTTTTTCTAACAAAACTCTAGCTGTATACGGCCATCTCAAGCCTTGAGACCCCATAAGAGTTTTGCTACAGGGCTCTATGATTCATAGTTACACCCCTGAAGAAGGGGGGGTGATGACTATCACATTTTAATGTCCATGTTTCCTAAAAACGTTTAATTGAGTTTGTAAGCTGAACCCAAACCCCACTGAAATCAATAGGAATCAAATCTGTCAAACATGAGGGGTCTTCAACAAGTTTCTGCACTCTTTTTATATTTCATACCTGTTTTTATTGGCATATAACACGCACCTTTTCACCCTGAAAATCGGGTGCAAATAGCGTTTGCGTGTTATATGGCAATACTTCAATTTTAGCTGCCTTGGAGGGGATGGGGAGGGGGCGGGACAAGCGCCATCAGATTACATGCAGTGAGAATCTCCTGTTTACTTGGTGGCCTCTGTAATAGGAAGTCCCGTCTCCTGGGCCACCATTGGACCACTGTTCTGTAGGTCTCATATCATAGGACATTCTCACTGTATGTAATCTGTTGGCGCTCATTCCGCCCCCCTCCTCTCTAGGCTGCAGATGGGCATCAATCAGGCTGCACTGATGGCAATGGGGAGGCTGCTGCACCGATGGTACTTGTGAGGCTGCAGATGGGCACTGACCCTTATTTTAGTTTTTTTTCCCTGAAACTTCCCTCTTAAAATAAATGTGCGCGTTATATGCTGATAAATACGGTAAAAAACGTTTTGAAAAACCCTTGTAAAAAAATAAAATAAATAAATGTTAAACTTCTTGGCAAAGGGTTGTAAAAGAATAACACGGGTGGGCACTGCTCTGGTGAATGTGTACAGTGCAAAAAAAAAAAAAAAACTATAAAAAATGTAATTGGCCTGGGAGCCATGTAAAGCCCTGACGTTTACAAATGAAAGAAGTTTTTTTTTTAAACGTAGGCATTTCCCTCCTGGCTTAAAAAACAAAACACGTACTACAGAGGTCCCCCAACATACATTGGCCCCTTAAAACTGTCAGGTCACCTTGAGGCGAGGTGACAGGTGCACACCGTAGGATCAGGAGTGCACCACAAGGTTGTGGACCCTACGGCTGACTGCTGCAGACGGGGGACAGATCCCACTGGGGTTAGAGCGTAAGATTCCCTGGAGCGTGGAGTCTAAGAGCCAGCAGGTGTTCACCAGCACCTCTGGTGGTGAGGATGGACTTGGCTGCAACTGGCTCCAGGTCGTGTCCCCCAGCTCACAGCCACAATAGGCAACAGGAGGATAGGGATGGTGAGGGACAAAGCCAAGGTCGGAGCCACAAGCAGACAAGAATAGTCAGGAACACGCCAAAAGGTCAGGATCACAGGCAAACAGGGATAGTCAAGACACGCCAAAGTCGGTAACAGAAAACAGTAGAAGATCACACGGCAGGAAACAAACACACAAAGGAATACACAATGGTTGATCAGCAATGATGGCCTGCAGTGCACAGGTTAATATAGGGCCTGGGGTGGAGCCATGCTTAGAGGAGAGGTTATAAAAACCACCAGGTAGAAGTGGCTGGCCTCTTAGTCTGAAGACATGAGGGGAGGTAAGCAAACACAGGAAGATCACTGCATAACCATGACAAAAACCCCCTTAGACTGAGATCACATCTAAGCCACGTGCAGTTTCCAGCAGGGGCTCCATGGAGAGCCGGTCACAATCTTCTGTCATGCGAATTGGATGCAAGGAAACCCAGATCTAATTTTTACTAGTGTGAACCCTGCCTTTAAAGGGTCTACTATGTTTTTTTAGGGGTCATTTTGATATGTATGTGTGCAATTTTTTCTATTAAAATAAAAATAAAAAATGTCAATGAAACTCATCATTCACTCAAAATCATTTGCATGCAACTTAACCTTTATCCTTTTTTTTTTTTTTTTTTGTAACTGTCTTTTGCTGTAGCATATCCTACAGCAAACATGAACATGGAGGATGTCATATGACAGCCTCCTGGGCATTAAGGCCCACACTGAATGAATGAAGTATTTGTATAGCGCACAGCGCGAACTGAATCGCCTCAAGGCGCTGTGAAGACCTTGGTTGTCCAACATCTAGAAGAGGAAGGTCTTGAGTTTTTTCCTAAAGGCCAGGTGGTTTTCTTCCAGGCGGATGTTGGTTGGTAGAGCGTTCCATAACCGTGATCCCTGGACAGTGAATCTCCGATCCCCCTTTGATTTGTACCGGGATTTGGGCACGAGGAGGAGGTTTTTGTTGGCTGATCGAAGACTGCGGCTTGGTGTGTAATGATTCATTTTCTCAATTAGGTTTTGAGGAGCTTCTCTATGCATGCATTTGTGGGTGAGGCAGAGGGTCTTGAATGTGATCCGATTCTTTATGGTTAGCCAATGTAGGCTCCTCAGGGAAGGGGAGATTGGTTCCCAAGGTTTTTTTCCTGTTATCAACCTTGCCGCCGTGTTTTGGATAAGTTGTAATAGCGCAAGTTGATATTGTGGTAATCCTATGTAAAGCGAGTTTGTGTAGTCCAGTCGTGAATTAATGACTGTTCAACTACCACTGCTTTGTCATTCTTTGGGATTAAAGGGACGAGTCTGCGTAGCAGATGGTGAGAACCACTGACTACTGCTCCTATTTGCGCATCCATTGACATTTGTGAGTCCAAAATGACCCAGAGACTCTTGGCCTTGGTCTTTGGGGAGATGGTCTGCCCAAAGAGGGCGGGTGGTGTCCAGGAGGTTTTGGTTGAGGAATTATGGTTTGGGTGTAGGATAAGAAGCTCTGTCTTTGATTCGTTGAGTTTGAGGGAGTTGGTGGTCATCCAGTCTTCTATTAAATTGAGGCAGTTTTCTAGTTGTTGGTGGTGATCTCTTTGTCCAGTGATACGAAAATAAAGTTGCGTGTCGTCAGTGTACAAGTGGAAGCAGAGGTCTGAACCTCTGATAATTTGGAGGAGTGGGCGGATGTAAATGTTGAAGAGGACCGGTAACAAGGGTGATCCTTGAGGGACTCCACGAGTGACTGCCTGGGGTTCAGAGAAGAATTCTCCTAGTTTCACTGTCTGTGAACGATTTCCTAGGAAGGACGCGAACCATTGGAGATCTGAGCCTGTGACTCCTGCTACTTCTGAAAGGCGGACGAGTAGAGTAATGTGGTCTACTGTATCAAATGCTGCACTGAGGTCTAATAGTACCAGAAGACATGATTCTCCGTCATTTTCTACTTCGAGGGCGTAGTCCCATATCTTGAGGAGGGCTGTTTCTGTTCCATGGCCCGTACATGACTGTAGCCGTCATTTGGGTAGAGCACGGGTGCGAAGAGGTTAAGAAAATAACCTAAAAATCCATACCAGACCCTTAGAACAAGGATGCTACCCGGATATCTAAGAAAGGGGGTGGTGACCATGTGCCCCCCTTCTTTAACCATAGCAGGTCACATGCTCTCAACATATGTATATATATATACAAGCACCACGTTAAAGAGGACAAGGACCTCTTCCCCACAACCCTGTCCTGTTGGTTCCTGAAGTCTGCAGGCTGGGGTTTACCCAAATCTTGAAGCCCCTTTTAACAGTAATGGGCACCCAGATACCACCCTCCCATATGAATGAGTACAGGGTAACATATTGTCAGCAGTAAAAAAAACAAAAACAACAAAAAAAACACACTTTTTGATGACCTTTTAATAAAAGAAAAAGTTTCACAATGTAGAGCCAAATCACAATTCCACTTGCTGGCCAATATTTGGTAAATTTCATCATATGATCTCAATAGGTCATTGGCTATATATGATCATTAACATTACTCTAGAGACCCTTATGACAGCTGTCATCAATTTGCCCTGTCATTTGGTGGAATACAAGCAAAAAAGGCTAGATGTGTCTTGGCGGGTGCCATTTTTTTCTTTTGGTTGGTCAGCGGGCTTCGAGAGTGATGTCAATTTATATCACTGGATAATGTGATTGCTGGTGAATATACATTATGGGACAATAATAAACCAAAAAAGGAGTCCTCTTTGTATTTAAACATTATTAGTGCTGTGTGCACAAATGCAACGAGCAAGACGTAGGCAAGGCATACAAAATAGAATACAATTATATACAAAATTTACAATTTTAAAATCTGCTATACAATTTTAACAGTTATAATGCTTAATTTACGGCCCATTTGCATATTCCTGGCCATGTAAGTGAATAAGCCAAGTGATGTCAATAGCTGGTAAGGACATAAGCTGGCAGCACCTGCTACTTCCTTGGTTACCATTGACAATGAAAAGCTGTCAGATTTGTCCACGCCAAAGGCCTTAAGAATTTGGTGTTTAGACAAACATCTGAACAGCCAATGTTCAGTCTGAACTTGCATTCTGACTTATTTATCATCAAACATTGTTGGTGTCTCTGCCATGTTGTCCTCCTGTGGCTCTAGAGTCATCTCTGTCTGAGATCCAGAAGTCTCCGTGGACAAGAGGCAAGACATGTTGCTGAGAGTTGATGTGACGGAAATGCTACTCTTTGAGGTGTTCAGGTTGGAAGCCTCATACAAGGGTTCAATGGGTTGTACTGAGAAGCTGCTTTCTATGGAATTCTCATCTTCTTTCCTTGTGGCTGAATCTGGGGTCTCTTCTTTCCAGCTTTCACCCATGTATTTTAGGACATCCACACTTTGACTTCTTTTGGTATAGTTAATGGCCAAAAGATCAATAAACATCTTTCGTATCCCAGTGGGAACCTTGCTCCATGCTTCAGGAGGACTATCCATCTTGACGCTGTTTTGCCAGTCAACAAAACTTTTATATTCTTCATCATTAGTTACGGCCACCTGCCATGGAGACTCTCCTGTAAGTAGGCAGTAAATGAGTACTCCAAATGCCCACACATCAAGGCTGTTATCTATAGCTAACCCATCAGACATGGTCATTGTACACATTTCAGGGGCCATGAAGGGAATGCTGCCAACTTTATTTCTAATCACCGTCCCTTTGACCCCAGCAAAGCCAAAGTCTGTGAGCTTGATGCAATGGCACTCCGGGTCAAACACTAAAATATTTTCTGGCTTCATATCCATATGTACCAGTCCTTTATCTGCTATGAATTCGAGAGCATTGGAGATCTGCACAGCACATCTCTTTACTGAGTCCTCTGGAATTCCCACCTAAAAATACAATACATGTAGGGTAGACTATAAGAAAAAAATGCAGAATGCTTATCCAGAAACAATTAAAAGCATATAAAATGGAATGTATAGGTAATATTTTTTTAGGCTAGATTATTATTATATATTGTCTTAGCCCTTGTACACACGGTCGGAGATTCCAACGGAATGTGTCCGATCGGACCGTTTTGTCGGATATTCCGACTGTGTGTGGTCTCCATCGGACTGTTTCTGTCGGAGTATCCGACGGACCAAGTTTTCCATCTTGTTGGTAAAATTTTCCGACAAAATGCTCCGATCGGACATACTCCGATCATGTGTAGGGAATTCCGATTGGATCCACAATCCAAAGACATGCAGGTAGGTTAATTGGCTTCTGTCCAAAATTGCCCATAGTATATGAATGGGGACCTTGGATTGTGGGCTCATTGAGAGTAGGGACCAATGTGAGTGTGCAATGTACAGGGATAGGGACAATTGTAGACACTCACTCAACCTTACTAACTATGAAACCATCTCAAAATATCCCAGTGACCACTAATTAATACAAAGTGATGGAAAATGAAAAATATTAGAGTTTGGAAGATTCACACTTGTCCCTGTTACATCACTGGGACAGGAAGTGGAATGGAAATTTCCCCAAAGGATACAGATAACATAAAATAAATTGACAGGTGTTTTATCTTTACTCTAATATAAAAGTATTGCAAAAGTTGTTTTTCTTAGTTTTGGATATTGTAATGTACTTACATTTGGTATAATCAGGGAGAACAGATCCCCAACAGGGGCCAGTTCTTGGGCAAACACAAAGTAGTCGGTGGTGGTGAAGGCGGTGCCACAGCATCCGATGATGTTGGGATGAGACGAAAGTAAGAATGAAATGCTGAACTCTCGGAGGAAAGACTCCTGACTGGTTCTGTTTTTATCCATGACCTTCAACGCCATTCTGTGTTCTTTGGGGGGGAAAAAAATTACCTTAGATCAAGCAATGGATGTTTTTTTTTCTAAATCAGCACACAGTTGTACAGCAACCTTTCCTATCCTGAAATTTCTTACTCTGATTTCATTGCACACTTCTCACAAGCCTGAGAAAAGCCTATGGTGCTTGTGCTCCTGTATTGGCAGGCCAAGGTTGGCAGAAAAACTCACTGTGGGGTAACTAATTGTGTTTTAAGTATGGCACCCTTGCATATTTATTTTCAAACCGGCCTCCTAGGCTGTGCCCAGAGAATAACCATTATCTTCCACATTGACACCCCCAAAGCACTTTGTAATTTCGACAGTTTTCTTTTACACAGCACATATGCATTTTACTCATTTCCGATTAATAGAGTGTAGGCCCTCAGACTTACCATGGAGTCTTGGGATTGTGCACTTGGCCTGATGGTTAGGATTCTCGCCATCTTAGGAGGTCTCTCTTCAGAGGGCCCCACCTTGTACTTGGATGACTTCCCCTGAAGAATCGGGTCTGTCTGATTTTGGGTGTGTGAACTCGGAGTACCTCAGAACACGTCAGGAGTCTTGCACCCCAGTGGAACAAAGCCGGGGTTCTTTCTCTTTAGAGGACGACTGTGTAGACTTTTTTGTGTGCTTCATTTTTTATTGCACCTGGTGTTGAATATATGCAGTGCACTGCAGAGCTAAAAAAATAAATAAGTAAATAACCCCCCCAGCCTGATTGTTTCTGGCCCAATTCTTTCATTTATTAGATTCCTATTCTAATAATGGAAGCTCAGCATTACATGTGGTCATAACCTAGGGTGGTCTGCATGCAAATACAGCCTGTGTAGGAACGTCAACTCCTCCTGACAGACATTTACCCATCAAGTCATTTTGACATCTGTGCAGCCTCTCACAAGAGCAAGCGCACTGCCATAAATAAATTTTACTAACACATATTAATGCTGTAATAAATGTTATCATTTGGCCATGTTTGCCAACAGTATATACTGGCTGTTTTCCATTTCGAGTGTTGCACAGGGGTTCTACTTTACTGCTCCTTTTTAGTCTTAAGCCTCGTACACGCAATCGGATTTTCCGAAGACACAACCTCTGACTTTTGTCCGAAGGCATGTGCCTGGATTTTGTCTTGCATACAAAGGGCAAGGAATTGCCGGCCAACAAACACGGACATAGTGAAGTACTACATGGTTTTTCAACTCTTTAGCGCCACCCTTTGGGCTCCTTCTGCTAATTTTGTGTTAGTAGAAGTTTGGTAAGTGTTGATTCGCACTTTTCATTTCGCACCTTTCAGTACGCGCTTTTCATTTTGTGCTTTTCAGTTCGTTTCTGAACAGCCGTTCGTCAACCAGACATGTTGCGGAATTGGACGAGATAACGTGTTATTTATTATTGGCCTTGGAGTTATTGCTTTGACCCAAGTCCAGTCCAGGAACA
The DNA here is from genome assembly GCF_037356315.1 of Lithobates pipiens. Lineage (NCBI taxonomy): Eukaryota > Metazoa > Chordata > Amphibia > Anura > Ranidae > Lithobates > Lithobates pipiens. Next base: position 28,607,197 of record NW_027507764.1, on the reverse strand, counting down.
GGAGGAGGAGGAGTTCTTGGACCAAAAATTGGTTGCTTTATTAATCGTGACTGATTATGTCATATGCCTTTGCTGTGGGAGCTCCAGGAGAATAATCCGGATGATTTTTGGAATTATGTTCGGATGACGGACCATTGCTTTCACCAACTCTTGGCATTGTTGACCCTCTATATTAAGAAGCAGGACACATGCATGGGGTTTTTTTTTTTTTTGTTTGAATAATAATGATTTGATTTGTTATATTTTCTGTATTTTTGGATGCATAGAATGCACTTTTTGGTTAAGTTCTATTGGCAGATTTTTTCTTTTTTTATGCACAATAAAAAAATAGTGTAGAATAATACTTGGCTATGTGTTTCACTTCAAATGTCAGTTTGGGAGTAGGCAGTTGCATTTAAAAAAATACAATGTAAAATTAACAAGGGACACCAACATTGTTGTATCTTTGATCTTAAAAACTACAGGATAATGGTGGTAACTTGCCCAAAAAACAAAAAACATAATTGTATTATTGTTATCACTAGAGAAAAAAGCCTTTGAAAATGTGTTTGCAATAACTCCATCAATATCACCAGCAAAGCAGCTTCATTATAATTCCATTGAAGAAGAGAATTGTGCGCTGCATTTCCAGATTTCATAATTTGCCGCGTCACGAATGTTAATTCTCCATTACAAACGCTCGTCTACAAGACCGACCGTTTCCGGCTCGTCCTTGCTTCTGAGAATACGTGTTTGTACTTTGGACTTTTGTCCGACGGACTTGTGTACAGACGCTCGGAAAATCCACAACACACATTTGTCCGCAGAAAATTTTAAAACCTGCTAGCCAACATTTGTCCGCAGAAAATTGTCCGATGGAGCGTAACAAACGGTCAGATTTTCCACCAAAAGCCTGTCATCACACATTTCCCGTCGGAAAATCCGATGGTGTGTACGAGGCTTTACTCCAATATAGTCTAGGTCTTGCAGATAAAATTTACGTGCATTTACCTTTGAATGTTTGTAGAGAATTTTGAAGTAGTGGTTGGTACAGATGAGCTCAGTGTTCAATCCGGACATAAGCTCAGACCAAACACTGACTGTTGAGATGAATGCCAAACATTAAGGACAGGGGTCCCTACTGGTAAGGTACTCCCAAATGTTGAGGGCATGTGGCCTGGTAAGGTTTAGAAGAGGAAGCACACACTCGTCTCCCCCTCAGATTAACCACTTAAGGGCCACGTACATATACTTCGGTAGGGCGGCCCTTAAGTGCAAAATCACATATCTGTACGTGATTTCTTAGATTGGCTCTGGGTCACGCACACCGCCAGAGGAGAGCTCCCGCTGTTATTGGCAACAGGGGACGTGATGGCCGGCGGGACCCGCCAATCAGAAGCAGAACGTGATCTCCGAGAGAGAGATTTTTTTGTTACTGCTAATCAGGAACACAGATGTCTCTCTTCCTCCATTCAGACCACCCCCCACACAGTTAGAAATCACTGCCTAGGGGGGGCATTTTAAATTGGAACTAGACAAATTTGTAAGAGTCGACCTCTGAGCTTCTTTGAAGTTTGCTGAACCTCTGCCAAACCGAACCCAGTACTGTTGGGCTCATTACTCGTAGTTTGATGAATTCACTCACCTGTTTTCCTGTCCTTCGCCAAAAATACTTTTCCATAACCTCCTTTGCCAAGCTCCTTCACAATGAGGAAGTACTCCTCTAAGTCTATCTGATGTAGACTATGTGAGGAGAAGGAGACCAGTCTATCCAGAAGACCTTCTACATCATGGTCAATGGAGGCCATAGTGTCCTGGAGAGCAAAAAAAACTTGTTAGAGTAAGAAGCAGAAAACAGTTATTTAAAGAGAAACTATAGAAATGTATCAAATTTGATTACATTGTTAACTGCAGTTAGGGGTGTACTCACTTTTGTGTGATACTGTATAAGTGAAAATGTCCAAATTGGCCCAGAGTGTCAATATTTTGTGTGGCCACCATTATTTTCCAGCACTGCCTTAATCCTCTTGGGTATGGAGTTCATCAGAGCTTCACAGGTTGCCACTGGAGTCCTCTTCCCCTCCTCCATGACAACATCACAAAGCTGGTGGATGTTAGAGACCTTGCGCTCCTCCACCTTCCATTTTGAGGATGTCCCACAGATGCTCAATAGGGTTTAGGTCTGGAGACATGCTTGGCCAGTCCATCACCTTTATCCTCAGCTTCTTTAGCAAGGCAGTGGTCCTCTTGGAGGTGCATTTGGGGTCATTATCATGTTGGAATACTGCCCTGCGGCCCAGTGTCTGAAGGGAGGGGATCATGTTCTGCTTCAGTATGTCACAGTACATGTTGGCATTCATGATTCCCTCATTGAACTGTAGCTCCCCAGTGCCGGCAGCACTCATGGAGCCCCAGACCATGACACTTCCACCACCATGCTTGACTGTAGAGAAGACACACTTGTCTTTGTGCTCCTTGCCTGGTTGCCCCCACACACACTTGACACCATCTGAACCAAATAAGATTATCTTGGTCTCAGAACATAGTTCCAGTAATCCATGTCCTTCGTCGGCTTGTCTTCAGCAAACTGTTTGCAGTCTTTCTTGTGCCTAATCTTTAGAAGAAGTTTCTTTCTGGGACAACAGCCATGCAGACCAATTTGATGCAGTGTGCGGCGTATGGTCTGAGCACTGACAGGCTGACCCCCCACCCCTTTAACCTCTGCAGCAATGCTGGCAGCACTAATATGTCTATTTCCCAAAGATAGCCTCTGGATATGATGCTGAGCATGTGCAACCAACTTCTTTGGTGGACCATGGCGAGGCCTGTTCTGAGGGGAACCTGTCCTGTTAAACCGCTTTATGGTCTTGGCCACCGTGCTGCAGCTCAGTTTCAGGGTCTCGGCAATCTTCTTATAGCCTAGGCCATCTTTACGTAGAGCAACAATTCTTTTTGTTCAGATCCTCAGAGAGTTCTTTGCCATGAGGTGCCATGTTGAACTTCCAGTAACCAGTATGAGAGAGTGAGAGTGATAACACCAAATTTAACACACCTGCTCCCCATTCACACCTGACACTAATGATCCACATGACACCAGGGAGAGGAAAAGACTAATTGGGCCCAATTTGAAAATTTTCACTTAGGAGTGTACTCACTTTTGTTGCCAGTGGTTTAGACATTAATGGCTGTGTGTTGAGTTATTTTGAGGGGACAGCAAGTTTACACTGTTATACAAGCTGTACACTCACTACTTTACATTGGAGACAAGTGTTATTTCTTCAGTGTTGTCACATGAAAAGATAGAATTAAATATTTACAAAAATATGGAGGAGTGTACTCACTTTTGAGAGATACTGTATATCTATAAATATGAAATGGTCAATAGATCATCACACAGTGATGGAATAATCAAGGTCGCAGCCATCGCACTTGCGATTGGGCCCTGCAGTTCTGCCACTTCAGGGGGGCCAACACGCCATAAGTCTTCCCACGAGCCCCCCGCCCATCAGGGGAGGGAATCTTTTAACCCACTGACAGCACTAAGGGGAGAGAAGGCAGAGCTGAGACTGTGGACCGCTCCGCCCAGAGAGAATGTAGGAAGGCAGAGGCGGTCACTGAAAAATAAATTCGGCTGACCAGCTGACACCAATCGAGTGAAGGGGAGAAACTCCCTCCTTTGCGAATGCCAGGAGTCCCAATGAGGCAAAGGCATCCCTGGGCTGCAGGCACGTGTGACAGAATTCATTGATTGCTTGACCTAAGTGACAAATTGCCAGTGCAATCAATCCCAACCTCCGCCACCTCTGTCTCTTACTGATCCCACCCCTCATCACCACTGCTGCCACCCCCCTCAACACTACCACTACCACCCCCCCCCCCTCAACACCACTGCTGCCACCCCACCTCAACACTGCCGCTGCCACCCCCCTCAATACCACCGCTGCCACCCCACCTCAACACTGCCGCTGTCACCCCCCTCAACACTACCGCTGCCACCCCCCTCAATACCACCGCTGCCACCCCCCTCAACACCACTGCTGCCACCCCACCTCAACACCACTGCTGCCACCCCACCTCAACACCACCGCTGCCACCCCCCTTAACACCACCGCTGCCACCCCCCTCAACACCACCGCTGCCACTGATGGGGGGGGGCCTTCATGATTTCTTGCACCGGGGCCCTGAAGTTTCTAGTTACGCCTCTGCCAGCACATCATTATTTACATGACTTAGTGGGCAGCTCTCATTAACCTAATCAAATTAGACTAGTCCTTAGTGGATTGGATACTTTCATATGTTTAATTGAAATTATTCATATTTTCAATTGTAATATATCCTTCCCCTTTTAAACACAAAGTTTTAATGAGGTAATTGCAGTTTATGGTTGAAAATGTGAAATAGTCCAGTGTTACAGGGCTTCTCCATGTCAATGACTCAACGTATGCACAACACAAGCCGGCCACCCCTATTGATCATATAACAATGGATGGCGTTGAATCTGGCATATGGAGACAATGGAGGGTTTGCCCCAATTATTTAAATAAACTGTGTTGTAGGACTTCTCCCAGTCTATTGTCTTTTATTTAGGATATTATCTATTACTAACCGAATGCCCCATTTTCATTTGCTCACATACAGTTAGCTATCTGCTCCTAGGATGTGGGAATATAACTAACCATACAGTTAGATCACACATCTATTAACGCCAACCTATGCAACATATACCGAACATGACTTACATCTTACATTTATAATTTATCCACACACGTCATAAGAGAACCATCACCTTTTGTATTGATCAGTAAAATAAAGACTTTCAGACAGACTTGTGTGGTAGTGACATACGATGAAGTATACCATCGAAGTAGAATATAGAAATCCTGATAGACATCACTTTGATGTTCCTCATCACCTCCCCTCCTCAGAATCCTAAAAAAATTACAACATTTTGTTCAGTTGCTTCCAACTGTATTTACGGCGTTTTGTCTTTCTCAACCACTACATGGAAACGTGAGGACTATGAACAGAATCCACTGGATTCAATCTTGAGCAACCGTGGTAGAGGCAGCTAAGAGGTGTAAGCCCTTGTACATGTGGTCGGAGATTCCGACAACCAAATCCGTCGGATTTTGTCCGAAACTGTTGCATACACACGGTTGGACGAAGTTGTCAGAAAATCCGATCGTTCAGAACGTGATGACGTTTTTTCGTTACGACGGGACTACATTCAGGCTAGTACCCAATAGCTTTGGTGTAGGAATTTGATCTGAGCATGCGTGGCACTTTGTCCGATCGGAATTCTCTACACATGATCGAAGTATGTCCGATCGGAGCATTTTGGCGGAAAATATTTCCAGCAAGTTGGAAAATTTGGTCCGACGGAAACAGTCCGATGCAGACCACACACAGTCGGATTATCCGACAAAACGCTCCGATCGGACACATTCCGTCGGAATCTCCAACCGTGTGTACAAGGGCTAAGAGGGAATCATGATTAGCCAGCTCAGTAGATCAGCCTCTCTCAACCTTTTCTTTTTTTTTTATTTCTTTTTTTTTATTATTTTTATTCAAAAAAATAAGAAAATACAGAGGCTCATGTAAAGGCACATTCAGTAATGAAAAGATAAAATATTCAAAACCAGGTCAAACCCTGGGGCAGGGAGAAACCGTGAGATACAGAAACGTTCAAAAAACAGTAGTACCATAGTAGCCTAGGGCAGTAGGGACAGAACTGGATGGATCAGGGACTGTTTTGAACCCTAATCAGAGCAGGTGCTAAAACCGGCTCCCAAAGGATCAAGTGCCTGATTACAAACTTATAAATCAAGGTAATGAAGGAGGGAGAAGGGGAGGAGGGGGGGTAGGGAAGGACAAGGGGAGGGTAAGGGAATGGGGGGGGGGGAGGAAGAGGGGGGAAAGGGAGCAGATTAAAAACACAGAAACATTGCATGGGGGGGTTCATAAGTAATGACCACATAGAAGAAACCTGGGGGGGGAAGGGCTCCATGGCGATCTGGGCTATGTACTAAGTCATAGAGTAGTATTAGAAGTGAAACGATTCGTTGTACGTAAAGGAAAGTTGATCCAATGCACGTTGATCAGGTAGTGACATGGTTGAGGTTATGAACAACCGCCACCTAGCGAGGAAGGCCGCTTTTTGGTTAACATGGGAGAAGTCAGTCGTGAGCCTCTCTTTGTACAAGAGGGATAGAAGATCTTTGTGGAGTTGGGAGGCTGGAGGGCCAGGAGGCGATAGCCAATAACGGAGTATGAGGCGACGGGCCAGAAGTAGACATAGTAGAATCCAGTCAACTGTAGCTCACTGAGAGTGGGGCCCTAGAATGGGTCCAGCACCAGAAGAAGTAGACCATGGCAGCAGCAAGGGGTCCCAATATCCGAATATTAGGAGCAGAGGTTCCTTGGGTAATTTCAGCAGGGTGACATCGAAAATGAAAGCCAAGACCTGGTCCCAGAAGGTAGATATAGTCTGGCAAGACCAAAAGCGATGAAAGAGGGGTGGCTTCAAATGTTGACAGTGGGGAGTTCCATGCCTCCTATTTTTATGCCGTGGAGGGGTGCCGTATGGGATAGGTATCTAGAGAGTGGTTCGAGGGCGATGTTAAAGAGGAGGGTAGATAAAGGGTAGCCCTGTCTGGTACCTTTGTGTAGGGGGAAGCTTGGTGAAAGGAGGCCGGCCGCTACCAGACTGGCGGTAGGGGAAGAGTACATCGAGTTAATAAGGTGATTGAAGGGGCCTGAGAAACCTAATTTGGAGAGGGTCATGGAGAGCCAATCAAAACTGACGTTATCGAAGGCTTTCTCCGCATCTAAAGTAATGATGGCATAGGTACCCTTGGGGTTTTGTTTGGCTGATTCAAGAGCTAGTAAAACATTACGGATGTTTAAAGTGGCCGTTCGACCCTTGACAAACCCCGATTGGGCTGGATGGATTAGGTGGGGTAGGATATCGGCTAATCTCGTGGCAACGATCTTTGAGAGGATTTTCACGTCTAAATTAAGAAGGGAGATAGGTCTGTATGAACCGGGCTGTAGCGGGTCTTTCCCTTTTTTAGAGAGGAGTTTAATGACAGCTTGATTCCCGGAAGGGAGATACGGGCCTCCCACCCAGATAGAGGAATAAACTGAGAGAAGTGTGGGTGCCGCAATATGGATATGGTTTTTGTAAAAATCACTAGTAAAGCCGTCAGGGCCAGGTGCCTTATGTGGATGGAGATGGCGGATGGTTTTCTCTATTTCAGGGAGAGTGATGGGGGCATTAAGAGTCTCCAATTGCTCCGTCGAGACGGAGGGAAGTGACAAATTGTCTAAAAAGGACCAAGCCTTTTCTTGTACAATGGGGTCTGGGGCATATACATTTGTGTAATATCGCAACATTGTCTCATTAATGGCTTGAGGGGAGGAGTGTGTGCGTCCCGTGTGGTCGCAGAGGGAGGTGATGTGTGTAGGGCGATGGCCACCTTTACACATTCTGGAAAAAAGTTTCCCAGCTTTATTACCGTACCTGTGAAGGGTAGCATCCAAGTAAGCCTTCTTCATATGTTCGAGGGTGTCAGCCCAATTATCAAAAGCTGACTTGGCTGATACCCATTCATCATGGTGTATAGAGGAACTAGAGGAGGATAGCTGTTGTTGGGCAGCATGTAATCTGGCGCTGGCCGATTTGTAGTGTTGAAGAGCGTTGCGTTTAAAGGAAGTGGCATAACTAATAATGCGCCCCCTAAGATACGCTTTCCCGGCATCCCAGAATAGGTTAGGGTTAGCTGTATGGAGGGCATTTGTGGAGGAGTACTCTGCCCAGGCCTTGTCCAAATATGTGTTGAAATCTGAATTATTGGCCAAGGAAGGCCGGAAAGCGCCAAAGATTAGGGTGGGGAGGGAGATCCAGCCTGTCTAGGGAGATTGCTACTGGAGCATGGTCTGAGATCGCTATGTCATGTATAACTGAGTCTGAAGTTAAGTGTATGATATCATCTGAACCAAAAAAGTGATTAAGCCTCGCCAGAGATCTATGGGGATTAGAATAAAACGTGAACTCTCTGTCAACAGGGTGGGAGAGACGCCATAGATCCGTCATGTGTAGGGAGTCCATGGTGGATGCGAATATGGTATGGTTTGTTATGGCTGAGCCTGGTAACCGATTTTTTGGAGAGGATCTGTCTATCGAGGGGTGCATAACATCGTTAAAGTCACCCCCTACCAAATGAGGTAGGTGGGTGAAGCTAAGTAGCCATGCCGAGAGCTCGGTATAAAATTGCTTAGTGGGGTTGTTAGGGGCGTATATGTTAGAGATGAACAGCTTTTTAGTACCAATCCGAACCATGGCGGTGAAAAAGCGACCCTTATCATCCGAGAGGGTGGATAGAATTGTGCATGGAAGATTTTTATGGATCAGAAGTAGTACACCACCCTTCCGTCCTAATGATTCGGCTCCATGTACTGTACCCACCCACAATTTTTGCATGCGTGGGAAATCGGGTGCATGTAAATGGGTTTCCTGTAGTAGGGCAATATCTGCCTTGAGACGTTTAAGGTGTCGAAGGATCTTCACCCTCTTTTGAGGAGAGCGAAGGCCCTTGACATTCCAGGAGACTACTCTAAGAGGAACATTAGCTGTGGACTTGGAAGGCTGGATATGTGGCTTAACAGGGCATGGAGGGTTAGGTAGCCTAGGCTGGACTCGATAGAGATATAAGACAAGGGGTCTTGTCCAGGGATACTGTACGGATAAAGGGGTGAACCCAAGTAAGCAGGGGGGGAGAACGGGGGGAGAGTAAGGTTAGAGGGGGCATGGGGGGCAAATGGTGATAAAAGAAGAATAGCCAAACAAATAAACAAATGCACATACTTCTCTTTTTTCCGCATGAGTTCACTGTGTAGGGGGGGAGCTCCTCAAGCAGAGCCCCAGGGATGAAAAGGAGTGACAGCGGGCAGTCCCGAGAAAGCCCAATAGGCATGTTGTTCTGGGACAAGTGTCACTGCGTGGCGGCAGCACTGTAATGAGGGGGAATAATACACAGTGGAGTCATGCTAAAACCTGACATAATTTTAGAAACAACTGTAATGCAGGTCATGGCAATAAGAAACATAAACAATAACTAAGAGCATAGTGGATAAGCAAAGAAAATGCAGTAATAAGAGTAACCTAAACATTCAGTCGTGAATTCGGGGTAAAGGATAGAAGTGGGGCATAGGCAGAGGGCCTACAGCGCCCTGTGTCCAAAAACCTCCGTGGTCGGCAGAAAAGGAGCTCCCGGTACTGGAAGGTAACGATCCAGGGAACAGGAACGATGGAGGGAGGGAAAGATGAAAGTTAGGGGTATAAAAGTAGTGGACAGCCACTACTCAACTCAACTTGCCTTGTGACCCGGGCGGAGGGAGGAAATAGGAGAGACCGTCATATGGAGATAGAAGAGGCTTCAGCGCGGAAAGTTACGGTGTCGGTGATCCGGAGCCGATGCTCGAAAGCGCTTAGGTGAGTCCTTCCTGGGGCTTCTCTGATTCAACGCTCGAACTGATGAGGCAGATTTGGAGGGCGTAGCTGGCAATGGGTCCGAACGAAGAGAACGCAGGAATGCTTGTGCTTCAGAGGGGTCCTGGAAAGAGAGTTGTTCCCCTTTGGGGGACTTGAGGCGCAGCACTGCAGGGAAAGCCAAGGAGAACTTGATTTGCAGTTTAAACAGTTCCGAGCAGATCGGTTGAAAGGCTTTGCGTTTCTTTGACACTTCAATAGAGTAGTCTGCAAAGATGAGAATCTTGACACCATCAACATGTAGGGATGGGGATTGCCGCAATGCTTGAAGAATAACGGCTTTATCTGCATAATTGGGATATTTGGCAATAATGGGACGGGGGTTCTTGCGGTCAGCGTTAAATGATCCCATGCGGTGGGACCTTTCCACTGTGAAGGAACCCGTGAGTCCCATGGCCTCAGGAACGCGTTTAGAGCAGAAGTCCTTCAGGTCGGCTGTAGGGAGCGACTCGGGGACACCGACGATTCGCAGATTGGATCATCTGGATCTGTTCTCTAAATCATCTAATTTTTGGATGACATATTGGATTGTTTTTTCCTGGGACTGCTCTGCGGCTTGGGATTGATAGAGATCATCTTCCACCTCAGAAACTCGGTGTTCAAGTTCATTAAGCCTGGTAGTATGCTCTGTGAGCTGGGCCTTAATTTGCTTCATACCAGCCTGAATAGCTTTTTCCACTGAAGACAGCAGGGCCGCCACCGCTTGTGCTATGCGGTTAGTATGGCCATCATCTCCTGGGGATGGCGGATTAGCACCCCCTGTCAGATTGTGAGGGGTCCCTGTAACATGCCCACGGAGGTGGGAGGGTCCGGTGATAGCAGGGGATGCAGGTGAGGCGACACCGCTTACCTCCATATCCGCATCTGTGCGTTCCGCCGCAGAGGCCTGCGTAGCTGGAGCGGAGTAGGCCGAAGCCGGGGGCTCGATTTGCGGCCGTTCGGAGGGTGCCGCCGCGGCCGCGTACGATCGGGCCCCCGTTTTCTCTACGAAGCGGTCCATAGTAGCGGGGATCGTGGGGGGGATACCCGGATCCGAGATAGGGCACTGGGGCCGCTGAAACTGGCTTTTTAAGCCGATTTGTGAGGCTCTGTTGCGGGAGCTAGGCTGAGATGCAGCTAGCTCATGCGGCGCCGGAACCGGAAGTGTTCTCAACCTTTTCAACACAGAGGAACCCTTGAAATAGTTCTCCGGTCTCGCGGAACCAGTGCTGAAAATTAGAACTCTACAACTCATGATACATTAGTGTGATGGTCAGTGGGAAGAATGGTCCTTACACATGTGGTCATTGGGAAGAATTATCTCCTTACAGATAGCTAAAAAGATTAATGGCGTCAGTGGGAACTTATCTGAGAGGCAGAAATTTCCCAATGCTGAAGGAACCTGTAGCAACCTCTGGAAGAACCCTAGGGTTCCATGGAACCCTGGTTGAGAATCACTGCAGTAGATCTTCCCTATTTAGGAAAGCAAGGTTCATTAGGATCTTCCAGCAATTCTTGTGCAGTTGAATTCTTTAACATTGCCATGTTGTCTCAGCACGTTGCACATTTTTTTTATTCTTTTTTCTAAAAAACTGAGGCATTTGTATCTCAAAAAAAGAAAAATAATATATTAATTGTATTACATTGGGTGGGTCATATATCAAAATGCTGACTGAATGTGTAAGCTCTTACAGACAACCAAAACATATTCCCAGAAGCAGATCCACCACAATAATGAAATAAATAATGAACATAGATTGGCATTGATAAAAGGGCGTATCTGCTCCCAGCAACTGCCTGGTGACCCAATATTTTGGGTAGATACTGCAATTAAGAGATTAAACATACCATAAAGATGAACTACAAGAGATACTTGCCTTTCCTATGGCCAACAAGCTATGCTGAGTTTCCAGGTTCATAAGCCCTTGTACACGCGGTCGGACATTCCGACAACAAAAGCCGTCAGATTTTGTCCAAAACTTGTGTTGCATACACACGGTAGGACAAAGTTGTCGGAAAATTTGATCGTTCGGAACGTGATGATGTTATTTCGTTACGACGGGACTACGTTCAGGCTAGTAGCCAATAGCTTTGGTCTAGGAATATGATCTGAGCATGCGTGGCACTTTGTCCGATCGGAAATTCTCTACAAACGATTGGACGAAGTCTGATCGGATCATGTTGTCGGAAAATTTCATAGCCCAGCTCTAAAACTTTGTCGGTCAGATATTTTCCGACGGAAACAGTCCGATGGAGCCCACACACGGTCAGATTATCCGACAACACGGTCCGATCGGACATTTTCCGTCGGAAAGTCCGACCGTGTGTACAAGGGCTTACACAAATTCAGGAGGATGAACACAGGGCTCAGCCAGGTAAGGAGCACATTTTTTAATCCGAGCCATCATGTGAAATATGGAAAATGGTGGCCTCACATTTTGTACCCAGTACAAGACAGCAGAGGCCATGCTAAAGGCCATCAAAAGATATTAGTGACTCTTCCCCAAAACTGTGAAGTCCCATAATGATCCACGATAACCATGAGTGATGTCATACTATCTAAAAACTCAATAATCACATCATTTTTTAAAGGGAAAGCTCAATGAGATCCTTATCTCAGATGTTGTACTCACATTTGGAGAGGGAGTCTTTCACAGCAAAGAAATCAGAACTGTCCAGTCAATTGTTTGTCATACAGATTGGAATATACTTGTAATAGGAGCTTTAGAATAATTATATATCACTGGACCACCAAAATACATTTGTTTCTCTTTGTATTATATCACAGAAATGATCCCCTCACCCTTTATTACATATCCTGTATTAGGCTGATCATGGCAAGCCTCCAATGACTATCTAGTCCTCTGTATACCTTATATTACATATTATCCTGCCCTGAACCTCAACTCATTACCTCTCTTTTCTCAGTTTTTCAACTATAAATTTTTATATATTTGTTGCATACTCCTCATAAACCTACTGAAGGATCAAAATGTTCATTAAATAATACAGATCCATTGATTGGTTAGATAAAAGTGACCTTACCTTAGTGTGGTGGGAAATAAGCTGTAATGGAGTTTGGTTACCTTCTCTGAGTATTCAGTTCCACGGCAGATCAACACCGGACACCGTCACCAAATCTCCGGCTAGGCTGTAATAGATGAGTATACTGGAACCTCTGGAAGTAGTCACTGATCACAGGAGGGAGAGGCCCACTTTATACAAGGGAGATGGGCGGGGAAGGCAGAGAATGAAGGATTTCTATTGGCTGAATTCTAATGGAAATGTTGTGTAAATAACCCCACATTGTTCTTACTGATTTTCATTTAAAGAGGTTTTCTAGAGAATAGGTGATAGGATTAAAACGCACCAAAACTTTTATGAGTTTTAAAATTAGAATTTGCCATTTTATAGTTAATATGATGGAATGTTTTTTTTTTAATGTGTACGTTTTTTTTTTGTTTTTTTTTACCCGATTGTAGACTGAATAATTAATACAAGGAGCAAACTCAACCAGATACTTTGAGAAAGAAAAAAAAAATGTATTGTAACATTGGCTGTAGGTTCTTTCTGGTTCATTTATACCATTATGTACTACACCAATGGGTTTAGTTTAAAGGGATCGTAAAGTGAATTTTTGAATTTTTTAAAAATAACAAACATGTTATACTTACCTCCACTGTGCAGCTCGTTTTGCACAGAGTGGCCCCGAACCTGCTCTTCTGGGGTCCCTCGGCGTCTGTCTCGGCTTCCTCCCGCAGGTGCTTCTCACGTTCATGGGAACTCCCTCGCATGATGAGAAGCATCTGCGGGCGCGCTCCTGTGATACAGCCGGCGGCTATAGACGATCGCTGTATCACACGGCCCCGCCCCCTGACGCTCTGCGTCAGTGGATGTGATTGACAGCAGCGCGAGCCAATGGCTGCGCTGCTTTCCATCCATCCACTCCAGCCAATCAGCGGCCAGGCTGAACGGTGGAGAGGACATCGGGGGACGAGTGCGGGACTTTCGAGGGGTGAGGTAAGTAAAACGGGGGGGGGGGGGGCGCAGGCAGTGTCAGATGTTTTTTCACCTTAATGCATAGAATGCATTAAGGTGAAAAAACATTTACTTTTACAACCCCATTAAATAAAACTATTAAAAAAAATAAGAATGAGCATAAACATTTTTAACAGTCTAAATGATATGTTGATGGGGATTAAAGGGACCTATCTGGATAGGAATATCAAAACCTGCTGCTTCTGAGTGCCGTACAAAACAACTGGGTTAGATATAATTACTCTAAACAATACACAACACTGGATCCTGCCATGGCATGAAGAAAACCTTAACCTTAGTATGTAGTATTATAAGTGAAAAACCATTACAGAATGGCCCCATTGGCCAAGAGAATAGATTAACTTTCTCAAGCAGGGTTCCATGGATCCCTTAGGTTTCTATTGGTTCTTCATACAAGGAGCATATTCTGCATCATTGGTTGGTTAACATCAATTATCTTTTTAGCTATGTGTAAGGAAAAAAACCTGACAGCTCAGAAGGAGCCCCTGTAGGAACAATCCCATTTTAGTACAGCAATCTTCTCTGCTGTGCTATTGCGTTCTGACAGGGGGATCCCCCCAAAACACTCCGGTCATCGCTCTTATCCATTGGCCAAAAGCTCTGATTGGGAGACGATCGGCAGACCTTTTTTGTTCATGCCCCTTTGGTAGAAGCCGGACAAATGGACGGCTTCTGTTGGACTGACTCCAGTACACACAGGCCAAATGTTGGCCGGTTTCTATTGAACTGCACAATCCCACCCGACATTCAGCTCATGTGTACTAGACTTAAAGTGGTTGTAAACCCTTACAAACCACTTTGACCTACAGGTAAGCCTAGATTAAGGCCTACCTGTAGGTCCAAGAAATATCTCCCAAACTTATACGGTTTAGGAGATATTTGCCCGAAGACGGGCACCGCTGTCAGCGGCGCGCAGGCGCACTGAGCATGGCATCCTCGATGACGAAGATGCCGCGCTTCTCGGCTCCCGTGCGCATCGCATCTTCGCCGAATGACAGCGGCGGAGCTGCGAGACCCCACCGAGAAGATGGATGCGCCGAACTACAGGGGACAGCTGTGACATCGCTGGCTCCTGTGTCAGGTAAGTGACACATAATGGACTACTATGCGATGCGATGCGATGCATAGTAGTCCATTATGCTTTGCCTTTGCAGGGAATGAAAGAGGAAGTAAACTCATCAGGGTTTACTTCCTCTTTAAGGAACATTCTTCCCGCTGACTATTCCACCAAAGGTTCAGTGAGCTATAGACATGGACCTTATTAAAAGGGTTTTTTCATGTTGAGAAGGTTGAGAAGGCATGGTGTAGACCAGGGATATGCAATTAGCGGACCTCCAGCTGTTGCAGAACTTCAAATCCCATGAGGCACAGCAAGACTCTGACAGCCACAAGCATGACACACAGAGGCCGAGGCATGATGGGACTTGTAGTTTTGTAACAGATGGAGGTCCGCTAATTTCAGATCCCTGGTGTAGACCATGGGTCAGCAACCTTTTTCCACTAAAGGGTCAGATTCAATGTATGTGAAAACACGGAGGGCCGCATTCACCTGCTAATAAATGATAATGTGGACACTTTTACATTGCACAACCCCCGCACTTTTGGACCCCTTTACATTACACGCCCCCCCTCCTGCATATTACACAGCCCTCCCCATGTTATGCTTTAAAATTGTGCACACTCACGGAATGGCGAGAATCTAAGGTACTTAAAAATCTCCCTAGGCGACACTTTAAACTGGTAACCTGTAAAAAAAATTGAGTTATAGAGGATGTCTTGTGCTAGAATTGTTTCTCTCACTCTAATGATCGCAGTGATACCCCACATCTGTGGTTTGAACATGGTTTACATTTGCAATCACAACTTACGAATGCCTTTGTTTTTACGTGCCAGCATGGAGGGATGAGCCGCTTGAATTTTTCTTTAATTTATTTTATTTTTGCACTGTCTCTTTAAAAAATAAAAATAAAAAATTGATCACATTTATTGCTGTCAGAAGGAATGTAAACATCCATTGTGACAGTAACAGGCAGTGACAGGTCCTCTTTATGGATAGATCTGGGGTCCACAAGACCCCAAATCCCTAATTTGCCTTAAAAGCATTCAAAACGCTAAGTTTGGCAGTTTCAAATGTTGACTTTTTAAAAAAAAATTGGTGCCTTTAAGGTTTATGTAAGCCAGAAGTGATGTCATGACTAGATCCGAGACCCAATTGAAGCCAATTCTAGTAGGACGGGAGAGTCCAGGCGAGCCACATAAGGCAGCAGGAGAGGGATGATGTCCCCTTGCTTGGGATAAAAGACGAGCGGCTTCTTATCTACATCGGTTGTTATCCCAAGAAAGTCGACCAGAGTTAAAATGTCCACGGGTCGGATGCACTGATGGGCCGGACATTTAGCGGTGGCGGGCCTGACTGTAGCCCGGGGACCATAGGTTTCCGTACCCCTGGTGTAGACACTTTGGGGGAGATTTATTAAAACTGGTGCAATCTCATGCAGTGTGCATGGTAGCCAATCAGCTTCTAACTTCAGCGTCTTTAGTTAAGCTTTGATAAAAGAGTGAGAAATTTACTAAAGCTTAAGATTGCAAAATCGAGTGCATTGAAACCAATCAGCTTCCAGGTTTTGAGTCTTTTAAAAACATTTAGATTTATATTTGAAATTGCTATGCCTAAATTAAAATAAACATAGGGGTCCCGAGGGCTCTTTTCATAATGGGCAAGCATGTAAATCATATTAGCACATTATGGCAGACTTACCTCATACAATATTCATGCCCCACCTAGTTCCCACCTGGGTCCAGGGGCTTCAACCTTCTCTATTGGCTGGTCATGTATGATATAACTTTATTTTTTTATAGCACATAATCATGTCATGCAGAGATTATACAATTAGGAAAAAA